>NC_080170.1:79171960-79833835 GCF_950295315.1 Erinaceus europaeus
TCAGAAATACAGGAACAACAAATGAGACTATGGAAGAAAACACTAACTATCTCAAGGTTATTAGAGAGCTGAAAGCTGAAATTGCTGAGCTAAGAACACAACTAGCTGAACAAGCTAAAACAGTATCAGAACAGAGCAACAAAACAGATGAACTCCAGAAAACAGTAGAGGGCAGAGAAAATAGAATCAATGAGGCTGAAGACAGAATTAGCAAGATCAAGGATGAATTAGAGACAACTAAAAAAGAAGTAAGAGATCTTAAAAAGAGATTAAGAGATGCTGAAAACAACAACAGAATCCTATGGGGTGACTTCAAAGGAAACAATATATGCATTATTGCCTTACCAGAGGAAGAAAGGGAGAGGAAGAAAACATTCTTCAGGCCATAATAGCTGAAAACTTCTCTAGTCTAGACAACATCAAAGACATAAAGATTCAAGAAGCTCAGAGGGTCCCAAACTGAATTAACCCAGACTTAAAGACACCAAGACACATCATATTTAGAATGGAAAGGAATAAGGATAAAGAAAGGATCCTGAAGGCTGCAAGAGAAAAACAAAGAGTCACCTACAGAGGAAAACCCATAAGATTAGCAGCAGACTTCTTCACACAAACACTACAGGCCAGAAGAGAATGACAAGATATCTATCCAGTGCTCAATGAGAAAGGCTTTCAACCAAGAATACTATATCCCGCCAGACTGTCATTCAGACTAGATGGAGGCATAAAAACCTTCTCAGACAAGCAACAGTTGAAGGAATCAACTATCACCAAGCCTGCCCTGAAAGAAGTTCTGAAAAGTCTTCTATAAACAGTCAGACCGTAATAAATAGGATGTATATCAGAACACTCTAAAACTCTACAAGAATGGTGTTAAAATATCTTCAATCTTTGATATCAATAAATGTCAATGGCCTGAATTCACCTATTAAAAAACACAGAGTAGGAAGATGGATCAGAAAATACAACCCAACAATATGCTGTCTACAGGAAACCCACCTAACTCAACAGGACAAACACAGACTTAAAGTGAAAGGATGGAAAACTATCATACAAGCCAATGGCCCACAAAAAAGGGCAGGAACAGCTATTCTCATATCTGACATGATAGACTTTAAAATAGATAAGATTAAAAAAGATAGGAATGGACACTACTTAATGCTCAGAGGATCAGTCAATCAAGAGGACTTAACAATTATTAACATCTATGCACCCAATGAGAAGCCATCTAAATACATCAAATGTCTACTGAAAGAGCTACAGCAATATATTAACAGCAACACAATCATAGTAGGGGACTTCAACACCCTACTCTCTCAACTTGACAGATCATCCAGGCAGAAAAATCAATAAAGACATAAGGGAGCTAAATGAAGAGATAGATAAACTAGAACTATTGGACATTTTCAGAGTCATTCATCCCAAGAAACTGGAATACACATTTTACTCAAATCCACATGGGTCATTCTCAAGGATAGACCATATATTAGGCCACAAAGACAGCACCAGAAAATTCAAGAGGATTGAAAGCATCCCAAGTATCTTCCCAGACCACAGTGGAATTAAACTAATACTTCACAATCAACAAAAGATTAGTAATAGTCTCAAAATGTAGAAGCTCAACATTACACTTCTTAACAACCTCTGGGTCAAAGAGGAAATAAAGGAAGAAATCAAAATGTTTCGAGACTTCAATGAAAATGAAGACATGCTATCAAAATATTTGGGAAACAGCTAAGGCAGCACTGAAAGGGAAATTCGTAGCTATACAAGCACACAGATGGAAACAAGAAAAAGCACAAATAAACAGCCTGATTGCACATCTTAAAGACCTAGGAGAAGAAGAACAAAGGAACCCTAAAGCAACCAGAAGGACAGAAATCACTAAAGTTAGGGCAGAAATAAATAACATTGAGAATAAGAAAACCATACGAAAGATCAACGAAAGTAAAGGTTGGTTCTTCGAAAGAGTGAACAAAATCGACAAACCTTTAGCCAGACTCACAAAACAAAAAGGGAGAAGACCCAAATAAATAGGATACTAAATGAAATAGGAGATATCACAACAGACACCACAGAAATTCAACATATCATGCGAGGCTTCTATGAACAACTATATGCCACCAAGCTAGAGAACCTGGAAGAAATGGACGATTTCCTAGATACCTACCAACTTCCAAAACTAAGTAAAGAGGAAGTGGATAACATGAACAGGAACATCACAGCTAATGAAATTGAAACAGTTATCAAAAATCTCCCCAAAAATAAAAGTCCTGGTTTTACAAATGAATTCTACAAAACTTTCAAAGAAGAACTAATACCTCTACTTTTAAAAGTATTCCAGAAGATTGAAGACACTGGAATACTCCCTGCCAGCTTCTGTGAAGCCAACATCACTCTGATACTGAAAGCAGACAGGGACACAACCAAAAAACTACAGACCAATATCTCTGATGAACATAGATGCTAAAATACTGAACAAAATTCTAGCCAACCAGATACAGCAGTATATTAAAAAGATTGTTCATCATGACCAAGTGGGGTTTATCCCGGGCATGCAAGGTTGGTTTAATATACGTAAATCAATCAATGTGATCCACCACATCAACAAAAGCAAGACCAAAAACCAAATGGTCATATCAATAGATGCATAGAAAGCCTTCTACAAAATCCAACATCCCTTTATGACCAAAACACTACAAAAAATGGGAATAGATGGAAAATTCCTGAAGATAGTCTATATATAGCAAACCTACAGCCAACATCATACTCAATGGTGAAAAACTGGGAGCATTTCTACTCAGATCAGGTACTAGACAGGGCTGCCCACTATCACCATTACTATTCAACATAGTGTTGGAAGTTCTTGCCATAGCAGTCAGGCAGGAGCAAGGAATTAAAGGCATACAGATTGGAAGAGAAGTCAAACTCTCCCTATTTGCAGATGACATGATAGTATACACAGAAACACCTAAGTAATCCAGCAGGAAGCTTTTGGAAATCATCAGGCAATATAATAAGGTGTCAGGCTACAAAATTAACATTCAAATGTCAGTGGCATTCCTCTATGTAAACACTAAGCTAGAAGAAATTGAAATCCAGAAATCAATTCCTTTTACTATAGCAACAAAAACAAAAAAATATCTAGGAATAAACCTAACCAAAGAAGTTAAAGACTTGTATACTGAAAATTATGAGTCACTACTCAAGGAAATAGAAAAAGACACAAAGAAGTGGAAAGATATTCCATGTTCATCGGTTGGTAGAATTAACATCATCAAAATGAATATACTACCCAGAGGCATATACAAATTTAATGCTATTCCCATCAAGATCCCAAGCACATTTTTTAAGAGAATAGACCAAATGTTTATCTGGAACCAGAAAAGACCTAGAATTGCCAAAAAAAAATCTTGAGAAAAAAGGAACAGAACTGGAGGCATCACACTCCCAGATATCAAATTGTATTATAGGGCCATTGTCATCAAAACTGCTTGGTACTGGAACATGAATAGACATACTGACAAGTGGAATGGAATTGAGAGCCCAGAAGTGAGGCCCCACACCTATGGACATCTAATCTTTGACAAAGAGGCTCAGATTATTAAATGGGGAAAGCAGAGTATCTTCAACAAATGGTGTTGGATAAAATGGGTTGAAACATGCAGAAGAGTGAAACTGAACTACTGTATTTCACCAAATACAAAAGTAAATTCCAAGTGTATCAAGGACTTGGATGTTAGACCAGAAACTATCAGATACTTAGAGGAAAATATTGGCAGAACTCTTTTCCGCATAAATTTTAAAAGACATCTTCAATGAAACGAATCCAATTACAAAGAAGACTAAGGCAAGTATGAACCTATGGGACTACATCAAATTAAAAAGCTTCTTCACAGCAAAAGAAACCACTACCCAAACCAAGAGACCCCTCACAGAATGCGAGAAGATCTTTACATGCCATACATCAGATAAGAGTTTAATTACCAACATATATAAAGAGCTTGCCAAACTCAACAACAAGAAAACCAATAACCCCATCCAAAAATGGGGGGAGGACATGGACAGAATATTCACCAGAAAAGATATCCAAAAGGCCAAGGAACACATGAAAAAATGCTCCATGTCTCTGATTGTCAGAGAAATGCAAATAAAGACAATAATGAGATACCACTTCACTCCTATGAGAATGTCATACATCAGAAAAGGTAATAGCAGCAAATGCTGGAGAGGGTGTGGGGTCAAAGAAACCCTCCTACACTGCTGGTGGGAATGTAGGTTGATCTAGCCTCTGTGTAGAACAGTCTGGAGAACTCTCAGAAGGCTAGAAATGGACCTACCCTATGATCCTGCAATTTCTCTCCTGGGGATATATCCTAAGGAACCCAACATATCCATCCAAAAAGATCTGTGTACATATATGTTCTTGGCTGCACAATTTGTAATAGCCAAAACCTGGAAGCAACCCAGGTGTCCAACAACAGATGAGTGGCTGAGCAAGTTGTGGTATATATACACAATGAAATACTACTCAGCTGTAAAAAAAAAAAAAAAAAAAAAAAAAAGGTGACTTCACCATTGTCAGCCTATCTTGGATGGACCTTGAAAAATTCATGTTGAGTGAAATAAGTCAGAAACAAAAGGATGAATATGGGATGATTTCACTCTCAGGCAGAAGTTGAAAAACAAGATCAGAAAAGAAAATAGAAGTAGAACCTGAAATGGAATTGGCATATCACACCAAAGTAAAAGACTCTGGGGTGGGTGGGTGGGGAGAATACAGGTCCAAGAAGGATTCGGAGTACCTAGTAGGGGTTGTATTGTTATATGGGAATCTGGGGAATGTGTTGCATGTACAAACTATTGTACTTACTGTTGAATGTAAGACATTAATTCCCCAATAAAAAAAAAGTAAAAGAAAGAAAGAAAGAAAGAAAGAAAGAAAGAAAGAAAGAAAGAAAGAAAGAAAAAGACAGAGATAAAAAGAACATTGACTTAGGTACATTGCCCATTATTAAAGCACCAGACTTACATTCCAGAAAAGTCAGAGGCTTCAGATTCAGTTCCCTGCATCACCAGATGCTAGAGCTGAGCAGTGCTCTGGTATTTTCACCTCTCTACTATTTATCTCATGAAAATAAATTAACAAAATAAATATTTTTTTTAAAAAAAGAATATTGAGGGAGATAATTTTTGGAAGGACTTTAAAGTCTTTGTTAAACAACTAAATAATCCAGGGTCCAATAACAGAGATTTGATTAAATTATAATTCTAATATTTTTCAGTGGGCTTTGGTGTTGTCTATCTAGTATTTTTTATGCCAAGTAAAATAAATTTTAAGCATTAGGTTTAATTTTCAGTATTTAATTCCAATCAGGCTCTTATTCCTTCAAGAACAAATTCTATTTAGGAATTAACTTCTTCTGAAATGGATTTTAAATAAAGGAATGACAGCTTTTCTACTTTAACATTTCATAAGCAGAAAAAATTACCCAGATTATGTACAGTAGTCACAATAAATCACCTTTAATCAAGATATAATATAGAGCATAAAGCAAATGGAGGAAAGAACAAAAACTTTAGAAAAGGACTATCTGGCTTCTCTACTATTTTGAGTCTGCAGAGACTCAGAACCAAAGTTAATGAGGATGAGAAATCATTATTCCACACAAACCTGGTCATTAGCTATCTAATAGCAAACTAATAATGGTCATTTTAGTCTTTGGGTGGAATTTCAGGTAACATTTTGCACCCTAGAAGTTTGGGGCTGCAATGGCGATGTCTGACTGTGACACAAGTTTAACCAAATAAGGATTTTTTATTTATGTCTAGATGCATTTTAGCCTCTTTTTAATGACTCGTTTTTAAAAAAATATTTTTAGGGAGTCGGGCTGTAGCTCAGCAGGTTAAGCACAGGTGGCGCAAAGCACAAGGGTCGGCATAAGGATCCCGGTTCGAGCCCCCGGCTCCCCACCTGCAGGGGAGTCGCTTCACAGGCAGTGAAGCAGGTCTGCAGGTGTCTATCTTTCTCTGCCCCTCTCTGTCTTCCCCTCCTCTCCCCATTTCTCTCTGTCCTATCTAACAACAACATCAATAACAATAATAACTACAACAACAACGAAAAACAACAAGGACAACAAAAGAGAAAATAAATAAATAAAATATTTAAAAAATATTTTTATTTATTTGTTATTGGATAGAGAAATTGAGAGAGGAAGAGAGAGGCCTGTGGCACTGCTTCACCGCTTGTGAAGCTTTCCTCCTGCAGGTGGTGACAAAGGCTTGAGCCTGAGTCTTAAGAACTATAATGTATGTGTTTAACCAGGTTTGCCATCTCCTTCACCCCTATTTTTAGCTTCTTTATTTGCCATCAGGGTTATTTCTAGAGTTTAGTGCCTACAGGACATTCCACCATTCTTGGCAGTGTTTTAATTTTTCCTTTTTCTTTCTTTCCAATAGAAGGTCAGAGACAGAGAGGGTGAGAGAGAGAAAGACAGAGAAGCAGAGACACCTGCAGCACTGCTCATGAAGCTTACACCCTGAAGACGGGGGACCATGGGCTTGAACTCTGCTCCTCAGTCATAGTCACATGTGCTTTACTCAGTGAGCCACCACCTAGGCCCTCCATACTTGCTGTAACATTTTCCCTATTAAATGTTCTAGGAAATATGTAAAATCTCCTGCATACAGTGTTCAGGGACAACTTGCTTGACTACCATATTTTCTACAGACTGGTTTTCTTTAAAAAATATTAATTTGTTTATCAATTAACTTATAAGAAGGGAGGAGAACCAGAGCATTATTCACATATGTGGTTGCAGGGATTGAATTTAAGATCTCTTATTTGCAAGTCTGGTGCCCTACCTGCTTCTCTAGCTCTTGGGCCTTTGTTCCCCTGCCCCCTCATAACTTTTTCACCAAACTACTGATGATGGACTTTGAGTATGTTTACAATTTTTGTTGAAAACTGTGTTGCAGACTACCTTTGTATATGCACAACTATGAGGCGAAAATGAGTTTTTGACAGCAGAATCTTTCCAAGAGTATACACATTTTAAATGTTGATGGATTGTCCTGCTTACTGTACCATCTCAACTTATCTTCTAGTTTGTCTGTCACTCTCTTTTAGAGGGGATCCCATAGTATTAGTGCAAAGTTTTATTCTAGAATGAGCCCATCAAGGTGATTTCAGTTTTTCTCATCCCTGAAGAACTCTTCCTTTTTACCTCCTGTGCCAGAGCAGATCTGCCTTGGAGCCTTCACTATACCTACACTTCTAGCCTCTATTGAATCTTGCTGTCAGATGTCAGTGCTTTCTGGGACCCTCCTCTAAAGTGCCAATTAAATACGCAGATTCTAATTTATAGTGGCAACTTGACAGTATATGATACATAAAGCCTTTTAAGGCCTAATGTCAAAGAAGCAAGTGATGCTAGGACTTTCAGGACCTAAACCTGATAGGCGAGAAGGGTATTTGGGGGAGAGGTGTTTCAAAACTTTCCACATCACAGTGACCTGGACCACTGCTACCTTCCCTTCCCCAGCCCTTCTCTTAACTTCAGAAGTAGGAAAAGGTCTGGAGTTCTGGAATTCCTCTGCTGACTCCCTGCTAGCTCTCTGCCTCCAGCACCATCATCCCAGATCCCTGCCTACTTCGTAGGGCATTTTTATGTACTTTATTTGTTGGATATAGATGGCCAGAAGTAGAGAAGGAAGGGGGTGATAGAGAGGGAGAGAAACAGAGAGACACCTGTAACACTGCTTCACCACTTGCAAAGCTTTCCCCCTGTGGGTGGGGACTGGAGGCTCAAGCAGATGCACCTCAGGCATCTTTCTATACTTAGAAAGCTCTTAGGTTCTTGTGATATTCATATTAATGTCTGTATGAGAACATAGTTCCTAAATAGTGTCATTAAGATGGTGGTTTTGACTTGATTTTTGGCTTAAGCAAGTAAGCATGGGAAAGACCAGACTTCCACCTCAAGTCCAGAGATTAACACTCATACTAATACTTCATTTGTGGTCTGGTCAGGCCCATTATGCTCAAATGTCCTTCTCCCATCAATCTAGCTACATTATTTTGGTCTTTGTACAACTATAACCATTGATTAGCTCCACTGGCCACAGGGGCCCAGCATGAAGACCTTGGTTCAAAAAAAATTTCAGAGGGAAACCAGCCAAGTTATTCAGACTTGCTTTTTCTTTGTGGATCTGGGCAGAAGAATAAATATTAGCCTAACAGGGGCCAGGAGGTGAAGGACTTGGATGCACACGACTTCTGTTTGAAACCTGTCACCACATGTCAGCTGTGGTCTGACCTGTCTCTCTCAATAAATAAATCTAGGGACTTGGCAGTGATATACTTGGTGGAGCTCACATGCTTACCATACACCAAGGACTCAGGTTTAAGACCCTGCTCCCCACTTGCAAGAAGAAAGATTCATGAGCAGTGAAGCAGTACTGCAGGTGTCTCTATTTCTCTCCCACACTCTATCTCCTTTTCAAAATTTCTTTCTGTCTCTGTCAACCAATAGAAAAAAAGGGGGGAATAGCTGACAGGACTGGTAGATTCTTAATGCAGGCACCATTTCCCAGTGATAACTCTAGTAGCAAGTAAAATAAAAAAAATAAATACTTTAAAAAGATTGGTTAGTAGTGATGGGAAAATGGAATGGAGGGGGCCTGGCAGTGGCACACCAGGTTAAGTGCACAGAGTATGAAGCACAAGGATCCCAGTTTGAGCCCCTAGCTCCCCACCTGCAGGAGGGTCACTTCACAAGTGGTGAAGCAGGTCTGCAGGTATTTATCTTTCTATCTCCCTCTCTATCTTCCCCTCCTCTCTCAATTTCTCTCTGTCCTATCCAAAATATGGAAGAAAAAAAATGACTGTAGGAGCAGTAGGTTTGTAGTGTAGGCACTGATCCCCAGAGATAGCCCTGGAGGCAAAAAAAGAAAAAGAAAAAAAAAAGAAAGAAAAGAAGGTAAAAGGAAAAATGGGAATGGATACACTGAAGAGAGACTGGCCAAATACGGAGAGAGAGAGGAAGAGTTGGTGTCCCATCTCTTGGCTCTAACTCACATACCCATTCATATTGCTTTGCAAAGATGACTTTGTACTAAGGATTTATGACTCTTATAACTAGAGGAGCTCACAAAATGCTCTCTCTTGCCCCATGTTCTCTCAAATGCTCCCTCCACCCCTAACACCCTACTGAGGAGTTTCTCTACCAACAGGGTACATGATTGGCCTGGTATATGAAGCCTTCCTTTACAATTTGTTGAAGAGAAAAGCAGTGTTCATGTTTGCTTGATTTTACTACATCCAGAAAATTTATGTGCTGAGATAAATCGAGTTCCCTAACCACCTTGCTGCCCTCCTTGGAGGAGTCTGTCCAGCCCCAGCCAGTACCACCAGGCACCTGCTAGGTCTTTTATGGATGGTAAACTGAGATAAAGCAGTGGCTACTACTACTAGAATTACCTCTTTAAGATAGAGACAGGCTGGGAGTATGGATTGACATGCCAATGCCCATGTTCAGTGAGGAAGCAATTACAGAAGCCAGACCTTCCACCTTCTGCACCCCATAATGATCCTGGGTCCATGCTCCCAGAGAGTAAAAGAATTGGAAAGCTTTCAAGGGAGAGGATGAGATAATGAGCTCTGGTGGTGGGAATTATGTGGAATTGTACCCCTCTTATCCTATGGCCTGTCGTTATTTCCATTTTATAAATATAATATATATATATTTATAGAAATAATAGCTAACTCATATCTGTGATCTTGGGTGAACTACTGCAGTTTCCAATAGAGGGAATGGGGATGCAGAACTCTGGTGGTGGGAACAGAGTGGAATTATATATACTCCTGTTGTCTTATAGATTTGTAAATAACTACTAAATCACTCATAAAAATAATTTGAAAAATGGAGAGCTCAGCTCTGGACTAGAGGAGGAGAGAACTCATAGGGTACGCACTCCTTGCCACGTACCACATGGGAGTGTGATATCACCCAGAAAATAGGAGTCGTTACAGGTGTATCTTGGAAAGGGGGAGGTGGGGCTTGGTTTTTTTTTGGGGGGGGGCTTGGGTTTTACAAGCCCCTGGTCTTGCACTCTCTGCCAGGACCATCAGGTAAGTAGTAACTTGGCTTTTTTACTCCTCTCTCTCTTTCTCTCATGTCCTAACATGTAAATGTTCTCAATTTTCCCAAATAAAGCTTAAGTAGCTGAAAAATAAGAACATATAAAAATTACTTCCTTAAATACAGTTTCAGAGAGCTTTAGTTATACCCTCAAAACTTTTCCAGTGACATCTGGAATTTTTCATCATTACTTAAAGAGCTGCAAAGCCTGTAATTTCTGGCAGATTGTATATACTGACATTTAAAAATGAAGCTTTTTTCTTAAATGTAATTAACTGAATCACAATGCACAGCATTGAAAAAAAATAAATGAAGAGCTCCACTTTAACAATAGGAAAACCTACGTTGTTCCTTTACCTTTTGAAGGTGTGTTTATCATTCCATGTCCCCTACAGAATTTCATCCTAATGTAATGTATTTTAAGCTTTAAAGTCTCTTATTATTCAGACTATCATAATTCTCTGTAATTAAAATATGCATGTGAATTGTAATGTTAATTTAATTTAATTTTTTGTGACTTTAAGATCTAAGTTAAAATTATTTGGGAGCCTGTTAACATTATTTAAAAAATTTATTGGGGACACATGATGATTATTAATATCAACCATTCTAGATATACTGGAATTTTGATAATTATAAAATGTAAAATAAAATTTTTTAGAGAACAGGTAGTTTTGGATAAATGGTACTTATTACCAGGATAAAAAAATATTAGCAGCAGCAGCAGCAGCAGAGAGATAATCCTAGGATTTGGAAGACAAGTATTAATGCTTGCTATAAGATATGTTACTTGTTGTCAAGTATGTTATTTACAGAATTCACAATGTCCTCCTGAGACAGCATGGATATTTAAAATGATGGTAGGAATTAAAATAATACAGAAATTGTTGGTAATTATAATGAATAGACTTGTATTCAAGTAAAAGATGAATACAGATAGTATTTGTGAAATTTTGACATAATTTAATAAAAATTATAAGACCTTAAGTGAAACAATGAGGAAAATCTTCATGAATTTAGGTTTGGCAAGGACTTAATATGACATTCATAGAAAAAACCATAAAATAAAACATTGATAAATTACACTGAATCAAAACTAAGAATTTCTGTACTCTGAAAGATAATTAAATGATAAACTGCAGTTTAAAAGAAAATATTGGCAAGATCTGGAATATATAAGGCAGTTTAAAAGAAAATATTGGCAAGATCTGGAATATATAAGGAATCATCAAAATTCTAGAACAAGAAAACAATCCTACACCAAAGTTCTGAAGATCTCCACCAGAGAAGTGTATGAATGCAAACAAACACATGGCAATTGAGATCCTATTGCATAATGATGTAAAAGGATCTAAGTTGGTGGTGAGAATATTCAAAGGGACTTTCACAGGGATATGAAAAATTGTGCTCGTGTGTCAATGACTACACTGTCATTGACAAAACTCTTAGACAGTTTTATAATTCCTTTTCAAATTTTTCATAAGAACTTGAGCTGAACCCTTGATGACAGTACTTCAACACCCTGAATACACGTCAGCACCCTAGATATCCCATGATCACCACCAAGGACTCGGCTATTCACCTGTATCCACAAATACTCTAAATTCATAATGCCTCTATATACCTCCATCCAACAATGTAAGAAGAAGGAGATTGTTGGAGAACCCCTTATTTCTTGATAGAACTCTGAATTATACTGCCTGCTATTTCTCTTTTTTTAATGTATTTATTTTTATATTACAGAATTACATCTCAACAGGGGTTTGAATCCACACCATTCCCACTACCAGAGTTCTGAATCTTCAGTCACCCCACTGTAATCCACCACAGCTCTACTAAGGTTAGTAGACATGGGCTAACCATCATTTATACAGTTATCTGCCCACATTTATACATAGTTGCCCCTTTCTTTTCTGATTCAATCCTCTCTTCCCCTCCAAGCCACTCATGACAACATAACTACCTCCATGTCTGTCTCCTTTTCCTTCTCTCTCTCTGGGCACTGATGGAACTGGAGTTCAGAGTCCTCTTCATCCTATCACTTCTCCCCCACTGGGAGTATGGATCAAGGTTGTTTTTGGAGAGCAGAAGGTAGGAGTTCTGGTTATTGTGATTGCTTCTCAGCTTTGCATGGAGGTTGACTTGTCGATCCATACCCCCAGCCTGTTTCTCTCTTTCCCTATTAGACCAGACCTCTGGAGATGTGGGGGTCCAGGACAAATTGGTGAGGTCCTCTGCCCAGAGAAGTCAGGATGAAGTCATGGTAGCATCTATAGCTTGATGTCTGGAAGGTGACATGACCTAGGTTGAGACAAAATGGTTACTGAACAGGAACCAAAAAGTAGGATTAGAGCAGATAAGATTAGGGATTTTAAGGTAGAAGAAAGTTTGTTCCTGGGGGCACACAACTATGGTAATTTTGCTTGAGTTTGGTAGCTAGTCTGAGGTTGGATAAGAATATTGTCTGAGAGAATGGTGTCAGAGTAGAGAAAACAGCTAGAAAGTTGGATTAGGGCAGGAAGTAGCTCCTTTTCTTGAAAAAAAAATTTAGTAGCTAAAATTAACTATTTACCTCCATCCACCTGCTCCAGGGTAAAGCCTGTGTAACCTATTGGTCTGAGCTTATATATCATGGTCACATCTGAGGAACATTGCAGGCTGCACTCATTTCAGGACCAGTCTTTTTTTTTTTTTTTTTTTTTTTTTTTTGAGTGGCAGGGCAGGTTACTCCCAGCCTCCCTTCAGAGACTGGGGCTATCCTTACAGTCATTGCTTTAAGGTGAGGACAAGATCTTGGGAGGGCCCACAAGATGTTGTTCCTTATGGAAGCAACCAGTGGTAGTGGAAAGAGAGCAATTTTTAGAGGTCTAGGCCCAACATATGTGTATGAGAATCCAAGGATTCCTTATCTAGGGCCCTATATGATGAGGTGTTATGGTATTGACCAAACGGGCCATTATTAAGTGGGCCAGTCTCTTGCCCTTATCCAACTTTTGTAGTCCTCTCTTTATCTGATGATTTTGGATTTTCTCTCAGTTGTTTAGGCATTGGTTATCATTTGTTGAGCCCAGCCAGAGTTAGGTTTTTGGGAATCTGTCTTCTTTGGGCCTTTCTGCTAGGCTGCCCAGCTAAATTTGGTCTTAAATCCAACCAATTACAGAATTTATTATGCCTTCTTTGGGCACTTCAACCACTATTGAGCACTTTGACTTTGAGTTATATAATTGTCCCTTCTTTGTGGATACATGTACACCTATATCCAATATCCTAAACCCTAGCCTAATCTGGTATCTGTTACTTAGTTAAATGACATGCCATCTAATGTGGATGTACGTAGTTCCATGTGTTAGGAATGGTCTCACTAGAGTTGAAGAGATACAAGGTTGACTTCTCAGACTTAGTATCTTTGGTTACAGTCCACAGTAGAATTTTAGTAGCAGCATAATGTGGGGTGGCAGCACCAGGAGCGATTTGGTTGAAGGTGACAGAGGTGGTATGGTGGTAAGGAATCATAGAGAAGGAATATCAAGAAGTATGGACATATCCTAGAGGTACCAGGACT
Source organism: Erinaceus europaeus (assembly GCF_950295315.1). Classification (NCBI taxonomy): domain Eukaryota; kingdom Metazoa; phylum Chordata; class Mammalia; order Eulipotyphla; family Erinaceidae; genus Erinaceus; species Erinaceus europaeus. The sequence continues at coordinate 79,185,665 of NC_080170.1, forward strand.
AGGAGAAATGAGGGTCTTAAAGAGAATGCAAGGGTTTATTACAGTCTTAGAAAGAGTTAAAATATCAGTAATCCATTATTATAATTATAACCAGTTTAGTTGGGGGTTTTATTTTCTATGATAAGCCAATGGTTAGCATCTATATTAATATACTTGACTTCACTATGCTTTGAACCCTTTTAGTGGTATCTGAGCCTCTTTGTATTTTAGATACTTACAAGGCCAAAAGGTCTTGATCTGTATGGCCTAAAGCTGTAGTTGATTTAGATGTTTACAGAGCTATATTTTCAGAGATCCATGACCAATTTAATACCATTATCAGAGTTTGATCATCTTGCAAATCTAAGATATTAAATGCTTAAGCAAAAGCTAATATTTATGCTTAGGGCTATGGTCTAGGCAGTTAGGGAACTTGAGATATTAAAGCTATCCCTCCTCCACATGTCATATTACTTGTGATAGGACTAAATAGTGATAGGACTAAAATTTCACATCTTTCCTGCCACCAAAATTCTGTGCCCTCCTCCCTCCCTCCCGGTAACCATTATAGTTTTCCAGTTTAAATATGTGTTATATCTGGTTGTTTATTTTATGTATGTGTGCTCAGTTCTCTAAATCCCACATATGAGTGAAACCATTCTGTATCTTTCCTTTACCTTTTTGCTTATTTCACTAAGCATAATGTTCTTGAGTTACATCCATTTTATCCCAAAGGATGTAAAATTCTCTTTTTTATTGCTGAGTAGTACTCCATTGAGCATATGTCCCATAACTTTTTTATCCAGTCATCTGTCAAGGGACATTTTGGTTGCTTCCAAATTTTTGCTATTGTGGATAATATGGCTATGAACATGGGAGTACATATATCCCTTTGAATTAGTGATATTATCTCTTTTGGATAAATGCCTAGGAGTGGAATTGCTGGATAGTAAGGTATTTCCATCTGTATTTGCTTAAGGATGCTCCATACTGTTCTCCATAATGGTTGTACCATTTTGCATTCCCACCAGGAGTATATTAGAGTTCCTTTCTCTCCATATCCTTTCCAACATTTATCCTCTCCTGTTTTATTGATGAAGGCCATTCTTACAGGTGCGAGGTGGTATCTCAGTGTGGTTTTAATTTTCATTTCTCTGTTGATGAGTGAATTTCTGCATTTCTGCATATGTATGTGGGCCATGCATATCTCTTTTTTTGAGAACTATGCATGTCCCCTGCCCACTTTTTTACTGGGTTATTTTTTTTCTTTTTGTTGAGCTGTGTAAGTTCTTTATAGATGTTTGATGTTGATATCAACCACTTGTCTCAAGTATGATGTGTGAATGTATTCTCCCATTTGCTGGGTTTCCTGTTTATCTTTATTAAGTTTTCTTTTGAAGTATAGAAGCTTTATAATTTGATATAGTCCCATTTGTTCAATCTTGCTTTTGTTTCCTTTTCCCATGGGGTAAAGTCTTCAAATATGTCTTTAGTGTTAATGTCATGAAATTTTTCATAGATATGTTTCCCTATGCATTTTATACTTATTTATAGGTCTGATATCCACATCTTGGATCCATTTTGAGTTAATTTTGGTGTATGGTGTTAATTGGTGGTCTACTTTCATTTTTATACATATGGCTGTCCAATTCTGCCAACACCATTTATTAAAGAGACTTTCTTTTCCCCAATGGGCAGATTTGGCCTCTTTGTCATATATGAGGTATCTGCACATGTATGGTCTGAGTTCTGAACTCTATCCTATTCCACTGGACCATATGACCATTTTTGTTTCCACACCACACTGTTTTGATTACTACTGCCTTGTAGTATAACCCGAAATTGGGTATTGTGATATTCTTTTTCCTTAGGAGTGCTTTTGCTATTCGTGGTTTTTAAAAGTTCCACACGAAGTTTTGAATAATCTGTTCAATTTCCTCAAAATATGTCATTGGTATTTTAATTGGGATTGCATTGAGTCTATAGATTAATCGCTTTTGGCAGAATTGCCATTTTAATGATATTTATTCTCCCAATACGTGAACAGGGGATGTTCTTTCTATTTTTTTAAATTTTTTAAATTTATTTAAAAAAGGAGATATTAACAAAACCATAGGATAAGAGGGGTACAACTCCTCGCAGTTCCCATCATCACATCTCCGTATCCCATCCCCTCCCCTGATAGCTTTCCCGTTCTCTATGGGATAGAAACCCAAGGTCATTATGGGATGCAGAAGGTGGGAGGTCTGGCTTCTGTAATTGCTTCCTCGCTGAACATGGGCATTGGCTGGTTGATCCATACTCCCAGCCTGCCTCTCTCTTTCCCTAGTAGGGTGGGTCTCTGGGGAAGCGGAGCTCCAGGACACATTGGTGGGGTCGTCTGTCCAGGGAAGTCTGGTCAGCATCATGCTGGCATCTGGAACCTGGTGGCTGAAAAGAGAGTTAACATACAAAGCCAAACAAATTGTTGAACAATTATGGACCTAAAGGCTATGAACTTCCTTCTCAGCACTGCTTTTGCTGCTTCCCATAGGGTCTGGTAACTGGTTTCTTAATTTGCTTTGGTATTGAGGTAATTCTTAATTTCTTTTTTCATCTCTTCAGTAACTCATTTATTGTTCAGCAGCATATTGTTTAGTCTCCAGGCTTTGGTGAAATAGCTTTTCTTTTTTTGGTTGATTTCTAGTTTCATGCCTTCATGGTCTGAGTGGATGCATTTTATAATTTTAATATTTACATATTTGTTTAGACTATCTTTGTGGCCCAGCATATGATCAATCCATGTTCCATATGTACTTGAAAAAAATGTGTATCCATTACTTTTGGGATGGAAAGTTCTGTATATATCTATTAGGTCCATTTCATCTATAGTTTCATTTAAGCTTGCTATTTCTCTATTGATTTTTTTTGTCCAGATGTTCTGTTTCTACTGTGAGTGATGTGTTGAAATCTCCTACTGTTTTTTTTGTTTCTATCAATGTCTCTCTTGAGTTCAGTAGGTGTTTGTTTTATATATATATATTTTAATTTTTTTCTTTTTATTTGTTTATTTATTTTCCCTTGTTTTTTTATTTTATTGTAGTTATTATTGTTGTAGTTATTGATGTTGTCATTGTTAGATTGGACAGAGAGAAATGGAGAGCAGAGGGATAGACAGAGGGGGAGAGAAAGATAGACACCTGCAGACCTGCTTCACTGCCTGTGAAGTGACTCCCCTGCAGGTGGAGAGCCGGGGTCTCGAACCAGGATCCTTAAGCCAGTCCTTGCACTTTGTGCCGTGTGCATTTAACCTGCTGTGCTACCGCCCGACTCCCTTGTTTTATTTGGGTGCTCCTAAGTTTGGGGCATATATATTTATGATGTTTATATCTTTTTGTTAGATTGATCCTTTAACCATTATGTGGTGTCCTTCTTTATCTCAGATGACTTTCTTTGCCTAAAAGTCTATTTTATCAGAGAATAGGATAGCTGTCCCTGCCTTTTTTTTTGGCATTATAAGCTTGGGACATCTTGCTCCAACCTCTTATATTCAGTTTCCATTTGTCTTTTCTTTGGATAAGTGTTTCCTGAAGACATATAATGGATGGATCCTGTTCTTTAATCCATTTAGCTACTCTGAGTCTTTTGACAGGTGAGTTTAGGCCATTCATATTTAGGATGATTATTGATATATGTTGTTTACTTATATCCATTTTGACTTTTATTTTGAGTTTATTTTAAATTGTTGAATCTTTGGCCATTTGTTTCTTTCCCTTCCCTAGTATCCTGCATTTTTTTTTTCCTTGTCATTGAGTTTTGATAATTTTACAATAATGTGCCTTGGTGTTGGTCATTTTGGATTTATGAACCTGGATGATCAGTCTGCCGCTAAAATAAGTATGTTATGATAATTGCCTATGTGAGTGAAATTTTCAGCTAAGTATATGTTCACACAGCAACTTAGAAGCAAATTTCATATAGTTTTATTTGTAAGAGCTCCAAACAGAACATAGTATAAATTCCCATCACCAGGTGGGACAAGACACGGTAGTAAATCCACACACAGTGGGTGTGCTTAGTAATAAGTATATGCAGCACTGTGAATCAAGTCCAACATAATTATGTCAAGTGAAAGACAACAGACAGAAATAAAGGGAACAGGAGAAAGGGGCTTCAGGCAGCTTGGTTCATGCGCTGATACCTGATACCGCGTGGTTGCTGGCTGCCCTGCAGTAAGGAGGACTCACCTGCTTTCCCTCGCCACTGCCGCCATGATCCCGCTGTCATTGGTGGTGGTGATGGGCAACTGGACCGGACCGTCGTCTACCTGGCCGACTTGGTACTGAAGTCATCTGTGTATCTTAAGCATTCTTATGAAGACTGGCTGACAAACAATGGACTGAGCTTCTCCCCTTTCCACATAATGTGACAAACTTGCTTTCAACCGGCCTTTTACAGCTGGGGACAGTGGAAAGCGAGGCTGCTTTACCGATGGTTCAATTTTGGAATAGTGTTTGGCGTAATTGCCATGTTTGGCTCTTTATTCCTCCTGGGGAAGACACTGGTGCAGACCTTAGCACAAATGAGGATTGATTCTCCTGCTTCTTCCTTGTCTCCCTCCTTTTCCTCTTCCTTCTCTTCACTTAATGATCAAGTGCTATAAGTTGTGATTCCTGGTATAAATCTACCAGTCAACCAGCTGACCTATTTCTTTGCTGCAGTCCTCATTAGTGGTGTTGTACATGAAATTGGACATGGGCTAGCAGCTTTCAGGGAACAAGTTCGATTCAATGGCTTTGGGGTTTTCCTCTTCATTATTTATCCTTGAGTATTTGTTGATCTGCTCACCACTCATTTGCAACTTATATCACCAGTTCAACAGCTAAGGATATTTTGTGCAGGTATCTGGCATAACTTTGTCCTTGCACTCCTGGGCATTTTAGCCCTTGTTTGCTCCCTGTAATTCTTTTGCCATTTTACTATACCAGAGTTGGGGTACTTATCACTGAAGTGGCTGAAGACTCACCTGCCACTGGACCCAAAGGTCTTTTTGTGGGAGACCTTGTCACCCACATTCAGGATTGTCCTGTAACTAATGAGCAAGACTGGAATGAATGTCTAGATACCATTACCTGTGAGCCCCAAATAGGTTACTGTATAAGTGCGTCAACTTTGTGCTTATGCTTCCCAGTGAGAATGTACAAATGGATAGATGGCTCAGTTGAATGCTGTAACAATAACAGCCTCACAGATATGTGCTTTTCCTACAGAAATAATTCTAATAGGCGTCTGCATACTTGTCTACCTGCCCAGAAAGCAGTTGAAGCCGCTCTAGTCTGTAGAACCAAAAAAGACTGTAATAAAAGCTCTAGTTCAAGTTTCTGTATAACACCTTCTCTGGAGACTCGTACTTGCTTAATAAAAATTAAACACCCACCTCAAATCGATATGCTGTATATAGGACATCCACTGCATCTTTACTATACAGTGGGCATCACCAGTTTTGTTCCATGTTTCAACTTCCTAAGCATAGATCTGCCTATGAATATGGAGAGATTTGTCAAGTACCTGATTTCCCTCTCAGGAGCTCTGGCTATTGTTAATGCTGTGCCCTGCTTTTGTTTGGATGGACAGTGGATTTGTAATTATTTCTTGGATGCTACTCTTACCTCAGTGGTTGAAGACAGTGATGTCAAAGATCTCATTGGGTTTTTTTATTTTGCTTGGTGGTAGTTTATTTTTAGCTGCCAATGTGACCCTGGGGCTATGGATGGTTACAGCACGGTAGTACTAGTACCCAGCTGACAACAGAATCTTTGATTTATACCATACAATATCAGAAACCTTTCTTGACATGAAATGTAAAGTGCTTCTTTAAAATTACCTTTAAAGCAGAAACTTTAAGCTCCACCTGTATCTCTAATATCCAAACTCTGGGGTGGGAGATAAATAAGACATGAAAGGTACAGTCCTTGTCTATCTACATTCTAGTTTCAGATTTTGAACATGAAAATGCAAGATACATGCAGAACAGTTTTTAAACTGCAGGTTCACAACAAACCATTTTGTGTGACTGCATATCATGCAGAAATAGTGTAAATAAGAATGGAATTGGGTGGAATTAATTGGGTAAAACTTCCTGAAAATACATCACTAGTTCAAAGTTAAAGGAAATCAGACTTTGGCTAAGTGGAAGAGTGACCATTTTCTTGGTCTAACTGATATCTTTGGGCTTGTTTGAAAAGTATTTAAGAATTTAATGGTATACTATTTTTTTACATCTAGAGTCTGATTACAGTTAGTAAGATCCATATAAAATAATCTACTTACATTTAAGGAAAAAATCTTTATCAAATATACCAAATAAATGAAGAAAGTAAGACCTACAATATCATGAAATATGTTTTGTCCTACACAGTTGCCTATTTGATAGTGCATTCTAGTACTCATGTAAAACAGCACTAGCCCTTAACATTCAGTCAGAAGTACCTCTTCTCTGACCTTCATTTGAGCTGAGACTATCAGGATTAAACCTCAGAATGAGCCAGGTCTTCCAATGGTTGGGAACATTTGGGCTGCACTCATTTCAGGATCACTCTTCCTCAATGACAGTCTTCCTCAAGTAGGCTGACCTGGCCTTCCTTTGGAGAGTGGGGCAGTCCCAGAGTAGGCATTTTTCTCTTGTGCTGCTGGGTCTCTTTGGGGCCTAACTTATGTTTCTTGTCTTCTAAAAAGAAATATCCATAAGGCCTGAACTGTACCCTGTCCTCACCAGTACCACCTGTCTCGCTGTGGTGGCCAATTAAATAGCTAGTCTTTGCTTCCCCTTTTGTCTCTAAGCTCCCTCTATGGGTCCACGAAAGAACTGGTGAATGGCTCATATTCAGTGCAAAAGTGGATGTGGTTTTACCATAGTTTGACTACTGACTCTTGAGTTTGAAGGAACTATGACTCATTCTATGCCTTTTGAGTTTTTGGTGTTTTTTTTTTTTAAATTAGGACAGAAATAAATTATGAAAGGAGTGGGAGATATCTGTTTTTAGTCCCCACTCCCCACCTGCATATCACTTGTGAAACTTCCCCCATGCAGGTAGGGAGTGGGGATTCAAACCCTGATCCTTGAACATGGTAACATGTGCATGCAACCAGGTATGCCACTGCCTGCCCCACCTCATTCCATGTCTTTGGATTGGAAATGTATCCCAGGAAGATCTAAATTCTTCACTAAGCAAGAGATTTCATGGGTTCATATTTTTTCACATTACCCAGTTGCTCTTTAGGCATTAAAATTTTCAAATTATTTTGGGAGAAACTCTTTTCAACTGTATTACAAATATCCCTGCCGTCTTAAATTATATCTTGATATATATTTTTTTGCCTCCAGTGTTGTCACTGGGGCTCAGTGCCTGCACAACGAATCCACTGCTCCCGGAAACCCCCCCTTTGTTGCTCTTTTTTTAATCGTTGTTATTGCTGTCATTGTTGTTGGATAGGACAGAGAGAAATCAAGAGAGGAGGGGAAGATAGAGAGGGGAGAGAAAGGTAAACACCTACAGACCTGTTTCACTGCTTGTGAAGTGACCTCCCTGCAGGTGGGGAACAGGGGGGCTCGAACCAGGGTCCTTATACTGAGTGTCCTTGTGCTTCGCACCATGTGCGCTTAAGCCACTGCACTGCCACCCAGCACCCATATCTTGATTTTTTTAACCTTTTTTTTTTGTGTGTGAGCAGAGCACCACTTAGCTCTTGGCTTTTGGTGGTGCTGGGGATTGAACCTGAGATTGCTCACATGCAAGTCCTGTGCCATGCTGATACACTTATCTTTAGCCTTAACAAGTTAATAATCAGTCAAAGTTGTCAGTTACTACTACTGCTGAACACATGCAATCTAATGATTTATCCCAGAAAAGAGCATGTGTTCTTCTCAAACAGCTATTCAGGATCAAAGTGTATTAGCATAGTAATACTCAGACATTCATGCTCAGGTCTGGGAAACACCATGAAATGCTCATGTGATTAATTTAGTGGCATGAGCTAATGAATTTACTTATGAAAATGTTGTCTCTGCACAGGTCATTCTTTCTTTAGTTGAGAAAATATTTTAATATTAATAGTAGGAACTCCTACTATTAGCATCTTTTTACTGGGTGAAAACCAAACACTTTGTTAAGCTTGCTGTTAAATCTCTTACTCTGTTGCTTCATAGACTGAGGCTTTGGGGACCACTTTGTTATAATATTGAGTAGATCGACACATTTATATAGAAATGACTTCATTGTGCAAAAAGGAAACATTACCTGCTATCTCTTCAGTTTGATTGCAAGAACTTCTAGAGCAAGAACTGTGTCATACTCATCTTTGCATTCCAGGTGCAGTGTAAGAACATAAATAGTTAATGTCATCAAATGGTGATGGTTAGTGTTATTTATGGACATTAAAAGCATGTTTCTATTTAAGTTGTAAAAAATATTATTGAATATTTACTGTAGATATGTTAGCACAAAAATAACTTGTAAGGCCTTTGTGTCCCTAGCATATTGTCATCTTTATGAAATTGAGACATTTTAGTTTCTAAAGAACAATTAGAAAAAATGAATTGTTTTGTTCAGCAGTAAAATTTTATTCTCTAGTCTTCCTACTCTGCATTTGCATTTCTGAGTCTTTTTAAAAATCTGTAAAGAATGTATATACTTTTCAACATCTGTTTCTGAATGGACATGCAGTTAAACTTGACCTTTTGATAATATCTTTTACAGGTCATTGTCTGTTCTAATAATAAACATGCGCTTCAAAAAAAAAAAAAGAAAGGAAAAAAACTAGATGGTTCCATTTATATATAATTCAAGATAACAAAATTTCTTCTACAGTGACAGAAGGAAGGTTTAAGGATGTTTGGAGACAGAGAGGGGAGAGGATGTAAAAAGAGGTGATAGACAAGCTCATTTATCTAGATGATAGAGATTTCATGGGTGAGAGCATGTGTCAACACTTTGAGTGGACACTTCAAATATGATAGGATAACTATGTCAATTATACTGTAATAAAAGCTGCTTTAAAAGTGTGAACAGATATTGAAGAGAATATGAGTTCTCAAAAATGTATCATTATGTCTGAAGTAAATAAAGAACTTTCTGCATTTTTTTTCCCACCAGGATTGTTGTTGGGGTACTATGTCAGCATTGTTCCACTGCTCCCTGTGGACTTTCTTTCTTTCTCTCTTTCTCCCTTTCTTTCTTTCTTTCTTTCTTTCTTTCTTTCTTTCTTTCTTTCTTCCCTCCTTTCTTTCTTTCTCCCTTCCTTTCTTTTTCAAAGGGAGAGAGAAAGAAAAAGACAAAGAGAATGAGAGGCAGCTCATCTCTGCTCCATCTCTCATAAAGCTTCCCCATGCATGCTCCACTATGGTCACTGGGTAAAGAGTGCTCTCCACTAGGAAAACGACTTCATCATTCTCCCCCCTTCTTTTTTTAGCTTAGAGATGGAGGAAGAGGGAGAAGGATAGAAAGAGATGGAGAGACACAGAGAGAAGAGAAACTTTAATTCTGTTCCACTATCCATGGAGCTCCTATATGGTGCCAGAGCTTAAACCCAGGGCCTTGTTCATGGCAAGTTCTACAAGTTATCTACTAGACAACTTCCTCCTCTTTGGAATTGCTTGGGATACTGACCAAGGCCCAGCAAAGGAAGCACTGTTAAAATGGAAGACTAAAGAGGATGAGATTCACAGGCAATTTGCTTTATTTCTTTAAAAAAATTTTTTTAATTTTATTTTTGAGAGAGAGAGAGAGAGAGTGAGGAGAGAGAGTTGCTAGAGCTCTATTCAAATCTGGCACATATGGTGCTGGGGATTGAACCTGTGACCTTTGGAGTCTCAGACCTGAAAGTGGCGTGTTGCCTTTATGCTGTGTTCTTGACCCAGCCTCCTTCAGTCTTCTAATATTTATGTGCTAAGACACACACACACACACACACACACACACACACACACACACACACACACACACACAGATAGTGCAGCCTTAACATGTTCAAGTCACAGTGCAGAATCAGGTCCAAATCTTTGGTTTCTTTATATATATATATTTAAAAAATTATTTATAAAATGGAAATATTGGCAAGACCATGGATAAGAGGGGTACATTTCCACACAGTGCTCACCCCCAGAGATCCATATCCAATCGCCTCCCTTGATAGCTTTCCTATTCTTTATCCCTCTAGGAGTATGGACCCAGGATCACTGTGGAGTGCAGAAGGTGGAAGGTCTGGCTTCTGTAATTGCTTTTCCACTGAACATGGGCGTTGGCAGATCTATCCATATTCCCAGCCTGTCTCTCTCTTTCCCTAGTGGAGTAGGGATCTGGGGAGGGGGTGCTCCAAGACACATGGTGGGGTCATCTGCCCAGGGAAGTCAGGCTGGCATCGAAGTATCATCTAGAACCTGGTGGTAGAGTAATGAAGCTGAAAGGTTGACATTCCACGCCTGAAGTTTGGACACAGCCCAAAGTGAAGCATGCCAAAGTAGTACTGTTCCATTGATTAGGTTGGGATCAGCAGATGCAGTATCAGTTGGTATGAACTGAAATAAGAATGCAGGAAATAGAGCCCTGCCCTAGAGGTTCCAGGACTGGGATATGTATGGGCTTTATATAGAGAGGGAAAGGTTCCTACTGTCTTAGGGTTTAAGAAGACAATAGATAGCTATTGCTATACCCAAATAATTTGGCAGTTAGGCTAACTTTGAAAATCCCATTGTTAGGATTTGCTGTGTCATACAAGAACTCGCCATAATTTATATCCTTTTATGCTATTTATATATAGCTATATCTTATAAAGTAATGCCACCAGTTGCTTATGTTCTCCTTAGTCTGAGCTTATAGGAGATTTAATATTTTAAAGGGCCAGTCATTATTAGAAATATATTAACAATTTGAGCCCACTGTTAAAATTCAATCTGATTACCAATTTGAAGTTTTCAGTGCTTAGATTGAAGGAACATATACTGAGCCTCTGGTCTATGCATCAAAAAGTTGGAGATATTCAATCCATTTTTACCCTCTCATATTAATTAGTTATTCATGAGACTGTAAGTTAATAGGAATATACATCCACACCATTCCCACTACCAAAGTTCTGTGTCCCTCCACCCTCCTCCTCCCTCCTCCTCAACCCCCAGTGAGGCTGAACATCTACCCTCACCATCCACCCAGAGATTTTTACTTTGGTGCCATACTCCAAACTCAGTCAGCTTTGAGTTTTCCTTTCTGTTCTTCTTTCTCAACTTCTGTTTATGAGTAGAATCATCCCATACTCATCTTTGTCTTTCTGACTTACCTCACTTAACATAATTCCTTCTAGCTCCATCCAAGATGGGTCACAGAAAGTGGGTTCATTGTTCTTAATAGCTGTGTAGTATTCCATTGTGTATATATACCACAGCTTTCTCAGCCACTCATCTGTTGTTGGGCACCTGGTTGCATCCATGTTTTAGCTATTACAAATTGTTCTGCTATGAACACAGGTGTACACATATCTTTTTGATTGGGCATTATTAAATCCTTGGGGTATATCCCCAGGAGAAAAATTACTGGGTCATATGGAAGGTCTATCTCTAGTCTTGTGAGGGTTCTCCAGACTGCTTTCCACAGAAGTTGGACTAATTTACATTCCCAACAGCAGTGTAGGAGACCTCCTCTGTCCCCACAACCTTTCCAGCATTGGTTGCTGGTGTCATTTTTGATGTATGACATTCTTAGAGGGGTGAGGAGGTATCTCAAATAGTCCTTATTTGCATTTCTCTGACAATCAGTGACCTGGAGCATTTTTCATTAGCTTTTTGGATCACTTCTGAAGTGAATATTCTGTTCAAATCCTCTGCCCATTTTTGGATGGGATAATTTGCTTTTTTGTTACTAAGTTTGGTGAGTTCTTTATATTTTTGGTTATTAGCCTCCTGTCTGATGTATGGCATGTGAAGATCTCCCATTCTGTGAGGGGTCTCTTTGTTTGTGTGATAGTTTCTTTGGCTGTGCAGAAGCTTTTCAATTTGATGTAGCCCCACTGATTTGGTTTTGTTTTAGTCTTCCTTGCAATTGGATTTGTATCATCAAAGATGTCCCTGAGGTTTCGGTGGGAAAGTGTTCCACCAATGGTTTCCTCTTAAGTATTTGGTAGTTTCTGGTCTAATATCCAGGTCCTTGATCCACTTGGAATTGACTTTTGTTTCTGGTGAGATAAACATGGTTCAATTTCATTCTTCTGCATGTTTTAACTCAGTTTTCCTGGCACCATTTATTGAAGAGAGTCTCCTTCTTCCATTTAATACTTCCATTTAATACTTTGGGCCCCCTTGTCAAAAATTAGATGTCCATAGGTGTGGGGGTCTAGTTCTTGGCTTTCAATTCTGTTCCAATGGTCTGTGTGCCTATTTTTTGTTCCAGTACCTGGCTGTTTTGATGATGATGGCCCTGTAATATAGTTTGAGATCTGGGATTGTGATGCCTCCATTTCTGTTTCTTTTCCTGAAGATGGTTTTGGCAATTCTAAGTGTTTTCTGGTTCCAGATAAATGATTGTAATTTTTGTTCTATTATCTTAAAGAAATTTGGTGGGACATTGATGGGTATTGAATTAAATTTGTATATGATTCTGGGAAGAATATTCATTTTGATGATATTAATTCCTCCAATCCATGAACATGGGATATCTTTCCATTTCTTGGTATGATTTTCTATTTCTTTGAATAGTGACGTGTAGTTTTCAGTATACAAGTCTTTCACTTCTTTGGCCAGGTTTATTTATAAGTATTTTATTGATTTTGCTGCAACAGTGAATGGGAGAGATTTCTGGATAGTTATTGTTATCATCACATTATTTGGTAACTGGGTTAACTTTGAGAGGTCCCTTTGTTAGGGTTTGCTGTATAATACCCAGTATCTTGCATATAGTTGTGCCACTGATTGCTTCTGTTCTCCCTGGTCTAGGTTTTTGAGAGAGTCAACATATCAAAGACTCAGCCTATGTATTAAAAAGACTCAGTCTGTGTTTTAAAAAGTTTGAGACATACAATCAATTTTTCCCCTCTCATATTAATTAGTGATTTATATGACTACAATTTAATAGGAATGTACATAAACACCAATCCCACCACCAAAAGACTGTGTCTCATCCCACCCCCTTTCCTCCCACCCCCACCCCCCCCGCTGCCCTGGGAAGCCAAATGTCCACCCTCCCCCTCACCACAGGGTTTTTACATTGATGCCCTACTCTCAATTTAATCAGATCCTGCTTTTAGTTTCCCTATTCTTCTTTCTCAACTTCTGTTGATGAGTAGGATCATCCCATACCCATCTTTATCTTTCTGACTTACCTCACTTAGCATAATTCCCTCTAGCTTCATCCAAGATGAGTCAGAGAAGGTGAGTTCATTGTTCTTAAGGCTGCATAGTATTCCATTGTGTATATATACCACAGCTTTCTCAGCCACTCATCTGTTGTTGTGCATCTGGGTTGCTTCCAGGTTTCAGCTATTATGAATTCTGCTGCTATGAACATAGGTGTACACATACCTTTTTGATTGGGCATTATGGAATCTTTGGGGTATATCCCCAGGAGAGGAATTACTGGGTCATATGGAAGGTCCATGTCTAGCCTTGAGAGAGTTCTCCATACTGCTCTCCAGAGAGGATGGACCAATTTACATTCCCACCAGCAGTGCAGAAGGGTTCCTCTGTCCCTACAGCCTCTCCAGCATTTGTTGCCACTGTCCTTTTTGATGTATGCCATTCTCACAGGAATGAGGTGGTATCTCAATGTCGTCTTTATTTGTATTTCTCTGATAGTCAGCGACCTGGAGCAGTTTTTCATATGTGTGCTGGCCTTTTGGATCTCCTCTGAAGTGAATGTTTTGTTCATATCCTCTGCCCAGTTATGAACGGGGCCATTTGCTTTTTTGGTGCTAAGTTTGCTGAGCTCTTTGTATATTTTGGTTATTACTCTCTTGTCTGATGTATGGCATGTGAAAATCTTCTCCCATTCTGTGAGGGGTCTCTTTGTTTGTATGATAGTTTCTTTGGCTGTGCAGAAGTTTTTCAATTTGATGTAGTCCCATTTGTTTGTTTCTGCTTTAGTCTTACTTGCAGGTAGGTTTCATTAAAGATGTTTAGATGGGAAAGTGTTTAGATGGGAAAGTGTTTCACCAATGTTTTCCTCTAATTATTTGATAGTTTCTGATCTAACATCCAGGTCCTTGATCCATTTGGAGTTGATTTTTGTTTTTGGTGAGATAAGGTGGTTCAATTTCATTCTTCTGCATGTTTCAAAACAGTTTTCCCAGCACCATTTATTGAAGAAAGCCTCCTTCTTCCATTTAATACTTTGAGCCCCTTGTCAAAAATTAGATGTCCATAGGTGTGGGGGTTTAGTTCTTGGATTTCAATTCCACTGGTCTGTGTGCCTATTTTTTGTTCCAGTACCCAGCTGTTTTGATGATGATGGCCCTATAATATAGTTTGAGATCTGGAATTGTGATGCCTCCATTTCTGTTTCTTTTCCTCAAGATGGTTTTGGCAATTCTAGATATTTTCTGGTTCCAAAAACTACAATAAATGATTGTAATTTTTGTTCTATTCTATTTAAAAAGCTTGGTGGAACTTTGATGGGTATTGAATTAAATTTGTATATGGCTCTGGGAAGAATATTCATTTTGATGATATTTTTCTTCCAATCCATGAGCATGGGATGTCTTTCCATTTCTTGGTATCAGTTTCTATTTCCTTGAATAGTGACTCATAGTTTTCAGTATACAAGTCTTTCTCTTCTTTGGTCAGCTTTATTCCTAGGTATTTTATTGATTTTGCTGCAACAGTTAATGGGAGTGATTTCTGGATGTCTTCTTATACATTTAGTGTTTGTATAAACAAATGCCACTGATTTTTGTACATTGATTTTGTAGCCTGACACCATGCTATATTGCCTAATAACTTCCAGTTTTTTTCTGCTGGATTATTTAGGTTTTTCTTTTTACTTTTTTTATTTCTTTATTGGGGAATTAATGTTCTACATTCAACAGTAAATACAGTAGTTTGTACATGCATAAAATTCCCCAGTTTCCCATTTAACAATACAATCCCCACTAGTTCCTCTATCATCCTTCATGGATCTGTATTCTCCCCACCCACCCAACCCCAGAGTCTTTTACTTTGGTGCGATATGCCAATTCCATTTCAGGTCCTACTTCTGTTTTCTTTTCTGATCTTGTTTTTCAACTTCTGCCTGAGAGTGAGATCATCCCATATTCATCCTTCTGTTTCTGACTTATCTCACTTAACATGAATTTTTCAAGGTCCATCCAAGATCGGCTGAAAACGGTGAAGTCACCATTTTTTACAGCTGAGTAGTATATTCCATAGTGTATATAGACCACAACTTGCTCAGCCACTCATCTGTTGTTGTTGGTACCTGGGTTGCTTCCAGGTTTTGGCTATTACAAATTGTGCAGCCAAGAACATATATGTACACAGATCTTTTTGGATGGATATGTTGGGTTCCTTAGGATATATTCCCAAGAGAGGAATTGCAGGATCATAGGGTAGGTCCATTTCTAGTCTTCTGAGAGTTCTCCAGACTGTTCTCCACAGAGGTTGGACCAATTGACATTCCCACCAGCAATTTAGGAGGGTTCCTTTGACCCCACATCCTCTCCAGCATTTGCTGCTGTTACCTTTTCTGATGTATGACATTCTCATAGGAGTGAAGTGGTATCTCATTATTGTCTTTATTTGCATTTCTCTGACAATCAGAGACTTGGAGCATTTTTTCATGTGTTCCTTGGACTTTTGGATCTCTTCTGTGGTTAATATTCTGTCCAAGTCCTCCCCCTATTTTTAGATGGGATTATTTGTTGTCTTGTTGTTGAGTTTGGCAAGCTCTTTATATGTGTTGGTTATTAAACTCTTGTCTGATGTATGGCATGTAAAGATCTTCTCCCATTCTGTGAGAAGTCTCTTGGTTTGAGTAGTGGTTTCTTTTGCTGAGAAGAAGCTTTTTAATTTGATGTAGTCCCATAGGTTTATACTTGCCTTAGTCTTCTTTGTAATTGGATTTATTTCATTGAAGATGTCTTTAAAATTTATGCGGAAAAGAGTTCTGCCAATATTTTTCTCTAAGTATCTGATAGTTTCTGGTCTAACATCCAAGTCCTTGATTCACTTGGAATTTACTTTTGTATTTGGTGAACGACAAAATTCAGTTTCATTCTTCTGCATGTTTCAACCCATTATTTCCAACACCATTTGTTGAAAAGACTCTGCTTTCCCCCATTTAATAGTCTGAGCCCCTTTGTCAAAGATTAGATGTCCATAGGTGTGGGGCCTCACTTCTGGGCTCTCAATTCCATTCCACTTGAGTGTGTCTATTCATGTTCCAGTACCAAGCAGTTTTGATGACAATGGCCCTATAATACAATTTGAAATCTGGGGGGTGTGATGCCTCTGGTTCTGTTCTTTTTTCTCAAGATTGTTTTGGCAATTCTAGGTCTTTTCTGGTTCCAGATAAACATTTGTAGCATTTTTTTTCTATTCTCCTAAAAATGTGCTTGGGATCATGATGTGGGGGGAGAGCATTAAATTTGTATATGGCTCTGGGTAGTATATTCATTTTGATGATGTTAATTCTACCAACCCATGAACATGGAATATCTTTCCACTTCTTTGTGATTTTTTTCAATTTCTTTGAGTAGTGACTCATAATTTTCAGTATACAAGTCTTTCACTTCTTTGGTTAGGTTTACTCCTAGATATTTTATTGTTTTTTGTTGCTATAATAAAAGGAATAGATTTCTGGATTTCAATTTCTTCTAACTAGAGGAATGCCACTGACATTTGAATGTTAATTTTGTAACCTGATACCTTACTGTATTGCCTGATGATTTCCAAAAGCTTCTTGCTGGATTACTTAGGTTTTTCCATGTATACTATCATGTCATCTGCACATAAGGAGAGTTTGACGTCTTCTCTTCCAATCTGTATGCCTTTAATTCCTTGCTCCTGCCTGATTGCTATGGCAAGAGCTTCCAACACTATTTTGAATAGTAATGGTGATAGTGGGCATCCCTGTCTAGTACCTGATCTGAGGGGAAATGCTTCCAGTTTTTCACCATTGAGTATGATGTTGGCTGTAGGTTTGCTATATATAGACTCCACTATCTTCAGGAATTTTCCATCTATTCCCATTTTTTGTAGTGTTTTGATCATAAAGGGATGTTGGATTTTGTCAAAGGCTTTCTCTGCATCTACTGATATGACCATGTGGTTTTTGGTCTTGCTTTTGTTGATGTGGTGGATCACATTGATTTATTTACATATATTAAACCAACCTTGCATGCCTGGGATAAACCCCACTTGGTCATGATGAACAATCTTTTTAATATACTGCTATATCTGGTTAGCTAGAATTTTTGTTCAGTATTTTAGCATCTATGTTCATCAGAGATATTGGTCTGTAGTTTTATTTTTTGGTTGTGTCCCTGTCTGCTTCACAGAAGCTGACAGGGAGTATTCCAGTGTCTTCAATCTTCTGGAATACTTTTAAAAGTAGAGGTATTAGTTCTTCTTTGAAAGTTTTATAGAATTCATTTGTAAAACCATCTGGTCCAGAACTTTTATTTTTGGGGAGATTTTTGATGACTGTTTCAATTTCATTAGTTGTGATGGGCCTGTTCATGTTATCTATTTTCTCTTTACTTAGTTTTGGAAGTTGGTAGGTATCTAGGAAATCGTCCATTTCTTCCAGGTTCTCTAGCTTGGTGGCATATAGTTGTTCATAGAAGCCTCGCATGATATGTTGAATTTCTGTGGTGTCTGTTGTGATAACTTCTCTTTCATTTAGTATCCGATTTATTTGGATCTTCTCCCCTTTTTGTTTTGTGAGTCTGGCTAAAGGTTTGTCGATTTTGTTCACCTTTTCGAAGAACCAACATTCACTTTCGTTGATCTTTCGTATGGTTTTCTTATTCTCAATGTTATTTATTTCTTCCCTAACTTTAGTGATTTCCGTTCTCTGGTTGCTTTAGGGTTCCTTTGTTCTTCTTCTCCTAGGTCTTTACGATGTGCAATCAGGCTGTTTATTTGTGCTTTTTCTTGTTTCCTTCTGTGTGCCTGTATAGCTATGAACTTCCCTCTTAGTACTGCCTTAGCTGTGTCCCAAATATTTTGATAGCTTGTGTCTTCATTTTCATTGAACTCTCGAAACATTTTGATTTCTTCCTTGATTTCCTCTTTGACCCAGAGGTTGTTAAGAAGTGTACTGTTGAGCTTCCACATTTTGGGACTGTTACTAATCTTTTGTTGATTGTTCAGTGTTAGTTTAATTCCACTGTGGTCTGAGAAGATGCGTGGGACTATTTCAATCTTCTTGAATTTTCTGGTGCTGTCTTTGTGGCCTAATATATGGTCTATCCTTGAGAATGACCCATTTGAGTGGATTTGAGTAAAACGTGTATTCCAGTTTCTTGGGATGAATGACTCTGAAAATGTCCAATAGTTCTAGTTTATCTATCTCTTCATTTAGCTCCCTTATGTCTTTATTGATTTTTCTGCCTGGATGATCTGTCAAGTTGAGAGAGTAGGGTGTTGAAGTCCCCTACTATGATTGTGTTGCTGTTAATATATTGCTGTAGCTCTTTCAGTAGACATTTGATGTATTTAGATGGCTTCTCATTGGGTGCATAGATGTTAATAATTGTTAAGTCCTCCTGACTTACTGATCCTCTGAGAATTAATCAGTGTCCATTCCTGTCTTTTTAAATCTTATCTATTTTAAAGTCTATCATGTCAGATATGAGAATAGCTGTTCCTGCCCTTTTTTGTGGGCCATTGGCTTATATGATAGTTTTCCATCCTTTCACTTTAAGTCTGTGTTTGTCTTGTTGAGTTAGGTGGGTTTCCTGTAGACAGCATATTGTTGGGTCGTATTTTCTGATCCATTTTCCTACTCTGTGTTTTTTAATAGGTGAATTCAGGCCATTGACATTTATTGATATCAAAGATTGAAGATATTTTAACGCCATTCTTGTAGAGTTTTAGAGTGTTCTGATATACAACCTATTTATTATGGTCTGACTGTTTATAGAAGACTTTTCAGAACTTCTTTCAGGGCAGGCTTGGTGATAGTTGATTCCTTCAACTGTTGCTTGTCTGAGAAGGTTTTTATGCCTCCATCTAGTCTGAATGACAGTCTGGCAGGATATAGTATTCTTGGTTGAAAGCCTTTCTCATTGAGCACTGGATAGATATCTTGTCATTTTCTTCTGGCCTGTAGTGTTTGTGTGAAGAAGTCTGCTGCTAATCTTATGGGTTTTCCTCTGTAGGTGACTCTTTGTTTTTCTCTTGCAGCCTTCAGCATCCTTTCTTTATCCTTATTCCTTTCCATTCTAAATATGATGTGTCTTGGTGTCTTTAAGTCTGGGTTAATTCAGTTTGGGACCCTCTGGGCTTCTTGAATCTTTATGTCTTTGATGTTGTCTAGACTAGAGAAGTTTTCAGCTATTATGGCCTGGAGAATGGTTTCTTCCTTCTTCTCTTTCTTCCTCTTTTATGCCAATAATGCGTATATTGTTTCTTTTGAAGTCATCCCATAGGACTCTGTTGTTGTTTTCAGCATCTCTTAATCTCTTTTTGAGATCTCTTACTTCTTTTTTTAGTTGTCTCTAATTCATCCTTGATCTTGCTAATTCTGTCTTCAGCCTCATTGATTCTGTTTTCTCTGCCCTCTACTGTTTTCTGGAGTTCATCTATTTTGTTGCCCTGTTCTGATACTGTTTTAGGTTGTTCAACTAGTTGTGTTCTTAGCTCAGTGATTTAAGCTTTCAGCTCTCTAATAACCATGAGATAATTAGTATTTTCTTCCATAGTCTCAAAAAAAATTTCTGATTACAATTTTTTCAAATTCTTTACTAACTCCTGTGATTATTTCCTTCGCTAGTGTTTGGATGTTGAACTCGTTATTTTGTGCTTCACCCTCTGCGGAACTTTTAGCTGGACTCTTGTCCTGGTTTGTTTCTCCAGTATTTCTTCTTGTTGTTTTAACCATTTTATATATTATGTTATGAGTTCCCTCTCTCAGTACTTTTCAAATTACTGATCACTATTGCCTGGATTGACTTGTGTCTAAGTAAGTTAATTAAAGGGTTCACAGTGGTGGAAGTTAACAGTTGTTTCAATAGTATTTTAATCCCTGAGTTGGAGCTCAGTGATTTAAAAGCCTCTTTTTTTTTTTTCTTCCCTGTAGGCTATGGGAGCCTGAGGTATTCTAAACTGTAAGTAGGCTTCTTAGCTTAATCCCAGACTCCTGACCAAGAGATAAAGCAGGGTGTGGCAGAGATAATCCAGTGGTTATGCAAAGAGACTTTCACAGCCCCACTGCTATGCCACTGAGGTATAGGTCTTCTCTTGAGTTTCCTGGTTAGATCTCTGTCCCCTGGTGACCCTCCCTGTCGCTGCTCCAGATTCTGAGGGCAGTAGCAATGGAGACTCAGAGTTGCACTTGGTGAGTCTCTGGGGAGTCCTCTCCTCCCTTCAGCTGTCCCCTTGTTCGTGGAGCAGACTGTAGGTGGTATCTCAACTGATAAACTGCTGGACTGTTAGCAGTCACTTAATCTTTCACTACACTCCTCTCTGTCACCAGCCACACGTGTTTGTACTCACCGGTGATTTAATGGGTTCCTGTGGTCATTCTAGTCCTGTCTTGTTTCCGTCCCAGGTGTTCTCCTTTGGTATTCCTAGTTGATCCGGGAGAGGAGTGGAGAAGAAAGAAGAGGAGAGGAGAGAAAGAGATCTGCTGCTGCTTGTAGCTCTGCCTCCAGAAGTCTATTTATGTTTACTATCATATCATCTGCAAATAGTGATATCCTAACTTCTTCCTTTCCAATCTGTATTCCTTTGATTCCTTTTTCTTGCCTGATTGCTATGGCAAGAACTTCCAATACTATGTTGAAGAGTAATGGTGATAGTGGACACCCCTGTCTAGTCCCCAATCTGAGGGGGAATGGTTTCAGCTTCTGTCCATTGTTGGCTGCAGGTTTGCTATATATGGACTCCACTATCTTGAGGAATTTACCATCTATTCCCATTTTTTTAGAGTTTTGAGCATGAATGGGTGTTGGATTTTGTCAAAGGCTTTTTCTGCATCTATTGATATAATCATGTGATTTTTGGCTTTGCTTTGTATTGATATGGTGAATGACATTGATTGAGTTATGTGTGTTGAACCAGCCTTGCATTCCTGGGATAAATCCTGCTTGGTCATGATGAAAAATCTTTTTGATATACTGCTGTATCTGGTTGGCCAAGATCTTAATATTTTGGCATCTATATTCAACGATATTGATCTGTCGTTTTCCTTTTTTGCTGTGTCCCTATCTGCTTTTGGTATCATGGTGATGCTAGCTTCATAGAAGGTGGAAGGGAGTGTTCCCTTTTTAAATTGCTGGAGTCTCTGAGCTTGGTGTGGAAAACCCCATCCATTTGACATCAGAAGAGACAAATATAAACCATCAGATTGTTCTACAAATAAAAATGAATTCACTGGGTGTTAGAAGCTACTCAGTGGCATTGTGCATGAGGCCTCAAGTTCCCCAACACTAACTGTATCTAAAAAAAAAAAAAAAAGTATGGTGGTCTGGGAGGTGGCACAGTGATAAAGCACGGGACTCTCAAGCATGAGGCCCTGAGTTCAATCCCCAGCAGCACATGTGCCAAAGTTATGTCTGGTTCTTTCTCTCTCCTCCTTTCTCATTAATAAAACCTTTAAAAAAAGTATGTGTAAGAAAATCCTTGAGGTGCTATCTAAAAGATTCACTTGGATAGTGCACTGTTTGTCATGCAGCCCATGTTTGAGTCTGAACTGAAGGTACTTATCCAGCCTAAATGGCATTCCGCTCAGCTAGCTCAGTCGGTAGAGCATGAGACTCTTAATCCAGCCTAAATAGAACAATCTGATGGTTTATTTGTCTCTTCTGATGTCAAATGGATGGGGTTTTCCACTCCAAGCTCAGGAGACTCCGGCAAATTAATTCAATTCTAACTTAACTACCCAGAGCTAGCACAGACTCCACAGGCTAAGATTTTAGTCCTACCAGATGGTCCCCACCCTGCCCTCTGCCCCACCACACACAAACACTTCAAATGTTGATTGCATGTCCAAGTTGTCACCTGTGCTTCTAACTGACCAAAGGTTGTAAATCAGAGCTCCTGACATTCCTTCTTCAGGTCTGATAATTTGCTAGGAAAGTTCACAGAACTCAGGAGAGCAGTTTATGTACTAGATTGCCAGCTTTTATAAAAGGACACAATTTGGAGATAGCCAGCTGGAAGAGCTGCAGGGGATAGAGTCATTAATCTTCATGACCATTCTAGACACACAACCCTGCAAAGGCCACATGTGTATTTCTTATTGTGTCACAAACCACATTAAGGATTCTGAGGTAGGAAGAGTGACCAGGACAGGTGACAAGAGGGCAAGTAAAACTGACTTTTCCCTTCTTATTATTTCTTCACTTCTTGGACACCTGTTGCAGAAATCACCCCCAAATATGAGACCAGAGCCAGGTGTAGTGAAGACAGAGGAGATTTACTTCGCACTAGTGGGGCAAGAGAACTAGATAATAGTTTCTCTGCACCTCTTATAGGGGTAACTTCCAGTTTTATAGGGTTTTACAAGCATGGTTACATTTCAGTTACCTTGGAGACAGGCTGCTGGGAAATTGTGCAGATGCATTCACATCTGCCATGTTGTCCCCTCAGGCTATTGCTAGATTCTTGGAGTGCCTGTTCACCATGTTGTGCCCTCAGGACATTGTCAATTCCCCGCAATAGTTGAAGTGTTTTGGTTACTCCTCCCCCTTCCCATTCTCGTGAGAGTTATTATCCTACCCTGGAGTGCTATGGTTACTCCTCCCCCTTCCCATTCTCATGAGAGCTACACCCATAAAAGCCCTTCTTCTTCCGCACCTCTCTCTCTTGCCGGCCCTTCACTTCGGTGGTTAGACACAGGGAAGGTTGCTGCGTGAGGCGGCCATTTTTGCTACCTCCACGTGGCCCAAGCTGCTTCTCTCTCACCCAACTCTGAGGTGCCAGCGCAAATAAAGATTTGTGTTCCCTCTTCGCTCTGGATCTCCTCTCTCTCTTATCTGCAGCACAGCTCGATAACAGGCCAGATGGATTATTTTCCCAAGAATGAAGACAAGGTGACTATTTTATGACACAAAACAGGCACAAGATCTTCAGCTGTGGTGCTGGCTGTGATAAGGGTCTTGAGCTTATTTGGTCTGGCCAGGCCCTGTTGCTCCCTACAACCATAATTGTCTTTATCTTAAAGCACTGCTACCTTAGGCCATCCTGCTTAGGAATGCAGGGGGGAGGTGCAGCACATCAGATACAAGTGAAGCATGAGTTTATTATTCATCTATTCTCTACACCACACCAAAAACCTTTGGCATAAATGGGCCCTCACTCAACCTTCTAGTTATTTCTTGCATTAAATCACTGGACATGTCGATATCCTGTTTAATCTGAATTCTAGCAAGAAAAGCAGACAGGAGGCAAGGTAGAAATGAACAGAAAGGGCTGAGGAGGCAGTATAATGGTTATGCAAGATTTTCATGTTTCAGGCTCTGAGTTTCCAAGTTCAGTCCCTGGCTCCACCATAAGTCAGAGCTGAGCAGTGCTCAGGAAGGAAAGAAGGAAAAAAAGGAGGGAGAAAGGAAAGAAGGGAGGGAGGGAGGGTGAAAGGGAGAAAGGAAGGGAGAGAGCCAGGCAGTAGTACACCTAGTTGAATACATATGTTACCTGCATAAAGCCTGGGGTTCAAGCTCTCTATCCCCAGCTGCAAGAGGGAAACTTTATAGGGTGGGGGAGCTTCACTGGCACAGCAGTGCTGCATGTCTATCTCTCCCTCTCTATTTCCCTCTCCTCTCTCAATTTCTCTCTGTCATATCAAATAAAAAAGGATTTTAAAAAAATGAATCAAACTTTAAAAAGAAAGGAAAGGGGAGTAAGAAAGGAAAAGAGGGATGGGGGATTCTCATCTTTGGACAGATGGAGGTGAGAAGGTGAGAGTGTATCTAGGACACTCGTTTTCCACTAGTGGTGCCTTATATGCTGCTTCATGAATAATTTAATGGACTTGTATGATTTGTTCCCTCAAAGGAAGCTAGGGGCCAGTTTGGAATATTATCCACAAAGCTTTTTTTTTTTTCTTTTTTGTGACACTCAAAACTATATGTTCCGTATTTGCTATTTGCTATGGTGATTCAGATACAGAAACAAACCTAACCCTCCTGCTCAGCTCTAAAACAAAGATCAGTTTGGAGTGTTTGCTAACTGCCTTCACAGTGCTCTCAATCCTCAGCCCTCACAGCTTCCAGGATCGACCTTTCCGTGGTGCATCCCGTGAGTACCCATTCATTGGGGAAACTGACGATCCTTCCTAGCCGACTGAATCCACATGGATCCCAGTCACTTTCAAAGCCATTAACTAGCTATGGAAGAAGGGCAAATGCTAGAAGAAGAACAGCTTCCAGGAGGAGCTTCTATTATTAGCTCTATTGTGTGGAGGAAGAACAAATGGCCCAAGGTCAAACAAGTGGTGAGAGGTGGGTGTGAGTGCAGGTTACAGAGGTGTCAGGACTAGGGTAATACTTGGCTTCTCTGTCTCTCTCATTCCCTCTGTCTCTGCCTCTGTCTCCATTGCATATACACACACAGAAGGGGTGTATGGAGATTGCTGAGAGCCTGGGGTCATTGCTACTAACCAGCCCTCTAGAGTAGGCCAAGAGTTTATGGTGTAGCAGGTGGGAGTCATCAAGTGCCAGCTTTCCCTAAACTGGTGTGTAAAGATCCTTGTGGATAAGTCCAAAGGGGGCAGCTTCTACTTTTACATGTGCCCTTTCCCTGTTCTGCAGAGAACAGTTGTGTCTCTCACAATCAGCAATGTGACTATAGAAGTGCTAAGGTGTAAGCACAGCCCAGCTGCCAAAAAAAAAAAAAGTGTGTTCCCAAGTTCTACTGTGACTAGTTACATGAACCCAGGTTTATGTATAGATACAGATGTAGATGTAAAGATAGAGGTAGATAGACAGATGTAGAGTGAGGGTAAGAAAGACCATAGCAGTCTTATAAATCATTCTTTCCCCAATATAGTGATTTGGGGAAAAAAAAAACAAAGACAGAACTAGAATAAGGGCCAAGTGGTGGTATACCCAGTAGAGTGTATATGTAACAGTGTGCAAGGACCCAGGTTTAACCCCCGATTTGTATTTTCTCAAACGCACTCTGCAAAAGAAATGAAAATATTTTAATATAACCATTATGCTATCTCCACAGCATGACTCCCCACTGACTGGAATTCCCTCAACAGCTTCTGCTGCTTGTTCTTTTGTTTCAAATTCCATAGAGACAAATCCCTTTTGCTCTCCAGCAGTCTTATAATGTAGTGTGAGCAGACAAGAAACAATGCCATATTTCCCAAATGGACTTTCAATCCAGATGCAATCAACATTTTGGGGATTTCACTTCTCTTATAAACTAGCAGTCTTGAATCTGTATGGATTTCATAACCCTGGTGTTACTCGAAAGGTCGATGCATTTTAACTCAGCTATTAAAAGGGAGATGAAATAAAAATGAAGACTGGGAAGGTTACATGTGGGAAGGAAAAGAAAGATAACATTTATCAAGCAGTTAAAGTATATCGGTGCTGTTGTTTGATACAGATAGGCAGAGAGAAGGAGAGACTGAAAGGGATCACAACACCAAAAACTTACTTTGATACAGTAGGGGCAGGGCTCAAACCTGGGTTACATACTGTAAGGTAATTAAAGCACAGTAGTATTCAAGTGAGCTATTCCTCTGGATCAATATGTCAGGTGTTTTATGTTTAGCTCTTTGACCCATTGTTCCGCAGTTCATGCGAGGTAAGTACAATGATCCTTCTCCTTGCTTTAAGTCTATTTTAAAAACATATGAGAATACAGGATCTCCAGAGGATGTCCCAAAGTCTCAGGACTGATAGAAGAGCAGGGTTCAGACCAGCATAACCCTGAGCTCCATTATTTCCCACCATGTCTGCTGCCCAAACTCAGGGAGCTTTTGCTCCATTTCTCCTGACATTTGGAGTTTGATCAAAAACAAAATGTGGATCACGCTATCACAAGTGTTTTCAGTACACATTTATTGCAAAACCACAGTACAGTTAACTATACTGTCAACACAATCATATTTCCTAGCTGAGCAGGAGACTGTCATTCTAATGTGGTTCTCCAAAGCAGTGGAAGCTTCTACAGATGCTCCTGCACTGTTGAGTAATGACTGGGACACCCATTCTGAAACAGGAGTTCTAAACTATTAAACATTTAATTAGCACTTTGGCAAAGCAATACACATTACCATTTCTACAGTATATCAGCACGAAGATTTTAAATGCATCCTTGTTTTTCAGAATCTTCGGTATTTACCATGTGTAAAATGAAGCAGAGTTTTAAATAAAATGCTATGCCAAAACATAGTTTCTTGAAAAGACCCAATGGAAAGGAAGGGAAATTGCATAGGAACAATATTTTATCAGTGCTTACAGTTGACATTAATTATAGTTCTAAAAGAATAAAACACTCAGAACTTCAACATTTCCTTACAAAAGTATACTTAGCCATAAAATAAAGGTCTATAAAACCCTAAATATCACAAAAGTAAAATACAATTTTAAAAAATGTAAGTGCAGTACAATCTTTATATAGTAAGAACCACTTTAAAACATGGAACACTGCATAAGTCATGATGAAAGGGAGATTATTGCACACATGCATGCTTTGACAGTTGCTCAGAGTCCCCCCCCCCCCATTGAAAAGCCAGGACAACAGAGATCTCTAGTATCCTCCCCCTACCACCTGGATCAAGTGAGCAGATGGTAAACAACTCCCCTGCACCCATGTATAATAGCACCATGTCTCATGTTGGGAGAAAGTTTGCTCAGGAGCATAGAGTGTCACAGGAGGGAGAGCACCTGCCTCCATAGAGGCTGTGTCAGGCCTGGATCTCAGGAGTGCTAGAGTTGGAAGAAATCAAAGACTTTCTGGTTTCTGGTCTTTCCTTGTCCTTGGGGCAGTCCTGCCTGTTCACTTACATAGAGCCCAGAGACAAGGAGTCTCTGCTCTGCTCTTTTCTGCAGAACCCCCACCCGACTCCTTCCACCTGCTGTTCACAGCTCACCTGCCTGCTCAGCCTGCCATGTGGTTCAGAGCCATGAAAGGCAGAGAACAAGAGAGATTCAGAGCTGGGGAGATAGTTATGTAAAAGGGCTTTTGTGCTGTGGGGGCTCCAAAGGTCCCAGGCTCAATCCCCAGCATCATTGTAAGCCAGAGCTGAATAGTGCTCTGGGGAAAACAAACAAACAAACAAACAAACAAAATAAAAACAAAAAACTAGAACACTTTGGTGTACTACACCAAAGTAAGACTCTGGGGTGGAGGGAAGGGTTCATGTCCTGGAATATGATGGCAGAGGAGGACCTTGTGGGGGTTGAATTGTTATGTGGAAAACTGAAGAATGTTACACATGTATGAACTATTGTATTTTACTGTCAACTGTAAACCATTAATCCCCCAATAAAGAAATTTAAAAAAAAAAGAAAAAAAAAACCTAGACCACTTAACTCTGACTTGAAAGCAGAACAGAAGAATAGCAGGGTGCTCTGGCTTTTGGAGTGATTTTACTGGGTCAGCCATTCTGGCTTGCTTCTTGGCATGTTACTAAGGGCTGAGGTGGCTGGAAAAGCCTGAATGGAGTAACAGATGATAATCAAATTGGACCCAAGTCCTTTCAGCATGAAGAGCAATTATACCAGCAGGTGCCTGGAACACAACAATCAGTTGAAGGCATGCCTCCAACTATGGAACTTTCTTTTGGAGGATGGAAGGGAGGGGAAGCCACAGAACAGTAGTGAACAAGTTAGACTTCTGACTAAAACAGAGCTCCTCCCAAAAGGCAGGGGCTATTCAGAACTCAACAGGGGCCTCTGCTCCTCCAGATAGGGCAGATATATTAATGTAAACTTTGTTAAATATAAAAATAACATGGCACTTCCTGGCCACCCCACTCCTGCCTCCATTCTCTAGAAGAATGCCCAAGTGGAAAAGGAGTGGCTCTGGGACAGATGCCAGGGTGGTGCAATGCCTTTCTACCCCTTAAGCAGTTGAGCAAGCAGTTGGCCAGCAGGTTACAAGTGGGAAACTGGGCTGGATGATTTAGCAAAAATGAGCCAGTTCTGAGGCTCTATTTTTCAGGTTTTGTTTCCACTACAACTTCCTGCCTCCAAGTCTACTCCACTTCTGCGCAGCAGATACATTAACACATGTCCTTTAGGCCAGGCACCCCTCACACTACCTCTTCTACAGTAGACCTTGTAGAATGCTCTTCTACAGCAGACCTGAAATCTTTTAAAAGAGATTTTTAAAAAAGATCTTTATTATTTTTTAATGAGGAAGAAAAAGAGGGGGAGGGAGAGAAAAGGAGGAAGGGAGATGGAGACAGGCTAGAACACTGCTCAGCTCTGGCTTATGGTGGTGCTGGGAACTGAACCTGGGACTTCAGAGCCTCGGGCATGAGTCTTTTGCAGAACTACTATGTTGTATCTCCAGCCCTAGATCTGAAATCTTTAGTAGCTTTTCAGCTTTGCTTAAACCCTTGCAACTTTTCATGCCATCGAGTCAGATTTCTCTGAACTTCCCTTCACAGGCTGCCAAGGTGTCTTTTTATTCTGTGGAGATTACTGGCAATTATATATTGATTTGTGACAAGCATGGACTTTTTTTTTTTTTTTGGTCACCCCAAGGTCAACTTTTTCAGTTGTACCAAAAATTCTCCTACAACCTGGGTAGTTCATATATCAAAGTAGACATATCCCCGGGTGAGTTTTCGTGCCAATCCAAGCATGGGTTTTTTTGTTTTGTTTTGTTTTGTTTTGTTTTAACAGCTTAAGGAAGCAGAATTTAGAAATACTTTTTTCAAATAAAGTTTCCAGTAGCCTTTGGGGAGGGTGCTGCTAGCTTTAAATTATGGTTTTTATGAGTGCACACATCAGAATAAAAAAAATTCTCTGAGGGCTGGGATGTCTCTTACTTATCCCTGCATTCTCAATGCCATGCTCAGTGCTCAGCATGCAGGGGTCCAAAATATACTGAATGACCCAGCTTCCTCCAGTCCCATATTTAAAGAAAAAAAAAATCTTATCTCCTTTTCTTAGCATTTAATATTAACTATGATGAAATTCTTGCCTGACTTTATTTTGGGATATTTGGTTATATTCATATTGCTTTGTAAAATACTCAAAAGAAAAACACAACAGACTGCTTTAAATAAGTGATTTTAAAAGAAAAGAAAAAAAAGTTAAAAATATGAAGTAAATTTCAGAGCTTGGATAGGAGAATTTCCTGATAAAAGAGTAAACAGGTAAAGGAATCAGGAGCTGGTTCATTAGAGTAACTTTTCTCCAGTTATATGAAATGACAACTACAGGCAACAAGATGTAGCATGGAACTTTACATGTCTGGGACACAGAGTCTGTGTTCAAGTTGAGTAAGAAAGACAACAAAGTAGGCACTTCCCTATTTGAGTTACAAGAAGATGAAATGTTAAGGCTAAGATAACAATTCATTTTTTTTTTCCTGGAAAGGACAAACACAATTGCACTTCTTTGTGACATAGCAAGTGTTCTGAAGCACAAGAAGACACTTTAGCTCCATTCCACTGAGCAGCTCCATCCTGTTTAGGCAGGTGAAGTGGCTCAGTGACCTGTCATGATGTGTTACAGCTACTTTCTCTGAGTCATACCTATATGGATCTAGACAGTTATGTTTTTAGTCAAGGAAGTGGGTTTTTTTGGAACTTATCAATGTAATTTACAGATAGGATATTCCAAATACTGTTTTCATGAAACTCCTCACTCCATCTCATGTATTATTTCTTTTTAAAAAAATCTTTCATTTATTTTAGAGATAGAAAAATTGAGAGGGAATGGAGAGATAGTAAAGGAGAGAGAGATTTGTAGAATTGTTTTAACATTCATGAAACCCCCCTCCTCTGCAGGCAGGGGATGGGGGTTTGAAGTGGGATTCGTGAGTATGGTGCTACTAGGTGTGCCACCGCCTGCTCTCCCCCATCCTACATGTATTATTTCTATAGGAAGGGGAGAAAATTTGGAATTGGAGAAATTTGTAGTAGATGAAATCATCTATAGAACTAGAACCTACTCTTTTCAGAAACTCCATGAAATATGCAAAGAATTAGCAGGTCAGAACTTCATCTTCAACTATGGTTTAGGATTAATCACAGATCTGAAGATGAGATTCTGTGGTGAGATCTGAAGGACTTCCACAAAGTTTCTAACCCTCCACAGTAGCTCTTGTCTATCTGGTCTGATAGTTCCAGTTGTAGCATTTGAATTAGTCTTTGTTCAAATTCTCTTTAGAGGGAAGACTCACAGGACTTATGAGTATGTATATCTTAGTGTGTATGCATTAGAGGAATGAGGGAAAGGCATATTCCTTTCCCTCCCACCCCCATCTAGTGAATGATGGTAAGGTTTGGGATTCCACATCCCAAGACTGGTTCTTTTTTCTTTCTTGCTTTCTTTCCTTCTTCTTTTTTTGCCTCCAGAGTTATTGCTGGGGCTCAGTGCTTGAATGAATCCACTGCTCCTGGAGGCCATTTTTCCCCCTTTTGTTGTCCTTGTTGTAGCTTTGTTGTGGTTATTATTGTTATAGTTGATGTTGTTCATTGTTGGATAGGACAGAGAGAAATGGAGATAGGAGAGGAAGACAGAGAGGGGGAGAGAAAGACAGACACTTGTAGACCTGCTTCACCGTCTATGAAGCAACTCCCCTGTAGGCGGGGAGCAGGGGTTAAGATTGATTCTATACTTCTAGATAGATACAGGTTTCATGATGAGAATGTTAATGAAACAGAATATCTTCTAGAAACAGTTATGGTTAATGGCAGTATGAGAAAAGTATATGGGTTCTTGCCATGTGTAATTAAGTATTTGGGAGTTGCCATTATTCATTTTGTTAGTTAGGAAAATATTTATTTTCTTAAATAACCAAAAGGTCCCAAACAGTAGAAATATCTTTTGCTATTCTGATTTTCTCTCTCTCTCTCTCTCACACACACACACACATATAGAGAAATAAACTGCTCTCACACTGTATGTATATATATGATAAAATCATGACCAAGTAAAGAAACACAGATATGATGAGGGTCTGAGAGAATTGTTCTAACTGCCTGGCATCTGAAACACACAACTAACCAGGTCTAGTGGAAGTTTTCCCTCTCCTTAAAAAGATAATGTATGGGGGCCAGGTGGTAGCACAGTAGGTTAAGTGCATATGGCGTGAAGAGCAAAGACCAGAATAAGGACCCAGGTTCAAGCCCCCAGTTCCCCACCTGGGGCATTGCTTCATGAGTGGTGAAGCAGGTCTCCAAGTATCTTTCTCTCCCTGCTATCCCCTCCTCTTGATTTCTCTTTGTCCTATGCAACAGCAAAGGCAACAAAATGGAAAAAAAAAAAAAAAGACCTCTAGGAGCAGTAGATTCATAGTATAGGCACCGAGCCCCAGCAGGGACTCTAGAGGCAAACAAAACAAAACAAAACAAAACAAAACAAAAAAAAAAAACTAATGTATACACACAAGAACTGGTGGAGAGGTATTGCTCTCATGGCTTTTTTTTTTTTTTCAACTTTCTGTTGTGTGCGACCAATAGGTGTAGATCAGACCCCTTCCTGTGGTAGAAATGAGGGAACTGAAAGTCAGAGAGCCCAGGCAACCTTCTAATACCCAGGCCTTGTGGTGGCTACAGTGGTCTGGTTGTAGTTCATTCTCTAAAAGCTCTAGTACCTGCATTAGTTTCAGTGAATCTTTTCTTAATAGCACTTATGTACAGATGGGTCCTTGACATACTGAACCTCTGCTCTCACATTGTATAGTGCATAAGCCTACAGGCAGTCAAGCCTTGTAAAAATGACATCACTGCAAAGCAACTCCAATTCTTTTCATTACATGAATCTAGAAATAGAAGGTTCAGTGATCAGCTCTACTTCCTGATCTGACAGATTGATCTCTATAAGTATTGGTTCTAAGAGTGTGATTTCAAACAAGATTAAAGGTTTTTCTCTTATCGCATTTGATAAATTTAATAAACCTTGCATTTCACATATAAAGTCTGTCAGAGGAATAAACAGCACTTAAAGCTTGTCTCCTTCCATAGATACTAAAAGAGCCAGGATATGTGCAATATAATATTCTGTGTTCACACTGAGAGATCACAGCAGGAGGGTTAACAAAAGTCCCAAGAAGCTCTACAGCCATACGACTGTGTATGCTTAGGTCGAAGAAGCAACAGACCTGAATTTCTGACCTGGAAGAGAACTCATCCTTATTTACTCCCTAGATTTAGAGATGTGGTTAAATGATAAATAAAGTTATTTTCTGAAGGTCAACAACAATTGAAGGCACCAGGCCCTGGGGCTCCTAGGCCAGGGCTCCATCTCTGTGTCCCTTTGTGTTTAGTTCATGTAAAAGTTGACCATTCTCTTCTCTGATGTTGGCAATTCAGAAAGTCTGGGTTTCATCTGGTTTCCATAGTGTAGTGGTTATCACATTTGTCTCATGAAAAGTCTGGTTTCAGTTTACTTTCATGAATAGTCAGAACTAAGAAAGAAGGTACAAATAGAAAGAGGAAAGCAGGGGTGGGGGTGGGGAAGAAAAGAAAGAAAGGGGAAGGCTACATGAGAAGGCAAGCAGGAATCAGAAATCAGGGCATACAGAACTTGGTACAAAAACATAAACTCTATTTTCCAGTAAGAAAAAGAGGACATTGCATGTGGAAATTGACCTTTAAAGTTTAGAGTATGATTGAGTTTAGTGGTGCATAAAGAGACTATGGAATTTTTCTGTTAACCACTTTTGGATTTGGTATAGATGGATCTAGGAGAGAGGATACCAGATGTTTACTTCTAAGAAGTTTATGCTGACATGGTCTAAGAATTAGATGACTTGATTTGAAATCCCTTCAACTTTTTAATTTAATTTTAATTTTTAAAAAATATTTATTTCCTTTTTGTTGTCCTTGTTTTTATTGTTGTTGTAGTTATTATTGCTGTTGATGTCATCATTGCTGGATAGGACAGAGAGAAATGGAGAGAGGAGGGGAAGACAGAGAGGGGGAGAGAAAAAGAGACACCTGCAGACATGCTTCACCGTCTGTGAAGTGACTCCCCTGCAGGTGGGGAACCGGGGGTTCGAACCAGGATCCTCAGGCCGGTCCTTGTGCTTTGCGCCACATGCACTTAACCCACTGCTGCGCTACCGCCCGACTCCCCCCTTCAATTTTTTATACCGATGTGTATAAATGCATAGATAAATTTCTGAATGGATTCATATCCATTATTTCTGGAAAAGAGAATAGATTGGCCAGTACATGTTTATATGGAGGTAGCCTTCATTTTATATTTATGTACTGTTTTTTTTAAACTTGTTAAGATCTTATTTTATAAAGATATCCATTATGTATTTCCTAACTTTACTTAATTTTTAAAAATGAAAAAGAAGTGAAACAAGAAAACAACTTGCTGAAATAATTTATTTCTGGCTAACACACTATTTATGGGGAAAATGATAGTCTAGGAGTTAGGTAACCTACTAAATCCTACTGTGTAATTTGTAACTCTACTCATTTGTAAAACAAGGTGATTTGATTAGATAGTATCTTTTCTTTTCATAGATAGCATGACTCTTCTCCACATTGTAGCTTTTGTATTTGCTGGATAATGTGGTATAATCAAAGTAATTCCCATTTGTCATTTCGGGGACAAATGTGGAATTAACATGATTTTAAACATTAATTTAAAACAAATTAACTATGCATTTGTGTTTAATTTTGAGTTTAAATGCAGTTTGTACTTATGTAAACAGCAAGATAAGTGCCTAGATTTTAGTAAAAATAAAAGCAAAAACAGCTAATTAAAAGATAAGTAGATGGGAATTTAATTTCTTCAATTTAAAATCTCTTAGCTTGAATCACTTCCTAGAAGAGCATCATAAAAATAAGCTGTAAACACTCTCAATAATTAAACAAGAATATATGATCCAGAACTTGGCCCTTAGGCTAGATGTGCATAAATACACAAAATTACTTTTCTGCTTGACTCCTTCTTGTTGCTTTGCTAGCATCACACTCTACTAAAATGCATTTGTGTATGTAATTGTCTTGTTTCTATACCTCTACCATGTTAAAAAAAAAAACAAACTTCTCATAAACCCTATCCATCAATAAGTCACATGGAACTTATACTGTAACAAGTCCTTGCCAATTAACAGTGTTGAGTTGGTTTATAAGAACTGAATTATTCATCAGAATCTTTTTTACATCATGTCACTGCAAGCTAAAATTAGAGACATTAGAGTAACAAGAGAAAGATGAAGAAAAAAAAAGAATGCATTTATGTAAAAACCAATCACCCCAACTTAATCTCTGCACTTCCTTTCCATGTTCAATAATGGCAGTTTACTTTTAAGTCTTGATGTCTGAACATTTAAGAGTATTCATGAACACCCCAAAATGTGCACATTAAGTTGCAATTTTGTGAGGTAGGAAGAAACATTCCTTTAGGATACAGAAGTGGGTTTTAGTTCTACTTTTATCACTAATTGTGACTGTTTCAGCAGAACTCTTTACCTCTGTGAGATTGTTACTATAAACTCTAAAATGAGGGGTTGGGTTATAAAAGGTCTCAGATTTGTTCAGTTATAGAGTTTCATTAGGATTCTATAATACTTGTTTAGGAAGTGCAAAAATACCAGTTGGTCTATTTTGTTGCATGTTAGAAATCAAAACAAAAAATAAAATGATATGAAATATTCTCATAGGGGGCTGGTTGGTGGTGCAGAGGGATAAGCGCACATGGCGCGAAGCCAAGGACTGGAGTAAGGATCCGGGTTTGAGCCCCTAGATCCACATGTGCGGGGATGGGGGTGGTGCAGTGTGTTGGGGGTTGCTGCACAGGTGGTGAAGCAGGTCTGCAGGTGTCTATCTTTCTCTCCCCATCTCTGTCTTCCCCCTCCTCTCTCGATTTCTCTCTGTCCTATCCAACAGCAATGATAAACAACAAGGGCAACAAAATGGAAAAAATTGCCTCCAGAAGCAGTGGATTCGCAGTGCAAGCACGGAACCCCAGCAATAACCCTGGAGGCAAAAAAAAAAAAAAATCCGGTAACTGAATGATGTATAGTGTTCCCTCTACTAAAGTCTTTTGTCTGTCTTCCCATCAGTTTGGTGCATGAAATCTTGATCACTAAAACAGTTGCAATTTATTTATTTTTCTATTTTAATGTAAAAGTTTTTATTTATTTATTTTTATTTATAAAAAGGAAACACGGACAAAACCATAGGATAAGAGGGGTACAACTACACACAATTTGGGAATTCATCAGAATTCTGTATCCCATCCCCTCCCCTGATAGCTTTCCATTATGGGGTGCAGGTGGAAGGTCTGGCTTCTGTTATTGTTTCCCTGCTGAACATGGGTGTTGACAGGACGATCCATACTCCCAGCCTGTCTCTCTTTCCCTAGTGGAGCGGGGCTCTGGGGAAGCGGGGCTCCAGGACACATTGGTAATCAGAATAATTACCTGTAGGAGAGCTAAGTGGATATAAATGAGATAGAGGGACTCACTTCATTTCATATATGCTAAAAATAATGGTTGGTGTTTGGTACAAAGCAAGAATTTTTAATCACTACGCACTTGGGATGTTTTTGAACTAGTTATTTAGGTAATATTTTTAAAGTGTTGCCTACATGTTAAAAGAGAAATAACCATAATTAGAGAGTTCTCTACTAGAAGCCTTATTTCAGCACAACTTTATACAGTAATTTCAGCACAACTTTATACAGTAACTTTATACAGTAATGTCCTCAAACACATTAGTTCTCACTAAAACTAAATAGTTCACAATTCTCCCTCCTCTCTTAGTTTTGTAAACAGGAAGGAATGGTGGTTACTTCAGCATCTGAGTCAAATACTGCTAATAGCTAGCTTTCAAGCATGCTCAAGGATTTTGCATTTTATTAATTTTTTAACTTATGGAGAGTTTGCTGCAACTAAGCCTATAATTCATGTAGGCCCCAATTAAACCTGCATTTTATCTCTTTCTTCTCTGTCAGCAAGTTGTTTTTTTCCCCCACCCAGAGCACTGCTCAGGTTTGGCATATGGTAGTGCTGGGGATTGAATTTGGGACTTTGGAGCCTCAGGCATGAAAGTTTTTGCATAACAATGATACATTATGTTGTCTTCTCAGCCTTCTAGCAAATTCTTTAATTCTTTCAGTTCTTATGTATAGGTTAGCAGGCCGGTTTTAAAGGGAAATGAGTTGTAGGTGAATGAAAACATATGTTAAATGTGAAGTTCTACTTTTCTGAGTGGTGCAATTAGGATGTTAGAAGATTCAGCAGTTGTAGAATTCACTTTGAGGATCAAAGTGAGTAGCACATAATCTTGAGCTGACTAAATGGGAAAGAGGAGTACTGGGACTATGTGTGATAGTGTGTGTCCACATACAGATGACAGAACTACATGCTGACCAGCTTTCGTTTAACCACACTTTACACACTGACTAAGAGAAAGACCTAGCTCAAATTGTTGGTCCAGAAAAAGATAGATATTTGGTTGATCATAAGATGCAATTTCAATTGAGGAAAAAAAAGAGGAGAGTTGGAGGAAACAGAATAATAAAGGGAAAATATCATTCTTAAATTCTGGGAGGGAGGAAACGTTTGGGTTTTCTCTGTGAGTGTAGCTAAATACATGTGAATTAATGGTAATGCCAAGCTCATACTGGAGCTTATTTGATGCCACAGTGACATCTGTCCACTTAGTAACTGTTAAGTTTTTAAGAAGTTATCATTCACAGAAAGAACATAGATACTGGCAAAATATTGTTGTTTTAAATATACTGTTTTAAATATACTGACTTGGGGCTAGGTAGTGGTACATCCAGTTGAGCACATTTGCTATCATGTACAAGGACCAGGGTTCAAGCCCCATTAGCAGTGAGGAAGCTTCATGAGTAATGAAGGTGTCTCTGCAGGTGTCTCTTTTTCTCTTTATCTCCCCTCCTCAGTTTTTCTCTGTCTCTATTCAGTAAATAAACGAACAAACAAAATATTTAAAAAACACTGACTTCACATAGAATTGACTATTTTACAACAGAAAATACAAGAAGATAATTCAGAAACTCAACAGATTTGAAAGTATTAATTTTATAAATCATTATTCTCAAACAAGTATCATTTAATAAAATGTAAATAGTAGCAGATCCTGGATGTTACATCCCATGCTGATATATATTTCTCTATCTATCTATCAGCTGAAAACACAGAATGTTCCATGTGATTTGTCATTTCACTTTTAACAAAGTGCTAAATCAGAACAGAATTACACTTTTATACAATATTTAATGCAACTGTATTAAACATTTAGTCACCTTTAACATATTTAAGAGTCTTGTAAATGAATTTGTATTTCACAGAAACAAGGATAAATTGAAACTGAGACACAAATTATGTGCTCTGAAAGTCACTGGAAAGCACTTGATTACCATAATAAAGATGGTCAAAGGTTTCTGACCTAGATGGAAATAAGGAGTCATAAAAGAAATGGCTTTATTAGAAAAAAAAAATGTAGTGTACATGCGACTAATTTCTATCATCAATATACTTCTTGGCTATTTTATAATTAAAATCTGATATATCACTTAAACTTCCTTAGAAGTTAGTGGCCCTTTTTCCTATTCTGATATGTGACTTAGGGAAGGAGTTATCTTCATTTGATAGACATTCTTCATATTCTTTCATAATTATAACTTGTCAGTCAGTAGTTGAGCACTGGCACAAACACGGAAGGTATTATGTAGGTAGTGATTTATAGGTAAGACATCACAATTCCAATCCTAAAATCAAGCACAGCTTTGCCATTTATAGAGGTTTTAAAATTGCTTATTATCACTCAAGTTCCACATTATAGATGATGAAATTAATGTGATCACCTGCAACCTAACAAAACCTCCGAATGAAGTTTCTCTCTTCTTTTCTTTTCTGTTAAGATGTGCAATTCCAAGCAAATGTGCAGTATGCAGTATTGATTTCCAGTCCCTTTTAAATCTCCAAGTCTGTGCCATTAAACTGAGACAACCACATCAAGATAGAGTCTGTCATAGGATTCCCTGAAGCACAGAATGAGGAGGAGACTGAGCAAACATGACCCGGGAAGGCACCAGTTGAACCAAGACAACTCTGTAAGACAAAAACATGCACTTATAAGCATTCTTGTCAGCAGCAGAGCACCACCCATGTGTGGGAGTACCCTGCTCTGCATGCCAATGCACTTAGAACAAACATACCTTGGAGGGCTGAGGACCCACTTTCAATACACAGCGACAATCTGGAGTCTAACTGATGCATGGAATAAGCTACAGGGCTTTTGTGTGGATGTTCTGAATCAATACTGTGTTACTAACTTTTCATCAATGTAATCCTTGTTGACTTGGGTGGGAAAAATTGTATTACTTCAGAGATAAAAAGTCAACCATCTCTGAATAATTACTTTACTAATTATCTTTACCTATACAGTGTCCTCCACCACATCATGCTTAAAAAAACAAGTTGTGCTTTATTTATCTCATGAGACAGAGAGTTTCATGAATCCTGTGCCCTACCAATTGAGCTATCTCCTTGGCCACTGACTAGCCTTCTTGACCCTGCTAAGAAATAGCTAATGGATTAGAAAGACAAGTAAGAAAATCACAGAAGTTTTGAGATAATATTTTAATACTTACTAGATAGAAATACCTTTTCAATAAAAGCATAACAATTCAGCCCTCAGAGAAAACTTATGAATAAAGTTTTAGGTTTCTTTCTTTCCTGCCCCTCCCCCCCTTTTAAGCACACATGGTTATGTATGATGTAATCTGCCAGAAAACTTGGAGGAATTATCTAAATAGGTAATTCTATTATTTGATTTAGTGATATTAAGAACATTATTCTTTCACAAATGCTCCCTCATGAAGTCAGAATTTTTTAACTTTTTTTTAATCCTCATATTGTGCGGGTTAATGGTTTACAGTACAGTTGTTGACAGATGAGTACAACTTTTCATCTCATTGTAACAGCTGTCTGCAAAAGACTCTCACCCCCAGCTTGGGTCCCTTTCCACCATCATGCACCAGGACCCCAGTTCTCCCCCACCTAGTGTTCCCCACCCTCTTTCCCCAGAGTCCTTTGTTTTGATGCAAGGGTCTGATCCTGGTTCTCTTGCTACCAATACACAACAGTCCAGTGAAGCTGACTCTAGCTACTTCCTCCAGCTCCTGTGGTCCTTGTACTGTATATCTGTTCAGCTTTCCTCTGCTCCAACCCCGTCTAGCATTAATCCTGAGGATTTGGGATTGGGAGTGTTTAGCTTCTTGACATAAAGAGATTGTTACTGGGGTCAGATTGAGATACTATCTCTAGTTTAATATTCACTTAGTAGTTTTGATTTAAAAACAAAAGACAAACAAACAAAAATGAGGGAAACAAGCTCTTGGCACTTTTTTTTTTAAATTTGGGCACTTCAATCTGTCTATATTTTCCCTTTGTATGTCTACTGAATGTTAGTAAAGCCTTAATCTTCAAAAAAATCATCCTAAAGATTTTCACACTGATGCTTAAATTCATATGGCTAAAAGAGCAATTTCTGTTTAGGAATGGAAATCAGAAAATGAACGGGTAAGAAAAGGTGTTTACATACCTCTTTTTTTTTTTTTTTTTTAAGTTAATAGGTTAACAGGAACAACACTTCTCAATTTTTACATATTAAAAGTCAGACATGCTATTCTATAACATATAACATAGGTGTATATATTTCAGTGCTAAAGTCTTTGTGTATGTGTGTGTGTGCTCAACTATGAGTATAATCCAAACACTCAGAAAGGCTGTGACTTTTTAGATCTTGTTTTTATTATGATACTCCTTGAAATGATGCAGATGCATCAGATATTTTCTGCTTCTATATTAACAGATAGATTCTGAATTTCTGATAACTTTTTTTTGCTTAATTTATTTATTATTGGACAGAGACAGAGAGAAATTGAGAGGGGAGGAGGAGATAGAGAGGGAAAGAGACAGAGTGATACCTGCAGCCCTGCTCATTGAAGCTCCCCCCTGCAGGCAGGGACCTGGGGCTTGAACCTAGGTCCTTGCTCACTGTAGTGTGTGTGCTTAACCAAGTGCACCACTACCTGATCCCTCTGATGATAATTTCAATAGGTAAAAAGAAGCAGTAAAAAAAAAAAAAAATACACACACATATATATATATATATATATATATATATATATATATATATATATACAGAGAGAGAGAAGGACTTGGTTATGTCACTCAGTGGCTGAGTGTATGCTTTTCATGCATGAGGCCCTGTAACAAACACAGTAAAATGTAGATAATAACATACAATTGATAAAAAACTTAATATTCACATTTATAATTTTTAATATTTATATAGTGGGTGTTTTAACTTTAAATTTGAATTTTAAATAATAGCTAATAGAAAGTGGTGGCTGATAAAGAGGCATGCAACACTACTTTTTAAACTGCTAAGATTTTATTTTGTCCTTGCTTTCTTTAAGCTTAGAAATTTGTCAAATACTGCCAAAACAGGTCTATCATTTTTATCAGAGTTGTAAAATCATCCCTTGTACATAGATAATGTGTCATCTCTAAAAATGCCTCAGAACTGCTCTTTTGTGTCATTATTTGTTGGCTAGTTTTTATCCTTGTACCCCTCTAAAAAATCTGATCCACCTTTTAGTAAGTTCATTAGGTTCACTGAAAGCACTGTCTGAAATTATTTGCTTTTCAAAAGCATAAGGTTAGAGACAAGGGAATGGCTGTATTTTCCATCAGAACCTATTCACATAAGCCACAGTTCAAGTGCCTTAATAAGCAGGAATGGCTTGTTTAAGTTTAATTTGACTTAACAGCAACAAAGTTCACTGCTGTTCCTCCTAAGCCCAGTGTCATATGATGTGACTGAATCAACAGAGTCCTAATCGACTGACTTCTTCTTATTCTTGCCTTTTACATCTTTTTAGGTGAGTACAGTTTCCTAACATCCCTTTGTCTTTTACTGAAGACAATACAAAGCTGTATTCAAAGGCTCCCCAGTTTGCTTCAGTATGTCTGCTGGTCATCAATCACTGCAGGCAGCTTGAGAACCCTGCCAGTGGAGTCTAGACAGGTGCTATGCTGCACTCAGTGAAGGGAGTGCTATACCAAATGGTGAGGCTTTGTTGGGAAAAAAGCTAATTAGGATTTTGTTCACCTTCTTGACTTTTTCTTCCAGAAGCATTATTATATACTTTACCTGATCTTTCCCTTTAATAATGCCATGCTTTTGGTTTCTCTGACTTCAACTATAGCAGTTCCCTGAATAATATCATTTAGCTTAATCTTTTATGATGCGAATGAGTAAAAACCAGTTCAGGCCAAAGGAAATGATGCCATCTGAGGACCTGTTACCTCCACATGTTGTTTAAAGATGTCATTTTCTAAGAAACTATGGATGACATTAAGTGAAGGTTTACCTTCCTTTCCTATAATTCTCCAGAGCCAACCTTCTACTTTCTTTAGTTATTTAACCAGAATCATGGTGATTTAACAAAACTATTTCCCATACACAACAGAAGCTAGCTGGCACTATCATTTCAGTAATGGTCTGTTCCCTTAACTCTCAGTTTATCCAAATAGA
Source organism: Erinaceus europaeus (assembly GCF_950295315.1). Taxonomy (NCBI): domain Eukaryota; kingdom Metazoa; phylum Chordata; class Mammalia; order Eulipotyphla; family Erinaceidae; genus Erinaceus; species Erinaceus europaeus. The sequence goes on from NC_080170.1 coordinate 79,227,508, forward strand.
TCTGACCAGCACAGTGTATTACTTTACTCCTCAGATATAAAATTATTTCTTGCTGATTTATATCTGCTGAGCCTGTCCTGATCAAAACCTTCCATCTTAGGCAATCCTTGAATCTTCTGAGCCATACTGCAACCTCAAATTCATGGCAGGCTACTTTAAAATGAAAGAAATGAGGTGAAAACCTTTGGGTGGGGGAAACAGCATAATTGTTATGAAAACAGACTCCTATGCCTGAGGCTCCAAGGTCCCAGGTTTAATCCCTCATACCACCATAGGCCAGAGCTGAGCAGTGCTCTGGTTAAAAAAAATATTTAATAATGCTTTTATCCAACACCTGCAGTAAAACTTCCAAAATAAAAGCACAACAGATAACATAAACCTTAGACCAAGCTATAAACAACAAAATATATTTCAGAGAATATGAAGAAAATATAAGAAAATTCACAAATTGATTTTGTGGGGTTATTAGGATAAAACATCACAGTGCTAAGATAACACACCAAAAATTCTCAAAGCAAACATTATAGGTAGTAACTCTGTTTACAAATATGTTTATATTCAGGAACAAATTATAACTTTTTCCTTTAAAGTGAATTTGGAAAATCCAAGCCAGAAAACCTCCAAGAAACTTCTAACATGGTTCCAGGTGCTCTAAGCAGAATCAAAAGTGGACATAGAAAAACTGGTGCAATCATTATAGAAAAAAAGTATGGAGAATTCTTAAATAAATAAAAATGAAAATATCTCATGGTCCAGCAATGCTATAATAAGAATATTGCTCTTAGGCTCTTATACCGAAAACATGAAAAAACTAATTTCAAGGGACATATACATACCTATGTTAACAGCTGCATTATTCAAAATAGCCCAAATATGTAATCATCTAAATGCCCATTGATAGATAACTGGATAGAGAGGTAATGGGTAATTCAATACTCAGCAATTTAAAAAGATGATATTGTGGGGGGGGCAGGCAGTAGCACAGTGAGTTAAGTGCAGAAGGTAAAGCACAAGGTCTGGCATAAGGATCCCAGTTCGAGCCCCTAGCTTCCCACCTGCAGTTGGGTTGCTTCACAAGTGGTGAAGCAGGTCTGCAGGTGTCTATCTTTCTCTCCCCCTCCTCTCTCTATTTCTATCTGTCTTAACAAGAACAACAGCAATGGCAGCAACAACAATAAAAACAAGGACATCAAAACGGAGAAAATGGCCTCCAGGAGCAGTGGATTCATAATGCAGGCTCCGAGCCCCAGCAATAACCCTGGAAACAAAAAAACAAAACAAAACAAAACAAAACAAAAAAAAAGATAATATTGTGGCCTTCCAGATAAAATGAATGGAATCTGAGTTGACTATGCTTAGTAAAGTAAGTAATGAAGTGAAACAAAACTACCAGATGGAATATAGAGAACTGAAGCACATGAAAACTAACTCTCTCTCTGTGTCTCTCTGTTTCTCTCTTTCTCTCACATACACAAAACCAGCCTGTCTCTATGACCTTTGGAAAACTACAGTGGTTATAGTGGTTATCCTGGGGTGGGGGGTGGGGGATGGGGTGGGGAGGTACACAGAACTTTGGTGGTGTGTTTGGTGTGGATTTATATCCCTATTATCTTCTAATCTTATAAATAACTAATAAAATATAACCCTAAAAACCAAACCAAAACAAAACTGGACACGGGCAACCTTGTAACGCAGGGTTCCATAGAAGCCAGTGGCCTTTCGACCTGTCAACACCCATGTTCAGTGGGGAAGCAATTACAGAAGCTAGACCTTTTACCTCCATACCCCATAATGACCCTGGGTCCATACTCCCAGAGGGTTAAAGAATAGGAAAGCTATCAGGGGAGGGGATGGGATATGGAGTTCTGGTGGTGGGAATTCTATGAAGTTGTACCCCTCTTATCCTATGGTCGTGACAGTGTTTTCATTTTGTAAAAAAACAAAACAAAAAAACCCAGTGGCATTGGTAAAAAGCCTGTGTGGTGCTCTCTATCAATGCTGGTGATGATTATAATCTCCAAGTAAATTACCAGTGAAGTTTAGCTGTGAGGCTAATCTTGCTCCACATCCTAATGTGGTCATTTTGAGGTTAGTTTCTACAGCTCTGAAAAATTATCTCTGATATAGTTACCTAAAGATAGCATTTTATGGGGAAATAAAGACTCATCAGGAAGTTTAGTACTTCTGTATGTAATCTAAAAAACCATAGATCATTATTATACTGATTAACTATCAGGCCCTTTCAATCATAGCTGAATTCTGATACATAATAGATTTATGAACAAATTTCAAAATATTATAAATGAGTGAATACTCGTTCTAATGGAACCTAATTCAACTTATCAGTTATAGTATGAGGCTATAGAATGTATACAGTGGTTTAAATTTTATTTTTTCTCCACAAAAACTTAGTACCTACACAATTCTACAAGTCATGTTGATCATTTCTTTTCTTTTTACAGAGTGAAACAGAGAAAGTATGACAAAGAAGAAAAGACTGCACTGGTCTATTGCTCATGAAGTTTCCCCCCTGCAGGTGAGGACTGGGGGCTTGAACCCACATCCTCACATACAGTAATGTGTACATTTCAACCTGGCCCCTAAAGCTATTTTTAGGAAACAACTGTCACAGAATTTTCAGATTTGTAACTTATTTCCCATTATATTTCAGTTACAAGGCATGCAGAGTTTTGTGGTAAACCAATCACTTGTGAAAGAATCACAACATAGTTTTCACAGTTTTAGGAAACTTAGCCTTGGAGAATGTGGGTATATTTGTATGCATTATATATATTTATAAATAAACATATAAAATCATAACTTTAAAAGAGAAGATGATATGTACATTCCCACATCAATCAGATAATTAACTAGAAGAAAATAAAGCAAGCACTTGGTTAGTGCTATGCTATGATCTTGGTGGCTCTTTCACACATATCTTCTCATTAACACCCTAAAAATATATAGAGATTTTGCCCCTGAGAATTTTTTTTGTTTGTTGGAATAAAATCAATCATTACTTATGGGCCCCAGATCAAATTGATGGCGTCTACAGTCCACATTATTTATATTTATACACACACATATATATATATATATATTTATATACATTTCCCATATTTAGGAGCTTCTCTCTTCCCTGATCCAGATTTCTAGCCCTTTTTCCAGCCATGACATCATCTCCCCAGACAATAACTTGGATCCACCTGCATATCAGAGGTCAGGCTCAGGAAAAAACTAGTATAGTCATGGGCCCTTTGGAATATGACTAAAATTGGCCTACTAGCTATCTACAAAAAGACCCCAAAATCTTCATCTGCAATATTCCAGTATTTAGGTTTATCATTAGTCAACAATTTGCTTGGCTTTATATGCTAACTCCTTTTCGCCACCAGGTTCAAGATGCTATCATGATGCCAACTGGACCTCCTTGGGCAGATGACCCCACCAATATGTCCTGGAGTCCCTCTTCCCCAGAACCCGCCCCACTAGGGAAAGAGAGAGACAGGCTGGGAGTATGGATCACCAGCCAACGCCCATGTTCAGCAGGGGAAGCAATTACAGAAGCCAAACCTTCCACCTTCTGCAACTCACAATGACCTTGGGTCCACACTCCCAGAAGGATAAAGAATGGGAAAGCTATCAGAGGAGGGGATGGGATACGAAGATCTGGTGGTGGGAACTGTATGGAGCTGTACCCCTCTTATCCTATCCTTTTTATAAGTAAAAAGAAAGAAAGAAACAAAGAAAAGACAATACAAAATAAAAATGAAAAAAAACATTTTAACAGGATGTCACACTTGGACACACAGATATAACCGTGACTGAAGATTTTCTAGTCAAACCCCAATTCTAAATAAATTGTGCCTTATATCTTCTAATTTTTTTCACAATAATTATGGGGTTTACATATACACAGATGAAAAGATGTATAAGAACATATATATAACCCTAAACCAAGCAATAGCCTTTGAAAGAGTAGGAGACCCTGCTGGCTTATTTCAGGCAGATGCACTGGTATTGAGGTCCATTGAGTTGTTGTAGTTTAGTTTTTTACAGTTTTTTTGGTTTCATGATAAACTCTTCTGTAGCTGATAATCGCCACACTACTTCAGAAAATTTGGGCATAGCTATCTCTGATTGTGTTTTGCCTATTAAAATTAGAACTTATACTTGTGAGTCTTGAATAGAAAGCTTTTAAACTCTTTCTATTAAGTTTATATTGCATTTTATTTCCTTGGCTTGAAAAATCTAATATTACAATCTTTTCTCCCTTTGGTTGCCATTCTTTAAACTAGTCATCAAATACTAGTCCATTTGAATAGTCTGAACATGGGAGAACCCAATCTGTGAGAGTCAAATATAAGGAATGGTCTCAAATGTGACATTCCAAGAGACCTAGCAGCTTATAGGAAACTTTTTTAAAAGATTTTTTTTCTTATATTTATTTATTTTCCCTTTTGTTGCCCTTGCTGTTTTTCATTGTTGTTGTAGTTATTATTGATGTCATTGCTGTTAGGACAGAGAGAAATGGAGAGAGGAGGGGAAGACAGAGAGGGAGAGAAAGACACCTGCAAAACTGCTTCACCACTCATGAAGCGACTCCCCTGCAGGTGGGGAGCTAGGGTCTTGAACCAGGATCTTACACTGGTCCTTGTGCTTTGTGCCACATGTGCTTAACCCACTGCACTACCACCCAACTCCCTATAGGAAACTTTTTGACAAGCTTATTGTTGAAATAATAATCAGGAAAACCTCCTTGATTGGAAAACAAGCTTTTGAGACAGAGACCAGATGGCAAAAGTTATCCAAATAGTTTATTACTTTACCAATATAATTAGCATCAAGCTAGATTATTTCTTACAGTAGTACATATAAGGTAGGTTTGAAATTTGCTACCCTGATGTGAGTTTGGTTTATCATGTGAGGGGCTGATCTTAGGGTTGAGGGCACATTAGGTCAAAATAGAATGCATTTCAAGAAAAAAAAATTCTTTCTGTTATCAGCATGTGAAAGCTCACATAAAGTGACTTTCCCCCATTTTGTTTTCTTAATTTATTTTTTATTGATATAATATGACATCATGAAAGTTTATAAATTTCAGTAATTTGCCTTAGAATTCACTATATAAATTCTATAGAGATCTCATAACAAACACATTTATGGAACAGAAAGTAAAATTTCTTACCTGTGTGATAAAATGTGAGAAAAAATAAAAGTACTCCCATGAAGATATTACTTAAAAATGTGACAACTCCACAAGTAATTCCTTCTGGAACTGGGTAGACAGTTTCCACAAAAAGCTCAAAAAATATAGGTACACTGCTATTCAAGAAGACTCCCAGGAGTATACAGGAGGTATACAATGTCACTGAAAGAAAAACACAAACATTTTATTGAGTTTCAAACTAGCAGCAGTGAGCCATATCAAACAGATCTTCTGGGTGCTCTCTTTCATAAGTATCAACTCTGGAATTTCATCTGTTTTCAATGGTAGTTGATTAAGTTTGGCAAAGCATCAGTGCATCTGTCGGTGTTTAGTTCAGGTTTTTTTTTTTTTTAAGGTATATGTTTTCCTTTTTTTTTAATATTTATTTTATTTATTTATTCCCTTTTGTTGCCCTTGTTGTTTTATTGTTGTAGTTATTATTGTTGTTGTCATTGTTGGATAGGACAGAGAGAAATGGAGAGAGGAGGGGAAGACAGAGAGGAGGAGAGAAAGATAGACACCTGCAGACCTGCTTCACCGCCTGTGAAGCGACTCCCCTGCAGGTGGGGAGCCAGGGTTCGAACCGGAATCCTTATGCCGGTCCTTGTGCTTTGTGCCACCTGTGCTTAACCCGCTGCACTACAGCCCGACTCCCTTAATTCAGGTTTTATGGAGTAACTAGAAAAAGATTTTTCTGGTAAGTGATTACCAGTTTATTTGCTTTATTCTTGTGGTGGATTATTCCAAAGCACAGAAACAAGTTTTACTATCAGAACATAAGTAAAAGAATTCTTGGGGCCAGGTGGTGGTGTACCTTCTTGAGCACACATGTTACAGTGTGCAAGGACCTGAGTTTGAGCCCTTGGCCCCCATCTAAGGGGGAAAGCTTTGCAAGTGGTGAAGCAGTGTTGCAGGCGTTTCTCTGTCTCTCTCCCTCATCTCCCCATCCCTCTTGTTTTCTGGCTGTCTCTATCCAATAAATAAAGATAAAAAAAAATACTTCAAAAAAAAAAGAATTCTTACACTTTAGTCATACTTTTGTAATCAGATGCTCTACCACTGAGCTATACTCCCTTGGTCACACTTCTGGCAAATTTAGAGATAGATAAAATAGACAGATGGTTCAAGATCTTATCTCATTGTATAATTTTAAAGAAAAATTAAAATATAAAAATAAATTAAGAAAAATTTAATACTACATCTTAATAATAGGAAAAATATTCCATATGGAAGTCTTTGAGGGACACTTAAAATATGATTATTCTTAATTTTAGAATGAGTTATGATACAATAGTTTTTTAATAAGTTAACATTTTGGAACACAAAAATAACTTAAGTGTAGAATGTCCTAAAAGAATTTACCTGATTAACCTCAAGTAGTACTTCCTTAAGTAGCACTAGTCTTTCAGTATTATGTAATATTTACTACCATACAGTATTACTAACAGCTGGTGATTATTTAGTTTTTAATAGACGGCATATGAAATATTGAACAAAAGGATGACAATGAATAAAGACTAGACTACTGTATAAGTAGTGACCAAATTAGTCACTGAATTAAATGGGAAGCATCTGATAGCTATAATGAGTGCCATTTATAACATGAAGCAGTATTTAAGAGTTTTTAAAACAAAATACCTCATACTCACTGTACACACTATCAGTTAGTCAGTTAGACCTAGATCACACAAGTCAAGCGACACATTCTACTTTAAACATTACTTATCAGTAATTCATTAAGAAGTCTAGTGAGGGGGTACCACAGATAACTTTATTATAGAGTATTCTATCTGCACAGAACTTTATGATCATTTGTTGGCCAGTCAGTAGTAATCAGAGCAGAAGTAGCTACTGTTCCAAACACTGATGAGTCAGGGAATTTAAAATAAGAAAACACTGAAGTAAATGATAGGAAAAGAAAATTTTACTTTTAAAGTGCAGGGACAGAGAATGAACCTAGGATGTCACACATGTAAAATACTGCTGAGCTGCCTCTGCTAGGCTAATCTGTCCATTCTATCTCTTAGAGAGAAAAAGAGACAGAGAAAAAGGTAGAGAAGAGATATCAAAGCACTGCTCTACCATTCATGGCACTCCCATTTGGTACCAGTGTTAAAACTCAGGGCCTCAAACATAACAAGGCATGTGTGCTCTCCTGAGTCAGTTACTGTCACTGAAAAGATAAAAGTTCACACCATTTCTGATGGAACTAGAAATAGGTCTCTCTTGAGGGGGATACTCTGGAAATGTCTATCAAAATATACTATGTACTTACTTGCCTTAGCCATTCAGCTTTTTAGGAATTCATCCTACAGCTATGGAACCATTTAAGAATACAAGTAAAGGAATATTTATAGCAACATTGTTTGTAGTATGAGTAGATTAAAGCCAAGCTACATGGCTATCAATAATGATTTAAGATGATTTCTTAAAAAGTATAAAAAATATTATATAACTGTGTATGATACAACTATCATTTTAATTTTCATTAGTGATTTAATAATGATTAACATCTATGTATCATTATTAGTGACATCTAAATTATATAAATGTAAAAGGTAAAGAAAGAGTATTATATTTTCAAAAAGAATATACACTAAAGTGGGGCCAGATGGTGGCACACCTGGTTGCTACAGTGTGCAAGGATCTGGGTTCGAGCCCCCAGTCTCCACCTGCAGGGGGAAAGCTTCACAAGTGTTGAAGCAGGGCTGCAGGTATCTCTCTGACTTTCTCCATCACTCCCTTCCCTCTCGATTTCTGGCTGTCTCTATCCAATAATAGAGATTAAAAAAATTAAAAAAAAGAATACACACAAAACTGTTGTAAATGTATAGAATTCTCTGGGGAAGTACTCCAAGAATTGATAGTGTTGTGGGGGGCCACAGGAAGGCAAACATTTATCACTGTATATTCTCCTTCTACTATTTGAATTTGACATTTCAAATATGTGCATATTTATTTACTTAACAACAAAAGAAAAGAGATTTTATCATAAATTAATGAACAAGCAGCTGATTCAACTCTACTTCATCTGAGTCAGTTTATGGATTCAGACTTGCTTTTAGCTGAGTGAGTTGACCTCCAAATCTGATGTCTACACCCACCTGGGAGCCACACTTCCTTACCAAATATTCCACTTCACTATGAGTGGGAGGATATATATATAAATGGGCTGAGACATAATAATATAACTTCAGAGGTAACAATAAAACAAGTTTTTTTCATTCAATTCTCTCCTAGTATTTGCTTCTTTTAGTAATAGAAATAGGATGATGCAAGGGATTGTTATAAACTGGGTGGGCATGCTGAAATCATGTGTTATTGAAGAAACTACAGTTTCAAAATAACCTATACAGGAAAAGGTTAAATTGAGATATTCATCATCAAAATGAGAGAAAGTAGCTGTATCAGAACTGATTTAATATATTCTGCCATGTTCTGGGACATGAATAAAGTAGAATCTGATTATTATGTGTCTGAATGTGACTTCCATTTGAGTTTTCAGTTTATAGGCTGATATCGTATCTTTAAATACTAGACTGGCAGATCCAGTGGGTGAGTGTCATCTATTAAAAGCCAGGCAGACAAGATAATTTCCAACTTATCAAAGAGAGTTCAAACTACATAATCATTAAATATTTCCATGATTTTTCTATATCACTGATACTAAAATTAAAATAAACTGCCTTTCAATTAAAAAGTCAAAGTAATTTAATAGAATAAATACAATACTAATGCAGACTTTTTTTTTTTCAAAGAAGCTAGTAAAATTGCACAGGCCCATAATTTAAATGGCAAAACCCAAAGTTCTTTGTAGCATAACCCTGGAAGCATTCCTCCCCCACCTCTGCTTCCAATGGCAAACCAAATTATAAAACTTTAGCAAAATGAAACTATGCATGAATACATTTTTATTAACCAGAGCTCTTGTACCTTAATTGATCAGTGATTACAAAAAAATCACAAAATTTTAGATAGGAACAGTTTTTCACTCAACATTTAATGAGATTCTCAAGCTATTATCAATAATAACAACTCCAAACCTTAAAGATACACACACACACACATGACTGATGGAAAAGTCATGTCATATTTTTCTATGCAAAAATGCATCATAACCCTTCTGACTATTATATATATGCTTTAATATATATATATATTTACACACACATAAAAATATATATATATTGGTTTATGGTGGTTCCTGGTACTGAACCTGAGATGGCTGAGTCTCTGGCATGAAACCTGTTGCATAAACTACTGTGTTCTCTCCCTGGCTCAGATTTATACAATGTTTTTTTAAAACTTCTTTCAGACTCACTTTCATATTATCATTCTACCAACTCCCTAAGGCAGGTAAACACTATTACAGATATGACGACTAAAGTGCTGAAAGTCAAAATCATCTATTTTTAAAAAAGTTTATTTAGTGGCACCTTAACTAAGCAGTACTATAGTAATATAAATAAGTCCTGCATAATTTGTTTTAAATTATTTTTTATTACCACCAGGGTTATAGCTGGGGCTCAGTGCCAGCATGAGAAATCCACTACTCCTGGTAGCCACTATTTGTAATTTTTTTTTTAATTTAATAGAACAGAAGAAAAAAGGAAAGGAGATAGGGGGAGAGACACCTAACAAAAAAGATATCGTTTTTAAAAACTCAGTGGTGGGGGGCTGAGCACAGCAGGTTAAGCGCACATGGCATGAGGCACACGGACCATGTAAGAATCCTGGTTGGAACCCCTGGCTCCCCACCTACAGGGGGGTTGCTTCACAAGTGGTGAAGCAGGTCTGCAGGTGTCTATCTTTCTCTCCCACTCTCTGTTTCCCCTCCTATCTCCATTTCTCTCTGTCATATCCAACAACAACAGCAGCAGCAATAGCAACAATAACAATAATAACAACAACAAGGGCAACAAAAATGGCCTCCAGGAACAGTGGATTCATGGTGCAGGCACCAAGCCCCAGCAATAACCCTGGGGGAAAAAATAAAACAAAAAACAAACTCAGTGGTATTGGCACAAAAAGCAAGCTTCACAAATTTGTATTTAGTATATAAGCTAGAATTGTTTGTACAGAGGACAGCATCAGAAACAGAGTGCTGGGTGGTGGTTCACCTGGTAGGGTATGTGACTTATAAGATCCCTAGTCAATGGAGAGGTGCTGTGGTATCTGTCTTTCTAGCTAGAATATAAAGATATTTCAAACAGTAGTCCTGGAAGAGGGTGGATTAATGCCCCAGAACAAATATACAAGGCAAGAAAAAAGAAAGCAGAATACCAAAAGATTATTAACTACCCAACAAATAGTTTTAATCATGATAAATGTTAAAAATAGGATAAAGTTGTCATGAGTAGGAATGTTCCAAGCTGCCCCAATATCAGGACCCATCTTCCTCAGGTGTAGCACCTTTTGCATCCCACAAGGACCATGGGTACATACTCCCAGAGTGTTAAAGAATAGGAAAGCTGGGAGTTGGGCGGTAGCGCAGTGGGTTAAGTGCACATGGTACAAAGCACAAGGGCCGGCGTAAGGCTCCTGGTTTGAGCCCAGCTTCCCACCTGTAGGAGGTCACTTCGGAAGTGGTGAAGCAGGTCTGCAGGTGTCTATCTTTCTCTCCTCCTCTCTGTCTTCCCCTCCTCTCTCCATTTCTCTCTGTCCTATCCAACAACAACAGCTATGACAACAATAATAACAACAAGGGCAACAAAGTGGGAAAAATAGCCTCTAGGAGCAGTGGATTTGTAGTGCAGGCATGAGCCCCAGCAATAACCCTGGAGGCCAAAAAAAAAAAAAAGAATAGAAAACCTATCAGGGGAGGGGATGGGGTATGGAGTTCTGGTGGTGGGAACTGTGTAGAGTTGTACCCTCTTATCCTATGGTTTTGTTAGTGTTTCCTTCTTATGAATAAATTAAAATAAAAAATAAGTATAAAATAGGATAAAGTTGTTTAAATAATAGAGAAATCTTAGTTTAAGCTTTCTTTTTTTTGGCATTGTTAATGTTTTTTAGTTTGGTTGGTGCTCATGTTCTTTTTTAAATTTTTAAATTTTCATTTATTTATTTATTTAAGAAAGGAGACATTAACAAAACTGTAGGATAGGAGGGGTACAACTCCACACAATTCCCACCACCCAGTCTCCATATCCTATCCTCTCCCCTGATAGCTTTCCCATTCTCTATCCCTCTGGGAGTATGGACCCAGGGTCGTTGCAGAAGGTGGAAGGTCTGGCTTCTGTAATTGCTTCCCCGCTGAACATGGGCATTGACAGGTCGATCCATACTCCCAGCCTGTCTCTCTCTTTCCCTAGTAGGATGGGACTCTGGGGAAGCGGAGCTCCAGGACACATTGGTGGGGTCATCTTCCCAGGGGAGTCTGGTCAGCATCATGCTGGCATCTGGAACCTGGTAGCTGAAAAGAGAGTTAACATACAAAGACAAACAAATTGTTCAACAATCATGGACCTAAAGACTGGAATAGTGCAGATGAAGTGTTCGGGAGTTTAAGCTTTCTTCTCTTTTCTTTATAAAAAGGAAACACTAACAAAACCATATGATAAGAGGGATACAACTCCACACAATTCCCACCACCAAAACTCCGTATCCCATCCCCTCCCTTGATAGTTTTCCTATTCTTTTATTTATTTATTTTTATTTGTAAAAAGGAAACATTGACAAAAACCATAGGATAGGAGGGGTACAACTCCACACAATTCCCACTATCAATTCTCCATATCCCATTCCCTCCCCTGATAGCTTTCCTATTCTTTATCCCTCTGGAGATAAAGATCCATACTCCCAGCCTGCCTCTCTCTTTCCCTAGCAGGGTAGGGCTCTGGGGAAGCTGAGCACCAGGACCTATTCTTTAACCCTCTGGGAGTATAGACCCAAGGTCCTTGTAGAATGCAGAAGGTGGAAGGTCTGGCTTTTGTAATTGCTTCCCCGCTGAACATGGGCGTTGACAGGTCAGAAAGCTATTATGCTGGAGAAGTAAGTATGGCTCTCTGCCCTCAAGTCTCTATTACAATCTAAAGGAACATGATAGGCACATTTTGGTTCAGTAGCCATTTATATACACAATGTTAAGAAGATAATTATACTTCATTGTCTGGAAGAAAGGAAGAAAGGAAGGAAGGAAGGAAGGAAGGAAGGAAAGAAGGAAGGAAGAAAAACCTATGTTTACTGATAAGAAACAACTTCCCAGGACTAGGTGCTGAATATGGCAGAAAAAGTATGCTGAATTCTATTACTGTGTCTTATGGAGTACCATGACAAACTATGGCAGGTTTATAAGAGAATGATCACACTGGCCAATGGTGTGTTGAATCCACATTCAACAAGGAAAGGCTGTAACAACTAAGAGTTGTTTAGATTAAACACTAAGGACAATCATGAGAGTTATCTTAAAATGTTTTGAGGGCATTCAATGGGGAGGGGAAGGAATTGGCTTGCTCTTGGTACCTGTGTTATTCCAAATCAAGTGTAGGTCAGTAGGAGGAGGAAGGCTTTCACAGGACCTGAGCTCACTAACAATGTAGCATGTAACATGTCTCCTTCAGGAGGTATTTAAGTCATAGTCAGATAGACACCTGGATTGTACTAGGAGAGATTCATTTACTGTATGATAGGTTATATCAAATAACTAAATTTTATTGGAGGCAATCAGTAACAAATCTAAATACATGCAGGTAGATAGCTTCACTACGATATTAAAAACAAAAATATTCTAGGCTGGTTAATAACAGAGTTTGTTCAGTCTTTATTATGATACATTTTCACTAAACATAAGGATTATAAAAATATAATTTACTTTTATTTTGAATTATTTTAAGAATTAGAACCTAAACATTTCCCTAAAGAGTAGGGTTTATAACATCTGTATACTTTATTGGCTAAACCTTTATTATTGTGCATACTGATGAATTTCTACTTTATGATAAAACCTGGAGAGTTAACTGGGAATTATTAGATTAGACCTTTATTAAAAATGTTTCTGCACTCTAAATTAAACTTGTTATTGTAAGTTAAAACAACCTTTCTGGAAATGACACAAATGTAAAGGAAAGCAGTAAACAATGTTAACTAGATAGTTCTATATAGATTTTGGACATGTTTAATATAAAGAATACATATGTAACCTGTGTATGCACATAACAATGTACATTTCCCTATAGATAAGTCTCTCTGTTCTAATCTCTCTTGTTGATCTCATCCTAAAAATGACTGTGAGAGCCTTTATGATCTACCACTAATTAAAATATGCAGTATATGAAAGTATGCCTCCATAGGAAGATGAGGCATATTTTGGTGCAGTATTCATTAAAAGCTGTGATTTTCCCTTCTGCATGTTATTACTGTGGTTTATCCTTTATTTAGCCTTTTTGTTGGCATATTAAAGTCCTGCAAAGGCTGGAAGTGATTTTACAGTCCTGTATGACTAGAAGGCAAAGTAATTATCTCATGGAAAGTAAGCACAATTAATAATTCTTTGAAATAGGGGGTCCAGAGTAAAGACTGGTTGTGAAATCAGCATAGGCATAGGTTTATTAGCAACTTAAACTTAAAATATTTTATTTATTATTTTTAACATTTATTTATTAAATACTTATTGCACAGAGACAGAGAGAACTTGGGGGGGAGGAGGAAATAGAGAGGGAGAAAAAGACATTTATAGCACTGCTTCACAACGTGTAATGCTTTCCTTCTGTGGGTGGCAATGGGGGAATTTGAACTCAGGTGTTTGTGGAGAGAGAAAGAGAGAGGGAGGGAGAGGGAGAAGGAGAGAGAGAGAGAGAGAAGGAAAGGTAGAAAGCAGTCAGGCAGGTAGGGTAAGTGACTCAGATATATCAGAGAGCACTGCTCAGCTCTCGTTTATGGAGGTGCTGGGGACTGAACCTGTGACCTCAGAGTCTGAGGCATATGAGTCGTTTACACAACCATTATGATGTTTCCCCAGCACATAACTTAAGCTTTTAAGCTCTGAAAAAGGAAATACACTATTAAAGATGTCATAATGCTTTAACAACTGGACAAACTTTCTGCCGCTGAGAAATATCTGCTTGAAGACTTTTCTTCTGGACAATTTCCACAGAGAAAGATTACCTGATCTTCCTTAATAGGTTCTTTAAATGCTTCATAACATCTATATTTACAGGTTTTCACAAATTCATTATATTTCAAACCTATCCTAATTTTTACCTCCCTAATCAATCATGAACATGAGTAATAGTCACTTTCTGTTCATAAAACTTCATAGTCTTCTTCCCTTAAAGCTTAAAATTTCCAATTTTCTTAATAATGCTATTTCTTTACAGATGCTCTTTACTCTTCTCTAAATATTTTTATCTTCTTTCCCTTCTTTTTGAGCAAGTGCATGCTATTATTTCTTTTCATGCTATTAAAATGGCACACACATAGCTGGGCTCTATTTGGGGAGTCCTGAGATTCCCAAACAGACATGATGGGCCTAACCCTCAAATAAATCCCTCTCTCCACTGTTACAGGTCATCTCTACCAGGAACAACAAAAAATACCCCTTTGTGGGCCCCTCAAAGGACCTTGCCCTCAACTTGGATCAACAATGGTAGAGAATGTTACATCCTCCGAAGGGAGGATGGACAACATACTCTATGCTACACCTGAGGAAGATGGGTTGATATTGGGCAGCTTGGAATGTTCCTACTCATGACCACAGAATGTGAGCTTAGATCTACAGGGATGCAGAGGTCACATAGGCTCCTAAGCTGAATAGAGGCCCCAGACCAAATCAAACTGATGGGGTTTACAATCAACAATATTTATAACCCTTCCCCATATTAGGGAGCTACTCTCTTTCCTGATCCAGCTTTCTGTCCCTTTTCCAGCCATGACATCACCTCCTTAGACAATAACTTGGATCTATTTGCATATCAGATTTCAGGCTCAGAGAAAAAAAAACAAACAACTAGTACAGCTCCAGTCCCTTTGAAATATACTAAAATATGCCTACTAGCTATCTACAAAATGGAAGACCCCCAACACTTCATCTGCACTATTCCAGTCTTTAGGTTCATGACTGTTAAACAATTTGTTTGGCTTTGTATGTTAACTCTCTTTACAACCACCAGGTTCAAGATGCTAGCATGATGCCGACCAGACTTCCTTGGACAGATGATACCACCAATGTGTCCTGGAGCTCTGCTTCCCCAGAGCCCCACCCTACTAGGGAAAGAGAGAGGCAGGCTGGGAGTATGGATCAACGAGTCAATGCCCATGTTTAGCGGGGAAGCAATTATAGAAGCCAGACATTCCACCTTGTGCATCCCACAATGACCTTGGGTCCATATTCCCAGAGGGATAAAGAATAAGAAAGATATCAGGGGAGAGGATGGGATATGGAGATCTGGTAGTGGGAATTGTGTGGAGTTGTACCCCTCTTATCCTATGGTTTTGTTAATGTCTCCTTTTTTAAATAAAAAAAATTAAAAAAAAAAAAGAGGAAGGAAGAAGTGTATGCAGAGCCAGAAAGGTGAGGAGACGCATCCTATGTTTAGAAGAAATCCCACTCGAGAAAGACAGAAACAGGCTGGAGGTATGGATTGACCTACCAATGCCCATGTCCAATGGAGAAGCAATTACAGAAGTCAGACCTCCCACCTTTTGTACCCCATAATGATCCTGGGTCCATACTCCCAGAGGGATAAAGAATAGGGAAGCTTTCAACGGAGGGGATAGGATATGGAACTCTGGTGGTGTGAATTGTCTGAAATGTACTCCTTTTATCTTACTGTCCCATTGATATTAAATCAATAAAATAAAAAATTAAAAATGACGTACACTTACCTTAATAAAAGCAAAGTTCATGAAATTAATCTAGAGGATTACTCTTTAAGCTATACATTTTACATGTCTTTCAAAACATTCAAATCATACACACACACCACACACACACACACACATACATCACACTAGATAATGTTATATAAGATAATCCAGAAGAACAAATACTGGGTGAGTTCACTCATAGGTGGGACTTAAGAAACAAAGCAAAGCTATCATTCCTAGCGGCTTATGTCTAGCTAATCATCCACCTTTATTTCCCAATCCTATTTGTTTCTGACATCACCACCATGGCATTTTAGTAACTTGAATTAGATGAAGAATTCTCCCACAGAAACTTCTGTTAACAGTCAAATTTATAGTTTCACAAAAATCAAGACCAAAGTGCTAACATTTTTCAAAATGTCATTTTCAAAGTGTTCATCTGTTCAATGAAAAATGACTGTGGCTGTGGCTAACAAGGCTTGACTGCTACTTCTCAGATAAGGTGTATAATATATTTTCATAAATTTTTAAAAAATTTTTTATTTATAAAAAGGAAACATTGACAAAAACAATAGGATAAAAGGGATACAACTCCATACAATTCCCACCACCAGAACTCTGTATCCCATCTCTCCCCCGATAGCTTTCCTATTCCTTATCCTCTGGGAGTATGGACCCATTATGGGGTGCAGAAGGTGGAAGGTCTGGCTTCTGTAATTGCTTCCCAGCTGAACATGGGCATTGACAGGTTGATCCATACTCCCAGCCTGCCTCTCTTTTCCCCTAGTGGGGTGGGGCTCTGGAGGGGAGAGGCTCCAGGACACATTGGTAGGGTCATAATTTTCTTTATAGCATAAGCATCAGGAGTTTGAAATTCACATTATCTATTCATGAGTTCATTTGTCCTATTATAGAAATTCCAGTTAGTGAAGATAAGACAATAAAAGTACCAATTTCCCTATGGAAATAAAAGTATACTCCTGATAGTCTCTAAGCAGATGCATGTAAGCAAGTGCATACAGTATATATTTAGGCTGGGCAGAATGCTCCTAATTTTATTTTGTAGAGATAGCAAATAACAACAAGACCAGTGAACCACAATAAGACTAAAGTAGAAGATTTCAGCAGTAGTGCCACTTGAAACAAATAGGTTGAACAAAAATTAATTAATTTTAAATATGTACAGTTTTAGTTAATATAGTTAAACCATTTTTTCATGTAGATGTTTACACACACACACACGTATATATTAGAAACACTAGATCATGTTATATAAGATTAACTAGAAGAAGAATGAATACTGGATGACTTTATTTATAGGTAAGATTTAAGAAACAAAGCAAAGGCAAGTACAGGGTGAAACTTTAGTGGACTGTGGTCTGTCACAGCAGATCTAGAGACTGGGATGGGGGGAGGGATGTCAGGGATTTGGGAGTGGGGATGGGGATTCAGTAAACTGTAGCTGAGAAAGTTGGATAGTGGGTGTGGTATGCAGATACTTTTCATGGGGATATGAGAAACTGTACATGTGACAACTGTCTTATAATTCATAACTCCACCACTTCAGTAAGGTGGATTAAAAAGAAAAAAATACTAAGTTTATTAGAAATGGAGAAGCAGACTAGATATTTTCCTGATTAAAAAAGCATGACTCTGATAAATATAAGTTTGTAACTACTGACTTTAAGTACCAGCCTAAAGGTCTAGTTTCACCTATAATTAAATTATATCATAAGTTCTCTTTCATGAAACCTCTTTTACTTAAGAGAAGTCAGGTCAGATTTTTACAGAGGCAGTATGAGTATCTGTGATAGATTTATTCAAATTCTTCACTGCTCCATTAAAATGTGCAATTTTGCCTTCCCACAGTGCTGAATAACAAAAAAGTAGTCATAGTTGTTGACTACTAATGGCAATTAATGATATTCAAAATGGAGATAATACAAACACATTTTATTCCTTCATTTATATGTCAGGTCTTATATTAGGTCCTAGGGTGAGAAAGGAGATCAGATTTTTTTTTTTTTTAACTAGAGTACTGCTCAGCTCTGGTTTACGGTAGTATGGGGATTGAACCTAGGACGTGGGACCCTCAGACATGAGAGTCTTTTTTTTTTCATAATCATTATGCTAAAATCTGAAAAAAATCAGAATATTTATTTATTTATTTATTTATATTGCCATGATTATCGCTGGGACTTGGTGCCAGCACAATAAATCCACTGCTCCTGGAGGCCTTTTGTTCCCCCCCATCCCTTTCTATTATACTTTACAGAACAGAGAGAAATTGAGAGGGGAGGGAGAAAAAGAGAAGGAGAGAGACACAGAGACACCTGCAGACCTGCTTCAAGTAATTATTAAGTGGCAAGGATCAAGAAAAAAAAATAATACAGGGAAAGAAGGTGAACAAATCTAGTAACCCAATATATTTATAAGTTAAAAATGCATCTTTCAAAAACTTTCAATTGAAACAAGAGAAGATTTATAAATTCTGAGACTTAAAGTAGCCACATCAAACTCAACCTTTCAGTTCTGGCCTTGATTTAATTTAGAATCCTGTTTTCCATTCTGTCCAATGTAATTATAATCAAGGACAGATTGGGAAAATAGAGTCCTGGCCAGGGTCAATGACATTAGTTTTCTTTTAGGGCTTAAAAAAGGTGTGTTTTCAAAATATATATGTAATTTTCTGATTGTAAAAGTAATATGTGGGGGCCAGGTGGTGGTGCACCTGGTTGAGTGCACATGTTACAGTGCACAAGGACCCAGGTTCGAGCTCCCAGTCCCCACCTGCAGGGGGAAAGCTTCATAAGTGCTGAGGCAGTGCTGCAGGTGTCTCTCTCTCTCTCCCTATCATCCCCTTCCCTCTCAATTTCTGACTGTCTCTATCTAACAAATAAAGATAAAAAATTAAAAATCTGTTAATAAAAAAGTAAGATGTGCTCACTATACTCAGTCAAAAAAGAATAAAGACCAAATTCAGGGAGCTGGGCGGTAGTGCAGCAGGTTAAGCACAGGCGGCATAAAGCGCAAGGACTGGTGTAAGGATACTGGTTGGAGCCCCCGGTTCCCCACCTGCAGGGGAGTTGCTTCACAAGTGGTGAAGCAGGTCTGTAGTTGTCTATCTTTCTCTTCCTCTCTCTGTCTTTACCTCTTCTCTCCATTTCTCTCTGTCCTATCCAACAACAATGACATCAGTAACAACAACAGTAATAACTATAACAATAATAAAAACAATAAGGGCAACAAAAGGGAAAATAAATAAGTATAAAAAAGCCAAATTCATCCCTAATACCCTTATCCAGAGATAAAACTGTTAAATTTATCATGTGAAATGTAAAATATACACAATTTTATAAATGTACTGTCCTATAGTACACATTTTATACTTTATTCAAGGAAAATAGATCTGCTTGTTATCTGCTTAAGGCTAAGTTCCTACTACAGAATGTGACCTCAGATCTAGAGGTAGGTAGAGGTCACACAGGCTCCTAAGCTAATTGTGGGCCCCAGATCACATCAAATTGATGGGGTTTACAGTAATATTTATACCCATTTCCCATATTAGGGAGCTACTCTCTTCCCTGATCCAGCTTTCTGGTCCTTTTCCCAGCCATGACATCATCTCCCCAGACAATAATTAGGATTTACCTGCATATCAGATTTCAGGCTCAGGCAAACAAACAAACAAAAAACAGGCCCTTTGAAATATAACTAAAATATGCCTACTAGCTATCTACATAAATGGAGGACCCCCCAATGCTTCGCCTGAACTATTCCAGCCTTTAGGTCCATAATTGTCCAACAGTTTGTTTGAATTTGTATATTAACTCTCTTTTCAGCCACCAGGTTCCAGATGCTAGCAATATGTGACCAGACTTCCCTGGACAGACAACCCCACCAATGTGCCTTGGAGCTCCGCTTTCCCAGAGCTCTTTCCACTAGAGAAAGAGAGAGACAGGCTGGGAGTATGGATCCACCTGTCAACGCCCATGTTCAGCGGGGAAGCAATTACAGAAGCCAGACCTTCAACCTTCTGCATCCCACAATGATCTTGGGTCCATACTCCCAGAAGGTGAAAGAGTAGGAAAGCTATCAGGGGAGGGATTGGTATATGGAGGTCTGGTGGTGGGAATAGTGCGAAGTTGTACCCCTCTTATCCGATGGTTTTGTCAATTTTTCCTTTCTATAAGTAAAAAATTAAAAAAAAAAAGACTGGAATCCCCAGCAAGTGAACAGAGCAGAAGTTTCCAAATCTTTCTTCTCATCACACTAATGTATCAGTAATTTTTCACGGTACTGCAAGGCCAAAAGAAATAGCTGAAGCTTCTAACAGATCCAGATAATTTAACAAAAAAGGTATTTTATTTAATTAATTTATCCCTTTTTATATAGTGGGGCTTCACATCTAAATAATAACATTGTTCTCAGTGGACTCTTTTCTTTTTTGAATTTAAGATTGGGAGATACTGACAGAGAAAGAATGAGAGACTCAACAATATCTTCCGTGAATGGTGTTCCTATGTGTTGATGGGGCCTCAAACCCAGGTCCTTGTACATGTTAAACTATGCACTCTCCCAAGTGAGCTATCTCCCAGCCCTTTATTTAATTCTTTTTTTTTTCTAGCAACCATTTTATTCTCCTCATTAATGTCTCAAGACTATTGGAAACTAAAGTCTGGAAAAGTCCTTTGGCAATAAATGTGAATGTTTTGAAAAAGGAGGAGGAGGAGAAGAAGAGGGAGAAGTGGAAGAAGAAAAAGAAGAAGAAGGAAGATCTTTAATTCTTAAGTAACTGAAAATGCTTACTAATGAATACGTGCATCTGATAAACACTACAACTTCTTTTTAAAATTTATTTATTTTCTCTTTTGTTGCCCTTTTTTATTGTTGTTGTAGATATTATTGTTGTTATTGATGTCATCATTGTTAGATAGGACAGAGAGAAATGGAGAGAGAAGGGGAAGACAGAGAAGGGGAGAGAAAGACACCTGCAGACTTGCTTCACCACTTGTGATGCGACCACCCTGCAGGTGGGGAGCCGGGGGCTGGAACCGGGATCTTTACGCCGGTCCTTATGCGTTGCACCATGTACGCTTAACCTGTTGCACTACTGCTCGACTCCCACACTACAGCTTCTTAAACTTGGAATTATGTTGACACCACCCATCATTTTGTGGTGTACTTCTCATCTCAGCAATTACAGAAAACTTAATTTTGCATAGATAGAACATCAAAAATCAGGATTTAGTAGTGAAACCGAACTCTTGAACTACAGGTGTTTTCTTAGTAAGTTTAAAACATTCCATGTTGCCCTTGTGAGCTTGCTGTGACACTCCAGGTTGGCTAGTTTAGGGATGTTCCATAATAAGAAAGGGTAGCTTTATTCCATTGCCCTAATATCACTACTCAGATTGTAAGGGCTTCCAGTAAGTGACTGTCTTTGAAAGATTTGATGCTTCTGATGCATCTTTTTGTTATAGAGCACATAAACACAAACTGGAATGTGTAGTATTCTTTTTTGTTTGGCTCACTCAGTGCCTGCACTATGGAATCAGAATCCACTGCTCCTAGAGGCCATTATCCCCCTTTTGTTGCCCTTGTGTAGTTGTTATTGTTGTTATAGCTGTTGTAGTTGTTGGATAGGACAGAGAGATATCAAGAGAGGAGGGGAAGACAGAGAAGAGAGAAAGACACCTGCAGACCTGCTTCAATACTTACAAAGCAACCCCCCTGCAGGTGCGGATCTGGCGCCAAGAAGTGGGATTCTTACACCGGCGCTTGTGCTTTGCACCATGTGCACTTAACCTGCTATATACAGTCCAGCTCCCATGTGTAGTATTCTTTAATTATATACAGAAAGAAAGTAACGCTCCTCTTACGGAATCCCATATGTGTATTTACCACAGGTTAAAGACGATTAAAGAGTTGGTTTCAGATTCTTGTTTATTCTTACTCACACAAATGCTTATATTATCAACCCTGCAATCTATCTCTAGTGAGAAATAATACTACAATGAAGCACATAACCTACAAGGTGTTTATTAATTACAAATTAAAAGTATGCAACTTACAATCTTTTAACTTGTTAAAGGAAATGAAGGAGGAGTAAGAGACCTTCTTGGTTTATAAAATATGTCATGGTAATTTTTTAAAATTTATTTTTTATTTAAGAAAGGATAAATTAACAAAACCATAGGGTAGGAGGGGTACAACTCCACACAATTCCCACCACCCAATCTCCATATCCCATCCCCTCCCCTGATAGCTTTCCCATTCTCTATCCCTCTGGGAGCATGAACCCAGGGTCGTTGTGGGATGTCATGGTAATTTTTAAAAAGATGCTGTGGCAGGGAAAATACCTCCCACCCCAACACCCAATTTACTCCAAGGGTATTCATGTCTTAAATATGGAACCTATAAATATATCACTTTGCAAGGAGACAAAGGATTGAAGCTACTGAGGGAATTAAGGTTGCTAAGGAGTAGATTTTTAAATAAGGAGATGGACTAGCTAGGAGGGCCCAATGTAGTCACAAGGATGTCTAACAAGGGAAGAGGGTGGCAGAAGTGGATGCTCAGAGGAGGGTGTGATGTTGGAAGAAAGGCACAGATTAAGCAATGTGGAGACTTGCTGAAATTGATGGATTTAAAGATTAAGGAAGGGAGCCACAAATCAAGTAATATGGGCAGCCTGTAGAAACCAGAAATTGCAAGAAACTGGATTCCTCTCTAGAGCCTGTCTATAATTTCTGGCTAGTCAGACCCAAGTGTGGCTTAGAACTTATATTTATTTATATTCACATGCATTATATGAGATTCAAAATGTATGTTGTTTAAAGCCATTAAATTGTGGTAGCTTGTAAATAGCAGGAATAGAAAACTAATATAGACCCTCAGATGTATCAACAATAAAACAACAAGAACCATACATGTTTCATATCAGTTTGGTGAGAAAAAAATAAGCTACATATGTGTAATAGATATCTCCTGAAACTTCTGTTTTTATGATGATATAATAAGAGTAACTATAAAATAAACCCATGGTTATAGTTATAGAAATAATTATATCCTCTTCTCTGCTCCTGGATAAACTAGGAATACCTAAGGAGACCACCTGGGACCGCAATAAGACAGGACTAGAATGACTTCATGAACCCACCAAATCACTGGTGAGTTCAAACACATATGGCTCGTGGACAGAGAGGAGCCTAGGGAGAGAGTAAGTGGCTGTTAACAGTCCCACAGTTTACCAGTTGAGACACCACCTCCAATCTGTTTCACCAACAAAAAGACAGCTGAAGGGAGGAGAGGACTCCCCTGAGACTCACCAAGTGCAACTCTGAGTCTCCATTGCTACTGCCCTCAGAATCGGGAGCAGCAGCAGGGAGGCCCTGGGCTGACACCCGGGGACAGAGAACTAACCAGGAAACTCAGGAGAAGATCTATACGCCCCTAGCAGTGGGGCTGTGAGAGTCTCTTTGCATAACCACTAGATTATCTCTGCCCCACACTGCTTTATCTCTTGGTCAGGAGTCAGTGATTAAGCTAAGAAGCCTACTTATAGTTTAAAAGCCTTCAGGCTTCCATAGCCTAGAGGGAAGAAAAAGAACAAAAGAGGCTTTTAAGCCAATGAGCTCCAACTCAGGGATTCTATTGAAACAACTGTCAATTTCTACAACTGTGAACCCTTTAATTACCATAGACACAACTCATTTCAGGCAAGAGTGATCAGTAATTTGAAAAGTACTGAGAGAGGGACCTCATAACATACTATATAAAATGGTTAAACCAACAAGAAGAAATATTGGCAAAATGAACCAGGAAAAGAGTTCATCTAAAAGCCCCCCAAAGGTTGAACCACAAAATAATGAAGTCAACATCCAAACACTAGCTAAGGAAATTCTGAAAACAACAGAGACCTATGGGATGACATCAAAAGAAATAATATACGCATTATTAGCTTACCAGAGGAAGAGAGGGAGGGGAAGAAAGCATTCTTCAGGACATAATAGCTGAAAATTTCTCTAGACAACATCAAAGACATAAAGGTTCAAGAAGCTTACAGGGTCCCAAACAGAATTAACACAGACTTAAAGACACCAAGACACATCCTATTTAGAATGGAAAGGAATAAGGATAAAGAAAGGATCCTGAAGGCTGCAAGAGAAAAACAAAGAGTCACCTACAGAGGAAAACCCCTAAGATTAGCAGCAGACTTCTCCACACAAACACTACAGGCCAGAAGAGAATGGCAAGGTATCTATCAACCAAGACTACTGTATCCTGCTAGACTCTCATTCAGACTAGATGGAGGCATAAAAACCTTCTCAGACAAGCAACAGTTGAAAGAATCAACTATCACCAAGCCTGCCCTGAAAGAAGTTCTGAAAGGTCTCCTATAAACAGTCAGACCACTATAAATAGGCCATATATCAGAACACTCTAAAACTCTACAAGAATGGTGTTCAAATATCTTGAGTCTGTGATATCATAAATGTCAATGGCATTCAGTGTCAATTAATCTATTAATCTATTAATCAATTTAATCATCTATTAAAAGGTATAGAGTAGGAAGATGGATCAGAAAACACAACCCAAAAAATTGCTGTCTACAGGAAACCCACCTAAATCAACAAGACAAACAGAGATTCAAAGTGAACGGATGGAAAACTATCATACAGGCCAATGGTCCACAAAAAAGAGCAGAAACAGCTATTCTCATATCTGACATGATAGACTACAAAATAAATAAAAAAGATAGGGATGGATACTACTTAATGCTCAGTGGATCAGTCAATCAAGAGGACTTAACAATTATTAACATCTATGCACCCAATGAGAAGCCATATAAATACATCAAACATATACTGAAAGAGCTACAGCAATATATTAACATCAACACAGTCATAGTAAGGGACTTCAACACCCTACTCTCTCAACTTGACAGATCATCAGGCAGAAAATCAATAAAGACATGAGGGAGCTAAATGAGGAGATAGATAAACTAGAACTATTGGACGTTTTCAGTAACATTGAAAATAAGAAAACCATACGAAAGATCAACGAAAGTAAATGTTGGTTCTTTGAAAGACTCAACAAAATCGACAAACTTTTAGCCAGACTCACAAAACAAAAAAGGGAGAAGATCCAAATAAATTGGATTACACATGAAAGAGGAGATATCACAACAGACATTGCAGAAATTCAGCATATCATGCGAGGCTCCTATGAACAACTCTATGCCACCAAGATAGAGAACCTGGAAGAAATGGACAATATCCTAGATACCTACAAACTTCCAAAACTAAGGAAACAGGAACTTGATAACATGGTCCATCACAGCTAATGAAATCGAAACAGTTATCAAAAACCTTCCCAAAAATAAAAGTCCTGGACCAGATGGTTTTACAAATGAATTCTACAAAACCTTCAATCAAGAGTTAATACCTCTACTTTTAAAAGTCTTCCAGAAGATTGAAGACACTGGAATACTCACTTCCAGCTTCTATGAAGCCAACATCACTCTGATATAAAAAGAAGACAGGGACACAACTGATAAAGAAAACAACAGATCAGTATCTGATGAACATAGATGCGTGTCGTTAATGTTCGGGGCTCCAGCAGGCCAGGCTAGCTTCGCGGCGCTAGACAGAGAAGACCAGAGACACACGACTGGGAAGAGAGGCTTTATTCACGAGCGGGCAAACATGTGCTCTCCTGTCTTTCTGCTCTGGTGGCAGAGAGAGACCTTTAAACTAATCACCACACAGATCTGTCCTGCATCCCCTCTTCTCTCGTGGCTGCGCCAAGAACTCCGGAACTACATAGCATAGGGGGCAGGGAGAAAGAGGGGCGCAGCTGAACACGTGTTGGAGGGGATGGAAGTTTTGGGGCTAACTGCAGATTGCTTAGGGCGCTTAAGCTTTGAGCACATATGCTTTAACTCCTGTATCTCAGCCTCAAGGTCGCTTAACCTTGTGGCAGAACACCTTGTACATATCTTGTAAGTAGCAAAGATAGCCATGAGAACCCACGGTGTAGCAAAAATTAAAGGGTCTCTGAGATTGAGAACCTGTCCCAGTAGAGAAGGATATAATGTCTGGGACATCTCCTCATAAAACGGAAAAAAATCCCATGGTGGGGGGAAACGCGGGGCCACAGAGGCAGGTGGATGCCACTTACCTGTGTCTGGGCTACTTTTGGGGACCTCAGGCCAGGCCACCCAGCAGGGCGTGAGTGCAGGACATGTTGGGCGCCAGGTGTCGGGCTGCGCCGCGGAGAAGAGAGAGAGAAGGTCTGGAGCAAGTGGGGTACACAAATCTTTATTATTGGATCAGGAGGGGGTGGCCCAGGACACGTGGAGTCAGCCGAAAATGGCTGTCTCCACTACCTCACCACCAGGCAAGGAGCGAGAGAGAGAGAGAGAGGACAGAGAGAGAGAGAGAGAGAGAGAACCCGGGGGGGGGGAAGTGGGAGAGCTTTTATTGGGCAACAACCAGGGGTGACATGTGGGGACAGGACTGGTTGAAAGGGGCACTGCTAGGATTTTGCGGGGCATGGTAAAACCTGGGGGCGGAGACTGCATCAGAATAATTCCTCAGCAGATGCTAAAATACTGAACAAAATTCTAGCCAACCAGATACAACAGTATATTAAAAAGACTGTTCATCATGACCAAGTGGGGTTTTTACCATGCATGCAAGGCTGGTTTAATATACATAAATCAGGGCCAGGTGGTAGAGCACCTGGTTGAGCGCACATGTTACAGTGCCCAAGGACCCTGGTTCTAGCTCCCGGTCCCCACCTGCAGGGGGAAAGCTTCACGAGTGGTGAAGCAGAACTGCAGGTGTCTATCTCTCTCTCCCCTCTCAATTTCTGACTATCTCTATCCAATAAATAAATAAAGATAATAAAAAGTTTTAAAAAAATCTTTAAAAAAATATACATAAATTAATCAATGTGATCCACCACATCAACAAAAGCAAGACCAAAAACCAAATGGTCATATCAATAGATGCAGAGAAAGCCTCTGACAAAATACAACATCCCTTTATGATCAAAACACTACAAAAAATGGGAATAGATGGAAAATTCCTGAAGATAGTGGAGTCCATATATAGCAAACCTACAGCCAACATCTTACTCAATGGTGAAAAACTGGAAGCATTTCCCCTCAGATCAGGTACTAGATAGGGCTGCCCACTATCACCATTATTATTCAACATAGTGTTGGAAGTTCTTGCCATAGCAATCAGGCAGGAGCAAGGAATTAAAGGCATACACATTGGAAGAGAAGATGTCAAACTCTCCCTATTTGCTGGTCACATGACAGTATATATAGAAAAAACTAAGTAATCCAGCAAGAAGCTTTTGGAAATCATCAGGAAATACAGTAAGGTATCAGGTTACAAAATTAAGATTCAAAAGTCAGTGGCATTCCTCTATGCAAACATTAAGGTAGAAGAAGTTGAAATCCAGAAATCAATTTCTTTTACTATAGCAATAAAATAAAATAAAATAAAATAAAATAAAATATCTAGGAATAAACCTAACCAACGAAGGGAAAGACTTGTATACTGAAAATTATGAGTCACTACTCAAGGAAATTGAAAAAGACACAAAGAAGTGGAAAGATATTCCATGCTCATGGGTTGGAAGAATTAACATAATCAAAATAAATATACTACCTAGAGTCATATACAAATTTAATGCTATCCCCACAAGATCCCAAGCACATTTTTTAGGAGAAGAGAACAAATGCTACAAATGTTTATCTGGAACCAGAAAAGACCTAGAATTGCCAAAACAATCTTAAGAAGAAAGAACAGAACAGAAGGCATTACACTCCCAGATCTCAAATTGTATTATAGGGTCATTGTCTTCAAAACTGCTTGGTACTGGAACATGAATAGACACACTGACCAGTGGAATAGAACTGAGAGCCCAGAAGTAAGCCCTCACACCTATGGACATCTAATCTTTGACAAAGGTGCCCAGACTATTAAATGGGGAAAGCAGAGTCTCTTCAACAAATGGTGTTGGAAAAAATGGGTTGAAACATGCAGAAGAATGAAACTGAACCACTATATTTCATTAAATACAAAAGTAAATTCCAAGTGGATCAAGGACTTGGATTTTAGACCAGAAACTATCAGATACTTAGAGGAAAATATTGGCAGAACTCTTTTCCGCATAAATTTTAAAGACATCTTCAATGAAACAAATCCAATTACAAAGAATACTAAGGCATGCATAAACCTATGGGACTACATCAAATTTAAAAGTTTCTGTACAGCAAAGAAACCATTACCCGAACCAAGAGACCCCTCACAGAATGGGAGAAAATCTTTACATGCCATATATCAGACAAGAGGCTAATAACCAAAATAAATAAAGAGCTTTCCGAACTCAACAACAAGAAAACAAATAACCTTATGCATAAATGGGGGGAGGACATGGACAGAATATTCACCAGAAAAGATATCCAAAAGGCCGAGAAACACATGAAAAAATGCTCCAAATCTCTGATTGTCAGAGAAATGCAAATAAAGACAACAATGAGATACTACTTCCCTCCTGTGAGGATGTCATACATCAGAAAAGGTAGCAGCATCAAATGCTGGAGAGGTTGTGGGGGTCAAAGGAACCCTCCTGCACTGCTGGTGGAAATGTAAATTGGTCCAACCTCTATGAAGAATAGTCTGGTGAACTCTCAGAAGGCTAGAAATGGACCTACCCTATGATCCTGCAATTCCTCTGCTGGGGATATATCCCAAGGAACTCAACACACCCATCCAAAAAGATCTGTGTACTCATATGTTCATAGCAGCACAATTTGTAATAGCAAAAAACCTGGAAGCAACCCAGGTGTCCAATAACAGATGAGTGGCTGAGCAAGTTGTGGTATATATAAACAATGGAATACTACTCAGCTATTAAAAACGGTGACTTCACTGTTTTCAGCTGATCTTGGATAGACCTTGAAAACTTCATGTTAAGTGAAATAAGTCAGAAACAGAAAGATAAATATGGAATGATCTCACTCTCAGGCAGAAGTTGAAAAACAAGATCAGAAGAGAAAACACAAGTAGAACCTCAACTGGAATTGGCGTATTGCACCAAAGTAAAAGACTCTGGGGTGAGTGTGTGTGGGGGGGTGGATAATACACGACTAAGAAGGATGACAGAGGTCCTAGTGGGGATTGTATTGTTATATGGAAAACTGAGAAATATTATGCATGTACAAACTTTTGTATTTACTGTTGAATGAAAAACATTAATTCCCCAATAAGGAAATCAAAAAAAAAAGTTGGGAGTTGGGCAGTAGCACAGTGGTTAAGTGCACGTGGCGCAAAGCGCAAGGAACATTGTAAGGATCTGGGTTCCAGCCCCTGGCTCCCAACCTGCAAGGGAGTCGATTCACAGACGGTGAAGCAGGTTTGCAGGTGTTTATCCTTCTTCCCCGTCTTCCCCTCCTCTCTCCATTTCTCTCTGTCCTAGCTAACAACGACATCAATAACATCAACAATGAAAAACAAGGGCAACAAAAAGGGAAAACAAATATAAAAAAAAATTTTTAAAAAGGAATAACTATATCAACTCATCTGTGATCTTGGAAGAACTAATGCAGTTTCCAATGTAGGGAATGGGGCCACAGAATTCTGGTGGTGGGAAAGCTATGGAATCTGTTATTTGTTATCTTATAATTTTATAAATCACTATTAAATCACCAATTAAAATTAAAAAATAAAACTATATGTGCTGGTTTAAATAATTTTATCTGTGTGTATTTAAATCTGAACAAGTCAATTGTCTTTATTTGCCCTACAGTAATAGTGATGTAATTGCTATGAAGGGTGTAAAATTCTTTGCATTTTTACTCTGTCTGCAGATATCTATCACAGGGAGATGAGAATTTGTACCCATGTCTCAATAACCAAAATATAAATTACTAATCCCTCAATAAAATTACATTAAAAATTCCAAGACTATTTAGAGTTTTTCCAAGTTAAGAAAGTTTAGCTTAAAGATTACATTTGGTTATCTTTTATAAAATGCTAATGAAAATATTTTTTAGTTACTTTTGAGCTCTTCTTAGATGGTCGGTTGTTTGGTGGCTGAACAAAGGAGGCTATTTTTGTATATTTAATAGTGGAAAGCAAGAAAAGGTCTTTTTTGTTAGAGTTACATATATATTTCTGTGAACTAAAAAATTCTCATTGAAAATTTGAAATAGTCTGTATTCACCTGTGGTTAAAGGTAGGTGTGTGATGCTGTTCAAACAGGTCAAGGTAAACCACGTGGATGACAGTGTAGCCCCAGAAAACAGGAGGAGAAGAATTAGTTTCAGCATACCCCTAATAAAATCTGCAAACCTGAAAAGAAGAGACATTCTATTAACTATAGCTGAGTTTATAAAATACTATATAAAGTAATGACATAATTTCAGTAAACAGTAATTTATTACAGAAATCTCCACATATCCAATTTTTATTCTATAAAATGAATAGGGAATGAGAAGATAGAGAGAGAGAGAGAGCTAAGCATCACTCCATTAACTTTCAGCATTTCTTGGTGTTCCTATGTGGTGTCAGGGATCAAAACCAAGGTTTCATGCATAGTAAGCCCTGGGCTACTCAATGAGCCACTTCACAAGTTCTCTTTAAAGCAAGCCTTTTTTTTTTTTTTTAACTCCAGGGTTATCACTGGGGAATCCACTGCTAATGGTGGTCATTTTTTCTGTTTTAATGGATAGGACAGGGAGAAATTAAGAGGGGAGGGGGCAGATAGAGAGGGAGAGAGAAAGACAGACACCTGCAGACCTGCTTCACCACTTGTGAAGCTTCCTCCCTGCAGATGTGAAGCTGGGGACTCAAACTGGAATCCTTACACAGGTCCTTGCACTTAGTATTATGTGCGCTTAGCCCAGTGTGCTACTGCCCAATTTCGCAAGCTTTTTGCTTTTTAAGAAGTTGATGCATTTTGTATGACTGTGAAAATAGTTACCTTGTAATAAATGTTCTTTTCTCTTACAAAATATACAAAATGTTGTTTTAGGATTTTTAACTTACAGGATAAATTCTGCCATTTAATTTTCTTTATATTTTTCAATAATTTCCAAATATCCTATATTGAACACATAATTTTCTTTTTAAAAAATATTTATTTATTCCCTTTTGTTGCCCTTTTTGTTTTATTGTGTAGTCGTTGTTAGATAGGACAGAGAGAAATGGAGAGAGGATGGGAAGACAGAAGGGGAATGAAAGACACCCGCAGGGCTGTTTCACTGCTTGTGAAGTGACTCCCCTGCAGGTGGGGAGCTAGGGGATCGAACTGGGTTCCTTACGTTGGTCCTTCCACTTCGCAACATGTGTGCTTAACCCGCTGTGCTACATCCGACTCTCCATAATTTTCTAGTTTAAAAATTTTCTTTCTGTCCTATCCAACAATGATAGCAATAACTACAACAACAATGATAAACAACCAGGGTAACAAAAGGGAAAAAATAGCCTCCAGGAGCAGTGGATTTGTAGTACAGGCACCAAGTCCCAGTGATATTCCTGGAGGCAAATATATATATATATATATATATATATATATATATATATATATATATATATATATATATATATGGCTGGGGAGACAACATAATGGCTATGCAAAAGACAGGCATGAGTCGGTGAGATCCTAGGTTCAATCCTAGGTACCAGCACTCAACAGTGGTCTGGTATCTTTCTCTCTTTTTCCTTCTGTATCTCTCCTTAACATAAAATAATAAAATAAAATAAAATATCACTCCATTTATTTGTCAAAGAGAGAGAGAGAGAGAGAAGAACCAGAGCCTCACTCTGGCACATATTACACTGAGGATCAAATTCAGGATGCCAACGCTTAAGAGTCCACACCCAGTGCACCACATTCTGGACCACATATTTCTAGTTTTAGAAAACAGACTGACATATGGAGTCTGGGCGGTAGCGTACCCGGTTAAGTGCACACATTACCATGAGCAAGGATGGAGCCCTTCACTAGTGGTGAAGCAGGTTTGTAAGTATCTATATTTTTCTCTCCCTATCTCCTCCTCCCTCTAAATTTCTCTCTGTCCTATCAGAACAAAATAGAAAGGAAAAAAAAGGGGAAAAATGGCTGTGAGGAGCAGTGGACTCACAGTGCTGGCACCAAGCCCCAGTGATAAGCCTGGTGGCAATAAAAAAAAAAAAAAAAAAGAGGGAGAGAAAGAAAAGGAATGAAAAAATAAAGAGAAAGAAAAGGAAGAAAAGAGACTGACTTTCTGTTTCTCATACATGCTAAGGCTGCTTCTCCCAGCAACATATAACTTTTCTACTTGTCCTGTTTCCTAACATCTTTCTATCTTCATATGCCATACATATATACTCAGTTCAACAAGGTTCTCCATGCTCACTCTACACTTGGTTAAAAAAGCATTTATCTCTACTAGAATATCTTGTTTTTATCTGTATATTTTTGTCTTCCCTACCAGATGATAAGCTTTGTGAGAGAATAGCCATGGAATAGTTAAGACTATTCTATAACACTGTGAACAACATGTCATGGCATTTAATTTCTCAAAATCTTTATCTTTTTCTTGAATTAACATGAAACTAAAAGGCTTCTGGTAGAGATACCTATTGCTAGGTAATGGTCCAGACCTTTTCCTTTTGCCAATCACTTTTCCTCATTTGCTAGTAACTGTTGATTATACAGGCACAATCTTCTGGCAGCATCTATTTCCAACTTATTGTGGCCTTCATAATTGCTCCTACTATAAGAAAACTTACCCCACCCCTATATGTGACATTATCAGGTTTTCTCTTTGGTGTTTGAAAATCCAACAACATAATAACCCTGGGTCCATACTGCCAGAGGGATAGAGAATGGGAAAGCTATTGGGGAGTTGATGGGACATGGAGATTGGGTGGTGGGAATTGTGTGGAGTTGTACCCCTCCTATCTTACGGTTTTGTTAATGTCTCCTTTCTTAAATAAAAAATTAAAAAAAAAATCCAACAACACCACCATCAATAACAACAGTAATAACTACAACAATAAAACAAGGGCAACAAAAGGAATAAATATATATTTAAAATTAATTTTAATAGTAATAATATGACTGTTAGCATTATCTTTTGATATGGTTAGTCATATTTGTAATCATTATCATGGCAAAATGACTTCCTATGGGAACTGATGCCATCTTTTGGTGGGAAAAAGGGATGCATCTTTGCCCAGTGACTTAGGTGTGTTCTCATCCATGAAAGTTCACAAGCAGAAAAGTCTTATATGCTCAAGGTTTCACTGCTTGCCATAAATGTTCCTCAGGACAATAAAAATATTTTACTTTAATTCCACACTCACCAAACACTTTGAATTTTGGAATAATGTATGAGCTTGCCAGATAAGCAGATGGCTAGGTATGAGAGAATAAAACAGATTTCTGGTATAATCAGAGTTGAGTGAAGTTGAACAGTAAAAAAGTTTTTTTTTAATTTTTAAATTTTTTATTAATATTTTGTTACAATATTAAAAGATTACAATGTATAGGGGCTGGGTGAATGCATGCATTACAGTTCACAGAGACCTGGGTTCAAACCCCTGGTTGCCATGTAAAGAGGGGAAGCTTCACAAGTGGTGAAGCTTTCTCCCTCTTCCCTCTTGATTTTTTCAGTGAGAAAGTTTTATAGAGACTTAAGGATAAACTGACCTCTTGGTCTGCAATTTTGTGTAGATAACAGTCTTTTCTAATTGATCATTAAAGTACACTATTAGGACTAGGGCACTAAATTTAGTAGTGGCCTTACCAACAAAATTAGAAGGAAAAAAAAATCATTGACAGCACACATGCCTATAAGGACTTTTTCTCCAAGGGATCCTACAAACTGCTATAAAAATAACTTTGTTGTTGTTGCTAGGGTTTCACCAGTTTTGTCTCCAAATTTTAGTGAGAGACAGGGAATAGATGCATAGATAGACAGACAGACAGATAGACAGACAGACAGATAGACAATAGAAAACAGCACCAAAGTCCTGCTCTGTGCCACAGTATACCCCCATGAGGTATATGGGGGCTCAACCTGGATTGTGTGCACTGTATAGCAAGTGTCTTCCCAGGTGAGCTATTTTACTGGTCCCTATTAAACAACTTTAAAATTTATTTTAGGCCAAGGATATAGCTATGACTGATTTCAATTCCCAGAGCAAGGGCAGTAATTTTTAGAACCACTGTTTCAACAAATTAAAAACAGAAATGTCCTCTTCCTAATTTTCCCCTCTAGTTCTATTTCTACATACTGAAAATTAAGGGGGCTGTAAAAAGAAAATAAAGAGAAAGGCACATATGATATGCCATTTCTGATACATAACAGTCCCCTCTTTGACCCATTTGGTGTTCAGAATAGATTGGTAAATGATGATTCACTATAATTGATTTGGATATTTAATTAGAAAATTAGATATGAGTCTTATCAGATGTGACAGTTAACGTATTTCCATATCAGTATGATTTCCTACAAATAGTTATCTTCCTACTCCTCTTTTTTAGGCTTTACTATTATATTTTCCTCAAAAAATTTCAGACAAAATTATTTAGAAATATAATGCCAATCTATTTTTTTTATTATCTAGGAAATACTATACAAACTGTAGGTTTAGATATACTACCCTGTGCTAACTATATTTAAGTATTTATATACCGAAGTGATTTATATTACTTTTGATTTTTTAGACATTTCTTATTGCTGGTTATCTAATTTGATCTCCCCAAATATGTAGTTAGATTATTTTCTGTCTAATAAAGTAGACTGCCAATTTAGTTTTTAATTAAACAGGGTTAAATTATTTCTGAAGTTGGTTGTTGGGGCATGAACACAGACCCTGAGCATCTTGTCCATGTTTATACGAGAAGTGGGGAAATTGTTGGGACATGAGTGGATATAATTAGCATGGTTGGGAAATGAACGTAATTAATGTATAGCTGACCTATGTCTGATATCAGGCTGACAGACAAGGGATTTGAGTGTGTCAAAAGTGATTTAAACACCAGTCTGCCAGAGCTTTCTCTTTCCCTGCATGCTCTTGGTGCCTGCTCTTCTTCTCCTAGGACCTCTGCCATGCCACCTCTCCCGGGAACCTGGACATGTATAGCCAAGCTCTGGTAAGCTTAGCTTAAAAGACTCATGGCTCTCTAGCCATAATGACTAGCTGATATCTCTGCCCCATTGCTTGTTGCTGTTATAATAAACTCCCCATTTGTTTAAACCATGACCAAAAGCCATCCTGAAGGTAATCTTTTTAGAAATACTGAGTGTACACAATAGTTTGCAGTGACCCAAATCAGCAAACAAGTAGAAAGACCTAAAAAAAGACACCATAAAAATCATACGTACATACTTTCCCCATATTTGGGAGCTCTCTGCCCTGATCCAGCTTTCTAGTCCTATTTCCAACTCTGATGCCATCTCCCCAGACAATACCTTTGGTCCACCTGCATGTTAACTGTTGGGTGCAGGCAAAAATTAGTAAAGTTATGGTCCCTTTGGAATAATCTAAAATAGAGCTACTACATTTTTCCAAAATGGAGACCCCCAAACTCATCTGCTATATTCTTGCCTTTAGGTTTCTGACTATTAAACAATTTGTTCAGCTTTATATCTTAATGCTTTTTCAATGACCAAGTTGCAGATGCTAGCTACCATGATGCCAACCTGACTTCCTTAGGCAGATGACCCCACAAATGTACCCTGGACCCCAACCTCCCCATATCCCTGCCCCACTAGGGAAAGATAGAAACAGCCTGGTATAGATTGACCTGTCAATGCCCATGTTCAGTGGAGAAACTATTACAGAAGCCAGACCTTCCACCTTCTGCACCCCATAATGATCCTGAGTCCATGCTCCCAAAGGGATTGAGATTTGGAGGGCTTTTTTTTTGGGGGGGGGATTGGGGTGTGGGAATATGATGCAGAGTTCTGGTGGTGGGAGTTGTGTGGAATTGTACTCCTCTAATCCTACTGTTTTATATTTTATAAATTAATTAAAAAAAGGAATATTGAGTATTTGGTCAGTCACCCAAATGAATGGCATTTTCTCTTTCTCTTTCTTTCTTTCTTTCTTTCTTTCTTTCTTTCTTTCTTTCTTTCTTCCTTTTTCTTTCTTTTTTAATTGCATCCAGGGGTATTGCTAGGGTTTGATGCCAACACTACAAATCTACCACTCCTGGATCGCCATTTTTTCTTTCTTGATAGGATAGAGAAATTGAGAGGATGGGGAGATGGAGGGACAGAAAGACAGACATCTGCAGACCTGCTTCACTGCTTGTGAAGCAGACCCCCTGCAGGTCAGGAACAGAGGCCTGAACCTGGGTGCTTGCGCTTGGTAATACATGTACCAAAGTGGGTGCGACACCTCCCAGTCCCCATATTTTTCTTTTTAGAATAAGGTATTTTCCTTCTTCCAACTAATTCTTTATTCTGTCATAAAGGGTTAAACACAAAAGAGAGTTTGGTGAAACTGGAAAGCTTTATTAATATTCATCAAAATGGGATAACCATATGTACATACCTGCCAAGTAAGCAGAAATAATATCTGCTAGCAGGGATTTACTTTTTCCAGAATAGTTCTAGAGATGCCCTTACAAATTATGTTTTTCAATTCTAATTAATTATCAACATGCTTTATTATCATCTCTCCATGGATTGTTTTATTTTATTATTTATTTATAAAAAGGGAAACACTGACAAAATCATAGGATAAGAAGGGTACAACTCCACACAATTCCCACCACCAGAACTCCATATCCCATCCCCTCCCTTGATAGCTTTCTGATTCTTTAACACTCTGGGAGTATGGACCCAAGATCATTGTGGGATCATTGTGAAGGTCTGGCTTCTGTAATTGCTTCCCTGCTGAACATGGACATTGACCTGTCGATCGATCCATACTCCCAGCCTGCCTCTCTCTTTCCCTAGTGGGTGGGGTTCTGGGGAACAGGAGCTCCAGGACACATTGGTGGGGTTGTCTGCCCAGAGAAGTCTGGTTGGCACCATGCTAGCATCTGAAACCTGGTGGGTGAAAGGAGAATTAACATATAAACCCAATCAAGTTGTTGACTAATCATGAACCTAAAGGCTGGAGTAGTGCAAATGAAGAGCTGGGGATTCTCTGTTCTGTAGATAGCTAGCAGGCATATTTTAGTTATATCTCGAGGGGCCTGTGGCTATACTAGCTTTTTTTTTTTTTTCCTGAGCCTGAAATCTGATATGCAGGTGGATCCTAGTTATTGTCTGGGGAAATGATGTCATGGCTGGAAAAAGAACCAGAAATCTGGACCTGGGAAGAGAGTAACTCCCAAATATGGAAAAGGTATGATAAATATTGTTGACTGTAGACCCCATAGATTTGATGTGATCTGGGACCCATATTCAGCTTAGGAACCTCTGTGACCTCTGCATCCCTACAGATCTGAGCTCACATTCTGTGGTCAATGTTCCAAGCTGCTCCAATATCAGGACCTATCTTCCTCAGGTATAGCATACAGTATCCCCCTTCGGGGGATGGAATGTTCTCTACCATTGTTGATCCAAGTTGAGGGCAAGGTCCTATGGGGGTCCAAAAAGAGGTCTGTTTTGTTGTTCCTGATAGAGAAGACCAGTAACAATGGGGAGAGGGATTTATTCAAGGTCTAGGCCCATCATGTCTGTTTCGGAATCTCAGGACTCCCTGACTAGGGCCCCAGCTGATGGGATGGCCTGATAGTGACTAAAGAGTCATCATTAAGTATGCCAGTCTCTTGTCCTTATTCAGCTTTTGCAGTCCTTGCTTTGCTAAGGTTAGCTTTGGAGTGAGTAAGAGAACTATAATAGGAAGTAGGTGAGGAGGGTATCTTTGGATTCTGTTTGCAAGTGCTAGTAGGTAACAATATGAAAGAAGCAACTTAATTACACTAGAAATAAATCTCCATTCTCCACAATCAATTTGAGATGGCATACTCTTGAAAAGATTCTTATAAATAGCAAATTCTATCTACTGCATGTCGATTTTCTTGTAACCCAAACAACTGTCGTTTTAGACAGGGAAAATTACTTTTCCTTGAATTTTAACATTGATTGAGAGGACCAATTTCTCTTTGTCTTTTTCTGGGTCAATTCTTTCACATGTTTAACATTAAATAATCTCACCTTGCTATAGCTATTCCAACAACACAGCCTCCAACTATGGACCAAAATCCAATCCAGCCAGCATCCACCTGTAAAGAAAGTGGTAGGTACATTTAATTCAAGTTCATCATACTGTATGTTAGAAAGTATGAACAAAGAGTCACCTGTAATCAATGTGCTAAAAAGCTAAGTAGCAATCAGTGTTCAACATACTATTTAAGAATATAAATAATATTCTTAAATATTATTCTCATAAACAGAGGTTGAGAAAGAAGAACAGAAAGGGAAACCAAAAGCAGGATTTGACTGAATCTGGAGTAGGGCACCAAAGTAAAAACCCTGGGGTGAGGGTGGATGTTTGGCTTCCTGGGGTGGCAAGGGGGGGGGGCGGATATGGGATGGGACACAGTCTTTTGGTGGTGGGAATGGTGTTTATGTAAACTCCTATTAATTTGTAGTCATATAAATAACTAATTAATATGAGAAGGGAAAAACTGATTGTATGTCTCAAACTTTTTAAAGCATAGCCTGAGTCTTTTTAATACATAGGCTGAGTCTTTGATATGTTGACTCTCTTAAAAGCTTAGACCAGGGAGAACAGAAGCAACTGGTGGCACAGCTATATACAAACAATGTCAAAGGACATAAAATATGGTGATGGTGTGTATGATACAGCAAATCCTAACAAAGGGATTTTTCAAAGTTAACCCAATTGCCAAATAATTTGATTGCAGCAGTAACTATCTACTGTCTTCTTAAACCCTAAGACAGTAGGAACCTCTGGCTTCCTCTTTAGAGCCTATATTTCCCCCAGTCCTGGAATCTCTAGGGTGGGGCTCACTTTCCTGCAAGCTTCTCTCAATTCATACCAAATGATATTGCATCCGCTGATACCAACCTAATCAACGCAATGAGTACCACCTCAGCATGCTTCACTTCAGACTGTGTCCAGAGATGTCAGGCATGAAATGTCCACACTTCAGCCTCATTTCTCGGGTGTGAGACCTTTCCTTTCATAGTATTCTCTAATTCCATTCGAGGTGGTTCACTGCCTAACAAAGTCCCAAAACCTAGATATAGACTAGGTCCTGTGAGATACAGTATGATACAGTTCACATGTATCCATAAATTAGGACAAAATATATACCTGAAAGCATAAGTACACAATAGTCTGCAGTGAGTCAGTATAAAGTTCCTAATGAAACAGTATCTAATTTACTTAGATACCCTCCTCACCTACTTCCTATTACAGTTCTCTTACTCACTCCAAAGCTAACCTTAGCAAAGCAAGGACTGTAAAAGCTGAATAAGGACAAAAGACTGGCATACTTTAATGATGACTCTTTAGTCACTATCAGCCCACCCCATCAGCTGGGGCCCTAGTCAGAGAGTCCTGAGATTCCCAAACAGACAAGATGAGCCTAGACCTCGAATAAATCCCTCCCTCTATTGTTACTGGTCATCTCTATCAGGAACAACAAAACAGACCTCTTTTTGGACCCCCATAGGACCTTGCCCTCAATAATGGTAGAGAATATTCTACCCTCCCAAGGGAGGCTGGACAACATACTGTATGCTACACCTGAGGAAGATGGGTCCTGATATTGGAGCAGCTTGGAACGTTCCTACTCATGACCACAGAATGTGAGCTCAGATCTATAGGGATGCAGAGGTCACATAGGTTTCTAAGCTGAATATGGGCTCCAGACCAAATCAAATCCATGGGGTCTACAATCAAGAATATTTATACACCTTTCCATATTAGAGGGCTACTCTCTTCCCTGATCCAGCTTTCTGTTCCTTTTCCAGCCATGACATCATCTCCCCAGACAATAACTAGGATCCAACTGCATATCAGATTTCAGGCTCAGGGAGAATAACCAACAACAAACTAGTACAGCCACAGGCCCTTTGGAATATAACTAATATGCCTACTAGCTATCTAAGAAATGGAGGACCCCCTAACTCTTCATCTGCACTATTCCAGCCTTTAGGTTCATGACTGTTCAACAATTTGTTTGGCTTTGTATGTTAACTCTCTTTGTTAATCAGGTTCCAGATGCTAGCATGATGCCAACCAGACTTCCCTGGGCAGACAACCCCACCAATGTATCCTGGAGCTCCACTTCCCTGAGCCCTACCCTACTAGGGAAAGAGAGAGGCAGGCTGGGAGTATGGATTGACCAGTCAATGCCCATGTTCAGTGGGGAAGCAATTACAGAAGCCAGACCTTCCACCTTCTGTATCCCACAATGACGTTGGGTCCATACTCCCAGAGTGTTAAAGAATAGGAAAGCTATCGGGGGAGGGGATGGGATATGGAGATCTGGTGGTGGGAATTGTCTGTAATTGTACCCCTCTTATCTCATGGTTTTTTCAATGTTTCCTTTTTATAAATAAAAAATAAAAAAGAATATGAATAATATGAAATGGCTCCTGTATGAATTATATAAGTCTAAACTTATCTAAGTAAATATGACTTTGATTAAATTGGAATATTTAAAGCAACAAAATAATGAATGCCACTAACAAATGTCTTTCACATATGCAGTAAATGCCTAGAATTATCCTAGGAGCTATTTAAATTTTTTAAAATTATTATTTATTTATCTATTTTCCCTTTTGTTGCCCTTGTTTATTATTGTTGTTGTTATTGCTGTCGTCGTCATTGTTGGTTAGGACAGAGAGAAATGTAGAAAGGAAGGGAAGACAGAGAGGGGGAGAGAAAGACAGACACCTGCAGACCTGCTTCACCGCCTGTGAAGCGACTCCCCTGCAGGTGGGGAGCGGGGGGGCTCGAACCCGGGTCCTTATGCCGGTCCTTGCTTTGCACCATGTGCGCTTAACCCACTGCACTTCCCCCCGACTCCCTAGAAGCTATTTTTTAAAAAAGCAGGAAAAGGACAATGGATGGTGAGTCACCTCAAAAAATTTAAGTATTACCAATATACATAGAGCTACCAGAAAATAATTAAGTGCTGAACATCTGGCAACATCTGCAAGTATCTGAAGATACTGGAAAAATACCAGAGAGAAAAATGTGGGGCGGAATACTTGGGGGACACTGATAGAATTTTGCTCCTGAGAAAATATTCACATTCTGCCATTTACTAGCTTTGTGGATATTATGTTTTACTACCCATTATATGGATCAATATATAGGAAATGTTCAATAAAGTTCAGATGCTATTATTATCTGATTGATGATGCTTTTCCATTTATCACATTCTTAACTTTATGGCCTAC
This sequence comes from Erinaceus europaeus, assembly GCF_950295315.1. Classification (NCBI taxonomy): domain Eukaryota; kingdom Metazoa; phylum Chordata; class Mammalia; order Eulipotyphla; family Erinaceidae; genus Erinaceus; species Erinaceus europaeus. The sequence continues at coordinate 79,268,943 of NC_080170.1, forward strand.
CTTATTCAGAACAATTTAGAAATACCTTATCATGTATATGTATTATTTTTACTTAATATTTTACCAGAGCACTGTTCAGCTCTAGCTAATGGTGGTGGTGGTGTATGTGTACATGCGGGGGGGGGGGGAGAGATTGAACCTGGGACCATTGAGCCTCAGGCATGAGAGTCTTTCTGCATAACTATTATGCTATTTCTCCCACCCTCATATATTATTTTTAAAGTTTTATTTATTTACTAATGAGAGAGTTACTTGTTTGAGAGTGGGTTACTTTTTCTTACTGACTTGTAAAGAGAAGCTATATAGAGGCTTCTAGAAGACAGTATGGAGTGCCCAGTAATTCTTGGTTGAGAAACTGACTATGCATGTAAAGAGCAAAGCTACCAGAATCTTAACATAGAGACTGCTATATTTTTGAGAGTAGAACAAATAAAGAGAGGGCAAGTAGTGCTGTGCTCTTGGAGTTCAGCCCAGCCAGAGTGGTAATCCTCATTAACATTTTTGGCTTCTGTTGAGATACCAGAAAAGCCAAATTTTAGCATCAAGGAGCATGGACTATAACAGAGTAAGGGCCACTTTGATTGGAATGATTAAAATAAAGGATTAACCAAAATCTGCTTGTTTAAGGTAGGACTGAAGTTTGTTTTTGCATATTGATATCCATTAACCTAGAATTTTTTCAAAGAGGAAAATTCTCCCCATTGTTCTCTGGTGTCATCTTTGTTTTATGGGGTGACATTATGGATGTGTTTGTAAGCTACTTTTTTCCTCTAGTTCAATTTGTCTATCTCTGTGTCAATGTCAGATTGTTGTAAGTATCCTAGCATTATAATTAAGTTTGATTACGTTGTATAATGGTATTCCCTTTTATTGGGACTTTGACGAGAACATTTTAAGTTCGTAGATGAACTACAGTATTAACTTTGTTACAGTAGTAAACCTTTGAAGCCAGGATCACTGTATTTCATTTAATTAGACTCTAGTGTCTCTGAGTTTTGCAGTTTTCTGCAAAGTTTTCTTCAATATATATTTTATTCACATTTATTTTCAGGCATTTGATACTTTTTGAAGATATTACAATTGGTAATTTTAGTTTATTTTTATGTTGAGTAGCATATAGAAATATGGTTGATTTTTGCAAGTAATTCAAATATAGCTGATCTTAGCAACCTATTAATGCTCTTACTGTATTAATTTATTCAAGCATATTTTTGCCTCTTACTCATCATTTTAAAAATTACTCCAGTCTTACAATCTCTGTGTTTTAATTGTATATTTAGTCTACTTTCTTTTAATGTAATTATTGATAACTTTAGGTCTAGGTCTAGCATCTACTACTGGTTTTCATTTTGGCTACCCAATATATCCTTTCTTACTTTTCTTCTACTTCAGTAAGTATTATTTTTGATTAGCTTAGTAGTTATAGACCTTTACTACGAAGTGGTTACCCTAGACTTCACACTCGACTTATTAGCACCTATTATAAATTGAACTTTTTTTTTTGCATCCAGGGCTATCGTTGGGGCTTGGTGCCTACACTATGAATCCACTGCTCCTGAAGGCCATCCCCGCTGCCCCACCCACTTTGTTGCCCTTGTTGCTGTTGTTATTGCTGTTGCTGTTGTTGGATAGGACAGAGAGAAATTGAGAAAAGAGGGGAAGTGAGAGAGGGGGAAAGATACCTGCAGACCTACTTCACTGCCTGTGAAGTAACCCCTCCTACAGGTGGGGAGCTGAGGGCTTGAACTGGGATCCTCATGCTAGTCCTTGTGCTTCACACCATGTGCACTTAACCCAGTGTGCTATTGCCTAGCCCCCTATAAACTGAATCTTTTACTTCTTCCAGATAGTCCAAGGCCCTTAGAAGCCTTTAACAGTTTTTAATTTATTTATTATTGGATAGAGACAGAGAAATTGAGAGGGGAGGGGATATAGGGAAAGAGAAAGAGAGCCCTGCTTCACTGCTCATGAAGCTTTTCCCTGTAGGTGTGGATCGGGCTTAAACCCTGGTCCTTGCATATTGTAATGTGCGTACTTAGCCAGGTACGTCACTGCCTGGCCCCAGCCTTTAACAATTTAACCCTTGAACTAACTTTGGTGCCAATAGACTGCACTGGACAATATTGCTACTGCTTATATATTCAATATTTGCTTAGATTCATGTTCATATTTGTACATTTTGTGTTCTTCATTGTTTTATATCTAATCTTTCTCATGTGATTAGTTTTTTCTCTTTTAAGAACAATCTTTAGTGTGATTGTTTTGTTCAGTATTATCTGTGGCAAAATTTTCTTAAAAATATTTTATACATTTATTGGACAGAGACAGAGAGAAGTTAAGAGGGAAGGGGATAGAAAGGGAGAGAGCACCACTGCTTCACTGCTCATGAAGCTTTCTCCCTGCAAGTGGAGTATGGGGGTTTGAACATAGGTACTTGCATACTGTAACATGTGCCCCTAACTATGACAAGTGATATTGTTTAAAATTTGTTTTTTATTTTGGTCTGAAATGACTTCATTATACCTTCATTATTAAAGGGTTTTTTTTGGGGGGGGGGGCTTAGAATTCTTTTTACTTAAAATTGTAGTTTAATTTAATGTTCTAATCACAGAGACCTCAGAGTGCCACTCCACCATATTTGGTGCCAAGGTTCAAATCCTGCCCTTACACATGCAAGCCATTTTCTCTATTGCATAATTATACTAGAATTAAATCTCCATTCTCCGAAAACATTTCAGGAAAAACTACTCCTGAAAAAGTTCTTCTGAAAACTAAATTGCCTACTGCATGACACGTTTTGTTTTATTTATTTATTTTTAACCAGAGCATCGCTCAGTTCTGGCTTATGGTGATACCAGGGATTGAACCCGAGATATTTGGAACCTCAGGCATGAAAGTCTTTAGCATAACCATTATACTGTCTCCCCCTGATGCCAATTTTCTCAAAGCCCAAACAACTATCCTATTTAGATGGGGAAAATTACTTTACCTTGAATTTCAACATTGAGAAGACCAATATTCTTTTGGAGATTTTATTTTGAACAGGTATGTTAATAAAAAATGGACATTTAAATATACAATAAATACTTTAAAAGCATATTGTGGAGGTACTATAAAAGCATACAAATGCATAGGGGTTAGCACGTCTATATTAAAAATACAGTTTTGCCAAGTATTGGAAATGATGTGAAACAGTGAAATGTTTCATGTATTCTTGCTAGGACTACAAACTGATTTAGTCACTTTGGGAAATTTTGCATTATCTATCAAAGTAGGCATACACACTAATCAGTAATTTTATTTCTACATATATATGAATAGAGATGTGTACAGAGATGCAAGGAGAAATATGTGTGAAAATGTTTATACTTTATTGTTTGAGATGGTAAAAATACTATAAGTAATCCAAATGCCATCAGAACTGACTGGATAAACTGTGGCTTAGTCATACAGTAGATTAGCATACCAACCAGTGGATTTTTTCTATTTGCTCTTCCAAATCACTCTCTCTCTCTGTCATCACAGCTTCACTACTCTGGAATGGCTTTTTCATATATATGGAGAGAGAGAGGGAGAGGGAGAAAGAGAGAGAGAGAGAGAGAAGAAGATACCTACTGCAGTACCATAGCATCCTACTGTATAGGCAAAGGGCAATTCTTTATCCAGGTCGTGAGGCTAAAAATAAAGACTATATACGCAATAACTATAACTTAAGTGTTCTAAATATATAAAGAAATAAAATGCTTACTTGGCTGACATGCACTGGTGTTAAAATTAAATCCAGAACTCCAGACCAGCCAGCAAATACCCCAAGTGGTATGGCATATGCTAATGCAATCATCAAAAATCTCAAATTGCTGTAAAAGAAAATTGGAAGAAAGTATTAATACAAATTCAAAATCTCAAGTTTAAACTCTGTGGAAAAAGGATTTTTTTCAAACTTTATTTTTATGAGAGAATAAGTGATAGAGAGACACCAGAGCACTGGTGAGCTGGGACAAATGTGTGGTGCCAAGGACTGAACCTGGAACCTCTGGGATGTTAGGCATGCAAGTCTAGAGTACTATCACTGTAAGATCTCTGGAATCAGAAAAAGAAAATATTAGCCAGTTTATTATAAATTTAACACTTTGAACATTTTAGTTTTTATGAGAACCTTTTTTTGCACATATTGTTTAATACTGTCATTTAAATTAACACTTGGGGGCAATGAAGAAATTAAAAGGGAAAGAAAACGTTACATAGAGGACAATGAAAATAAAGGGATAAATAAGCAGACCCTATGTGATACAACCTAAGTGGGATGCATTGGATCGACCTTCTCGTGGTGCATCCCGTGAGTACCCATTCATTGGGGAAACTGACGATCCTTCCTAGCAGACTGAATCCACATGGATCCCAGTTACTTTCAAAGCCAGCAACAAGCAGCTCCTGACAGCTTTCAACCTGACGCTGTTGACTGGCTACGGAAGAAGGGCAAACGCTAGAAGAAGAAGTGGTATTAAAAGAAAAATTTACACTAGTACAGGCTCACATTGAAAAAGAAATAACTCAAACAATCTAACATTGCATCTGGAGGAACTAGGAGTAATAAATAAACAGACCCTAAAGTCAGCAGAAATGAAGTAATAAAAATCAGAAAATGGAAACCAAAAAGTTGATACAAAAGAGCAATAAAATCAAGAGCTGGGGGAGTCGGGCTGTAGCGCAGCGGGTTAAGCGCAGGTGGCGCAAAGCACAAGGACCGGCATAAGGATCCCGGTTCGAACCCCGGCTCCCCACCTGCAGGGGAGTCGCTTCACAGGCGGTGAAGCAGGTCTGCAGGTGTCTATCTTTCTTTCCTCCTCTCTGTCTTCCCCTCCTCTCTCCATTTCTCTCTGTCCTATCCAACAACGGCGACAACAACAATAATAACTACAACAATAAAACAACAAGGGCAACAAAAGGGAATAAATAAATAAAATAATTAAAAAAAAATCAAGAGCTGGTTCATTGAAAGGTTAAATAAGACAGGGAACCACCCTCCACTAGGCTCACTAAGAAAACCATGAGAAATAATCTGAAATTAGAGAAATCACAACTGATAACATAGCAACACAAATAAGAAACTATTAGGAACATTTATAGATTAGGAACATCTATATGCAAACAACTGGACAACTTATAAGACATGGACATACCTTTAGACTCATATAACCTTCCAAGACTGAATCAGGGAGACGCAGGCAGCCTCAACAGTGTGGAGACCAAATCAGTAATCAAGATTCCCCAAGAACAAAAGTCCAGGTGTAAATGGTAAATTAATACCATTTGTTGAACCATGCTCTTTTTCTTTCCTACTGGGGTTTCACACATGAGCAACTCAACAGCTCCCAGTTGACTCTGCTTCCTTACTTTTAATTTCAGATTGAGACAGATAGGGAGAGACACAGACAAAGACATCACAGCACCTTGAACCTGCTTCTGGTGTGAGTGCTCTCATGTGGGAGAGTGCATATATGAGCTTCATTTCTACACCTCAGAAAAACAGACTAAGCTCCCTCAAGTAACAACTATAAAAAAAAAATAAAATGATAGTGATTACTACTGAGAGATGAGCAGACATTTAAAAAATGATTTTTGTGAGCTGGGGAGATAGCATAATGTTTATGCAAAAATATTTTCCTGCCTGAGGTTTTGAGTTCGACCCATATTCAATCCTAGGCACCACTGTAAGCCAGAGCTATGCAGTGCTCTGATAAAAAATAAAAATACACTTGTGTCTTTTGGGACACAGTGGGTGGAATTTGAATTTGAAGTGATAATGCTAAGTGAAGTAAGAAAACAGACAACTAATATGAAATGGTTTTGCTCAGATTCAAATAAACAAACTTGAAAAAGAATAATAGTAGCGAAATTGACTCTGAGGTGTCTCAGAGTCACTGATAGAAGTGGAAATGGGCTGTAGTGCAGCGGGTTAAGTGCACGTGGCGCAAGGACCAGCGGAAGGATCCCGGTTGGAGACCCCGGCTTCCCACCTACAGGGGAGTTGCTTCACAGGTGGTGAAGCAGGTCTGCAGGTATCTTTCTCTCCCTCTCTTCCCCTCCTTTCTCCATTTCTCTCTGTCCTATCCAACAACAATGACAATAATAACTAGAACAATAAAACAACAAGGGCAACAAAAGGGAATGAATAAATAAGATAAAATAAAATAAAATAAAAAGAAGTGGAAATAGGAAGAACAGGAAGAGGTGTCTTTTGGTGTAATGGTATAGGAACTTTGGTCGTGGGTATGAAACTACTTCTAAAATCTTCTAATATTGTAATCCAATGTTGAACTGATCAGTCAAAAATATATGGACAAAAGTTATGAAATGACATATATAATAGATGAAAATCTAAAAAGAAATCACACTATGAATTTCAAATATATATAAATTTGCAAATGCAAATTAAGCAAAGGAGACTTTTAAAATTATTACACTGGCCAAGATTAGAAAGATGTATAATATTGCAGATGAAGATTTGGGGTCTCCATTTTGGAAAAAACTAGTAGGTCTATTTTAGGTATATTTTAAAGGGGCCCATGACCCTACTAGTTTTTGCCTGAGCCTGACATCTAATATGCAGGTGACCTAAATTATTGTCTGGGGAGATGGTGTCATACTTGGAAAAAGAACTAGAAAGCTAGATCAGAGAAGAGAGTAGCTCCCAAATATGGGAAAAGTATATAAATATTGTTAACTGTAAACCCCATCAATCTGACCTGGGACCCATGGTCAGCACAGTAGCCTGTGTAACCTTTGCATCCCTGTAGGTCTGAGCTCACATTCTGTGGTCAGGGCTAGGAAGGAACATTCCAGGTTGCCAAATTTTAATCTGCAATATTCTTGTTTTTAGGTTCATGATTAGTCAACAATTTATTCTGCTTTATATCTTAATGCTTTCTCTGTCACCAGGTTCCAGATGCTAGCATGATGCCAACCTGACTTCTCTGGGCAGACGATCCCACCAATGTGTCCTGGAGCCCCAACCTCCCCAGAGCCCTGCCCCACTAGGGAAAGAGAGACAGGCTTACAATATGGATCAACCAGTCAACACCCATGTTCAGTGGGGAAGTAATTATAGAAGTCAAACCTTCCACCTTCTGTACCCCATGATGAACCTGGGTCCATACTCCCAGAGGGATGAAGAATAGGAGAGCTATTAGGAAAGGGGATTAGATACAAAGTTCTAGTGGTGGGAATTGTACCCCTCTTATCCGATAGTCTTGTCAAAATTGCCATTTTATAAATAAAATTTTTTTAAAAAGAAAGATGGATAATGCCAAGTTTGGAGGGCACACAGGGAAGTTAGAACTGCTAATAGAAATATATACAATCTGGCCTGTCAACAAACACCCATGTCTAGTGGAGAAGCAGTTACAGAAACCAGACCTCCCACCTCTGTACCCCATAAAGACTGGGTCCATATTCCCAGAGGGTTAAAGAAGAGTGAAACTTCTAATGGAGGGGAGGGGATATGGAATTCCAGTGGTGGGAATTGTATGGAATTGTACCCATCTTATATCATAATCTTGTCAAGCATTATTAAATCACTAATAAAAATTAAAAAGAATAAAAAAGAAATACATATGATCCAGCAACCCTGTAGCGGGGCCTATTTTCCAGAGAAAATTCTTGATGGGTATGAGCATGCCACTGAGGTAGAATTTGTCATGATAACAAGTTGGAGGCAAGCTGAGTACACAATGCAAGTGGAGAGATAAAATGCAACAACATTCACAGAAGACAGTGATTAATTGTACACACCACAAAGATCCATTTTGAAAACAAAATGCTAAATTCCACCTGAGAGCTACCAAGATATTATGTGCCTCTTAAAAGAAGATATCATCTTATAAATATAAGAGCAGTCTTATAAAATGAAAACAAAAGGAAAACAAAAACCTGAGTCAGAATACAATGCTGCCTAATAATTTACAGGAGAGACAAATGACAGAAGAATGTGGCTAACTATATCTTAAGAAAGTCATAAACAGGGGGTCAGGTGGTAGCACAACAGGTTAAGCGCACGTGGCGTGAAGTGCAAGGACCTGCATAAGGATCCCGGTTCTAGCCCCTGGCTCCTCACCTGCAGGGGAGTTGCTTCACAGGTGGTGAAGCAGGTCTGCAGGTGTCTATCTTTCTCTCCCATTCTCTGTCTTCCCCTCCCCTTTCCATTTCTCTCTATCCTATCCAACAACGACAACATCATCAACAACAACAATAGTAACTACAACAACAATTAAAACAATAAGGGAAACAAAAGGGAAAATAAATAATAATAAAAAATAAAAAAAAAAGAAAGTCATAAACAAAATTCAGTTAGTGATGACAAAAGAGATGGCTCATCAAAAAATTAACAAGGAAAAGATGCAAAGATGGCCAGAGAGGTCGTTGTAAAGCATTAAATATTTTTAAAAATTATCTTTATTTATTGGATAGAAACAGCCAGAAATCAAGGTGGTAGGGGGAGATAGGGAGGGAGAGAGACACTTGCAGCATTGCTTCACCACTTGTGAAGCTTTCCCCTGCAGGTGGGGAATGGGGGCTTGAACCTGGGTCATTGTGCACTGTAATGTGTGTGCTTAACCAGGTATGCCACCATCTGGCCCCTAGGCATCAAGATTTTATAAAAACAAAATAATATAAAATATGTCAGTGATTTTGATTCCATATTAAAATAAATTTTAGGGGTCAGGAGATAGTTTAGTAGGCAGAATGTATGCTTTGTGGGGACCGGTGGTGATGCACCTGGTTGAGTGCACATGTTACAATGCACCTGGTACCCACATGCAGGGAAAAAGCTTTGAGAGTGGTGAAGCAGTTCTATAAGTGTCTCTCTGTCTCTCTCTCCTTCTCTATCTCCCCCTTTTGCTTTCTGACTGTCTCTATCCAACAAATAAAGATATTTTTTAAAAATAATAATAATAATAAAGAATATGCTTTGCCATATTTAAGTTCCCATAAGGGGGCCCCATGGACAAAGGGATCTCCATGGATGGAGAAGTGGTGCTCAGTGCCTACTTCTCTCTCTTTTAATTTCTTTTATACATTTTAAATGAGGCTACTAGAGAATTTTAAATTGTACATGTAGCTCATATTTTACCCTTATTGGGTAATATTACTACAGATGGAACAAAGATGGAGTTCTTTACCATAAGAAACTTAATAGCCATTTGGTGGGAGATGAAGACTTTAAAAGGTGAAAAAATTAGAGCTACTGATGAGACAAAAAAAAATTCACTGTAACTACAGAAGAAAAATAAAATTAAACTGTAAATTTTCATAGCCCAATTGCATATCATAATCACTAGTGATGGTCTATATGTCCAAATTCAGAACTGGGGCATTTGAATCTGCTAGGGTAAAATTTAAAATTTAATCTAATTATATTTAAGTTCTACAACATAAAATTAAAAAATTATAAAATGAAATACTAAGTTTCTGAAAGTATGATACCACTGATGGTACCAGATGAGTTTAAGTGCTATGCAAATAAGCATCCATTTTATTCACTTTGTATTGATCAGCACTTGTTTATTTTAGTATGTATTAAAACATAGAGTGGGAGGATCCAGGTTTAAGCTCCCAGTCTTCACCTATGGGGTGAAGCTTTATAAGTAGTGAAGCAGTACTTCAAGTGTCTGTCCTTTTTTCTCTACCCCTTGACTTCTACCCCTAAACTCCCTAACCTCTATCAAAGAAAAAAAAAAAAAAAAAGGCTGCAAAATCCCAGATGCTATCACTCATAGATGGGAACAAAGAAATAAAGCAAAGGATTATACAGGGTGAATTCTCAATGAACTATAGTATATTGCAGCAGATTTGGGGTCTCAGAAGGGAAAGGGAGAAATACTAGTGGAAGGTTGGTGACTTAATTCCTTATTGGTGGAGGATGAAACGTACTGACACTTGTGTTGGGGAAATGTGGAAATTGAGCCCTGTGACAACTATCTGGTAAATCAGCATTTCCTCAATAAAGTGATACTGGAATTGGAAATAAAAACATATAGTGAATATTTTTTTCATATTAGAAAGATGCAATATAAAGACAGACCCATGATTTCACAGCTATGAATATGTGGTATAATTCCATATAAAGAAAATTGTTGGGGCAAGGTCATGGTGTACTAGGTTAGAGACACACATGTGCAAGGACCCCACTCCTTACCTGGAGGGGGAATGCTTCAGGAGCAGTGAAGCAGGGCTGCTTGCATCTGTCTTTCTCCCTCTCTATTCCTCTCTCTCCTATTAAATAAAATAGAAAGGGAGAATAAAAGGGAAAAATTGCCACCAGAAGTAGTGGACCAGTAGTGCTGGTACAGAGTCCCAGTGACAGCCCTGGTGGCAAAAAAGAAAAAAGAAAATTACTTCAGTAAAAGCTATGATTCAAAAAATGTTAAGTGGATAGTAATGTAAGTTGTTTGTAGAGAAGTAAAAAAAAGAGGCTTTTGTTTCTGGTAATATTTTTTAGATTTGATAGAAAATTCTAAATTATTAGTATTTTATCAAATATTCATGCCTTGATTAAGTTTATGAAAATAACTATCTTAAATTACATTAATAAATATGGAGTTATCTTGAAGGTGTTTAGCAAAACCACTCAATGACTCTAAGTATACTTGCCTTAATAATCTGCAGAAGCTTCGCCGATAACTCAGCCGCTGACTGGCGGCAGCAACACTGGGAGGAAGGGGAGGGCGGGGAGGGAAATAAGCTAGTGTCGCAGAAAATAGTAAGCAGACAACTCCAAATTCTAGAACAAACAAGAGTAAAATGTGAAGCAAACAACATAAAAAGTTTGATATTTCAAATCTAACAGATATTTAATGAATAGCAAGCAATAAAACTCTAGGCATATTGATATAAGCCAAATATAGCCAAGATAGCTGACTACTGTGTTAGAGATGGATATTCAAAGACATAGAATTCAGCAAGTCATACTATAAGCAAAGAAGTATGGTGGGCCTATTTTAGGTATGTTCTAAAGGGCCCATGTCTATACTAGTGTTTTTTTTTTTTGAGTCTGACATCTGGTGGATCCAAGTTATTGTCTGGGGAGAAGATGTCATGGCTGGAAAAAGGACCAGAAAGCTGGATCTGGGAAGAGAGTAACTCCCAAATATATGGGAAAGGTGTATAAATATTGTTGACTGTAAATACCATCAATTTGATCTGATCCGGGGCTCATATTCAGCTTAGGAACATATGTGACCTCTGCATCCCTGTAGATCTGAGCTCACATTCTGTGGTCATGAGTAGGAATGTTCCACGCTGCCCCAATTTCAGAACCTATCTTCCTCAACTGGAAGATAGAGTATGTTGTCCAGCCTCCCTTGGGAGGATGTAACATTCTCTACTGTGGTTGATCCATGTTGAGGGCAAGGTCCTATGGGGGCCCAGGAGGGGTCTATTTTGTTGTTTCTGATAGAGATGACCAGTAACAATGGAGAGTGGGATTTATTTGAGATCTAGGCCCATCATGTCTGTTTGGGAATTTCAGGACTCCCCAACTAGGACCCCAGCTGATGGGGTGGCCTGATAGTGACTCAAGAGTCATTGTTAAAGTATGCCAGTCTCTTGTCCTTATTTAGCTTTTGCAGTCTTTACTGTGGGTAAAGTGAGTGACTGAGGGAAGTGTAACAGGAGGTAGGTAAGGAGGTTATCTACTTCTAAGTAGACACTATTTCATTATGAACTTTATGGTGTTTTTTTAAGGTTTTTCTACTTGCTTGTAGCATATACCTAAAATAGGCCTAGTAACTATCTACAAAATGGAGACCCCAAAATCTTCATCTGCACTAATCCAGCCTTTAGGTTCATGATTAGTCAACAAATTGTTTGGCTTTATATATTAACTCTGCTTTCAGCCACCAGGTTCCAGATGCTAAAATGATGCCAACCAGACTTTCCTGGGCAGACGTACCCACCAAATGTGTCCTAGAACCCCACATCCCCAGATCCCTGCCACACTAGGGAAAGAGAGAGACAGGCTGGGAGTATAAACCGACCTGTCAACACCCATGTTCAGCGGGGAAGCAATAACAGAAGCCAGGCCTTCCACTTTCTGTACCCCATAATGATCCTGGGTCCATACTCTCAGAGGGATAAAGAATATGAAAGCTATCAGGGGAGGGGATGGGATATGGAGTTCTGGTGGTGGGAACAGTGTGGAGTTGTACCCCTCTTATCCTGTGGTTTTTGTCAGTGTTTCCTTTTTATAAATAAAAACTATATATATATATATATATATATATATATATATATGGTGTGCCATAGCACACTACATATATTTGTAGCTTTTTGTAACAAATTTGTATAAAAATTTCACAGTATTAAACCTCTCAACATATGATCTTAGTATGTATTTTCATTTATGTCTTCCTTATTTTTTCACGTGTTTTGTAGTGTGCATGTTTTATACTTCTGTTAAATTTATTCCGAAATGAGTTACTTGCAGATTAAATTGTTTCCCTAATTTCATACTGAATTGTTTGTAAATACATAGGAATACAACTTATTTTTATTTTATTTATTTTTGTCTCCAGTATTATCACTGGAGCTCAGTGCCTGCACTATGAAACCACTGCTCCTGGTGGCCATTTTTTATTTTATTGGATAGAACAGAGAGAAATTGAGAGATAAAGGGGTGAAAGAGAGGGAAAGAGAGAGAGAGACCTACAGACCTGCTTTACCACTTGTGAAACTACCCCCCTGCAGTTATGAATTGAGATCCTTGCATGGGTCCTTGCTCTTAGTCCTATGTGCGCTTATTCCAGCATGCTACCACCCAGCTCCCTATAATTTATTTTTATATATTAGTTTTGCATTATTAAACTTCTTTTCAAAACAAACTTGCTCATTGTTGCTGAACTTAATTTTTTACCAATATATACTTTTTTTTTTAAAAAGAATTTATTTATTTACTTATGAGAAACATAGGAGGAGAGAGAGAAAGAACTAGACATCACTCTGGTACATGTGCTGCCGGGGATTGAACTTGGGACCTCATGCCTGAGAGTCCGATGCTTTATCTACTGCGCCACCTCCCGGATCACACCAATGTATACTTTTCATGGAGCTTGGAACTCACATATGCACCATGTCACCATTCCCAGGCTTTTTTTATTTTTTTCATTCAGATGGAAAGACAGAGATAGAAGGTAAGGGAGAGATGCCACAGAACTAAAGCTTATTTAGGTGCCATGGCATCCTCTATATGGTTCTGGGATTCAAACGTGAAACTTACCATGTGAGCAAGTATCTTTCTGGTCCCAGGACCTGATTTCAAAAATCCCTCCTCCTACCTTTAATCATCTTTTAGTTGATTCCAGAGGATTTTTAAAGTTATATATTTAAGATTATAGTGTAATTCATTTAAATTTAGGCTCTTAAATATCCAACTTTCTCACAATACTCAGTTATCTTGCATAGGTACTGTAATTTATTTGTATTTTGGTGCTTCATTAATATACAGCATATATGTGTTAGATAAAATCACTTAAAATATTTTGTGTTTATTTTAGACAGAGACAGAGAGAAATTGAAAGGAAAGGGGAGACAGAGACAGATTAGATATATAGATAGATAGATAGATAGATAGATAGATAGATAGATACACCCACAGAACTGCTTTACTGCTCATGAAGCTTCCCTCCTGTAGGTGGGGACTTGGGGCTTGAATCAGGGTCCTTGTACACTGTAATGTGTGCACTCAACTAAAGTGCACTACCACCTAGCTCCAGATAAATTCTTCCTTTCTAATTTAAATGAGTTTTCTTTTTATTGCTCAGTGATCCTGGTTAGAACTTCCAACACAATGCTTAGTAGATATAACAAGAACAGACATCCTGTTCTTGCTCATCGTCCAGGAGAAATGTATTTAATACATCACCCTTAAGTATGATTGTGTGGGGATTATTTTATTTTGATAGGTGCCTTTTACTAGGTTGACAAGCTCCTCTGAATTTACTGAGTTGCATACCTCTTGCCAGTGGTCAGCACTTAGTACAGTGTATATATGCAGCACAGTATATAGAAAACACTTGCACAAAGTTTCTTGATTCAGGAGGAAGTAATAAATGGGCATATACCCCTGGTCCCCATCTGAGGGGGGAAAGCTTTGCCAAGTGGTGAATCAGGGCTTCAGGTGTCTCTCTCTCTCTCTCCCTCTTCATCTCCCCCTACCCTCTCAATTTCTGTCTCTATCCAGTAAATAAATACAACAAACAAAACTTTACAGAAAATTAAAATAAATGGGCATATGGGGAGAGAGGATATATTAAATAATTTAAAGAGAGAGAAAGTAGGAAACAGAATAATAAACTGAGGAACATGGTGAATAACAGGGAAATAAAAGGGAGAAAATGAGCTTAATGCCTTGAAAGATGCTTAACATAAGTTTATTGTTGATGAAGATGTCTGGTATACCGATAAAATATCTACAAAAAAAAGACATCAGAAAACACGTCACACAATACCCACTTATAACTGGATCGGATGAGTAAAATCAGATAACCTTCTGTGTAGCAATAATATATTTTTTAATTTAATACTAACTTCCTAGGAAGGGTAAGTTTTTAATAGGTACCTCCATATTAAATGGCAAAGAAAAGGCATATATGGGGCTAGGTTGTGGCATCATGTGTGAGAACCCAAGTTCAAGTCCCCAGTTCCACCTGCAAGAGGGAAGCTTCATGGGCAGTGAAACAGTGCTTTAGGTATCTCTTTTCTCTCCCTCTCTCTCATTCTCCCTCCATCCCTTTATCCCCATCACTCTCTTTTCCTCTCTCTCTTCCTCTATCAAAATGGGAAGAAAAGCATGCCCACCAGGAGAATGGAGTCATACAGGCACTGAGTCCCAGGAATAATTTTTTGTGAAAAAAAAAAGAAAACACATATTTATGTATACATATCCTTTCATATGAAGTAACCTGATGTACAAAAAATAGAGTCAAGATGACTGTGATAGAAGACAATGTATATGCAGAGAACCTAGTGGGGGTTGTATTGTTATGTGGAAAAATGGGAAATGTTACGCATGTACAAACTATTGTATTTACTGCCAACTGTAAAACATTAATCCCCCAATAAAGAAATAGTAATAAAAAAGGAAGACAATGTATAATAGGAAGAAAATAAAATTCAAAATACCTGCATATAAAACGGTCTCTATGAGATCTTTAATGTGGGCCCTGCTACTCTCTGAAGTAAGAAGAGGTGATGTCCCGTTGGGGGCTGGAACAACAAGTGGTCCGACTAAAAATGCACATGCGCCACCAAGATAACTGAGCATTGATGCAATCGCTGTGGCAGTGGCCCGCTCATCTGCTGAAAACCATGTTGTGGAGAGGAATGGAGCTGCATTCATGACAGTTGGACCTGCCAATCCATTTAACAGCTGTCCTCCATGGATTAGTCTGCAATTAAAAAAACAAGATGCTGTGAAGCAGCAGGCATTTTCTAGAGAAAACAAGCCAGCCGAACATAGCTGAAGTATGACAATAGGGACATCTGCTGTACAGAATATGACTCACCTAAAAGGTAAAGTATGCTAACTGTGTCTGAGAGAGATCAAACAAAGGATTAGTTATACTTTTCATTACACAGATATTTACTGATGCCTCAAATTTGGGTATACACCAAACTAAATGTTGCCAATACCCTTATATAATTTGTTACAACACTAGGTACTAAGATTTATCATCTTCATTTTTTGAGATGTGGAAGTCTTTACTTGGAACTTAAGAAACTTGCCGAAACACAAGTAGTTAGAGATTTAGGCCCATATCTGATTCCAAAATCCATATTATTTCTATTTTGTTTTTGCTCTTTGTTGCTAAGGCATCACTACAGAGAGCTTACTTTTTCTGATATAGAGAAAGACAGAGACAAAGGTAAAGATGGAAAGACTTGATCACAACATCAAAGCTTCTTACCCCAGTGCAGTGGGCAGCAGGCTAGAACCTGGTTCACACAGATAGCAAAGCAAGCAGCCTTCTAGATGAGCTGTCTTACAAATATTACAGTTAGGCCTGACATTTCATTACTATTGTATCAGGGGATAAAAATTTAAAAATCATTATAATATCTTACAATAAAAAAGAAACCAGAGTATTAGAGAACCTGGGGTCTCATTAAGTTTTGCAGCTTACTAGCAATATATCATTATGGCATTCTATTTCTTCTCCCATAAAATAAGGAGACTAGTCTAAACTCAGTATGCTTTCATTAAGCACTAGTTAGATTATCAGAAACCACTAAGTCTCTTCTACTACTAATATTCTACAGTGACTTTAATGATAAGAGCTAGTGAAGAGAATGGTGTTAATATAGTCTCCTGATAACCTATAATCTTTTAAATCACTAATCAATATGAGGGTGGGATATGGAGATTGGGCGGTGGGAATTGTGTGGAGTTGTACCCCTCCTACCCTATGGTTTTGTTAATTAATCCTTTCTTAAATAAAAAAAAAAAACAGATTGAATGTCTCAAACTTTTTAATGCATGGACTTCAGTTATGAGTATATATTCCTTCAATCTAAGCACTTAAGATTTCTTTTTTTAAATATTTATTTATTCCCTTTTGTTGCCCTAGTTGTCTTCTTGTTGTAGTTATTATTGTTGTTGTTGTTGTTGGATAGGACAGAGAGAAATGGAGAGAGGAGGGGAAGACAGAGAGGGGGAGAGAAAGATGGACACCTGCAGACCTGCTTCTCCGCCTCTGAAGCGACTCCTCTGCAGGTGGGGAACTAGGGGATCCTTATGCCGGCCCTTGCACTTTGTGCCACGTGCGCTTAACCTGCTGCGCTACCGCCTGATTCCTGCACTTAAGGTTTCAAATGAGTAAACTGATTGAATTTTAACAGTGGGCTTAAATTGTTAATGAATTTCTAATAATAACTTTTTTGGGAAATGTTAAGTCACCTATAATCTTAGACCAAAGAGACCAGAAGTAACCAGTTTTGTTAATATATAAGATATAGTTATTTATAAATAGCATTAAATGACACAAATCATGATAAGGTCTTGTATAATACAGTAAATCTTAACCATGGGATTTTCAAAGTAAATTAAGTTTCCAAATAACTTGATTATAGTACTAATCATCTATTGCCTTCTTAAACCTAAGACAGCAAGGAACCTTCCTCATCCTCTATAAACCCATATTTCTCCCAGTCCTGGAACCTCTGGGGCTTTGCTCATTTTCCTTCATGCTACTCTTGATCCATACCATTTGATACTACATCTGCTGAGCTCAACCAAATCAATGCAACCACTGCTACCTCGATATGTCTTACTTTGAACTGTGTCCAGAGATGACAGACCTGGGATGTCAACCATCCATCTCCGATACTCGGGTGAGAGCTTTCCTAACTCATAGGACTCCTTAGTTCCATTTCAGGTGGCGCACTTCCTAACAAAGTTACAGACTAGGGCCCATGAGATAGGGCACATGTGCACATGTATCCATAAGTTGGGGGAAACATATACCTTAAAGTAAATGTATGCAATAGTCTACAGCAACTCAGCAAGTGCAGCAAGCAAGTAGAAAGACCTAAGAAGATATCATAAAGTACTTAAATCAATTGTTTTCTACTTAGACCTAGATACCCTCCTCACCTATTCCCTATTTCAGTTCCCTCAATTACTGTAAGCCTAGTCAAATCAGATAAAGTAAGGACTACAAAAGTTGGATAAGGGCAAGAGACTGGCACACATTAATGATGGTCCTTTTGGTCACTACCTGGACACCCCATCATCCAAGGTGCTAGTCAGGGAAACCTGGAATTCCCACATAGATATGATGGGCCTAGATCTCTCACAGATCCCTCTCTCCACCATCACTGGTCATCTCCATCAGGAACAATATCATAAACCCTCTTATAGACCTTTACAGGGCATTGCCCTCAATGTAAAACAACAATGGTAGAAGCTGTCCCACTCTCCAAAAGTAGGCTGAGTCAACATAATCTACCACTCAAGGGAGGCTGGTCCTGAAATGAGTGCAGCCTAGAATGTTCCTAGCTATGACCATAGAATTTACACAGTCTCCTGTTCTAAATATGAATAGAAATGGGCCTTAGGTCAAAGTGATGGAGTTTATTGTTAATGGTATTTATGTACTTTTTCCATATTTGGGAGCTTGACTCTACCCTTATCTAGCTTTCTAGTCCTATCCTCAACTCTGATATCATCTTCCCAGACAATACTCCTAGCAACCCGGCATGTTAACTGTCAGGCTCAGGCAAATATTAGTAAAGTCATGGGACCCTTGGAATATAGCTAAAATAGAAATCCTAGCTCTTTCCAACATGAAGATCCCAAATTTCATCTATTATACTTTTACCTTTAGATTCCTGATAATTAAGAATTTGTTCTGCTTTATATCTTAACCTTTAAAGCTACCAATTTGCAGATGCTACCATGATGCCAACCTATCTTTCCTGGGCAGAAGACCTCACCATTGTGTCCTAGAACCCCACCTCTTCAGAGCCCTACCCCACTAGGGAAAGACAGAAACAGGTTGGGGGTATGGATTGACCTGTCAATGTCCATATCCAGTGGAGAAGCCATTATAGAAGCCAGACCTTCCACTTTATGCACCCCATAAAGATCTTTCATCCATACTCCCAGAGAGATAAATAATAGGAAACTTCCAGTAGAGGGGATGGGATATGGAACTCTGGTGGTGGGAACTGTATGGAATTGTACCCCTCTTAAACCTATTAAAGTCTTGTTAATCATTATTAAATCACTAATAAAAACATATAAAAAAAAGAAAAAGAGGGATTCCAGAAGGTGACGGAATGAGAAGCTGCTGGTGGCTTGAGCGCCGACAACATCTACTAGAAATGGTAGGATTTTTTGCCTTTAGCAGGACACTCAATAAGGGGTCCTAGCGGTGACACCAAGGAGGTGACTATAACTCAATTTGGGTTAGAAAATAGAGTAAAAAGAAAGGAAAAAAATTTTTTTAAATTACTATTCCCGAAGCTCACCTCTGACCTCCTCCCACTCCATAACCAGTCCCTGGGTGCCAGCAATCTGCTCCTAGCAGGCTCTTCTGCTGAGGTTCTTTCTTTACCAAGATTGCTGTCCCACCAGGGGGTGCCATTCATTCTAATTCTATTCCTTTCTGAAACCCCTGGCCTTTCTTCTTTCTAAGTGGCCAATTCCAGCTACAAATATTCCACCAAGCACAGCCTTATTGAGACAGGGAAAGACCGCCAGAGGTTTTTTGTTTGTTTGTTTGTTTGCTTTATTTTCTCAACAAACAGCTACCTCTGCTAAGGGGGCCTGAAGTAATATGGAGCCATCCAAGCTGAAGACAGGAGAGGTTTTTTACTCTGCTCTATTTTATTGTCAATACTAGATAAACGCGTACCCCTTTACCCATCTCCTTCAGGTTGACCAAAACTAACTCTTAGTGTATTTTCCATTGCTGGGACTGGGTGTCTTATCCACTGCTAAAGTAACTTGTTTTACTCTTCCTACACCCCCTACCCAATCTCCTCCTCCCCCCTGCCTTGCTAATTAAATAATAAATAAATAAACGCTTTCCTTTCACTGCTCTTTTATGACTGTTCTTTGTCTTATCTTTTTCTATCTCTCTCTCTTTTTTCTTCTTTTTCTCATTCTTGTCATCCTTTCTTCCTCCCTCCTTCGGCTTTCTGAATTCACTGATACATGTTTGGGAATTATTTTGGGAAAGAAATCTGACTCAGAGTGGACTCTTTCTGTGTGTATCTCTGCTCTACTTCCCTTTCTCCTCTAGTTACCCCTAGAATATACAGTGGATAGTAGATTTGCATAACTGTCTATTCTTGCTATTCTTGGCTATTCCTGAGGTGGGTTTTTTTTTTATTCTTTCTTTTTTTCTGTTTTTTTGTTTGTTTGTTTATTTTACTTTCTTAACAATCAGTTGCCTCTGCTCAGGAGGCTTGAGGCAATCTGGGACAGGTTTGTTACACTGCTCTATTTTATTATTAATATTATATAAAGGTGTATCTCTTTCCCCCCCTCCTTTAGGTTGACCAGAATTAACTCTTAGGGTATTTTCCATTGCTAGGGGACTGAGCATCTTATCCATTGTGAGAGGAACGTGTTTCACTACTTCTACTCCCTCTACCCACTCTCCTCTTCTCCCTCCTCCTAGTTAATTTTAAAAATAAAATAAAATAAATTAATCAATTAAAAAACTTTCCTTTCACTGCTCTTTTATTACAGCTTTTTCTTATCTTTTTTTCTTTTCTCTCTTGTTTCTCTTTTTTTTTATCTTGTCTTCCTTTCTTACTTCCTTCTTCTTTGGCTTTCTGAATTCACTGATATTCATTTGTGAATGATTTTGGGGAATAAATCTGACTCAGAGTGGACTCTCTATGTGTGTATCTCTGCTCTACTTCCCTCTCTCCTCTTGCTACCCCTAGAATATACAGTGGATAGTAGATTTGCATAATTATCTATTCTTGCTATCCCTTTTTTCCTTTCTCTTTCTTCTTCACTTGGACTCAGTTGCTATTTTTTCATGGACTGGAGATTGTTTGGCTGACTGGTAGTGATTAAACTGCTTCAATCCTTGCTTCAGTTGCTATTGTAATTTCTGCAGTGGGTGATTCATTTGTCATAAAGGTATTTAGTACTGTGTTGCTTATACTCAAAACACAACAACTGAGGAACAGAAAATAACAATAAGAAACACATAAATAAAAAAAATGGGTAGATCAAGAACAAATAAAACCGCTACTACAATGAATGAATACAAGAGCCCAGAAGAAACTATAAATCAACCAGAAGTAACCATAGATAAGAAAAGTATGCAAGAAATAATAAACTTATTAATCACAGAAATGAAAACAACATTGGAGGAAAGGAATGGCAGTATTAGAGAAACAACAGTTGAGACCCCCAAGGAAAATACTGATTATCTTGAGGCAATTAGAGAACTGAAAGCTGAACTGAGGAAAGAAGGGAAAGAAGGGAAAGCAGACTAACAGAAGCAGAAAACAGAATTAGCCAGACACAGGATGAGTTAGAGAAAACTAAGAAAGAGGTGAAGGAGCTCAAAAAGAGATTGAGAGACACTGAAAACAACAACAGACACATATGGGATGATCTCAAAAGTAACATTTGTATAATTGGCCTGCCAGAGGAAGAAAGAGAGGAAGGGGAAGGAAACATTATAGAGGAAATAATAGAAGAAAACTTCCCAGACCTGAATAACAGAAAGGACATCAAGATTCAAGAGGCCCAGAGAGTCCCAAACAGAATCAACCCAGACCTGAAGACACCAAGACACATCATAGTCACAATGAGAAGAAATAAGGATAAAGAAAGGATCCTAAAGGCTGCAAGAGAAAAAGAAAAAGTCATATGCAGGGGAAAACCCATAAGACTATCAGCAGACTTCTCCACTCAAACTCTAAAAGCCAGAAGAGAATGGCAAGATATCTATCAAGCCCCGAATGAAAATGGGTTTCAACCAAGGATAATATATCCTGCTAGACTTTCATTCAAACTAGATGGAGGGATCTAAACCTTCTTAGACAAACAACAGTTAAAGGAGGCAACCATCACCAAACTGGCCCTGAAAGAGGTACTAAAAGACCTCTTATAAACAAGAACATCACTATAATACTTGAAATATATCAGAGCATATAAAAATTTGTTCAACAATGACACTACAAATACATTAAATCCATAATATCAATAACTTTCAATGGCTCAAACTCACCTATCAAAAGGCACAGAGTGGGGGGGGGGGCTGGATCAGAAAACATAGCCCAACCATATGCTGCTTGCAAGAATCCCATCTGACACAACAAGATAAACACAGAATTAAAGTGAAAGGATGGAAAACTATCATACAGGCTAACAGACCACAAAAAAAGGCAGGAACGTCAATTCTCATCTCAGACACAGTAGATTTTAAATTAAATAAAGTAATAAAAGATAGGCAAGGACATTACATAATTATTAGAGGACTAATCAGCCTAGAAGACTTAACAATTATTAACATCTATGCACCCAATGAGGGACCATCTAAATACATCAAACAACTACTGAAAGAACTTCAAAAATACATCAATAGTAATACAATAATAGTGGGTGACGTTAACACCCCACTCTCACACTTAGATCAATCAAAAGCAGAGAATCAACAAAAATACAAGAGAATTAAATGAAGAGATTGACAGACTAGACCTCTTGGACATTTTCAGAGTCCTTCACCAAAAAAGACTAGAATACACATTCTTTTCAAATCCACATAACACATACTCAAGGATAGACCTCATGTTAGGCCACAAAGACAGCATCAATAAATTCAAGCACATTGAAATCATCCCATGTACCATCTCAGATCACAGTGGAATAAAACTAACATTTAACAGCAAACAGAAAATTATTAAAAGTCACTCCTTAAGAACCACTGGGTCAGAGAGTCACTCATGCAGGAAATTCAAATGTTCCTGGAAACAAATGAAAATGAAGACACAACCTACCAAATATTTGGGACACAGCTAAAGCAGTATTGAGAGGGAAACTTATAGCCATACAATCACATATTAAACAACAAGAAAAAGCTCAAATGAATGACCTTACTGCACACCTCAAGGACTTAGAGGAAGAGGAACAAAGGAACCCTAAAGCAACCAGAAGGACAGAAATCACTAAAATTAGAGCAGAAATAAACAACATTGAAAATAAGAGAACCATACAAAAGATCAATGAAGCCAAATGTTGGTTCTTTGAAAGATTAAACAAAATAGACAAACCCCTAGCCAGACTCACCAAAAACAAAAGAGAGAAGACTAAAATTAATAGAATTGTAAATGATGGAGGAGATATCACAACTGACACCACAGAAATCCAGACAATCCTGCGAAACTTCTATGAAGAACTATACGCCACCAAGCTAGAGAATCTGGAAGAAATGGAACAATTCCTAGAAACATATGCCCTTCCAAAACTGAACCAAGAAGAACTACAAAACCTAAATGCACCAATCACAGACAAAGAAATTGAAACCGTTATTAAGCACCTCCCCAACAACAAAAGTCCTGGATCAGATGGCTTCACAAACAAATTCTACAAAACTTTCAGGAAACAGTTAGTACCCATACTTCTTAAGCTTTTCCATAAGATTGAAGAAACAGGAATACTCCCTTCCACCTTCTATGAAGCCAACATTACCCTGATACCAAAAGCAGAGAGGGACACAACAAAAAAGGAAAACTTCAGACCAATATCTCTGATGAACATAGATGCCAAAATATTAAACAAGATTTTGGCCAACTGGATACAGCAGCATATCAAAAAAATTGTTCATCATGACCAAGTGGGATTCATCCCAGGATTGCAAGGCTGGTTCAACATCCATAAGTCAATCAATGTCATTCACCACATCAATAAAAGCAAAGCCAAAAACCACATGATTATCTCAATAGATGCAGAGAAAGCCTTTGACAAAATTCAACACCCATTCACGCTCAAAACTCTACAAAAAATGGGAATAGATAGGAAATTCCTCAAGATAGTGGAATCCATATATAGCAAACCTACAGCCAACATCATACTCAATGGACAGAAGCTGAAAGCATTCCCCCTCAGATTGGGGACTAGACAGGGCTGTCCACTGTCACCATTACTTTTCAACATAGTATTTGAAGTTCTTGTCATAGCAATTAAGGCAAGAGAAAGAAATTAGGGATGGGGGTGACAGCATAATGGTTATGCAAACAGACTCTCATGCCTGAGGCTCCTAAGTCCCAGGTTCAATCCCCTGCACCACCATAAGCCAGAGCTGAGCAGTGCTCTGGTGTTTCTGTGTGTCTGTCTCTCTGCATCTCTCTCAAAAATAAAAACAATTAATAAAAAGATTTAAAAAAAAAGAAATTAAAGGAATACAGATAGGAAGGGAAGAAGTCAAGGTCTCAGTATTTGCAGATGATATGATAGTATACATAGAAAAACCTAAAGAATCCAGTTGAAAACTACTGGAAGTTATTAGGCAATATAGCAAGGTGTCAGGCTACAAAATCAATGTACAAAAATCAGTGGCATTTCTTTATGCAAACACTAAATCTGAAGAAGAAGACATCCGGAAATCACTCCCATTTACTGTTTCAGCAAAATCAATAAAATACCTAGGAATACAGTTGATCAAAGAAGTGAAAGACTTGTATACTGAAAACTATGAGTTACTATTCAAAGAAATAGAAAATTATACCAAGAAATGGAAAGACATTGCATGCTCATGGAATGGAAGAATAATTATCATCAAAATGAATATTCTCCCCTGAGCCATATACAAATTTAATGCAATACCCATCAAAGTTCCACCAAGCTTCTTTAAGAGAATAGAACAAACACTACAATCATTTATCTGGAACCAGAAAACACCTAGAATTGCCAAAACCATCTTGAGGAAAAGAAACAGAAATGGAGGCATCAAACTCCCAGATCTCAGACTATATTATAAATCCATCATTATCAAAACAGCATGGTACTGGAACAAAAATAGGCACACAGACCAGTGGAACAGAATTGAAAGCCCAGAAATAAATCCCCACACCTATGGACATCTAATCTTTGATAAGTGGGCCCAAAGCATTAAATGGAAGAAGGAGGCTCTCTTCAATAAATGGTACTGGGAAGTCTGGGTTGAAACATGCAGAAGAATGAAATTGAACCACTTTATCTTGCCAGAAACAAAAATCAACTCCAAATGGATCAAGGACCTGGATGTTAGACCAGGAGAAATCAAATACTTAGAGGAAAACATTGGTAAAACACTTTCCCACCTACACCTCAAAGACATCTTTGATGAATTAAACCCAATGCAAGAATGACTAAAGCAGAAACAAACCAATGGGACTACATCAAATTAAAAAGCTTCTGCACAGCCAAAGAAACTATCACACAAACAAAGAGACCCCTCACAGAATGGGAGAAGATCTTCACATGCCATACATCAGACAAGAAACTAATCACCAAAATATATAAAGAGCTCAGCAAACTTAGCACCAAAAAAGCAAATGACCCCATCCAAAAATGGGCAGAGGATATGAACAAAACATTCACCTCAGAGGAGATCCAAAAGGCTAACAAACATATGAAAAACTGCTCCAGGTCACTGATTGTCAGAGAAATGCAAATTAAGTCAACATTCAGATACCACCTCACTACTGTAAGAATGGCATACATCAAAAAGGACAGCAGCAACAGATGCTGGAGAGGCTGTGGGGACAGAGGAACCCTTTTGCATTGCTGGTGGGAATGTAAATTGGTCCAGCCTCTGTGTAGAGCAGTCTGGAGAATTCTCACAAGGCTAGACATGGACCTTCCATATGATACAGTAATTCCGCTCCTAGGGTTATACCTCAAGGACTCCATAACACCCAACCAAAACGAGGTGTGTACTCCTATGTTCATAGAAGCACAATTCATAACAGCTAAAATCTGGAAGCAACCCAGGTGCCCAACAACAGATGAGTAGCTGAGAAAGCTGTGGTATATATATATAAACAATGGAATACTATACAGCTATCAAGAACAATGAACCCACCTTCTCTGACCCATCTTGTACAGAGCTAGAAGGAATTATGTTAAGTGAGCTAAGTCAGAAACAAATATGAGTATGGGATGATCCCATTCATCAACAGAAGTTGAGAAAGAAGATCTGAAAGGGAAACTAAAAGCAGGTTCTGACGAAATTGAAAGTAGGGCACCAAAGTAAAAACCCTGTGGTGAGGGGGAGGGTGGACATGCGGCTTCCTGGGCTGGTGGGGGGTGGGTGGGTGGGATGGGACACAATCTTTTGGTGGTGGGAATGGTGTTTATGTACACTCCTAGTAAAGTGTAGTCATATAAATCATTAGTTAATTAATATGAGGGGGAAAATCAATTGTATATCTCAAAGTTTTTAAAACACAGACTGAGTCTTTTTAATATATAGGCTGTGTATTTGATATCTAGACTCTCTCAAAAGCCTAGACCACGTAGATCACAAACAACCAGTGGCACTGCTATATAAGATACTGGGTACTATACAGCAAACCCTAACAAAAGGACTTTTCAAAGTTAACCCAATTACCTAATAATGTGATGATAACATTAACTATTCATTGTCTTTTTGAACCCTAAGACAGCAGGAACCTCACATCTACACTACAGAGCCTATATTTCCCCCAGTCCTGGAACCTTAGGATAGGGCCCACTTTCCCGCATGCCTCTCCCAATCCATATCAAATAATATTGCATCTGCCAATTGCAACCTAATCAACGCAACGATTGCCACCTCAACATGCTTCAGCTCAGACTGTCCAGAGACTTTAGGTGTGGAATGACAACCCTTCAACTTCATTACACGGGTGAGACCTTTCCTTTCATAGGATTCTCTAATTCCATCCCAGGTGGATCACTTTCTAACAAAGTCCCAAAACCTAGATATACACCAGGTTCTGTGTGAGAGAGCATATGTTCACACATATCCATAAACTAGTGCAAAATATATATCTGAAAACAGAAGTACACTAGAGTTTGCAGTGAGTAACCCCCCCCACACACACACACTTCCTCTCCACTATTCCAACCTTTGGGTCCATGACTGCTCAACAATTTGTTTGGCTTTGTATGTTAACTCTCTTTTCAGCGACCAGGTTCCAGATGCCATCAGGATGCCAGCCAGGCTTCCCTGGACTGAAGACCCCACCAATGTGTCCTGGAGCTCTGCTTCCCCAGAGACCCACCCTACTAGGGAAAGAGAGGCAGACTTGGAGTATGGATTGACAGTCAACGTCCATGTTCAGCAGGGAAACAATTACAGAAGCCAGACCTTCCACCTTCTGCAACCCACAATGACCCTGGGTCCATGCTCCCAGGGGGATGGAGAATGGGAAAGCTATCAGGGGAGGGAATAGGATATGGAGATTGGGTGGTGGGAATTGTGTGGAGTTCTACCCCTCCTACTCTATGGTTTTGTTAATTTTTCCTTTCTTAAATAATAAATAAAATAAAAAAAGAAAACAAAATAAATAAAAGACCTTGTGAAGAGTAGTTTTTTTCTTCCATTCCATTTGTTCTCTTGCCCATCTCTTCTCAATATTCTTTTATTGTTCTTTACTGACCACCCCACACCTCTAGGTCCCCAACTGTTCCCTTTACTCCAATATATACATTGACAATTGTAGCCTTGAAGGAGAAAAAAGCTAGAAGTCTACAAGTATGAATAAGAAAGGGAAGGGCTAGTAAATGTGACATGTACATAATACTAGGCTTTTTGCTCCTCTTGGTTTTGGTTTTTAAGCACTATGTGAGTATCAAGGTCTTCAATGAAATTTACCACATTAAGCTGTTGGGTAGTATGCCACCTCCCCCTGGCTTCTGCTTAACCATATGCCTATACAGGGATTTATTGATCCCATTCAAAGCTTTGGTCTATTTACATAAATCACTTTTACATTTACATAAAGCACTCCCTCCAGGGCACTGGTGGTTCAGTGATAGGATTCTCGCCTGCTCTGCCCCCTCCTTGTCACACTCTGATTTTCACCAGTCACTTTTCTCTCCACCCTCTCTATATCACATCCTGTTTCCACCCTACTTGGAAAGTATAAAAACAGCTGCTCTTCTGATTAAAGACACCTGGAAATTGCTTTCCAGCTCCTAGAGTTCCAGAGTGTATTTCCTGCGAAGTTAGTGCGGCAGGAGTTCCTGATCCCTCTCCCAAGCAGCAGCCTAGATTGGCTCCAGTTGAGTTCTCTCCAACCCAGAGAGCACTAGCTGGGGAAGAAGTACCCTCAGGCTATCCCAGCATTAAGCCACTTACAAAAAGTTTTTGACTACGGAAGGAAACAATAAACAGGCATATGGGAGAGAAGTAGGACTCTATTTTAGAAGATTAAGTGAGTGGGAAGTGAAATATGTGAGTGAGGTCTTTCAAATCTTGGCAAATGCTGGAAAATTTATTCAAAGGCATTAACACTACTAAATTAAGAAAACTCAAGACAAATTTTCTTGTGTAAGAGGAACAATTTTCTAGATGACACAAACAATTTACACTGTTTATGAAACCTGATACTTCCTCCACAAGTCAGAGAATTTCAAGCTGTCACATGGCAATTTCATCACAGAAATGTTTTTGAAACAATATTCATTAAGAAGTTTTAATCATGTCTTGTGATGGCACAACAATTAGACTGCATGCATAATGGCTCATAAAGGTAAATGCTTTGATTTCCAATACCTCTAATGAGGTGTTCTGGAGAGACTCATCTCTAGGAGAAGAGCTGGCAGGAGTAAATTTTATTATTCCTAAAAATTTGGAGAAGGATAACATGGAAAACACAATCTATAAAGAAAAGCAAAACAAAAATTTGATAGAATGGTGTGAGTTCTGAGAGTTTCTTTACTACATCTCAGTGAAATCATACAGAAAAAGTTTTCCTAGCAGCAAACAAAAGTCAGAGACCATACAGCTTAATGATAGAAATATAAGGATCATCCAAGTCCAGTTTACTTAGTGGATAAGATTATTTCTCACTACAACACTGGAGACGTGCTAAGAAAGCCTCTAGAGCATGTAGAGCACGCGGAGCATTTCAGATGCACTCTAAAGTCTGTAAGATCACTAAGCTTCAGGAGGCCAAACTATTATCACCTTATCACAACCTACCATTCCTACAACCACAGTGAATATCAGCTCAGGAATTAACAGCTGGTTAACTGTTTCAAAGTTCATCAAATTAAAGTATGTGCCTCATGCATTAAGAGTCATCACATGCTGCTACTATGATTCCATCCTGAATACCCTAGGAAGATGACTGCATCAAGGTGTCCCAGAATATTACCTCTCCAGAACCCTACTCCACTAGGGAAAGATATTTACAGACTCGGCGTATGGATATGTATATTCATTTAGTGATAATGTGAAATCAAGTTAGGCTTATCTGGGAAAATATTGGAGCTGAAACAAAATAAAATCATACAAACATTACCATTAACTCTTCAAAATGACATCAGAGATATGATAATTATATATTGTTCCACATAAGCCAAGCTATTAAATTCACTCAATGAACATACTTTGCATATTCATTTTGCCTTTCTTCCTCCATTTCTTCCTTTCTTTCTTCCTTCCTTTCTTTCTTTCTTTCTTTCTTTCTTTCTTTCTTTCTTTCTTTCTTTCTCAGAGTAGTGTTCAGCTTTGGTTTATGGTAGTGCTAGGGACTGAACATGATTCTTTACTCTCTGTTTCTGTTAAGCCTAGAGAGTTGAAGCCTCAGTGACAAAAAACAAAAGCAAAAAACAGCTTAAAGTAAGTCACCTACCAGCAGTGTACTAGAGATATAAAGTAAGCTAATTTGATAATTAGTAATACCCTAATGCTTTTGTAAAAAAAAAAAAAAAAAAACACTAAGGAGATCCCTGCATACATTTCTCCTTTTGGATCTCTGAGGCATGGCATGTATACACAAGGACTTAAAATTCCACGACCATCTATGCTTAGCCTATCCTCATTCAAACAGTTGCCCAAAGCTACCCTGTGGGTCAAGGAACTATATATAGGTATGAAGTGAAGTCCATATTTGGAGGAACATCACTAGGAATATAACATTTTGCATCAGTTTCTTGGATTTTGTATAACTAGGAGGTGGGTAGGGCAGGACTATTGCATTGGTCTAATGAACTCCTCACCATGTACAGAATGTCAAAGCAGAAAGATAAGCCAGAGTGAGAAATGATCAGGGATAGGACAAGGACATTTTTTAAAGAACTGACAGTATGTGATGGAATTGGCCGTAATGAGGATACAGAGGAGGGAATGGCTTGGAGAACAGTTAAGGTGGTACAATAGATGTGGCTAAGTGACTGACTAAATACAGAAGAAAAATACATAACTAGAGATACCCAGAAAGTGGCTGAATCTGTCAGTAGCAAAGGAAGAGCTGAGAGAGATACAATGAGTTTGGGGAAGAAATACTAGATAATAACATTTTTAAAAAATAGTCAGAGGGAGAG
The DNA here is from genome assembly GCF_950295315.1 of Erinaceus europaeus. NCBI lineage: Eukaryota > Metazoa > Chordata > Mammalia > Eulipotyphla > Erinaceidae > Erinaceus > Erinaceus europaeus. Next base: position 79,298,989 of record NC_080170.1, read on the forward strand.
GAATCTAGAAAGGAGATTGACGGTGAGAGAGATAGCATAGTGGTAATACAAACAGACTTTTATATTTGATGCTCCAAAAGTCCCCTATGCCATCTATAAGCCAGAGCTGAGCAGTGCTTTGGTGAAAAAGAAAAAAAAAAAAGGAAAGAAAGGGAGGAAGAGAAGGAGTAGGAAGAGAAAGAGAAGAAAAGATGATTGAGAAGGCACAATAGCAGAGGCCAGGAAGAAATGGGAGAAGACTGGTCTAGGGGAAATTGAGAAAAGGTTTCAAGATAAGAGTTAAGTGGTCATAGTGTCAAAGGAAACTGAAAAATCATTTAACTGAAATATAACCAATGTATTCAGCAACAAAGAGGTCATAAGTGAGCTGAGTAGAATAAGTTTTACTAGACTATAAAGAAGCCAGACTCATGAGGAAATGGAAATCTAGATTTAGATTACTCATTGTAGTACCAGAACAAAAAAATACTGATACAAGCTTAACAATGTGCAAAGAAATGCACTACCACCACCCCGATAAATGAGTAGTTTGAGCTGAAAAGTGTGTTTGCCTTTCCATTTTTATTAAAAAATAAGACTTCCGGAGGTGTGGCTATGGAATAGCAGCAGCAGTGTTTCACGTTCCCTGGTCAACTAGAAAAAGCAACAAAAAAATCACCTGAAAACTCAACAAAATACAACCAGGTTTTCTTCAGAAACTCACCAAGCCACAGGTGAGTTCAGACATGTGTGGTTCATGGACAGTAAAGGGGTGAGGGAGAGATTCCTAGAAGCAGTGAATGGCATATTCAAAGTCTTAAAAGATAAGAACTGCCAGCCACAAATTCTGTATCCTACTAAATTAACCTTCAGTTTTGAGGGAGAAGTAAAGATCTTTGTGAACGTTCAGAAACTGAAGGAATTTGCCACTGCCTAACCTACCTTGCAAGAATTACTGAGAGGAGTCCCACATAAAATGAAGAAGCAAAGGAATTTCAACTTTTAATAAGATGATCAGCATTAGAATAGATCCAAGAACACAACAACAGGGAAAACTAAACAGAAAACTAGCAAAATAGAGCAGCACAGCTGAATGTTGGTGAACCAAGGCCAACTTAAAAAAGACTCATAGATATTGTATGTTAGATACATATTCATGATAACCACAAAACAAAATATAGTACAAAGACAAATAGGAAACATATATACAGTAGGCAAGACCATTATTCAAAGATAAAAGTAACTTGACCTGATTGCCCTAGTGCTTTTTAAGCACTTGTGAAATAAACTGGCCTTCAGTAATTAATAATCTAAGCTATTGGTTTAAAAAAAAAAAAAGAAACAACATTCCCATTCTCAACCTGTCTCTCATTCTCTATCATTAAAAAAGAAAAAATTCTACCAGGAGCAGACCCAGTGATAACTTTTTTGCTTTAAATTGCCACCAAGATAATACTGGGATTTGATGCCTACACTATTCCTCTGCTCCCAGTGGACATTTTCTAGTTTTCCTTTTCTTTCTTCCTTGATTTCTATATGCTTATTGATTGGATAGAGACAGAACTTGAGAGAGAAAGAGAAAGAGGGGGAGGAGTGGGGAGAGAAACAGGGAAAGACAAAGAAAGACACCTGCAGAACTGCTTCCCTACTCATGAAGCTTTTCCCCTGCAAATGGGTACCAAGGACTTTAACCCAGCTGCTTACCCAAGGTAACATGTATTCAACTGGGTGCGTCACTACTTGGCCCTTTGTGTCATTACATGATCTCCCCCTTATAGTAACCTAACTTATTTCAAGGTGAAGAAATTGGTTTCCAAACTGGGAAGCTACATTCACAAGGCCGCATCATATTTGGCACTTAGTGGTTAAATGGTAGGTCAAAAAGACAGTTGATTATGGAAAACTGGGAAATGTTATACATGTACAAACTATTGCATTTACTGTTGAATGTAAAACATTAATTCACCAATAAACAAATTTTTTAAAAAAGACAGTTGAAATGCAGTGAAACCAATGCTTGTGATAACCTGGGATAGGATGAGAAAAAGCAGAACATTACTTTGTGTTCCTTTATTTGTTTTTAAGTGACACACAAGAGATAACAGCCAGGTAAGAGTTGGCTGGTTTGCAAGTTTGGGTAGAAGGAACAGATCTCTGTTAAAGAGTTTTTCTCTGCCTAAAATCCACAGTTTAAACTTAATGAGAATCTAGGAATTTGAGGTTTGCCTCTATCTATAAGTGGCAGGAAATAAAATGTCCTTCTGCTAAGGGTAAGAGACTGGCATACTTTAACAATGACTCTTTAGTCACTATCAGGCCACCCCATCAGCGGGGGCCCTAGTCAGGGAGTCGAGATTCCCAGACATGACAGGCTTAGATCTTGAATAGATCCCTCTCTCCATTATTACTGGTCATCTCTATCAGGAACAACAAAATAGACCCCTTTGTGGGCCCCCCATAGGACCTTGCCCTCAACTTGGATCAACAACGGTAGAGAATGTTCCATCTTCTAAAGGGAGGCTGGACAACATACTCTATGTTCCACCTGAGGAAAATGGGTCCTGACATTGGGGCAGCTTGGAGTGCTCCTACTCATGACCACAGAATGTGAGCTCAGATCTATAAGGATGCAGAGGTCACATAGGCTTAGGAGAATACGGGCCCCAGATCACATCAAATTGATGGGGTTTACAGTCAACAATATTTATACCCCTTAGCTTAGCTGAATACGGGCCCCAGATCACATCAAATTGATGGGGTTTATAGTCAACAATATTTATACAGCTTCCCCATATTTGGGAGCTACTCTCTTCCCTGATCCAGCTTTCTGGTCCTTTTTCCAGCCATGACATCATCTCTCCAGACAATTACTTAGATCCATATGCATATTAGATGTCAGGTTCAGGAAAAAAAAAAAAAAAACTAGTACAGTCATGGGCTCTTTGGAATACAACTAAAATAGGACTACTAACTATCTACAAAATGGAGACCCCAAATCTTTATCTGCACTATTCAAGCCTTTAGGTTCATAATTAGTCAACAATTTGTTTGGCTCTATATGTTAACTCTTTTTTCAGCCACCAGGTTCCAGATTCTAAAATGATGCCATCCGGACTTCCTTGGGCAGATGACCCCACCAATGTGTCCTGGAGCCTCACTTCCCCAGAGCCCCACCCCCCTAGGGAAAGAGAGAGACAGGCTGGAAGTATGAATCAACCTGCCAACGCCCATGTTCAGTGGGGAAGCAATTACAGAAACCAGATCTTCCACCTTCTGCATCCCATAATCACCCTGGGTCCATACTCCCAGAGGGAAAAAGAATAGGAAAGCTATCAGTGGGAGGGGATGGGATATGGAGTTCTGGTGGTAGGAACTGTGTGGAGTTGTACCCCTCTTATCCTGGTTTTTTGTTAGTGTTTCCTTTTTATAAATAAAAATTTAAAAAACTGTCCTTCAGCCTGTCTACAAAGATCAAAGGTGTTATTCTCCTACCAGACCCACTTTTTCTAGATAACATCAGGGTAGCCACTACTAAATTAAAGAAAAAGGGATGGATTAGCATAAAAGTCAGTAAAGGAGGGAGTCGGGCAGTAGCGCAGAGTTAAGAGAACATGGAGCGAAGCTTAAGGATCCCGGTTCGAGCCCCGGCTCCCCACCTGCAGGGGAGTAGCTTCACAGGCGGTGAAGCAGGTCTGCAGGTGTGTCTCTTTCTCTCCCCTTCTCTATCTTCCCCTCCTCTCTCCATTTCTCTTTGTCCTACCCAACAATAACTACAATATGAACACAGAAAGGGCAACAAAAGGGAATAAATAAATTTTTTAAAAAGTCAGTAAAGGAAAGAAGACACAGCAGGTGTGAGAACTCTAGGAAGAAATAAAAAGATATTTTGGTATGGCTACATTTATATAGAAACGAAGCATATTGTGGTGGTGGTGGTGGTGATGATGATGATATCTGAGCACTATTCACTCTGATTTATGGTAGTGTGGGAGCTGAACCAGGGACATCAGAGCCTCAGGCAGGAAGGTCCTTTCATAACTATTATGCTATCCCCACCACACCACAATCACAAAATGTAAATAAACTACAAACCTATAATAATAATCCCTAAAGTAAGCTCCAGATCATCTCGCCAGCACCAAGTATAAGGTAAAATGTGAAAGCTATGTAACAAGTACCCCTAAAAGGGTCTCCATATTCACTTTAGGTGTGGCCATTGAGGATAACAAAAGAGTATTCTATAGAACAAAAGCAAAAGGTATAAAGAACAATCAAAGGAGTTGCTCCATAAAATTCAAAAAAGCTGTGGTAGAAGCAAGCCAGAGATAACAATTTTGAGTTGGCCACAACTGAATAGAACAGTAGGTGTTTATCCACTGGAGTAGGATGAATACAATCTCTTCAAGGAAGAGTGGGATACATAGCTACATGGAAGTACTTGGTAGCAGAGATTACTACCTCTTCCTATCTACTATCCTTTTTCCTTTTGTTATATCATCCTTTACTTTCAGCTTGCTAATGCCAACTGAGCTACTATACACATATCCAATCTTTCTTACAGTTAAGAGTGGTTATATGACTAAAGACTGTGGCAATGGAATGTGAGTCTGAATGAGGCACACAAGCTCCTAGCCATCACTTAGAAATGTAGTCACCTGCCCAGAATGACCTACTTCCCCTTTCTATGGGCTAAAATATGCTAGCTCATTCACTTAGACAAGAACATCACCTTAAAGGATGCTATAATAAGAAAGATGAAACCTGGCCGGTTCTATTGTATGGCAGAGAGTTGCCAACCTCCCTTGAGTAGCCCATTCTCTAGTAATTAAGACTCTTTCCTTAGAGAAAAATAAGCTTCTCTTACTGAGTCTGTGTATTTTTGGTCTCTTCAGATTGCTTCAGAGCACCACTCAGTTCTGTATGCTTTTTTTTAATTAATTAATTTATTTTAAAAAGGAGACATTATCAAAACTGTAGGATAAGAGGGGTACAACTCCACACAATTCCCACCACCAGATCTCCATATCCCATCCCCACCCCTGATAGCTTTTCCATTCTTTATCCCTCTGGGAGTATGGGCACAAGGTCATTGTGGGTTGCAGAAGATGGAAGGTCTGGCTTCTGTAATTGCTTCCCCGCTGAACATGGGCATTGACTGGTTGATCCATATTCCCAGTATGCCTCTCTCTTTCCCTAGTAGGGTAGGTCTCTGGGGAAGCGGAGCTCCAGGACACATTGGTGGGGTTGTCTTGTCTTGTTTTGCTACCTAGAGTTAACACTGGGACTCAGTGCCTGTCTGACTCCACCACCACTCCTGGCAATCATTTCCTTTTTCTTTCTATTTTGATAGATATGAGATAGAGTGAAGTGGAGGAAGATAGAGAAAAAGTAATACCTGAAGCACTGCTATACCTCTCATAAAGCTTCCCCTCTACCAGTGGGAAGTGGGGATGTGAACTGAGTTGCTTGTGCCCTTTAACAAAGTATTCTTACTTATATAAAAATCAGCCTATATATATATAGAAAGTTCTAACACTTTATGAGGAGAGCCATGCTTGTGAAGCTATGCCTGTAGTATCAGAAGACTAGATACAACCCAAATATCTTACACAGAGGACTGATTAGGGTGAAGTATATAATACAATAGTGCACAGCTATAAAAAGGGAATAAAAGTTCTATGAGTGCAGATATAAACATATTTACAGATATATATTACTTTTTCTTTTTTAACCCGAGCACTGCTCAACTTTGTCTTATGGTGGTACGAGGGACTGAATCTGGGACTTCAGGGCCTAGGTATGAGAGTCTCTTTGCATAACCATTATGCAAACCCCTGCCCCTAAATTTTATAAAAAGGCATGGCTTTTATAAATTTTTACTTCCAGGTTTATCACAGGGGCTTGGTGCTGGCACTCTGAATCCACTATTCCTGTGGTCATTTTTCAATGTTTTCTTCTTCTTCTTTTTTTTTTTTTGTGAGAACAGAGACAAATTGAGAGAGATGGGGAAAATAGAGTGGGGGGGGGGGGAGAAAGATCTACAGACCTGTTTCACTGCTTGTGAAGCAAGTGGGGAGCAGTGAGGTGCAACTGGTATCCTTACTCAGATCCTCATGCTTTGTACTATGTGTTCTTAGCCTGGTGTGCCACAACCCTGTCCCCGTAAGACATCGCTTTAGAACATAATGTGTAGGGTGGGGAAACAGCATAATGGTTATGCAAAAAGACTTTCATGCCTGAGGTTCTGAGGTCCCAGGTCCAATCTCTGCACCATTATAAGCCAGAGCTGAGCAGTGTTCTGGAAAACAAACAAAAATATAATGTTTAGTATGTTCCCTCCTACTTGGAAAAACAGTGGGAAGGACATATATGTCAGTATTTAGCCAAGAGCTGATTTTGAAGGAAATTACTATCAACTACTGTTTCTGGGAAAGAAGCCTAGGGAACTGGAAGACTAGAGTGGAAAGGAGATAACTTTTCATTTATCCATACTCATTCCTACTCCATATTCACTCATAACTCTTATATCATATAAGATATACTCATCCCTATATCTTATATGATATATATCATAGCCTCTCTTTTATGGCATATGGAATTTGTGTCCTAGTTGAAAGTCATTTTTTCATTTGAAGGTTATTTACAAAAGATTGTTTTCTAATACTTTTTAAAGCTCATTTTTCCATTCAAATCGTTGATCCAGTTGGAATTTATTGAAATGGTAAGGTGTTGATTTGAGGTTATTCTTCATTTTCTATTCCAAACAGCCAAGCAGTTCTTATAAAACCATTCAGTAAATAATTCATTTTTTCTGGTATGGTCATCCTAAATATAATCTTGCCAAAACATTCCACAATGGAGTACATTTCTAGAAAATGTGTGCTTACTAGAATGATAACTATTCAATTATCCAACACATGTTAGTAAATATTATCTTTTGCTAAAGTCATAAAAATTGTACTGAACTGAAAAAATAATGTGGCATGTTGTTATAGAAATCACTGGACATAACTATGATTAAAAGTAGTTATAAAGGGGCTGGGTGGTGGCACACCTGGTTGAGCGCACGTTACAGTGCTCAAGGACCTGGGTTTGAGACCCCAGTTCCCACATGCAGGGGGAAAGCTTTGCAAGTGGTGAAACAGTGCTGCAGGTGTCTTTCTTTCTCTCTCCCTCTCTATTTCCCCAACCCTCTCAATTTCTGGCTGTCTCTATCCAATAAAGATAATTTAAAAAAATTTTTTTTAAAAAAAAATAGCAGTTATAAATGGAATTGGCGTATTTCACCAAAGTAAAAGACTCTGGATTTGGGTGGGTGGGTGGGGAGAATACAGGTCCATGAAAGATGATGAATGACATAGTGGGGGTTGTATTGTTAAAGGGGAATCTGGGGAATGTTATGCATGTACAAACTATTGTATTTACTGTTGAATGTAAAACATTAATTCCCCAATAAAGAAATAAATTATAAAAAAAATAGCAGTTATAACTTACCAAAAGTTCACCTCCTAAAAACTCCTAGACTTCAATTTTATTTTATTAAAAATTTTTTTTTATATTTATTTATTCCCTTTTGTTGCCCTTGTTTTTTATTGTTGTAGTCATTATTGTTGTTATTGATGTCATTGTTGTTGGATAAGACAGACAGAAACGGAGAGAGGAGGGGAAGACAGAGAGGGGGAGAGAAAGACAGCCACCTGCAGAGCTGCTTCACCGCTTCACCGTGAAGCGACTCCCCTGCAGGTGGGGAGCCAGAGGCTTGAACCAGGATCCTTATGCCAGTCTTTGTGCTTTATACCACGTGCGCTTAACCCACTGCGCTACCACCTGACTCCCTTCAATTTTATTTTTTTAAAAAATTTATTGCTTTATATTACCAAAGCAGTGGTCAGCTCTGGCTTATGATGATGTGGGGGAATGAACCTGGGATTTGGAGCCTCAGACAATACAGTCTCTTTGTATAACCATTATGTTGTCTCTCACACACATAAAGGTTTGTTTGTTTATTTATTTATTTACAGAAGAGAGAGCAAGAAAGGGGGGAAAGGGAGAGGGAGAGGTAGAGAGAGAGGGAGAAAGAGAGAGAGAAAGAGAGAGAGAACAAAACAAGAGCATCACTCTGGCACATGCAATGCCAGAACTGCACTCAGGACCATATGCTTTTAAGTCCAATGCTTTTGCCTCTGTGCCACTCCAAAACTTGTTTACTGGGTATCCAATATCGCATATCCTACTATAGAGTAATTCCACCCAGAGCTACAGAAAAATGCCATCTGCACTTTTTTTTTTTAATATTTCTTTCCCAATTATAGAAGCAATTTATTGTTCTAAGTTTCTTACTGATATTAATAAGAGAAAAGCTGTATTTTTCCACTAATTTTTCATTGGTACAATGTAGATAAAAGAAACAGTGATACCACTATATGCCACATAGAAAAGTGTTAAGAGTAATTTTGATTGACAAAAGAGGTTGTCATAAAGCTGCTATTCTCATGTTCTGAAACTTGCAGAAGCTAAGAGACAGAGTGTAGAGGGACTATTCCAGAAAGCTATGTTAGAAGCTTAAGCTTCAAGTGAAAAGGGGGCACAAAAATACAAATTGCTAAATGATATGTCAGTATTGACCAACTATGTAGTAAAGGTCTTCATTTCTTCTGGCTAAGTATCAGGTAGAAACAAAAGCTTAAAAGCAGTGGTTTATGGAACCCACTACTGAAAAACACAGTTTATATAGCCCAAAATATTACTCTAGGTTTCAGCTGACACAGACTTCTACTGTTTTACAGAGTAAAAGTATTTATGTTTAAATTTTGTCTCTCTTGTGACATGAATATAAGTAACTTTTCATAACCTAGAATAAATCCAAGTTAGAAAAGATATTTTGAACATGAAAAATATATCTCAACTGAAGCATTTTAATTTTAACAGCTAAATATGTATTTGTTAATGTAACTCCTTGAAATACTGTATGAACATAATTGAAGTCTATGTCAAGGGGATAGTATAATGAACACACACAGACTGAACATTCAATTTATATGCCCTCTTTTAATAAAAGGTTCTGACTATTTCTCTGTCCTATATCTTACTTACACTATATCTTATACAGATAGTTAGCATAATGGTAATGTAAAAGACTTTAATGCCTGAGGCTCTGAGATCCTAGGTTCAATCTTTAGCATCAAAGCCAGAGCTGAGTAGTGCTTGCTTTTTGATGATGATGATGATAAAGGTAGTAACAGAAAAAGATATTCTGGACTCATTTCCCTTGAAGTTTCTAGCTCAGTTCCAGTCAAATTGGTCTTACTATTAGACATGGTGGTCTCTTCTCACCTTTTATACTTGTTCTCTCTACATAGAACGCTTCTTCCTAAAATCTCACCTTTTCTGACATTACAAATCCTTGTTTACTTTTTTATTTTTCTTCCAGAGTATATATTACATATTTTACTTACTTAACTAGTTTATTGCCAGTGTTCCTGACTGGAATTTTAGCAAACTCTGGGAGTCATGAATTTGTCTATTATATTCCCATGCCCAGAGGAAAAATCGAGCACATAATAGGAACTCAATGAATTTTAAATAAATAAATTTTAAATGAATAAAAAGACAAAAGAATGATTCTAGTTTGGGTTCTCAGTGCATCTTTCCTGGTCTTCTACTGGGTAGTCTCTGCCCTCTGTAATTAATCATACATACCTCTTAAATCAGTGGTTTATCTGACATAGGTCTGGTTCTACTGTTGCTATGACAAAGAACCACCTCTAAACTCTTCTCTTTCAATCTCATTCTTATACCTTATCCTATAGACTAATACCTCCCAAACTTGAGTAATCTGTGGGTTCTTTTTAAAAGATAAATGTTTCTCAGTGGCTCTCAAGGTCATATTGAAGGATTCTGATGTAATATACTCACTAATTTAAGAAGGTGATTTCATTTCTTAATTACAGGATAAGTCCATGGGCCCCAGTTGCAGAAAAACTGCTATATACAAATGAAACTACTTGCCCATTCAGAAGAGGCTTCTATTTACTTGCCTCCACGCCTTCATTCCTGCTGCTCATATACCCTGAAATATTCTCCTAATTACAATAATTAAAATTCTACTTATCCTTCAATGCTTAGTTTAATTTAGTTCAATTTAATTTAATTAATGCCTCTCTTGAACAATATTTTTGATACCCTCAGCCAAATTCTCAGTTTCATAAGGCAATTTGATACTTCTTTTAGGAATTAATCATTCTCCTCTATGTTATACTTTTGTTTTCCCATGATTATTATAGCTCCTAGTAGTATGAATATTAACTTGCTCTTTTTTTATTATGCAACAACTAGCATTGTGTTTCCATACAGCAATTAGTAACAGCCACTGAAGTAATAATCAAATAAAGGGGAAATCAGTATTATAAATATTATGACCCTCGAATGAACCTCCTACAAGTGGAGCTTATAATCAAATAAGTATAATATACTAATGATAAAAGAGAAAAATGTTATTTACAGAATTTACCTTCTTTTAAGCATTAAGTCTGATACAGGTATGCATCTTAAACCAGTTCCCAAAACCATAAGGAAGGATGTCAGAAGCACAGTCACCCGCAGACCTGAAAGTAAACAAAAAAACCAAAACAAAACAAAAATTTTCTGAAGTTAGTCCAGTGTCAAGAAAAAAATACCTTGTATTTTTTTTTAACCCAAACATACTGATATTATATTCTAATAATACAGTCTTTTCTTTTAAACTCCCAACATGGGGGAAAAAAACCACTACAAGCTGAAAATGAAATGATTCTTTCTTCAAGAGAAAAACCTAAATGACCACATCAAGGAAAGATGAAGAAGTTCCATTAGTTACAGATTTTCAAAATGAATGGCTAGAACGCTTTGCACATCATTAGGAAATATAGAAAATAATATAAAAGAAAAAACCCAGCCCTAAGGAATGAACCAGGGCTGTTCACGGTGATCCCACATTGCATTGGGTGTAAGCTCAAGGCCTTATGCATAACAGCTCTACTGCATGCGGATGCTATCCTGAGACCTAGAAAATGATTTTTAAATTCTGCATATCTTTTGTAGTTTTATATCTCCAATTTAAAGTTTCTAATTTTCCAATGCAAGTTGCTAATGAAAACTATACTCAAAAAATTATAGTGATAAACTGCTTTAAATTTTTCCAAACAATGGCAACTGGTCAATTATACATTTTATTTTATAATCAGGACAATAAGGCTTGTTTTAGAGTTAAAGAAGGTGGTCCTTTAGAACACTCTGATTATTTATATCATAATGTTCTTTTTATTTTTCTTGATCTATTATGACTTTCAACTTGTGTAATAATGTTTTTTTAAAAAAATGGTTTAATATGTTAGAAGATCATATAGATCACACAGCTTTTCCCTCTGCATCCCCAAATACATCAATTATTTTGAAAATGTGTGTCATTACTCACATGCATAACATGGTAAAATAGAACATAGAAATAAAAAATGAGTAAACTGACTAAAATATACAATATTTATGGCTATGGTGGATAAATATAATGAGATTCTATATTGGAATACTACACGTGTGATACTATGAAATTAATATTGCTTTTGGCAGACACTGAATATGCTGCAATGGTGGTCAATCTCTTCCAATTTTCCCCAAACTTAATACTTACTTGAATTCTTTTATAGCGAAAGAAAGTACTTAATGTAAAATTTCAGTTCCGCAGCCTCTACCCCACCACCACCAGTTTTTTTTTTTTTTTTAAGGAACAGGGGAAGATTAAAAGATTTTCAGACTGTTTTTTTATTTGAAGGAAACCTAGTCTGCAAAGTCAGTATGATACAAATTAAATACATCAAGGGAAATAAATTTGAGATCGGGATCAGGTACTACATTACTTTGAGGGTGATTGGCTGCATGAAGCAAGCTATTTTGACATAGTATAATATAAATTATGTAATAAACATAATATAATATACACACATTTATATTTACACACAAGTGAGGAAACTAGCCATAGGTAACCTGAGAAAGGAGCACCAAAAATGAACAACTCCCAAAGTTCACAGAAAAGTAGAAATAGTTTACATTCCCAGCAATAAGAATTAAAAAAAAAATATATATATATATATATAGTATTTAAATATGATTAATACCACTTGGAAAAAGGAATGCCACAGGAAATGTGCTTTTCTGTAACAAGTAACAGATATGTATCTGCTCATTTACTGCTTCTATGAACACAATATAAAATTTAAAAACCACATTATAGCCACAGAAAATAGTGTTGTAAAAAGTATATTTCTAGGGGGCCAGGTGGTGGTGCACTTGGTTAAGTGCTTACATTACAGTGCACTAGGATATAGGTTCAAGCCCCTGGTTCCCACCTGTAATAGGAAAGCTTCACTAATGGTGACATGGTGCTACAGGTGTTTCTATGTTTCTCTCCCTCTCTATCACCTTCTTCCCTCTTGATTTATGGCTGTCTCTATTTATTTATTTATATTATTATGTATATTATTTATATATAAATAACATATTATATTATATTATTTATTTATTCCCTTCTGTTGCCCTTGTTATTGATGTCGCCGTTGTTGGATAGGACAGAGAGAAATGGAGAGAGCAGGGGAAGACAGAGAGGGGGAGAGAAAGATAGACACCTGCAGACCTGCTTCACCGCCTGTGAAGCAACCCTCCCTGCAGGTGGGGAGCCGGGGCTCAAACCGGGATCCTTATACCAGTCTTATGCTTTGCACCATGCACGTTTAACCCACTGCGCTACCACCTAACTTCCTACAACTACTACTTCTGAATGTCCTTTTTTTTTTTTTTTTGTTAGGTCCTGACGAAATTGGAGTTCAGAGCCTTCTGTTTATCTTCCCCTAACATTTACCCCTCTGGGAGTATGGACCAATGATCTTTATGGGGAGCAGAAGGTGGAAGGTCTGGCTTCTGTAATTGCTTCTCCACTGGACATGGGCATTGGCAGGTCGATCCTTACTCCTAGCCTCTTTCTATATTTCCCTAGTAGGGTAGGACTTTGGAGAGGTCAGGTTCTGGGACACACTGATGAGTGTGTCCAGGGAGTTCAGGGTGAAATCACAGTAGCATCTTCAAGTTGGTGGCTAAAATGCAGTACAGAAATATTAAACTCTTTTTTTTTTCTTTTTTAACCACTGCACTACTCAGAAATGGCTTATAGTGGTGCCTGGGACTGAACCTGGGAGCTTGGAGCCTCAGGCCTGAAAGTCTTTTTCTTAACCACTATGCTATCTCCCAAGTCTTACTTTAAAGTTTTTTTTTTCTACTTTAAACTTTTAAAGTCTTTTAAAGAACATAATTTAAGAAAATAAAGCATTAGTGAATATTATTCTACAATTAAAAAGATACTGTGTCCCTTGGGAGAAAATGGATGAAACTGAAGTTGATTATGCTTAGTGAAATACATAAAGGATGAAAGACAATAACTGGATGGTTTCACTCATGTGGAATCTAGAGATCCAATACAGATGGATTTGAAAGAAAAAAAAAGAAGCAAGCAAACTTTTTCTAAGACTTGTAAGAACTATAGTGATTATCTTTAGGAGTTGGGAGGATGGGGATACAGGATGGGCGTGGTGGCTATGTTGTGGAACTATACACTGTAAGCTTACAATCTTGTAACCTAATATTAATCACAAATTTAAAAAAGGGGGGGAAGGCATTAGAAAAATGAACCCAGTTCTGGGGGTATGGATCGACCTGTGAACACCCATGTCCAGCAGAGAAGCAATTACAGAAGTCAGACCTCCCACCTTCTGCTCCCCATGGAGATCTTTGGTCCATACTCCCAGAGGGATAAAGAATAGGGAAGCTTCCAGTGGAGGGGATGGGATACGGAACTCTGATGGTGGGAACTGTATGGAATTGTACCACTCTTATGCCACAAATTTATCAATCATTAATAAATCACTAATAAGAAATAAAAAAGAAAAGAAAAATGAATCTAGCACCTGCATACATGATAGTATTGATTGGTCTCCCCAAATCTTCCCTCTGCCTCTAGGGCACGGACATTTTACCCGTTTCTAAAGCACTCACTAGAATGCATTAAACTGTATCTATTTATTTACCAGAGCACTACCCAGTTCTGGCTTATGGTGGTGCTGGGGATTGAACCTGGGACCTTGGAGTCTCAGGTATTTTTGGCCTCAGCTTTTTGTATAACCATTATGCTATCTCCCCAGCTCTCTCTAATCTTTAAATATTCCTGCTCACCCACATTCCCTATCTCTTCTGACCAATTTTCTGCGTTCAATACAGCAAAAAGCTAAAATAATGTCTATATTCCTTGTCTCTAGCTCCTCTCCTTACATTTTTTTTAATTGGGGGATTAATGGTTTACAATCAACAGTAAAATACAATAGTTTGTACATGCATAACATTTCTCAGTTTTCCATATAACATCAACTCCCACTAGGTCCTCCTTTGCCATCCTGTTCAGTCTTTTACTTTGGTGCAATACACCAAAACTCCAGTGCCAGTTCTGCTTGTGTTTTCCCTTCTGTTCTTGTTTTTCAACTTCTGCCTATGAGTGAGATTACCCCATATTCATCCTTCTCTTTCTGACTTAACTCTCCTTCCATTTTATTGAAACTCACCACTACCACATCAATGATACTATTCTCTTAAAGAATATCAAAGAGCTCCATTCGGAACTTGTAGTAGCTTGTTCTTCCTCCGTTTCAGATCCAAAAATTTGAACTGCCCTTATACCTAGTCCTCTTCTCAAGCACAGTTCCTTTATATATGGAATCCCACTCAGCTTCGAGACTTTAAACATCATTACAGTTGATTGTCAGAAAAGTCATGATTCATTTTTTGCTTAGAAAAACATCCATCATGACTTCTCTGACAGCCTAACAGGTTGACAGATCCCAACCTTAATGCTCAGGCCTCACTCCTAAATGCCACATTTGTAAATTCAACTGACACCTTAATTTGTCTACCTGGAGAGTTAATAGACCTTTCAACCCCCTGATCTTCATGCCATCTGTTCACATACTGCTTATTCTACATCTCAGTAAACTGTAGCAAGAGTTCTCTAATTACTAATGATAAAAAAAAACCAACTGAAAAACAATCTGTCTCACATACCTCTTCCACCCTCAACATTTTGTCTTTCTTTCATTTTTTTAGATATTTATTTATTTATTCCCTTTTTTGTTGCCCTTGTCTTATTATTGTAATTATTATTGTTGTTATTGATGTCACTGTTGTTGGATAGGACAGAGAAAAATGGAGAGAGAAGGGGAAGACAGAGAGGGGGAGAGAAAGATAGACACCTACAGACCAGCTTCACCGCCTGTGAAGGTGGGGAGCTTCACCTTGCAGTTGGGGAGCCGGGGGCTCGAACCAAGATCCTTGAACCTGTCCTTGCGCTTTGCACCACCTGCACTTAACCCGCTGTGCAACTCCCTCTTTCTTTTTAAACCAATGCACAACTTGGCTATGACTACTGATACCAGGGATTGAAACTGGGACCTTTCTCATACAAGTCCTGTTTGTATAGCTATAATATCTTCCCAGTCCAACTTTGCTCTTTCTTTATACCCCACATCCAATCTATCAATAAATACTATTAAGACATCAAATGTCTGGAGTATAAACCACCCCTCAAATCCTCTACTACAATCACTTTGACTTAAAGTCAGCATCAGACCCATCTGAGATTCCACTAGCCTTCTAACCGGCACCCTACTTAATTCTATGCAGGACAACAAGTCATTTTACTCTTCTATTCACTGTATTTCAACACAGAGTTTCCTTAATGTTCAACCCTTTATGAAATTCTACTTGATTCAGCTTCATCAGTGATCTGACCACAACTCCAACTACTATTTTCTTTTCTTTCTTTCTTTCTTTTCTTTTCTTTTCTTTTCTTTTCTTTTCTTTTCTTTCTTTCTTTCTTTCTTTTTTTTTTTTTTTTTTTTACCAGAGCACTGCTTAGCTCTGGCTTATGGTGGTACAGGGAATTGAACCTGGAACTTTGGAGCCTCAGGCAGGAGAGTCTCTTTGCATAACCATTATGCTATCTACCCCCGCCCCAACTACTATTTTCTTCATGGCTCTATTCTAGATAGAACACTATCTGCACTTTTTTGGATGTAAACATGTTTAGGGCCTTTGTATTTGCCAGAAACAGTCTTCTCCAGAATGGACTAATCAGGCTCCTTTTGTCCCCTCTTCAGGTCTCTACTGAAACATAGTTTATCAATGAGGGCTTACCTGACATTCTATAGAGAGTAGAAAAACCTCCAATTATTTGTCTTTTCTTCCTTGCCTAGATTTACTTTGCCCCAAAACATCTATAACAGTTTGACATGCTAAAATATATCAGTTGCTATCATTTGTTTCCTGGGTCTCCTCACTAGAATGTAGGCCTCTGTAAGGGCCTCTGTATTTCTCCCCACTCTGGACTGCACCCCTCCCTGCTCCCCACCCCCATCACTAGTGCTTAGCACGGATTTAGATGCTCTTGTTCTTTCCTGAAACTTTCTTCACTTGGCTTCTTGGGCATACTTGCTTTTTTGGCTCTCCTATTATTTTACTAGTGAGACCTTTTTTGTCTTCTTACTAAAAGCATTTCCTTGTATGGCATCCTATCAGGGAGATAATTGCTTTTTCTATGTTAAGATGCCTGTGACCCATGGTAGCAGGAAGAAAAAAAAAAAAAAAAAGCAAGTTACTTTAGTCCCCATGAATTCCAAGAACTTCTTTCTAAGTATACAAATAGAACATCTATAGCAGGAGTGTCAACACATGAAAATCTATTGGCTTTCTTCTACTGTCTATGCCTAAAAGAGAGAAAAAAAAAATTGGGCCAGTGAAATAGCTCACTTGGGTGAGTGCTAGTTTGTCATATGTACCACACAAGTTTGAGCCCACTGCATTGAAGGAAGCATTTGATGCTGTGGTCTCTCATGTCCTTTGCCTCTCTAATTCTCTGTCTCTATCTGAAAATAAACACATAAAAAAAAAACTGAAAAAAAATTAAAGAACTCCTAAACTAATATATTTTATAAAGCAGTTCCCTAATTTATCTGGCCATGGATAGTAAATACAATTATAGTAAGAAGGGACTGGGGAGACAGCATAATGGTTCTGCAAAAGACTTTCATGCCTGAGACTCTGACGCTCCATGCTCAATCCTTAGCACTACCATAAGCCAGAGCTGAACAGAGCTCTGGTCTTTCTCTCTTTATATATCTTTCTCTATCCCCGCCCCCCACTCATTAAAGTAAATAAAACATTAAAAAAAAACAATTATGGTAAGAAGGATTAAAAGTGGACATTTCCCTATCATAAAGTTGACTAAATTTTTGTAGAAAATATTAAAAAATGTTCCTGATTAAAAGTTAAATAAGGGTCTGCAGGATAACACAGCTGGAGTTTGCTTTGCCATGCACATAACCAAGTTCAAACTCAGCCACCATCACAATGAGGAAATCTGTGCTATCCATGGTATCTTTCTCTTTATCTTTTCACTACTGTCTTTCTATTTAGGAGAAAAAAAAAAAAAAGCTGGCTTAGAACAGTGAGGCCCAAATTACAACCACAAAAAAGTTAAATAAAGGAAACAACAAAGTAGTAGTATTCCCCCTACATTTTTAAGCCAACCTTGTAAAAAATTACTGAGAAATTCTCACAAATTATGGGAAGTTAAGGGGAAAATCACAACTAAATGTAACTTGGGATCTAGACTGATTTATAGAGAAAGAAACAAACATCAGTGAAAAAACTAGTAAAATTAAAATAAAGCATCTAATTTATGTTAGCAAACAAAACCCAAAAACAACTTGCACTCAGTATAAGAAACCCTTTCTCAGTATCTTCTGCATAATTACTTGGTCTACTTGAAAATCTACCGTGATCAAAACAAACCTTTCAGGACTGAAAACCTCTCATTATTCAAAGATTCTCCCTTGTATTGTTTTGAGGTACAAAATTGTATTGTTTTTAGGTACTTTGACTTTTCTTCTTTTCTGGAACTACAGACAGTAAGTCTAACTGATTTTTTTTTTTTTTTTACTCTTCTTAAAAAGAGTTCTTTAAACACTTTTTCTCATTTACTTGTTTATTAAAAAGTGTGTGTGCACGTGCTTGTATGAGAGAAATAGAGAAGTAGAGCATGAGTCCAGCAGATGCCCAGGACTCGGGACCTCTTGCTAGCCATCTACCCACTAAGCCACTTCCCTGAAGCTCCCAGACCCCAATTCCTCTTTTAGCTTGACCTTCACATATTTCATTGTTCCTAGTTTCTTTTTGAAGTTTTACATATACAGTTCCCTTCATCTTACGTGTATTACTTTTACTGTATTGTTCTTGTCACAAAATTTTAAGCAAATTCAGTTTGTCAATCTTTACCTTCCTAAAAGTGATACTCAGACTTGAAAACTAGTGTAGAATATATCAAACTATTGACACTTCTCTTCTTGTTTTAAATACAATGTGTCTATGCCTAAAACTATCTTCCCTTCTTTAGCATTACACCAAATTGATCATACATCATTTACCCATACCTATGTGGTACTATTCAACGACTAGAGCCTCACCCCTCTGCCCCCCTTTTTTACTGATAAGTAGCAAAGAGATTGGTGTCTGTTCAAAGTATTTTTCTATGAAGTCTTCATTCACCTTCAAGCTTTACCAGAGTCACAGATCTCACCTGACACAGCCACCTAGTCATATACACACGCTAAAGATGCCATGAACAATTTACCAGAAGCCACGGCATCAGATCAGAGTTTCTCTACAGCTCTTCCTGAACTGGAGTCATCTATTATGCAAAACCAACTAATAACTTCCTTAAGTCTGGGCATCACCAATCTATTTTCTGACCGCTCACCCTCAACATCCAAATTCGTTTTATGTCAAAGCTTCAGTCGTCTATATCAAGTGTAAAAACACCATACAGTGAAGATAGACATAGATACTCCACAATATGCAAAGGAGATGGCTTCGTTCCAGTTGTTGCACAATGAACAGAAACACATCAGCAAACCATCCTTCCCATATTTGTTGCTTTGGGGACAGAGGGTTCCTAGTCTGGAAGGGAATGCCAGCAACACTCGGTCACCTTACACAGCCCTAAAGTGAGGCTGAGGGAGGTGGCTGGCTAGTCTGGAGACTTGGTGGGCTCCGGCTCCCCCGAGTGTGACAGCGCCCGCCAGCGCTGCCCCACCTCCTCACCTCTCTTGTCCAGCAGCCACATAAACGCGAAGCAGGGCAGGAAGCCAATGGGTCCCCACAACACGAGCAGTGCGATGTCCCAGCTGGAGAAGCCGTAGGCCTGGCGCGCCGAGTTCTGGATGGGGCCCCAGGTGTTCCAGACCAGGCCCTGCGCGAAGCCCAGCAGCGAGAAGAGCAGCAGCACGAGCCAGCGGCGCCCGTACACCGGCCCGGGACCCCGGACCGCCTCAGGCAGCACCGCCGCCGCTTCCCGGCTTCTCCAGGCACCGCCCGCCACAGGCCCGTGCCCGGGCCCCAGCAGCGGCTGCCGCTCCTCCTCGCTGCTCCAGCCCGACCCCATAGTGAAGCGCGGCCCTCGGGCCCCTGCCCGGCGCGGCCACCGGCCGCAGAGCAGCCCCGAGCGGACGCTGCGGGAGGAGGTGGAGACGGATGCCGCTTAGGTCGCCCTCGGAAGCCCGGCCGAGCTGGTGCGCTTGCGCAGTACGAGCTCGCCCTGGGCTGGGAGGAGGCCTACGCCGCGGGCGGGGTCCCGCAGACTGGGATTGGGGCGGGAGTGCAGGGCAGTTAGCCCTCTCTGTCACCCCGTCTGGACCCGGGGCCAACCTGGAGAGACAACCAGAGAGGGAGAGCTAAATCCTGGTTGCAGAACGAAGAGGAGTTGAAAAGACCAGGGGTATATCAGAACCTGGGGGAAAGGAAACTCCCAGAAAAGCTTTATTAGAGGTTGGAGGAAGCGTCCTTGCTTACTTGGTATGCCAGATACAAACAACTCCTGACCTCTGGTCACTTAAACCAGTACTTGTTCCACTGTTGGACTTACAACTTCTGAAATTGCATGGGGAGGAGGAGATAAATTTGAGGTGTAGAAAGAACCTGGAGGACTCTCCATGAAAATCACTTGTTTATATTTATTTGACAGCGGAAGACATGGTGAAAGAAATCAGGACTGCTCAGGAAAACTTTTTTTTTTTTTTTTGGTCTCCAGGGTTATTGCTGGGGTTCGGTGCCTGCACTACGAATTCACTATTTCTGGAGACTATTGTTTCCCTTTTGTTGCCCTTGTTGTTTATTGTTGTTGTTGGATAGGACAGAGAAAAATCGAGAGAGGACGGGAAGACAGAGAGGGGAAGAGAAAGACAGTCACCTATAGACCTGCTTCACCGCTTTTGAAGTGACCCCCCTGCAGGTGGGGAGCTTGGGGCTCAAACTGTGATCCTTGAACTTCTGTGCGCCTAATCCGCTGCGCTACCACCCGCCCCCGAAAACAATTTGTATTTATTTATCTGATAGAGGCAGTGAATTGTTTCCTTTAATGCAGTGGAGGGCAGGGCTTGAATCTGGATCCACATGGTAAAGGAGCACACTATTCATGTGAGCCCAGCTTATTTATTTAATTATGTACTTACTTTTTAAGATACTGTTTAGTTCTGGCAACTTTTTGTGTCACAGGTACGTAGTAAGATTATAAGCTAATCAATTTCAGTCATAGGTAAGATCTTTGCATTCATTTTGCTTGTCACTTATTGGCGATAATAGTGAGTTTAGTAAATCTCGAAGGTTTTTGCCTAACAATGACCTAAATCCAACAATTAGTAAGATTTTAATCAGACTTAAAGTAAATGAGAACACTTGGAGTTGTTGGATCTCTTGGTCAAGCAGCAGGTTGTTTACTTCAGTAAACAAATCCTGAAGCTTGACAGCTGTGGGTTAGTGTCCTTGAAAACCTGTCAAGAGCTATGGCTTGTGTGGTTGAAAAACGAGTCACCGAGAACGCAAATGACATCAGGCTAAGGCTCGTATTTCCTACCAGCCAAGGGAGTCCTATTGCAGTCAGGACATGAAGGTTGAAGAGAAACGTGAGCTCTTCTGAGATCCGCATTTGGTTAGAGCGATTGCGGAGTAAACTGGCTTAGAACCACAGAACCTTGCCTGGAGCGGGACAAAAGAGCAAACCATCTCCTAAAGCTCCAAATACCGCCGGCTGTATTGCCACGCTAAGACAAAAAAAAAAAAAGGTTCTGACTAGGAAACGAGAAGCAGAAATGAAACGCAGAAAGGGAAACAACAAAAGCAGTTTGAAGTCTGGTGAGGACAAAAAACGCCACAACCAAAGCCACATGTCTCCATTCCTCAACAAGGCAATCAAAACAAACCCGCGTGGCCCCGCCCAGCATCTGTCTCTTCGTGGTCACGTGAGCGGCGCTTCCGGAAAAGGCGGGAGTTAGAGCTGCAGTGTCTTCCTGCTGCTCATCTTGGGATACCGAGTTTTGCGCCTTCTCCGACCTCCGGTTCCACTCCAGTTTTGGGTCACGGCAGGATTTTCGTGGTGTCAGCTATGGCTGCAGGAGGGGATGTCAGTACTGATACAGCCGCTGAAGCTGGAGAAGTGAAAGGTAGGTGCCAAGGCTGAGGTTAGATTTTGAGTACAACTCTGTGAGCTGACTCTCTTGGCACCTCTTCCGGGGTCCTTTAACTCCATCCCATATCTTGTTGCCCTATGGCTTTAACATAGGAAAAGAGCAATTTGTCTTTTAGGGAACGGGTTCCCTTGTCCTTCTCAGATTTTGGCATCTTGATGTTTATCCCCCCAGAGGCCAGCAAAACACCTAGGTGTCTCAAATGACGATGAGTTGAAATTAAAAGTAGTAAAATTGGAGCATATCCTTGAGACAGATGGAGGAATCTGGAATATTCATGAACAGGAATTTTGCGAGTTGTTTTACTTAGGTGGAGTCCTACTGAGAACAGACCCATGAAGCCCTGCTAGCGTTTATTACTACGCCGTGCGCCACTGTTCTGGCTATTGACACGATTTCCAGAGACTTAAAAATAGAGACAGATTTAAAAAAATAAATAATGGGTATAATTCCATACATTTCATACTACCAGAGTTACATGACTCTATTGGAAACGTCCTTATTCTTTATCCCTCTGGGATTATGGTCCCAGGGTCATTATGGGGTGCAGAAGGTGGAAGGTTTGGCTTCTGTAATTGCTTCTCCGCTGGACATGGGTGTTGGCAGGTCCATCCATACTCCTCGCCTGTTTCTGTCTTTCCCTGGTGGGTTAGGGCTCTTGGGAGGTGGGGCTCCAGGACACATTGGTGAGGTCATCTGCCCAGGGACATCAGGATGGCATCATACTAGCAAGGCCTTAAGATATAAAGCAGGGGGGAGTCAGGTGGTAGCGGAGCAGGTTAAGCGCACGTGGCGCAAAGCACAAGGACCGGCATAAGGATCCCGGTTTGAGCTCCAGGCTCCCCACTTGCAGGGGAGTTGCTTCACAGGCGGTGAAGCAGGTCTGCAGGTGTCTGTCTTTCTCTCTCCCTCTCCGTCTTCCCCTCCTCTCTCCATTTCTCTCTGTCCTATCCAACAATGATGACAACAATAATAACTACAACAATAAAAACAACTAGGGCAACAAAAGGGAATAAATAAATAAATATTTAAACAAATTAAAAAGATACAAAGCAGAGCAAGTTGTTTATAATCACCAGACACCTAAAGGTAGGAAAAAAGAACAAGTAAAACTAGGGGTCTTATTGGGAAGAAGCTAGGATCTATTGTAGGTATGTTCCAAGGGGCCAAAATTACTTCAGTGATTTTTGCCTGAGCCTGATAGCTAACATGAAGGTAGACTAAAAATACTGTCTGGGAAATTATTGTCAGAGTTGAGAATAAGACTAGAAAGCTGGATCAGGGCATAGAGAAGCTCCCAAACATGAGCAAAGTATATAAATGCCATTAACTGTTAACCCTAACCATCTGACCTAGAGCCCATGTCTGTTCATATTTAGCACAGGAGCCTGTGCAACTTCTGAGTTTTGTCAGTCTGAGCTCACAGTCCATGGTCACAGCTAGGAGTATTATAGGCTTCGTTCCTTTCATGGCCAGTCTTCCTTGAGTGGCAGAGTAGGTTGACCCAGCCTCCCTTCAGAGAGTGAGGCATTCTCTACCATTGCTCTACAGTGAGGGCAAGTTGCCCTGGTCCTGGAGAGGCCCACAAGAGGGCTTATGATAACGTTCCTGATGGAAGTGACCGATGATGGTGGAGAGATCTGTTAGAGGACTAAGCCCATTATAGCTATGTGGGGATCCAAGGATTATCTGACTAGAGCCCCAGATGAGGGGGTAGCCTGATTTTGACACTAACGTGTCTTTGCCCTTATCCAGCTTTTGTAGTCCTTTCTTTAGACAAGTTTAATTTTTTCTTCCAATTGTTAAAGCACTGAGTGTCATTTATTGTATCCAAACCAGCATTGGGTTTATGAAATATGGCCTCAATTTAGGGAGAGAACAGACCTAGGATTTAAGTGGGTCCTAAGTTAACCTTAAGTTTTACTGCATTTTACTTGTTTGATAATTATAATAGAGGTTGCCATAGGGGACATAATTGTCCTTTAGTTGATATATGTACTTTTGCCAGTATATCTCTTGGCCAATTGTATACAATATTTTTTCTAAAGATTATTTAGGGGATGGCATTAATGCTGTTGCTGTTAGAATAGATTAGGGGATATCTCTTACATTTGTGTAGTAGAATAGATACAGTGATTAAGGGAAGTGAAGTATGGGGTAGGAAAGGAAGGTGTCTAGGCCTAAGTAGTAGATATTTGATTAGATACATTATGGTATCTTCTTTAGGTCTTTCTACTTGCTTGGTGAACTTTAAGTCTAAGTCTAATCACAGCAAACTGTTGAGCACTTTTACTTTGAGGTGTATATTTTCCCCTAATTTATGAATACATATGTACATGTACCCTCTCCCTTTGGCTTTGGTCTATATCTAGGGTCTGTAACTTTGTTAGGGTGTGTGCCATTTGAAATGGAACTAGGGAGTCATATAAGTTAAGAAAGGTCTTACCAGATTATTGGATTTGGAAGTTTGACATTTTAGGCTTGCTGTCTGGGTACAGGACAGAGTGAAATATGACATGGTGGAACTGTTTGCATTGATTTAGTTGAGGTCAGCAGAGGCAGTATTGCAGGGTGCTCCTCATGAAGAGGAGAAGCATCATGAAATATAAGCAAACTCCCAGATGGGACAGATTAAAAAAAAATTGGGGGGGGGGTTGGGGCGGTAGTGCAGCGGGTTAAGCACATGTGGCGTAAAGCGCAAGAACCAGCATAAGGATCCGGGTTCAAGCAGTGAAGCAGGTCTGCAGGTGTCTGTCTATCTTTCTTTCTGCCTCTCTGTCTTCCCCTCCTCTCTCTATTTCTCTCTGTCCTATCCAACAATGACGACATCAGTAACAACACTAATAACTACAACAACAAAAATAACAAAGGCAATAAAAGGGAAAATAAATAATAATACAAAAAATTGGAAAGCCAGACAAAGAAGTGGAAAGAGACCATAACACTGAAGATTCCTTCATTGTAGTGGGGCTGGGCTCCAACCTGGGTTGCACACATGGTAAAGCAGTACTATATCCAAGTGAGATATTTTGCGAGCCTGAGACAGAAATTTACAGAGAAGGGGGAAATAGAGAAAAAGACACCTGCAGCACTGCCTCACCCCTTTTGATGCTTTTTATCTTCCCTTCAAAATGGAGAAAAGCATTTCTCCCTGCCTTTATTTTTTTCTGGCAAACTACAGCCTTTTACTACTGCACCTATTTAGTGAACTTTACTGGGGAAAGTCCTCAGAGAAATTGACACTATAAAATCTAAGCGGCCAACCTTTTGAATATTCATTCAGATGGACCTTTTGATGATCTTTCTGATTATGTTTCTTTCTCCATTGGCAATTTCCCAGTTTCATTTCTTTTCACATTTTCAACTGGTTGATTTTGTCAGCCAGGTCAATTTTGCACCCTGTCAACTTTTTTCTTGTCACTTCAGATCAGTGTCCAAATCATCCACATCTATCACCTAAACCACTACTGTATTTCTAGGTTTTGTGCCCTGATTCCTATCTTGTACACTCCAATCTGTTTTCATTCAAGAACAGAAAGTGACACTAGGGGCCAGGTGATGGCACACCTAGTTAAGCTCACATATTACATTGTGCAAGGTCCCAGATTTGATTCCCTGGTTGCTGTGTGCAAGGGGAGAGCTTTGTGATTGGTGAAGCAGGGCTGCAGGAGTCTCTCTGTTTCTCTCCCTCTCTACCTCCCCCCCCTCTCCATTTCTGGCTGTTTCTATCCAATAAATAAAATTAAAAAAAAAAAAAGAAAGGAAAAGAAAAGAAAGTGACACTACCTTCCTTGAGGGATTTCAATGAATTCCGTTGCTCTTGAAATTTAGAATAAATTCCTAATAAATTCCTAATCTAGCCTAGTAGAGTCTTTGTTCTGGTTTATTCCAGTGTCTTTAGTAGCCTCTTTTGTCTCTTTTCTTTTATTTTTTTTTCTCTTCTCGTGTTGGATTCTTAATCTTCAGGTTCAAACTATGTCACCATCTGAGAGCCATCTTATCTGAAACAATTGTGGTTTTGCCCTACCCTCTAACCCAAGATATTCTATATTATAAGCTTCCACTTCCCTTCATTTTACTTGTCACAGTCTATATTTACTTGTTTCTTATTGTTTCTCCTGTTAGATGTTACTCGTCTTGAAGGCAGAACTTGTATCTGTTTTATTCACATGTGCCTAAGCAGCAAAAGTACAGTGCAGTATATAGTGGGAACTTAATACTTAGTATTGTATGAATGAATGAATAAAAGAACCATGTATCAGTCCAGAAGCAAGTAGAGAAAGCATGGCATGGTCCAAGAACTGCTGAGGAGTGGTGAGAAAAGAAAAAAGAGAGAGAGTTTTGGTGAAAGTATTGATCTACTCTCCTGGCAAATGCAGTGTGCACACATTTTTTTTAGATCTTTGCATTTGTTTCCACTAAAGGAGTCTCTGAATACTATCTGTGAAATTTCATCCTCTAGAAAGATCACTTTGGGTTGACTGCTTATTACTATTACGAAAATAAGTTGAATAGACAAAATCCTACTGGAAGAGAAGACTTTGTCTTAAATGTGATATGAACAATGGGTAGGAAAAATATATTAAATAAATGTGTGTGACAGTACAAAGATAAATATAATGGGAGTTACGGAATTTAGTTCTTTTTATTTATTTATTTATTTTTAATATTTATTTATTCCCTTTCATTTTCAAAAGACTTGAATGCACTCTATAAACTGTAAACTATTTCATTCACTGAGGTAGGAAACAGTCCATGCCCTAAAATAACTTGTAAATTAGATAGATAGATAGATAGTTATAGAAATAATAATCCACATCTATTACCTTGGGAGAACTAGCAGTTTTCAGTGGAGGGAATGAGGACACAGAACTCTAGTGGTAGGGTTGCCCTTGTTGTTTTATTATTGTAGTTTTTATTGCTGTTGTTGATGTCGTTGTTGTTGGATAGAACAGAGAAAAATGGAGAGAGGAGGGGAAGACAGAGAGAGGGAGAGAAAACAGACACCTGCAGACCTGCTTCACCGCTTGTGAAACGACTCCACTGCAGGTGGGGAGCTGGGGGCTCAAACCAGGATCTTTCTGCCAGTCCTTGCGCTTTTCTTAACAAATCCATTATCTCTTTCATCATCAAAAGACTTGAATGCACTCTATAAACTGTAAACTATTTCATTCAGTGAGGTAGGAAACAGTCCATGCCTAAAATAACTTGTAAATTAGATAGATAGATAGATAGTTATAGAAATAATAATCCACATCTGTTACTTTGGGAGAACTAGCAGTTTTCAGTGGAGGGAATGAGGACACAGAACTCTAGTGGTGGGGATGGTATGAAACTGTACCCTCTATTTGTAATTTACTAATAAAATAAGAAAAACTATAAAAAATAGCTTATAAATATAGTGGGGTGGGGCTGGGGAAGACATATAAAACTGTAGTATAAAAGACATGCACAAAAGTAAGAGACAAAATACTTAGGATGAGAATATCACACACATCTCAGCTTTTGAGCTGAGAGGACAGTAGACCATTATAAATTGGAATGGTCTGTGTTCCTTAGTTCTGGCATAATTTGATTATAGAAATGATGGAAAGAGGCTATTTTTGGTGAAGTGAGTGAGAGGTAGTACAGAAAATTTAAGGTATGTGAGTTAGGGAGAGAGAGATGGGGACACATAATGGTTGGCTAGAGTAGAAACTGAGAATGCAGATGAAAAAGTGGAAGATTGTTTTGAGACCAAGAAAGACCAGGATAAGCCATAAATGTTGCAGCAAAAAAGAGGGAAATAGTGGGTTTCACTTTTCTCAGATAAGTAGAGAGTAATCTACAGAGTGAAGACATAGAAAAGTATTAGGAATGAAGAAAGTTAGGAATTGTTATTGTAGAGACTAAGGTGGTTAGTAGTTAGTGGTAAATAGCATGTTTAGAGCATGGAGTGGTGCAGGTAAGCATAATATTGAGGAACAGCTGTACATTCCTTTGTTTTGAGACTGTTCCTAGTTGTACTCAATAGTTCATTATGCAAAAGAAGAGAAAATGTGGTTAGCTTTAATAAAAATTTTTGCACGTTGCTAAAAAGAAGGTGTGAATTCAGCAAACATGCATTGTTTATCAATTAATAATACAGTCTAGGAAAGTAGAGCACAAGACTTTTATGTGTACAAAGCCTAGGCCCTGAGTTCAGTTCCCCTTCTCCCACTGCTATGCTGAAGAAAAATTCTGGCATTGGTCTCTGTCTCTTGTGAGGTAAGTAAATTAGGAAGTCTTAGAAATAACAGACTTGTCGGTAAGGATGTGGCATTTTGATATTTTCTGTTCAAAGCAACGAATTTAAAAAAGTAATCCTGACGTGGTGCAGAGAGCAAGGACCAGCCTAAGGATCCTGGTTCCAGCCCCTTGGCTGCTCCTAGGCGGTGAAGCAGGTCTGCAGGTGTCTATCTTTCTCTCCCCCTCTATATCTTCACCTCCTTTCTTCCATTTCTCTGTGTCCAATCCAATACGATAACATCAACAACAGCAACAGTAATAACTATAATGTCCTTTCATATTTTTTAAACTTCCAAGTCATGTTGATATGTAGGTGGTGCTTGGGTTTTGATTCCTAGTACCATTTATGTCAGAATGATCATTTGATTCTCACTCTACTTCTCTTTTCATCAATACATCAGTCATTGCTTATGGTAGTGCTGGGGATTGAACCTGTGGCTTCAAAGCCTCAGGCATTAAAGTCTTCTGAATAACCATTATGCTGTCTCCCCTATAATTTAAGATAATTTGAGAAGAATCATTTAAGAATTTTGGTTCTGTGGGTGGCCAGGAAGGTGGTTCATTCATAGCACATTGGACTTAATTGTGTGAGTTCTGAGTTTGGTCCCTGGTGCTGCATGTGTTAGTGATCCTTTGGTTCTCTATCTCTTGTTAAACTGACTAAAGCTGGGTTTTGCAACCTCAAGACATGTAAACCTTTTGCATAACCATTTTGTTTTGGACAAACATATGGTCTATAAAGCCCTATAAAGAGCTGAGGCTGGATGGATCATGGCTGATCTAAGCCCTCCTAGCAGTCTTTCAGTTCTAAGATTGTAGATTGTTCACACTTTAAACATTTTGCTTCTAGAATTTAAGAGGGCAGGGGAAAAAAGCGAGTGCCATACTTTTGGGGTAGAACTTAATCCACTTATTATAAATCATATAAGACATGGAATCAGAGCCAAGAGACTAAAAGGCACAGAATGGTCCCCAAATAGTCTCATGCTTAGTTAAATATGTCTAACCACCTTTCTAGAAGTAAGTACATGGACATTAAGAAACACATTAATAGAGATTTAACAGAACAGTTACAAAGAAGTAAATAAATATTTTTCCTCTACCATGCAACTTAAACACACACACACACACACACACACACACACACACACACACACCTGAGCTAAAAACACTAGATACTATTTAATAGAAGACCCTAAAAATTGAAATTTGCTGAGAAAGCAGCTTTCCCAATGACTTCTATATACTAAATGTGCAAACACTTGCTAAATAAATGGAAAGTACTTGTTACAAAGTAGGATGCTCACCATAAGAGGAAATTAGCACAGTTATAGAAGTTCAAGTTTGGGAGTTGGGCTGTAGTGCAGCTGGTTAAGCACAGGTGGCACAAAGTGCAAGGATAGGCATAAGGATCCCGGTTCGAGCCCCCAGCTCTCCACCTGCAGGGGAGTCGCTTCACAGGCGGTGAAGCAGGTCTGCAGGTGTCTGTCTTTCTCTCCCCCTCTATGTCTTGCCTTCCTCTCTCCATTCTCTTTGTCCTATCCAACAATGACAACATCAACAAAAACAATCATAACTGTAACAATAAAACAAGGGCAACAAAAGGAAATAAATATTAAAAGAAATTTAAAAAAAAAGTTCAAGTTTATCAAAGTAACACAACAATCTAGTGATTGCAAGGTAAACTAATTTGGTTTCTGGTAGTTTAACGATGAACTGGATCATTAAACTAACAAATTTTAAGTATTGCTGTTTCTATTAAAGAAAAATACAATCTGCATCTTATTAATTAAATAGCCTAAGGGTGCACCCAGTCGTCCCAAGCCAGGAATACTTGTACAGAGCTATAAAAAATCTGAAGCCTTAATAGACTATAAAGGATAAGTATACTTAGTTCTAAAATTGAAGCGAGCAGCAATTTCTAACTGGAAACTGCTGAGAAACTAGATTAGTAATCCAGGTATTGCACAATATTTTTTTCTCCTTCTAAATGTACCGTGTTATTCAATTTACTATAGCATCATGCAAAAACTTCTATGAACATGCAAAAGCTTCTGTGAACATGCTTCTATAAATCATGAAAAGCTTCTATGAACAGCTATATGCCACCAAGCTAGAGAACCTGGAAGAAAAGGAAGAATTCCTAGAAACTTATAGCCTTCCAAAATTGAACCAGGAAGAACTATAGAGCCTAAATGGACCAATCACAGATAAAGAAATTGAAACAGTTATTAAGAATCTTCCCAACAACAAAAGTCCAGGACCAGTTGGCTTTATAAACGAATTCTGTAAAACTTTCAGGAAATAATACCTATATGTTTAAAGCTCTTCCAAAAAAAAAAAAAATTGAAGACACAAGAACACTCCCTTCCACCTTCTATGAAGCCAACATCATCCTACTACCAAAAGCAGAAAGGGAAACAATAAAAAAGGAAAACTACAAACCAGTATCTCTCATGAACATTGATGCTGAAATACTAGCCAGCCAGATACAGTGGTATATTAAAAAGATTGTTCATCACAACCAAGTGAGATTTATCCCAGGAATGCAAGGCTGGTTCAATATACCAAAATCAATCAATGTGATTTACCACATCAATACAAGCAAGACCGAAAACCTTATGATTATCTCAACAGATGCAAAGAACGCTTTCAACAAAGTCCAATACCCATTCATGCTCAAAACACTACCAAAAAAAAAAAAAAAAAAAAAAGGAAATAGATGGAAAATTCAAAATAGTGGAGTCCTACAGCCAACATCATATTCAATGGACAGAAGCTGAAGCCATTCCCCCTCAGATCGGGGACTAGATAAGGCTGTCCACCATCACCATTAGTATTCAACATAGTATTGGAAGTTCTCGCCATAACAGTCAGGCAAGAGAAATGAATCAAAGGAATAAAGATTGGAAGGGAAGAAGTCAAACTTTACTATTTGCAGATGATTTGATAGTATACATAGAAAAGCTTAGAGAATCCAGCAGGAAGCTTTTGAAAACATTAGGCAATATAGCAAGGTATCAGGCTATAAAATCAATGTACAAAAGTCAGTGGCATTTCTTTATGCAAACACTAAGTCCAAAGAAGATGATATCCAGAAATCAGTCCCATTTACTATCATAGCAAAATCAATAAAATATCTAGGAATAAACCTGACTAAAGAAGTGAAAGACTTGTGTACTGAAAACTATGAGTTGCTATTCAAGGAAATAGAAAATGATAGAAAGAAATGGAAAAATAGACCATGCTCATTCATGGACTAGAAGGAATAGTATCATCAAAATGAATATTCTACCCAGAGCCATATACAGATTTAATGCCGTACCCATTAAGTTCCCACCAAGATTCTTTAAGAGAATAGAACAAAAACTACAATCATTTATCTGGAACCAGAATACACCTAGAATCACCAAAACAATCTTGAGGAAAATAAACAGAAATGGAAGCATCACATTTCCAGATCTCAAACTATATTATAAGGTCATCATAATCAAAACAGCCTGGTACTGGAACAAAAATAGGTACACAGACCAGTGAAGCAGAATTGAAAGCCTAGAAATAAACCCCACTTCTGTGAACATTTAATTTTTTATAAGGGGGCCAAAACTATTAAGTGAAGAAAGAAGGGTCCCTTCAATAAATGGTGCTTGGGAAACTGGGTTGAAACGTGCAGGAATGAAACTTAACTACTTTGTCTCACCAGAAACAAAAGTCAACTTCAAGTGGATCAAGGACCTGGATGTTAGACCAGAAACTATCAGATACTTAGAGTGAAATATTGTCAGAACACTCCCATCTAAATCTCAAGGACATCTTTGTGTCCTCAAGGACACAAACACAATCTCAAGGAAGACTAAAACAAAAACAAATCAATGGGAGTACATCAAATTGCAGAGCTTCTGCACAGCAACAGAAACCATCACCCAAAAGAAGACAGTCCTCACAGAATGGGATAAGATCACCACATGCCATACATCAGACAAGAGACTAATAATCAAAATATTATATAGAGAGCACACCAAACTCAGCATCAAAAAAGCAAATGACTCAATCCAAAAGTGGGCAGAGGATATGAACAGAATATTCTCTACAGAAGAGATACAAAAGGCATATGAAGAATTGCTCCAGGTCAGTGATTGTCAGAGGGATGCTAAAATAAAGGTAACAATGAGATACATACCACCTCACCCCTATGAGAATGTCATACATCAAAAACAACAGCAGCAACAAATGCTGGAGAGGTTGTGCGGACAAAGGAACCCTTACAAAGCTTGAAATGGACCTTCCATATGACCTAGTAATTCCTTTCCTAGGCATATATCATAAGGACTCAATCATACCCATCCAAAAAGATATATGTACACTTATGTACATAGCAGTACAATTCATAATAGCCAGAGCCTGGAAGCATCCCAAATGCCCAACAACAGGTGAATGACTGAGAAAACTTTGGTAGATATATTCAATAGAATACTACTAAGTTGTTAAGAATAATGAACCTACCTTCTCTGGCCCATCTTGGATGGAGCCAGAAGGAATCATGTTAAGTGCAGTAAGTGAGAAAGACAAAGATGAGTATGGGATGATTTCAGTCATAAACAGAAATTAAGAAAGACGAACAGGGAAAAACAAAGTTGAATTTGACTGAGTTTAGAGTATCTCACCAAAGTAGATTCTGGGTGGGGGAGAGGGTAGGTTTTTAACTTCACTATAGGATTTGGGTTGTTGACACAGGCCTTTGGTGGTGGGAATGGTGTTAATAAACATTCCTATTAACTTATAGTCTTATAAATCACCATTTAATCAATATGCATGGGGAAAATTAAATTGAAACTCCCAAGCTTGTTTATGCATAGACCCCAGTTCTGATTATATGTTCCTTCAGTCTAAGCACTTAAGGTTTCAAATTGGTAACGTGATTGAATTTTAACAGTGGGCTCCAATTTTTAATACATTTCTTATAATGGCTGTTTAATTGAAATATTAAATCACCTATAGTCTTAGACCAGGGAGACCAGAAACAACTACTTGTGACACTATACAAGATACACCTATATGTCAGTAGCATTAAATGGCATAAATCATGGTAACGTCTTACATGATACAGCAAATCCTAACCATGGGATTTTCAAAATAAACCAAATTCCCTAATATGTTAGTTACAATAATAACTATCTATTGCCTTCTTAAACTCCAAGACAGCAGGAACCCTCCCTATTCTCTATAAAACCCATATTTCTCCTAGTCCTGGAAAATCCAGGGTATGGCTTGTCTTCCTCCATGCTTAACTCAATCCATAACATTTGATACTGCATCTTCTAAGCTCAACCAAACAATGCAACCAGTACCACCTTGACACGTTTCACTTCAGATTGTGACCAGAGACACTGAGCATGGAATGTCAACCCTTCAGTTCCAACACTCATGTGAGATTTTTCCTAGCTCATAGGACTCCTCAATTCCATATTGGGTGTTGTACCTCCTTACAAAGCCACAGAACCTAGATATAGATCAGGGTCCATGAGACAAAACACTTGCACATTTACCTGTAAGTTAAGGGAAAGTATACACCTTAAAGCAAAAGTGCACAATAGTTTGTAGTGACCCAAAATAGGAGGCAAGTATAAAACCCTTTAAAAAAGGGGGTCCAGCAGGTTAAGTGCAGGTGGCACAAAGCACAAGGACCGGTGGAAGGATCCTGGTTCAAGCCCCAGCTCCCCACCTGCAGGGGAGTTGCTTCACAGGCGGTGAAGCAGGTCTGCAAGTGTCTATCATTCTCTCCCCCTCTCTGTCTTCCCCTCCTGTCTCCATTTCTCTCTGTCCTATCCAAAATATCCTATATATATAAACTAAAATATAAAAAATAAAAGGGAGTTGGGCGGTAGTGTGGGTTAAGCGCATGTGGTGCAAAGCGCAAGGACCGGCAATGAGGATCCCGGTTCAAGCCCCTGGCTCCCCACCTGCAGGGGAGTCGTTTCACAGGTGGTGAAGTAGGTCTGCAGGTGTCTGTCTTTCTCTCCCCCTCTCTGTCTTCCCCTCCTCTCTCCTTTTCTCTCTGTCCTGTCCAACAACGATAACATCAGTAACTACAACAATAAAACAAGGGCAACAAAAGGGAATAAATAAATATTAATAAAAAATTTTAAAAATCTTAACAAAAGACCTAAAAAAAAAAGACACCATAAAATGATACTTACATACTTTTCCCATATTTGGGGGCTACTCTCTGCCCTGATCCAGCTTTCTAGTCCTATTTCCAACTCTGATGCCATCTCCCCAGACAATACCTTTGGTCCACCTGCATGTTAGCTATTGGGTGCAGGCAAAAATTAGTAAAGTTATGGCCCCCTTGGAATATACCTAAAATAGACCTATGAGCTTTTACCAAAATGGAGATCCCCAAACTCATCTGCTATATTCTTGCCTTTACATTCCTAACTATTAAACAATTTATTCAGCTTTATATTTTAATGCTTTTCAGGCACCAAGTTGCAAATGCTACCCGGGAACACCACCTTTCCAGAGTTCTGCCCAACTCGGGAAAGAGGGACAAGCTGGGAGTATGGATCGACTTGCCAATGCCCATTTTCATCAGAGAAGCAATCACAGCAGCCAGACCTTCCTTCTGCACCCCATAACAATCCTAAGTCCATGCTCCCAGAGTGATAAAGAATAGGAAAGCTTTCAAGGCAGAGATTGGGATACAGAACTCTCATGATGGGAATTGTGTGGAATTGTACCCCTCTAATCATATGTTCTTGTCAATATTTTTTATTTTATAAATAAATTAATAACAATTTAATAAATAAAACATAGATGAGAATCTCCCTAGACCCCTATAACTTCAACCATAGGGAAAAATACAATTAGCTGTTTCTTCATGTTATATGCAACAACTTCATTATTACTTATTATTTATCTTCCTAGGCGAACATGTCAAACCTTTTACACCTGAGAAAGCAAAAGAAATTATAATGTCTTTACAACAACCTGCAGTCTTCTGTAACATGGTTTTTGATTGGCCAGCACAACACTGGACTGCCAAACACCTTTCTGAGATTCTTTGCAATAAGCAAATACGATTCAGAATGGGAATGAAAAGCATAGATACAGGTAAGTAATCATCAGAATAATGTATCTTTAATTTCACCCCCACATTCTTGGCAGTAGTTTCTTTACTTCTAAAGATTCTAGAGCTGTCTCTACACCTCTTTTGGATGATTTTCAAGTAGAAAAGTTTTATTGTAATGTTTAGAAAGATAGTTTGTGTAAGATTTTGTTTTTAGCTTAAACAACCAGTTCAGACACACTAAACATTTGTTAATATGTTGTTACTTATTTTTTCATACACATGAAATAAAAAACAAAAACTACAAACTAGTAATCTAATACACCCTCTAAAGTATGTTCTTTCGTTTGTTTCCTCATATACTATTTTTAGTGTTTAATCTTGGTTGGACTTTTCTCTCTTCTTTATTGGTTGTTTGACTTCTATTGCATTCACAAAATGAAACATGTAAAGCTGTTTTTTTCATTCTCTCAAGTAGTTAGGTATTGCTGACTTCTTCCCTGAAGACATTTTTATAGTTTGCTTGCCTTTTAGCTAGATAAATCAAATGCTATGACTTTATAAAAGTGTTGTTCCTAATCTAAAAGAGTACAGAGCCCTTATATGGTTTCTGGTTTCTAAAGCTCATGCTCTGCCTGCTGAGCCACGTCCCTAGCCAAAAAGAATTTTTACTTATTTTAGATATAAACCCTTATCAGATACATGACTTTTAAATATTTTCTCTAATTCTATTGGCTGTCTTGGCTGTCTGTAGCTGTGAATAACTGCTTGGATTTATTCCTGAAGATAGTTTTTTTGAAAATTTGTAATAACATAAAGATAAAATACACTTCTCCATTTTAAATTATACTATTCAGTAGTTTTAGCTTAACCACAATGTTTAATCACTGAGACTTCAGAACACCTTCTTATTTTCTTAAAGCTATATTTATTTATTTATTTATTTTATTTATTTATAAATGATAAAGAGAGAAAGAAGAGATAACCAGAGCTTCTGGCATTTGCAATGCCCAGAATAGAAGTCAGGACCTCATGTTTGAGGATCTAATGCCAGAACATTTTCATCACCCCAAAAGAAATGTGGCATTCTGTAAGCAGTCATTCAGCCTTTTGCCTTAACCCCAGCCCCTGATAACTACTAGTCAATTTTCTGCTTTTCATGAGAATTCTGGGCATGTCATATAAGTAGAATCACACAACATATTGCCTTTTATGTCTAGCTTCTTTCATGTTTTCAAGATTCATCCACATTATAGTATGTGGCTATATTTTCCTTTTATTACTAAATAATACTTTACAAGACAAACCCTACATTTTGTTGATTCAGTCATCAGTTGATAGAATATATAACAACATTTGGGTGGTTTCTAATTTTAACTGTTAAGTAGAATGCCACTGTGAACATTTATGTATAAATTTGTGTGTGGCTTTTATTTCTCTTTGGTTAATATCTAAAGTGGAATTGTCTAGTCTTTAGGTAACTCTGTTTAACCTTTTGCAGAACTGCCAAACCGTTTTTCAAGGCAGCCAAACTATTTGATATTCCTATTCCAGTGTATATAGGTTCCAGGTTCTTTGTGATGCCTACACATTCCTTTTTTATTTTAACCATCCTAGAGGATGTGAAGTGCTATCCCATATGATTCCAGCTGTATTATTTGAATGACTAGTTATGATGAGCATCTTTTATGGGTTTATTGACAATTTGCATATTTTCTGTGGGTCATTGTTCAGATCCTCTGCTCATTTCCTAATAGTTGTTTTGTTTCTCTTGCTTTTGTCTTTTTGTTGGATTTATAAAAGAGAAATTTATACATTGTCAGAGATAGAACTTGGTTCTCTAAAGCTTGTGCTTTACCTGCTGAACCACCTTTCTGGACAAAAGGAATATTTATTTATTTTAGATAGAAGCCCTTATCAGATACATGACTTTTTTTTTTTTTTTCCTAGCAAATAGCTGCTAAGCAGTTCTGAGCTTCTGCTTTCCTACTTTGGAAAAAAAAAAAAACTTGTGTTTTAGCTTGGGGAAAATCTTGGACTGTCAAATTTTTTATTATTATTATTATTATTATTTTATTATTTATTTTTTTATTTTTTTATTTAAGAAAGGATTAATTAACAAAACCATAGGGTGGGAGGGGTACAACTCCACACAATTCCCACCGCCCAATCTCCATATCCCACCCCTCCCCCGATAGCTTTCCCATTCTCTATCCCTCTGGGAGCATGGACCCAGGGTCATTGTGGGTTGCAGAAGGTGGAAGGTCTGGCTTCTGTAATTGCTTCCCCGCTGAACATGGGCGTTGACTGGTTGGTCCATACTCCCAGTCTGCCTCTCTCTTTCCCTAGTAGGGTGAGTCTCTGGGGAAGCGGAGCTCCAGGACACATTGGTGGGGTCTTCAGTCTAGGGAAGCCTGGCCGGCATCCTGATGACATCTGGAACCTGGTGACTGAAAAGAGAGTTAACATACAAAGCCAAACAAATTGTTGAGCAATCATGGACCCAAAGCTTGGAAAAGTGGAGAGGAAGTATTAGGGAGGTACTCACTGCAAACTCTAGTGTACTTCTGCTTTCTTACTTTGGTGCGATACTCCAAACTCAGTCAATTTCTGCTTTGCGTTTCTACTTCTTCTTTTTTTTTTTTTTTTTTTTACATGCATAACATTCCCCAGATTCCCATTTAACAGTACAACCCCCACTATTTCATTCATCATTTTTCATGGACCTGTATTCTCCCCACCCACCCACCCACCCCAGAGTCTTTTACTTTGGTGTAATACTCCAATTCCATTTCAGGTTCAACTTGTGTTTTCTTTTCTAATCTTGTTTTTCAACTTCGGCCTGAGAGTGAGATCATCCCATATTCATCCTTCTGTTTCTGACTTATTTCACTCAAAATGATTTTTTCAAGGTCCATCCAAGATCGGCTGAAAACGGTGAAGTCACCATTTTTTACAGCTGAGTAGTATTCCATTGTGTATATATACCACAACTTGCTCAGCCACTCATCTGTTGTTGGACACCTGGGTTGCTTCCAGGTTTTGGCTATTACAAATTGTGCTGCCAAGAACATATGTGTACACAGATCTTTTTGGATGGATGTGTTGGGTTCCTTAGGATATATCCCCAGGAGAGGAATTGCAGGGTCATAGGGTAGGTCCATTTCTAGCCTTCTGAGAGTTCTCCAGACTGTTCTCCACAGAGGTTGGACCAATTGACATTCCCACCAGCAGTGCAGGAGGGTTCCTTTGACCCCACACCCTCTGCAGCATTTGCTGCTGTTACCTTTTCTGATGTGTGACATTCTCACAGGAGTGAAGTGATATCTCATTGTTGTCTTGATTTGCATTTCTCTGACAATCAGAGACTTGGAGCATTTTTTCATGTGTTTCTCGGCCTTTTGGATCTCTTCTGTGGTGAATATTCTGTCCAAGTCCTCCCCCCATTTTTGGATGGGGTTATTTGTTGTCTTGTTGTTGAGTCTGGCAAGCTCTTTATATATGTTGGTTATTAAACTCTTATCTGATGTATGGCATGTAAAGATCTTCTCCCATTCTGTGAGGGGTCTCTTGATTTGGGTAGTGGTTTCTTTTGCTGTGAAGAAGCTTTTTAATTTGATGTAGTCCCATAGGTTTATACTTGCCTTAGTCTTCCTTGTAATTGGATTCGTTTCATTGAAAATGTCTTTAAAATTTATGCGGAAAAAAGTTCTTCCAATATTTTCCTATAAGTATCTGATAGTTTCTGGTCTAACATCCAAGTCCTTGATCCACTTGGAATTTACTTTTGTATTTGGTGAAATACAGTGATTCAGTTTCATTCTTCTGCATGTTTCGACCCATTGTTTCCAACACCATTTGTTGAAGAGACTCTGCTTCCCCCATATCATAGTCTGGGCCCCTTTGTCAAAGATTAGATGTCCATACATGTGGGGCCTCATTTCTGGGCTCTCAATTCTATTCCACTGGTCAGTGTGTCTGTTCATGTTCCAGTACCAAGCAGTTTTGATGACAATGGCCCTATAATACAGTTTGAGATCTGGGAGTGTGATGCCTCCGGTTCTGTTCTTTTTTCTCAAGATTGTTTTGGCAATTCTAGGTCTTTTCTGGTTCCAGATAAACATTTGTAGCATTTTTTCTATTCTCCTAAAAAATGTGCTTGGGATCTTGATGGGGATAGCATTAAATTTGTAGATGACTCTGGGTAATATATTCATTTTGATGATGTTAATTCTTCCAACCCATGAACATGGAATATCTTTCCACTTCTTTGTGTCTTTTTCAATTTCTTTGAGTAGTGACTCATAATTTTAAGTATACAAGTCTTTCACTTCTTTGGTTAGGTTTATTCCTAGATATTTTATTGTTTTTGTTGCTATAGAAAAAGGAACTGATTTCTGGATTTCAATTTCTTCTAACTTAGTGTTTGCATAGAGGAATGCCACTGACTTTTGAATGTTAATTTTATAGCCTGACACATTACTGTATTGCCTGATGATTTCCAAAAGCTTCTTGCTGGATTCCTTAGGTTTTTCCATGTATACTATCATGTCATCTGCAAATAAGGACAGTTTGACTTCTTCTCTTCCAATCTGTATGCCTTTAATTCCTTGCTCTTGCCTGATTGCTATGGCAAGAACTTCCAACACTATGTTGAATAGTAATGGTGATAGTGGGCAGCCCTGTCTAGTACCTGATCTGAGGGGAAATGCTTCCAGTTTTTCACCATTGAGTATGATGTTGGCTGTAGGTTTGCTATATATAGACTCCACTATCTTCAGGAATTTTCCATCTATTCCTATTTTTTGTAGTGTTTTGATCATAAAGGGATGTTGTATTTTGTCAAAGGCTTTCTCTGCATCTATTGATATGGCCATGTGGTTTTTGGTCTTGCTTTTGTTGATGTGGTGGATCACATTGATTGATTTATGTATATTAAACCAACCTTGCATGCCTGGGATAAACCCCACTTGGTCATGATGAACAATTTTTTTGATATACTGCTGTATCCGGTTGGCTAGAATTTTGTTCAATATTTTCGCATCTATGTTCATCAGAGATATTGGTCTGTAGTTTTCTTTTTTGGTTGTGTCCCTGTCTGCTTTTGGTATCAGGGTGATGTTGGCTTCATAGAAGCTGGCAGGGAGTATCCAGTGTCTTCAATCTTCTGGAAGACTTTTAAAAGTAGAGGTATTAGTTCTTCTTTGAAAGTTTTGTAGAATTCATTTGTAAAACCATCTGGTCCAGGACTTTTATTTTTGGGAAGATTTTTGATAACTGTTTCAATTTCATTAGCTGTGATGGGCCTGTTCATGTTATCCACTTCCTCTTTACTTAGTTTTGGAAGTTGGTAGGTATCTAGGAAATCATTCATTTCTTCCAGGTTCTCTAGCTTGGTGGCATATAGTTGTTCATAGAAGCCTCGCATGATATGTTGAATTTCTGCAGTGTCTGTTGTGTTTTCTCCTCTTTCATTTACTATCTGATTTATTTGGGTCTTCTCCCTTTTTTGTTTTGTGAGTCTGGCTAAAGGTTTGTCGATTTTGTTTATTCTTTCGAAGAACCAACATTTACTTTCGATCTTTTGTATGGTTTTCCTATTCTCAATGTTATTTATTTCTGCTCTAACTTTAGTAATTTCTGTCCTTCTGGTTGCTTTAGGATTCCTTTGTTGTTCTTCTTCTAGGTTTTTAAGATGTGCAATCAGGCTGTTTATTTGTGCTTTTTCTTGTTTCCATCTGTGTGCTTGTATAGCTATGAACTTCCCTCTTAGGACTGCTTTAGCTGTGTCCCAAATATTTTGATAGCTTGTGTCTTCATTTTCATTGAACTCTCGAAACATTTTGATTTCTTCCTTGATTTCCTCTTTGATCCAGA
Source organism: Erinaceus europaeus (assembly GCF_950295315.1). Lineage (NCBI taxonomy): Eukaryota > Metazoa > Chordata > Mammalia > Eulipotyphla > Erinaceidae > Erinaceus > Erinaceus europaeus. The sequence goes on from NC_080170.1 coordinate 79,339,825, forward strand.
AGTTGTTAAGAAGTGTACTGTTGAGCTTCCACATTTTGGGACTGTTACTAATCTTTTGTTGATTGTTAAGTGTTAGTTTAATTCCACTGTGGTCTGAGAAGATGCTTGGGATGATTTCAGTGCTCTTGAATAGGCTGATGCTGTCTTTGTGGCCTAACATATGGTCTATCCTTGAGAATGATCCATGTGGATTTGAGTAAAATGTGTATTCCAGTTTCTTGGGATGAATGACTCTGAAAATGTCCAATAGTTCTAGTTTATCTATCTCTTCATTTAGCTCCCTTATGTCTTTACTGATTTTCTGCCTGGATGATCTGTCAAGTTGAGATAGTGGGGTGTTGAAGTCCCCTACTATGATTGTGTTACTGTTAATATATTGCTGTAGCTCTTTCAGTAGAAGTTTGATGTATTTAGATGGCTTCTCATTGGGTGCATATATATTAATAATTGTTAAGTCCTCTTGATTGACTGATCTTCTGAGCATTAAGTAGTGTCCATTCCTATCTTTTTTAATCTTATCTATTTTAAAGTCTATCATGTCAGATATGAGAATAGCTGTTCCTGCCCTTTTTTGTGGGCCATTGGCTTGAATGATAGTTTTCCATCCTTTCACTTTAAGTCTGTGTTTGTCTTGTTGCGTTAGGTGAGTTTCCTGTAGACAACATATTGTTGGGTTGTGTTTTCTGATCCATCTTCCTACTCTGTGTCTTTTAATAGGTGAATTCAGGCCATTGACATTTATTGATATCAAAGATTGAAGATATTTTAACGCCATTCTTGTAGAGTTTTAGAGTGTTTTGATATATGTCCTATTTGTGGTGGTCTAGTTGTTTATAGGAGACCTTTCAGAACTTCTTTCAGTGCAGGCTTGGTGATGGTTGCTTCCTTCAACTGTTGCTTGTCTGAGAAGGTTTTGATGCTTCCATCTAGTCTGAATGACAATCTAGCAGGATATAGTATTCTTGGCTGAAAGCCTTTCTCATTGAGCACTCATAGATATCTTGCCATTCTCTTCTGGCCTGTAGTGTTTGTATGGAGAAGTCTGCTGCTAATCTTATGGGTTTTACTTTGTAGGTGACTCTTTGTTTTTCTCTTGCAGCCTTGAGGATCCTTTCTTTATCCTTATTCCTTTCCAATCTAAGTATGACATGTCTTGGTGTCTTTATGTCTGGGTTAATTCTGTTTGGGACCCTCTGGGCTTCTTGAATCTTTATGTCTTTGGTGTTGTCTAGACTAGAGAAATTTTCAGCTTATGGCCTGGAGAACGCTTTCTTCCTCCTCTTCTCTTTCTTCCTCTGGTAAGCCAATAATGCGTATATTTTTTCTTTTGAAGTCATCCCATAGGACTCTGTTGTTGTTTTCAGCATCTCTTAATCTCTTTTTGAGATCTCTTACTTTTTTTTTAGTTGTCTCTAATTCATCCTCAATCTTTCTAATTCTGTCTTCAGCCTTATTGATTCTATTCTCTCTGCCCTCTACTGCTTTCTGGAGTTCATCTATTTTGTTGCCCTGCTCTGATACTGTTTTAGCTTGTTCAGCTAGTTGCCTTCTTAGCTCAGCGATTTCAGCTTTCAGCTCTCTAATAACCATGAGATAATTAGAATTTTCTTCCATATTCTCATTTGTTGTTCCTGCATTTCTGATTACAATTTTTTCAAATTCTTTACTCACTCCTGTTATTATTTCCTTAGCTAATGTTTGGATGTTGAACTCGTTGTTTTGTGCTTCACCCTCTGGAGGACTTTTAGCTGGACTCTTGTCCTGGTTCGAGTCTCCAATATTTTTTCTTCTTGTTTTAACCATTTTATATAAGTTAACAGTTTTTTCAATCCCTGAGTTGGAGTTCAGTGGTGTAAAAGCTTTTTTTTTTCCCCCTGTAGGCTATGGGAGCCTGAGGGCTTTCAAACTATCAATAGGCTTCTTAGCTTAATCACTGACTCCTGATCAAGAGATAAAACAGGGTGTGGCAGAGATAATCCAGTGGTTATGCAAAGAGACTTTCACAGCCCCTCAGCTATGCCACCGAGGTATAGGTCTTCTCCTGAGTTTCCCGGTTAGATCTCTGTACCCTGGTGTCCCTCCCTGTTGCTGCTCCAGATTCTGAGGGTAGTAGCAATGGAGACTCAGAGTTGCACTTGGAGAGTCTCTGGGGAGTCCTTTCCTCCCTTCAGCTGTCCCCTTGTTGGTGGAGCAGACTGGAGGTGGTGTCTCCACTGACAAACTGCTGAACTGTTAGCAGTCACTTAATCTCTCCTTAGGCCCCTCTCTCCTCTCTGTCACCAGCCACGCGTGTTTGTAGTCACGGGTGATTTACTGGGTTTCTGTGGTCATTCTAGTCCTGTCTTGTTTCGGTCCGGGTGGTCTCCTTTGGTATTCCTAGTTGATCTGGGAGAGGAGAGGAGAGGAGAGAAAGCGATCTGCTGCTCATAGCTCCGCCTCCAGATACATGACTTTTAAATATTTTATCTAATTCTGTTGGCTGTCTTGGTAATTTCCTCTTTTTAAAAGCTATTTCTTTTTTTTTTTAATTTTTTATATTTATTTTATTTATTCCCTTTGTTGCCCTTGTTGTTTTTTTATTGTTGTAGTAATTGTTGTTGTCGTTGTTGGATAGGACAGAGAGAAATGGAGAGAGGAGGGGAAGACAGAGAGGGGGAGAGAAAGACAGACACCTGCAGACCTGCTTCACCGCCTGTGAAGCAACTCCCCTGCAGGTGGGGAGCCGGGGCTCGAACCGGGATCCTTATGCCGGTCCTTGTGCTTTGCGCCACCTGCGCTTAACCCGCTGCACTACAGCCCAACTCCCTTAAAAGCTATTTCTTTGAGAATAAATATAGCCCTTCCACAGACAGTATATTACTATATACTGGGATAAAATAACTGACTAGAGTCAGCTTGCATGGATTAAGTTTTTGAAGAATTAATATATATATAAAGGTTATTGTGTTTATATTTTATGAGAAAATAAGAAAAAGGTGGGGGGATGGAGACCAGGGCACTGCTCTGACACGTGTGGTGTTGGGGAATGAAGTTGGTCCCTCATGTAAGCAAATCTTATACTCTACCTACCAAATTAACTACTCAACTTGTGGATTCAAATTTTGCCTTAACTGTGTGGCTTTTAGGAAGTCATTTAACTTTTTTTGTATCTTGTAATCTGTTGGTATGCTTCTAAATTCTGCTTATAAGACCTTCTGTTTTGATCATCACATTAAGTTCGCTTGTATTACTTACAGTGTGGTCTATTTACATAATCACTGTTTTACCTGGGTCCCGCCCTGCCTGCAGGGTATTGGTTTAATTCCCACTGTTTAGATGGTAGCTTTCTATGTTCTGTTTGTGCTCTTTTTTTGCTCCTCCCCCTCTCCTAGTCATTTCCTTTCGCTTGCCACTTCTGGTGAAGAGATGCATAAAAGGCGATGTATCTGATTAATAAACGAGATACTGCTTCCCTGCTCAGCCATAAGTCCCATGTCATCTCTCTACTGCCTGTGAAGCTAGCCCAGCCTGGCAAATGGTGCCTTGAACAGGGACTGGCAGCAATCATTTTCTAGATCAAATGCATTCAGTTACATTGAATAAAATGTAACTGTTCATAGTATATAGTAAGTACTTAATAAATATTATTTAAAATGGAGATAATTGGAAAATAAAAGTAAGGTGTTTCTTTTTCATTATAAAGAACACTTAAAAATGTCATCCACAGAAATTTTTAAAAAATTTTTATTTATAAAATGGAAATATTGGGAGCCAGGTGGTGGCATATCTGGTTAAGCACACACATTACAATATATAAGGACCCAGGTTCAAGCCCCTGGTCCCAACCTGCAGGGGGAAAGCTTCACGGGTGGTGAAGCAGGGCTGCAGGTGTCTCTGACAGGACCATAGGTTAAGAGGGTTACAATTCCATACAGTTCCCACCACCAAACTCCATATCCCATCCCCTCCCTTGATAGCTTTCCTATTCTTTATCCCTCTGGGAGTATGGACCCACGGTCATTATGGGGTACAGAAGGTGGAAGGTCTGGCTTCTGTAGTTGCTTCCCTGCTGAACATGGGCATTGACAGGTCGATCCATACTCCCTGCCTGTCTCTTTTCCCTAGTGCGGCTGAGCTCTGGAGAAGCGGGGTTCCAGGACGCATTGATGGGGTCGTCTGCCTGGGGAAGTCAGGTTGACATCTGGAATCTGGTGGCTGAAAAAGAGTTAAGATATAAAGCAGATAATTTTTTCCTTTTTTTTAAATTAATTAATTAATTAATTTTTGTTATTGGATAGAGACAGAGAGAAATTGAGAGAGAAGGGGGAGATACAGAAGAAGAGAGAGAGACACCTGCAGAACTGCTTCACTGCCTATGAAGGTGACTTCCCTGCAGGTGGGGAGCCCTGCTTCACTGCCTATGAAGGTGACTTCCCTGCAGGTGGGGAGCTGGGGCTCGAACCCAGATACTTAAGCCGGTCCTTGTGCTTTGCACCATATGTTGTGCTACCGCCAGACTCCCAAAGCAGAGAAATTTTAAAACCCTTCGTCTTACTACCAAGAAATAACCGTTTACATTGATTTTGATATGTTCGCAGGCATTTTTGTGCCTTATTGAATTTTCATAGCCTGTTCGTTTTTTTCTCAGTAATATTAGAATTTTTTTCTTATTGAAGTAATATTGGTATATAATAGAATATTGATTTCATTTGTGCAACATTACACAGCAATATGGGTGTATAGTACTTTATTTTTACCTCTAAAAGCCTAATTCCATCCTTCACCATAGAATGAATTTCTTTTGTGGTCTGGGAGGTAGAACAGTGGATAAAGCATCAGACTCTCAAGTATGAAGTCCTGAGTTTGATTCCCAGCATTGCATGAGCTAGAGAGATGATCTGCTTCTCTCTCTTTCTTCTTCTTCTCTTGTTCTCTCATTAAATAAAGTAATGAAAAAGATAAATTAACTCCTTTTACCTGCTTTGCCTTCTTTGTCCACTCTCTTTTTGATTACCACTAGTTTGGTACTTTGTTTATTGAATGCATTTATTTTTGATAGAGACAGAGAAAATTGAGAGGGAAGGGGAAGATAGATAGATAGACAGATAGATAGATTAATAGATACCTTCAGTATTACTTTACTATTCATGAAGCTTTCCCCCCTGCAGATGGGGACCAAGGACTTGAAACTGGCTCATCGCATACTGTAATGTCTGCTCAACCAGCTGCGCTACCACTCAGCCCACCCTACTAATTTGATCTTAAGAATCAAAAAGTTTATTTCTGTTTTTTGCTTGTTCCTCTTTCTTTCTTTCTTTCTTTCTTTCTTTCTTTCTTTCTTTCTTTCTTTCTTTCTTTCTTTCTTTCTCTCTTTCTTTCTTCTCTTTTTATTTTCCCTTCAGGGTTATTGCTGGACTCTGTGCCTGCACTATGAATCCAGTGCTCCTGGCAGCTATCTTTTCCCCAGTGTTGTTGTTGCTACTGTTGTTGCTGGATAGGAGGAGAAATTGAGAGAGGAAGAGAAGACAGAGGCGGTTAGAGAAAGATAGACACCTGCAGACCTGCTTCACTGTGTGTGAAGAAACCCCCCTGCAGATGAGGAGCCGGGCGATTGAACCGGGATCCTCACACTTCTCACTGTGTGTACTTAACTCACGACCTTCCAGCCTCCTTATTTTGATTCCTTACATGATAAAAAGAGTAGATTATGCAGTCTGTTTTTCTTATTAATGCTTCACTTAGCATTAAATGTATCTTTTCAAATGACTACCTAATATTCAGTTGTACAGTGGTATCATAATTTAAATTTTAAACTATCCTATTTTAGGATTTATTTTATCCTATTTTGATTGCTAAGCAGTTTTAAATTGATAAATAATATTATAGTAAGCTGTTTGAAAATGAATCTTGTTCAAGTATTTCATTAAATCACTAGAAGAATGACTTAGTCAAAGGTTCTGCACATTATCATCATACTATTCATAGAAGTTCTAAGACCAGAAACCTCTGAGTAATTCTGATTGCTTCTGTAAATATGGTGACTTGGTGATTTACATCATATATGTCTACATATATCAACTTACACAGCACCTGCTTCTCTCTTTCACCATAGTTACCTTCTAGTTGGCATTATTCTGCTCATTCTCACTTTACTGTAGTGGTAGCCTACGTTCTACACCACCTACCCTCCCTATCTAGGCTATTCTTCATACTAAAATCAGAGACAGTTTAAGTAAGCAAATCACCTATCTCTTTGCTTAAGATCCTTACATTTCTTTCTATTACTCTCAGCTAAAGACCAGAAATTTTTGCTGTGTTGTAGAAGAATCTCTGCCTTACCAGCTTTATATTTCCCCCTAACCTTTGACCAGATAGGCAGTTCTTTCACTTTTTTATATCTCTAGGTGGTTGCCTCTTACATATGCAGTTGTCTCAGTAATATTTAGCACAGTTATGATCACATGGTACGTAACTAGGAATGTCATTTTTGTATGGGTAAGGGCTGTGACTTATCATGGACTGATCTTATGGGCATTCAGGTATTTGTGGAAAGAATGAAAGATCTTTGAGATATGACAAGACTTATGCAGAAATTTGACATAGTGAAGTCAAATCAAATTTCCTAAAGTTTTGTTAAAGCAGAGCTCTGCTCAGCTCTGGTTTATGGTGCTAGGGATTGAATGCTAGGACTTTTGGTCCCTCAGGCTTGAAAATTTTTGCATAATCAATATGCTATCTCCCCAGATATTCCTCAACATTTTAATTATTTATTTTATGTGAAAAATCCTTTTTATTTAGCTTGGGATAGATAAATATTTTAATGTTTTCCTTGGGGAAATGTACTCTTGTGACAACAAAAATCCTGTAAATTTATACATTTCTTCAATAAAGTAATATTGTAGTTGGAAAACAAAGAAATATACCTGTATTAACAGATATTATTTCTTTCATCAACAGAAATGATTATTAAGGTACATATATAACCAATTTGTATGAAATACTAAAATAAAATTTTGTCTATATTATACTAATATAAATAAATATTCTAACATTTTCTTCTAATAGGATAGTTATTTCTCTTTTGCATTTCTTTGTACCCATTCCATATTTATTTAGGGATATGGCAGTCATTGATTTTTCCGAATAACTAAATTGGAAATTGCATCTTATATTTTAATAATATTTGCTGAATAATCCTTTTTTACCTACTGATTTTGAAAGGCATCCTTATTATATTATTATGTTGTTCCATATCCTAGAATCTGTTACTGGACATAATATTTAGCTATCAGATTTTGGGTCAATAATAATAATTATTATTAATATTTATTTATCCCCCTTTTTTGTTGCCCTTGTTGTTTTTATTGTTGTAGTTATTATTGGATAGGACAGAGAGAAATGGAAAGAGGAGGGGAAGATGGGGGGGGAAGACACCTGCAGACCTGCTTCACCGCCTGTGAAGTCACTCCCCTCCAGGTGGGGAGCCAGGGGCTTGAATCGGGATCCTTATTGCTGGTCCTTGTGCTTTGCACCATGTGTGCTTAATCTGCTGCGCTATCGCTGACTCTCAATTATTATTATTTTTTAATGTTTTACATATTTATTAATGAGAAGGATAGAAGAGAGAGTAGGAACCAGACATCCTTGTGGTACATGTGCTGCCGGGGATTGAACTCAGGACCTCATGCTTGAGAGTTCAGTGCTTTATCCACTGCGCCACCTCCTGGACCACAACAATTATTATTTTTTTATTATTATTATTTTAAAATTTACTGTTTATTCCCTTTTGTTGCCCTTGTTGTGTTTTTATTGTTGTAGTTATGATTGATGTCATTGTTGTTGGATAGGACAGAGAGAAATGGAGAGAGGCAGGGAAGACAGAGGGGGGGAGAAAGACACCTGCAGACCTGCTTCACTGCCTGTGAAGCGACTCCCCTGCAGGTGGGGAGCCGGGGGCTCGAACCAGGATCCTTATGCCAGTCCTTGTGCTTTGCACCACCTGTGCTTAACCCGCTGTGCTACCGCCCGACTCCCCACAACAATTATTTTTAAAGATCTTATTTCATATGAGATGGAGTATTATGAACAAGAGAGAGAAAGAGAAGCCTGGGCACCACTCTGGTAGATTCAGTGCCAACCAGAAAACTAGGAGGTAGAGACATTCAAGTCCGATGTTTGATCAGTCGAACTATTTCCCTAGTTCCTCAGCCACATATATTCTTTTCTTTATTTTTTCATTTCTGGGGCTTTGTCACTATGGGCTTTTCAGATACAGAAAGAGGCACCACACCACTGAAACTTCCCATAACAGCATAGTACTCCTATGTGGTATAAAGGGAACTTGAACTTGAGTTGTAGGCATGAAAAAGCAACAGGCTCTTAGGTGAACTGTCTAGTTGACCCTTAGTAAGTCATTTTTAAAAATTACATTATGTTAGCACATTATAAGTATTTTAATCTTTGCAAAGACAGCTCATCTCCCTGAATTGCTCTTCTTCTGTATTTTCTTAGATACTATTGAATTTTCCTTCTTGGGTGAATTCTGTTTATTTATCTATATATTATATATTTATCTAAGGAACTGGAGCCTCATGCATGTGCAGTTTGGCCACTGTATCATTCAGATAGAGAGAGGGAGAGATATCACAGCACTTGAGTTACCCCCAGTGTGTTACCCAGTAAGCATTGTCTCTGGCTCATCTATGTAAATTTGAAAGTTAAATGAAGTACTTATGTTAAATCCTGTTGGTATCTTAAATATAGTATTTATTAAGCATAATAAAAGATTCAGAATTCATCTTCCTATAAGAGCATGTTATCAAGTTTATTTTGTCTCTCAGTAACAAGATGTGGTATTTTTATATAGGTCTACAGATTTCTAAAAATATTGCAAAATTTTTATAGTTATTGGCAAGGAAGTATCTTTGTGTATTATATTTTTCTAGTTGGCTTTGAATGATACTTAAGTTTAAAAAACCATTTATTTTTGTATGCTGATTTGCTGAATTAAAATTGCACTATGAATTTAGTGCTCCTGGCAGCCATATTTTTTTCCCATTGTTTTTATTGTTGCTGCTGTTGTTGTTAGATAGGACAGAGAGAAATTGAGTGAGGAGGTGAAGACAGAGAGGTGGAAAGAAAAATAGACACCTGCAGACCTGCTTCACTGCTCATGAAGGGACCCTCCCCCCCCCTGCAGGTGGGGAGCCGGGGGCTTGAACTGGGATTCTTGCACAGGTCCTTGCGCTTCATGCTAAGTGCACTTAACCCAGTATGCTACTGCGGTCCCCTTTTGTGGGTTTTTTTAGAAGGACAGGATTAAAATCCTGTAAGTAATGATAATTTTGTTTTCTTTCTATTGACTGTTTCTTATTTTTGTTTTAAATCTTAGTTTTCATTTTAAGATGTTTAAAATATTTAATATTAGCATGTTTGACTATAATACATTTCTTATATATATATATATATATATATTTTTATGGGAGGATCAGTGGTTTACTGTCAGTATCGTTGTTGATACTTGTGTAAAATTTCTCAGTTTTATACAAAACACTCTCTCTCCCAACGTAGGTCCTCCTCCATCATCATGCTCTAGGCCCCCCACCCCTCCCTCACAGAGTCCTTTAATTTGGTGCAATGGATCAAACACAGTCCAAGTTCTACTTTATGTTCCTCCTTTCTGTCCTCACTTCTCAACTTCTGTCTGTAAGTGAGATCATCCCATATTCATTCTTGCCTTTCTGGCTTATCTCTCTTAACATGATTCTTTCAAGTTTCATCCAAGATGAAGTAAAGAAGGTGAATTCTTCATTTTTAATATTAGTAGCTGAGTAGTATTCCATTGTGTATAAAGACCACAACTTTTAGCCACTCATCTGTTGTTGGATACATAGGTTGCCTCCAAGTTTTGGCTACTACAAATTGTGCTGTTATGAACATAAGTATACACAGATGTTTTTGGATGAATGAGTGTGTTTGATTCCATAGGATATATCTCCAGGAGGAACATCATGTAATTTTTTGACACCATTTTGGATCAAATTCATTTGCTAACATATGTTCTTAGTGTCAATACTATACCTTAACTGACAGTAATTTGTCAAGCTTTTGTAGAAATAACCCTAAATATTTATAGAGGGTGGAGTACTGATCAAAATCCTATTCAGAGTACACATTGTATGTAATATTTCTATTATAAAATGTCCAGCAAAATGAACAAATAATTGTTTCTCTGTTGTGGGGGGAAAAAAAGGCTTTACTACTTCTAGTTCCTGAACTCAGATGAGCATCTTTTTGCCCAACACTTCAACAGTGAGGTGAAAGTTGCAGCTGCCTAAGCCACTTTATTGTTAAATGAAAGAATAAAATAAAGTTAGAAATGATTGGTTCCAATGCATAGCATGACCTGAGAAAGACAGCTGTACCACCTAGAAGGATTATGATAATAGAATGAAAATAGTACCCTTTGTCTCTGCTACTTCCAGGAAGGAGCAAAGAGAATTCTATTTTGATTTACTATGTAAATGAAAAAATGTCATTTCCATTTATTCTGTTCTTATAATTTTCCCTTGACAGTAAAAGTTCTCATATGTAATTTTTTGCAATATTATGCTTTTTTTTTTTTAAGTACAGAACATGCTGTGACAGAAAACAAGTCTCCTGAGACTGCAAGTGTATTCATATAGGTGAAAAGTGGCCTTAGCTGAAAAATCCTCTTCAGTCTACTGCAGGAGAGAGGTGGCTCCATTAATGGCTTTAGTATTCTGGTGAATCAGTTGGATTGAATTCTGGAAATGAAAAGACAAGACAGTGTAGTGCTTTAAGTTAGCACTGGTATTTGCTGAAATGATGTAGAATTGAATCCTATTTCCCAATATTATACAGCTTTCTAGCCAACTGAGGTTTTTACTTTATAAAAACTTCCATACACTCCTATGCTATTATGGTGAATTGTTAATGATAATGTTCATAATATTAAGAGTTATTTTATATTGATAGGTTATTGAGTGCCACTACTATTCTAAGTGCTTTTTAAAAACTATTAAATCTTAAATATGCAGGCTTTTGTCTTTTAGATACATTTATCCTAGTAAAGTTATTTTCTTTGCAAAAGTCTTGACAAGTTGAAGTAGATTGAGACATTTTGTTGACATGCACTCCCTCCCCCATGATTTCTCTGCCATTCTTAAGTTCTAGGGAAAAGATAATTGGGATAACCCTAGTTAATTCAGGCAGAAATGGTAGAAAAGATTAAGACGTTTACTATTGAAAGAAGTACTTAATACCCTTCTACTACTACAAAATCAACTAAATTTTAAAGGGTCTCCCGATAAAAACATGAGTAAATAATAAATACTAGTAATAGCGTCTAGCTCTTTTTTATCTTAGTGATTTAATAATGATTGACAAAATTGTGGGATAAGAGGGGTACAATTCATACAGTTCCCACTACTAGATTTCCATATCCCATCCCCATCCATTAGAAGCTTCCATATTATTTTTTAAAAATAATTAATTAATTAATTAATTTAAAAAAGGAGACATTAACAAAACCATAGGATAGGAGGGGTACAACTCCACACAATTTCCACCACCAGATCTCTATATCCTATCCCCTTCCCTGATAGCTTTCCCATTCTTTATCCCTCTTGGAGTATGGACCCAAGGTGATTGTGGGTTGTAGAAGGTGGAAGGTCTGGCTTCTGTAATTGCTTCCCTGATGAACATGGGTGTTGAATGGTTGGTCCATACTCCCAGCCTGCCTCTCTCTTTCCCTAGTAAGGTGGGGGTCTGGGGAAGTGGAGCTCCAGGACACATTGGTGGGGTCTTCTGTCCAATGAAGTCTGGTCGGCATCATGCTGGCATCTGGAACCTGGTGGCTGAAAAGAGAGTTAACATACAAGGCCAAACAAATTGTTGAACAATTATGGACTTGTTGGGCATTAAGCCAGCTCCCCCTGCTCCACTCTGCATTCCTGATACTATGGCCTATTTACATAATTATTGTTTTGCCTGAAAGATCCCCACCCATTCCATTTCTTTGATCTATCTTCTTTCTACCTTGAGACTCTCCCCGCCTGCAGAGTAACATTAATCCCACAAGTTAAAACCCTTGCAAGAGTTGCTAAGGAATTTTCTATCTTCCCAGCCCACTTTTGCTTTTCTCCACCCCCTTTCATAGCCATTTCCATTTCCGACTTGCCGACTTGCCACTTCCGGCTCCGACCTATAAAAGCCTTCACTCTCGGATCAATAAAGACATTACCATTTTGACACGAATTCAAGACTCTGCTACGTCGCTGAGTGAGTAGCAGTCCAGGCTGGCTCTGGTTGAGTTCTCTCCAACCCAAAGAGTACATGCCTGGGAAGAGGCCCCCCACGCTAGCCCAGCATCTGGCGCCCGAACGTGGGACTTACCCCCTTCTCGGTTCCACACAAGCAGCAGACTTATGAAGCGCCCCAACCCCAGATGAGTATACAGCCGCTTGGCTCTCTGCAGTCTCATGTTTAACCAAGGTACTGTGGTTCTTTTTCTCCCTCTTATTTTCCTGAGACCCCTCTGTCATGGGCAACGTTCCTCCTTATCAAGAGGATTCCCAAATCCTTTACTCCTTTCGCTAGATAGTTTCTCTGTCTCTGGGACATTTTGCTCTGGGCCACACCTTGGTTCCTCTTGACCATGATCGCAGCTTTCAGGAAATATGCAGGGCCCCCTCCTAAAAGGACCGAGGAAGTTCCCACTAAGACTTCCCCGGCAGAGAGTGGCAACTCTAACTTGGGAATCAGCCCCAGTATAAGGGACCTTGAGGCTGTGATCCAAGATTTAAAGGAGATGGTCATTCTGCTTGCCCAGCACCATACATGCTTTCTAGAGAAAGCAAAACCTGCCCCGATCCTGACCCACCCTAAGCCCTCTGCATTTCACCCAGAGATTCCCTTTTGGCAGACATGTCTCCGGCTGCCACTGCCACTTCTGTGGCTCCTCCCCCTGCTGCTACGCTGCTTTCAGACACAGAATACCTTTGCCGGCTTCGTGATGGAGTTTTTCCTCCAGAGCAAGTCCACACATTCCCAGTAAACGTTACCTCCAATAGACAGAGACCTGCATGGTACCTGTATTCCTTCACAGATCTTAAGGAACTTCGTGAGGTCATTAAAGAGGATGAAATTCATGCTCCATAGACCAGATCTATCTTATAAGGCCTCTCCAGAACCTTAACACTCCCCAAGACTGGTGTGACGTACCTCGTACTATGCTCCCAGGCCCACTCTTCCTTCAATGGGAAGCATTTTTTAGAGATGAATCTTTACAGCAATCCCGGAGAAATAGCCAGAATCATCCTGAGTGGGATTTTGAGGCTCTGTTGGGAATGGGTCGTTTGGGAACTGGAATTCAACAGCAGAGTCCAGATTTCCACCGGGTTACTTTGACCAAGTGCGCCTCTTTGCCTTGCAGGTTTGGGACATGCTAATACCTCTGGGGGAAAATCCCGCTCCTATTCTCTCCCTCTGCCAGGAGCCAGATGAGTCATTAGCTAAGTTCATGACTAGAGTGCAATCAGGTTTAGAAAGAAAAATTTCTGACTCAGACGCCTGCCGACTTTTATTAAAATCCATAATCTGGAACAGAATGCTACCAGACTTCCGTTGAGCGTGCCTTGCATTAAAAGATGACCATCCAGACAGCTGGATTATAGCGACTCAGGAGATCGGATCAAGCTCTCATCAGGAAACTACTATGGCACAGGCCTTTGCAGCTGCCCTAGATAAAAAAAGGTGGTTTGCTTTCAGTGCGGTCGCCAAGGATATTGGCGTAACCAATGTTCAAAAAATAAACCACGACCCCGCTTCCAGTCAGGGAGCCAGAGGACCTGGATGCTTTGTCCCAAGTGCCAGAGAGGCTATCATCTCAAAAGGGACTGCCGTTCTAAAACTCACAGGAATAGCACGCTCCTGGCGAATTTAGATCTAAGGGATTTAAACTAGGCACAGGGCATCCCTCAGCCCCGCTTTCAAGAGGGAGTCAAGCAGATTGCCCACTCGGCGCCTCTGTTCCGTAAACAAGAGGCCAGCCCGGGACCCAACCCATCGCTCCTCCCACCATGCCATTTAACAATAGCAGAGGGTGAGCAGGAGGGGGACCGTGTGGTGTGTGGTTGCTCCCAGCATAAAAACAGCAAGCTGGAGCAAGTGAATGGCGTAGATTCAGAGCCAGAGATTTTGTGGATCACCCCTGTTTTAGAAACAGGACACCCTGCTATTACAGTAAATATTGATAAAATTCCTTTCAAATGCTTGATAGATACACGGGCAGACAAGACAATTTTAAGACAAGCAGAGGTTCCCCTAAGTTGGGAACTCCTTCCAGGACCACACCTACATGGTGTAAGAGGATTAACACAAGATTTCCTAATGCGAGATTCGCTTGTGTGGGAAGACTTTGATGGCACTACCGAGTGTTTTTGTCCTTTAGTAGCCGACATTAGCATCAACTTATTAGGCAGAGATTTGCTGTAATCTCTTGAGGTAATATTGTCCTCAGACACCACTTCTGCAGGGTGTTGCTCTCACCTCTGTGACACTTCTAGACCTAACCAGCACCTCCAGTAGTAACTGCCACTGTTCGTTACAGAACTCCTCGTTTAGATTGGCTTTCTAACGAGCCTGTCTGGTTGGAGCAGTGGCCTTTACCTAGGGAGAAGCTAGAAATCTTAAAGGAACTTTTCCAAGAACAGTTATCCTTGGGACATATTCATCATTCCCGGAGCCTGTTTAACACCCCTGTTTTTGTGATTAAAAAATGCATGGGAAAATGGCGCCTCCTCCAAGACCGTGTGGTTAATAAAACCATGCAGGTTTGGGGCTCCCCCCAAAGGGGTTTGCCTCTCGCTTCTGCAATTCCTACGGGAATTCCAATAATTGCTATAGATATTCAAGATAGTTTTTTCTATTTGTATTTTCTATTCTCTTGCACCCACAAGATTGTAAACGTTTTGATTTCTCTGTTCCTTCTATTAATAACGCCAGCCCTTCCGATAGATTTGAATGGGTGGTACTGCCCCAGGGCATGGCCAGTAGTCCCACTATTTGTGAAGAGGCTGTTAAAGCTGCCCTTTTCCCATATATTCATAAGGGCCTTAAGGTTTTTCATTATATGGATGACATCTTAATATGGGGAAAATTAGATACAGATCTCTTTGCCCTAAGTGATTTTCTTATCCCCACCTTAAAGTAAAATGGCCTTAATGTAGCTCCTGAGAAAGTACAATTTATTCCCCCAATATCTTTCTTACGCTCAGAGATTTCTCTAATGCAGATTCATCCCTTAAAACCTTGTGTTACTTTTCCTTCTAATCTCACTCTTGCTTCTTTACAAAGCTTTCTCAGAAATTTAAATTGGCTTAGGCAATATCTTTATCTCCCCACTAGCTGCCTCCAACTGCTGTTTGATCTGTTAAAAGGAATCAAATAGCCCTCCTCAAAATGTGCATTAATCCCCGAAGGCTCCTTAGTGCTAGAAAGGGTTAATCAGGCTCTCCAGGACAGGTTCTCCCCCTCCTCTCCTGTAAACCTTTTGATCTTTTAACTCCTCCCCTACCATGGTGGGGGCTATATACCAGAGTCATGGTGTTCTTGAATGGCTTCATACTCCAGTAGGGGGAGCTCCAAGACTCCTTACCAAAACTGATGCTTTGGCTTCTTTGATCTGTCAAGGAAGAGGCAGGACAATACAGGTTTTAGGAAAGAACCTGATTCAATTGTTATTCCTTTTTCTCTCACAGATACAGAGTGGCTTCTACACCACCACTCCCATTTTAATGGGTTTAACTTTAATGGGTTTCCCAGGACAATTAGATAATCATTTTCCTTCTAATAAATGGACAGATTCTTTACCTCTTTTGCCTTTACTGGTACGTAAACTTTTCTCTTGAGATCACATCCCCTCTGCTCCTACAATTTTTACTGATGGTGGCCAGAAGGGAGCTGCAGCCCATGTATATTATCCAGATATATATTACCCCCACACTAGCCCAGCATGGACCTAAAGGCTGGAATAGTGCAGATGAAATGTTAGGGGGTACTCACCACAGACTATTGTGTACTTTTGTTTTTAGGTATATATTTTGCCCTAGTTTATGGATACGTGTGAACATATGCTCTATCTCAGGGGACCTGGTCTATATCTAGGTTTTGGGACTTTGTTAGGAAGTGAACCACCTGGAATGGAATTAGAGAATTCTATGAAAGGAAAGGTCTCACCTGAGTTATGAAGCTGAAGGGTTGTCATTCCATACCTGACGTCTCTGGACACAGTCTGAAGTGAAGCATACTGGGGTGGCACTCATTGCGTTGACTAGGTTGTGATATTATTTGATACGAATTGAGAGAAGCATGCAGTAAAATGCGCCCCACCCTAAGGATCCAGGATTGGGGGAATATAGGCTCTATAGTGGAAATGTGAGGTTTCTGCTGTCTTAGGGTTCAAGAAGACAATGGATAGTTATTGTTATCATCACATTATTTGGTAATTGAGTTAACTTTGAAAAGTCCCTTTGTTAGGATTTGCTGTATAATACCAAACATCTTGTATATACCTGTGCCACTGGTTGCTTCTGTTCTTCCTGGTCTAGGCTTTTGAGAGAGTCAACATATCAAAACTCAGCCTATGTATTAAAAAGACAGTCTGTGAGAAGCTTCCATATTCTTTATCCCTCTGGGAATATTGACCTAAATTCTTTATAGGGTACAGAAAGTGGAGGTCTGTCTTCTGTAATTGCTTCTTTTCTGGACATGGTCATTGATAGGTTGATCCATACCCCCAGCCTGTCTCTATCTTTTCCCTGGTGGTATAGGACTCTGAGGAGGTGGAATTCCAGGACACATTGATGAGGTCATCTGTCCAGAGAAGTCAAGATTAATTTGTTTATTAAAAAGAGAGAACCGAGTCCCTTTTTTTTTTGTTTTGTTTTTTATTAGTGATATAATAATGATTAACAAGATTGTAGGTCAAGATAGGTACAGTTCCACACAGTTCCATACCTCACCCCCTCCATTAGAAGCTTTCCTATTCTTTATTCCTGTGGGGGTATGAACTAAAATTCTTTATGGAGTGCAGTAGGTGCAAGGTCTGGTTCTGTAATTGCTTCTCTGCTGAATATGGATATCCAGAGGTCTATCCATACCCCTGGACTGTTTTTATCATTGCCTAGTGATATAGGGCTTTGGGGAAGTGAGGTTCCAGGACACATTGGTGAGGTGGTTGTCTGCCCTTGGAGGTCAGAATGGTGTCAGCGACGTCAGGCGATAGTGTAGCAGGTTAAGCACACGTGGCGTGAAGCGCAAGGACCGGCTTAGGGGTCTCAGTTCGATCCTGGAGGTGAAGCAGGTATGCAGGTGTCTTTCTTTTTTTTTTTTTTAATTTTTTATTTATAAAATGGAAACATTGACAAAACCATAGGGTAAGAAGTGTACAACTCCACACAGTTCCCACCACCAGATCTCCTTATCCCATCCCTTCCCTTGATAGCTTTCCTATTCTTTAACCCTGTGGGAGTATGGACCCAAGGTCATCGTGGGGTGCAGAAGATAGAAGGTCTAGCTTCTGTAATTGCTTCCCTGCTGAACATGGGCATTGACAATTCGATCTATACTCCCAGTCTGCCTCTCTCTTTCCCTAGTGGGTGGGGTTCTGGGGAATCAAAGCTTCAGGACACATTGGTGGGGTTGTCTGTCCAGGGAAGTTTGGTTGGCATCCTGCTAGCATCTGGAACCTGGTGGCTGATGAGAGAGTTAACATATAAAACCAAACAAGTTTCTGACTAATCATGAACCTAAAGGCTGGAGTAGTTCAGATGAAGAGTTGGGGGGGGTCAATTTTGTAGATAGCTAGTAGGCATATTTTAGTTACATTCCAAAGGGCCTGTGGCTATACTAGTTTTTGGTGGTTTTTTTTTGCATACATCATAAAGGACAGCAGCAACAAATGCTGGAGAAGCTGTGGGGACAAAGGAACCCTTCTGAACTGCTGGTGGGAATTTTAATTGGTCTAACCTCCGTGGAGAGCAGTCTGGAGAATTCTCACAAGGCTAGATATAGACTTTCCATATGACCCAGTAATTCCTCTCCTAGGGATATACTCCCAGGTCTCCATAATATGCAACCAAAAAGATATGTGTACACCTATGTTCATAGCAGCACAATTCATAATAGCTAAAACCTGGAAGCAACCCAGGTGCCCAACAACAGATGAGTGGCTGAGAAAGCTGTGGTATATATACACAATGGAATACTATGCAGCTATTAAGAACCGTATCCTTCTAGCATATGCATATTTATAACCGGGCGTTGTTGACTAATCATGAACCTAAAGGCTGGAATATTGAAGATGAAGATTTGGGTGTGTCTGTTTTGTAGATAGCTAGTAGGACTGTTTTAGTTACATTCCAAAGGGCTAAGCTGAATATGGGCCCCAGATCAAACCGATGGAGTTTACAGTCAACAATATTTATACACTTTTTCCATCTTTGGGAGGTACTCTCTCCTGATCCAACTTCCTAATCCTTTTTCCAGCCATGACATCATCTCTCCAGATAATAACTTGAGTCCATCTGTATATCAGATGTCAGGCTCAGAAAAAAACAAACAAAAAAAACTAGTATAGTCTCTCTGTCTCTTAACTGAAAAGATTTGGCTGCCAAAAATGATAGTCACTGTGTAGACATTGAGCTGCTGTAAGCCTGGTGGCAAAAATTTAGATAAACAAATATAGCCAGTGGATAGCTGACTCGGTTAGTGGGAGCTTTATTTTTTTCTATTATCTTTTTCAGAACCAGAAACTCATATGTGCAGTTTCACTGCTCCCAGGCAAGTTTTTCACTCATAGGGTGGGAGAAATTGAGAGAACACCACAGAAATAAAAGTTCTAGTAGCATGACATTTCTCACCTGTTGTGCTGGGGTTCAGACCTTGGTCACACACTTAGCAGGGCACATCCACTATCCAGTGAATTCTCTGTCCAACACAAGGGTGTCTTTAATCTTTAATGTTAAAGGCATGTTTCATTTACATATTTAATCATGAACAGTGTGAATATTGTAAATGTCTCTGTGATTACATAGCAAGTATAAAATTAACTTTTATGTTAAATAATAGTTAAAATTTTTAGTTCAAACTGTCTCTTGAAAATATTTGAAAACATGAAATATTTCTAAATGTGTTCAGTATACATTTAGAGTTGGTTTTTGTTTCATTGTAGTTCCTCAATTTGAAACGACCTGTAGTTATGTAGAAGCTACACTTGAAGAGTTTCTGACCTGGAACTGTGGCCAGCCTAGTATTTCTGGAGCATTTAGAGCTTATGATCCTTCCAAATTCTGGGCTTATGCTGACTATAAATATTGTGCCAGTTTATTTGAAGATAAGACAAATATTTTTCAGGTAAGTCAATATGTCCTCCACCCCCCCTTTTTTTTAAGTCAAGAGTATATGAGTGTGTATTTTGATTTTTTTTCTTTATTTCCATTTACTTAGAGCTTAATGGTATACAGTATGGTTGTTGACACAAGTTCATCAAGACCCCCTTCCCCAGTACATCCCTTTTAATCATGTTCCTTATTTATTTATTTATTTATTGTTATCTTTGTTTATTGGGTAGAAACAGTCAGAAATTGAGAGGGTAGGGGAGATAGAGAGGGAGAGAGAAAGAAAGAAACTTGCAGCACTGTTTCAACACCTGCAAAGCTTTCCCCCTCCAGGTGGGGACCAAGGTCCTCAAGCCTGGATCCTTGCACATTGCAACACGTGTACTCAACCAGGTATACCACTGACCTCCTAATTTAGTGTTAAGAAAGATTACAGATTAGAATCTCTGTACCTTTTTCCTTTACTTATTCACTTTGAGTCTTAAACATTTTGTTCACTTAACTCTAATATTTGTTCAAGAGAAGTGTAATGGTGGGGCTACATAGATGAAAAACCTTCTTAATACATAAAGGCCCTGGCTTAATGATTCAGCATACAATCATTTACATTATGATAGTACAAAAGCACAGTGGATTCAGCAAAAAGCCCAATGTATTTCCAGCTATGTATGTTCATAGTGAGAACCAGTACACAGTCATTCTGTGTTTCAGTTTTAAGTTATGTGACATAGTCAATACTTTATTATAAAATATGCTTTGTGTGAGGCGATTTTGCCTAATTGAAGGCTAGGTATTCCATGCACAGTTTGGATTAAGGTTTTTATTGAATAGGTTAGTTATATTTAAATAATTTTCAGCTGCTATTTTTAGCTTATGATGGTTTTTAGCTCAATCAATGGACTAAGCTCTCCTTTTCCTATCAGCAACACTGAGTTGGTTTGGAATATACTGAAAGAATAGAAGTCATCATTCTATCCACAAGACATATGGAAGTGCATTTATTACTTCATTCTAGGAATTCATTCTACTTCATTTACATTCCTAACATTTTAGAAACATCCCAGGTGGTTGCTGCCAACCCTGCCTATTCTAGGGGTTTAGTACAATCTGGCATGTGGCAGAGCATTAGACTCCCAATATTTGATTATAGAAGCCTCTTAGATGTATGGTAGTACTTGCATAATTAAGAATGTGGAAGTTCTTTGCTGTGTGTTGACATAACTGACAGCAGAGTTTGCAGAATACCATATCCTCTTTTCTCTAAAGTGTCTTCCTTCTCAAACTGCCATTTTATATTGTGTGATTTTGCAAACTCTCTGCTCTGGTTCTGCATGTGTCTTCTAGATAAAGGATATCAATGGCAGTGGTCCCCAGAGCTGTTTGCATTTACTGCCTTGCCCTCTGGTAAAGAAAGTCAAGATGGATGGGAGGATTTTGTTTTCTATAGTCTGTTCATTCTTCCTCTTCTCCTGCCAGTCATCACTTCTCTGAACTGTCTCTCACATAGGTTGACAGTTACTGGATTCTTTAGTAGTTTTTTCACTCAGATGCTATTTTTCCTTTTCACTTTGAAGCAAGATGTAAGATATTGGTGTTTACATAGTATTGATAATTATAGTACAGTTCTTCTTCTTCTAGCATTTGCCCTTCTTCCGTAGCCAGTCAACAGCATCAGGTTGAGCCTGATGTAAAGTTTCGAGACCTCCTTTGAATCTGGAGAGGTGGCAGTCGTTGACTATGTGGGTCATAGTCTGTCTGGAGCCGCAGGGGCAGTTCGGGTCATCTCTGGCTCCCCAGCGATGGAACATAGCGGCACACCGGCCATGGCCTATTCGATAGCGATTGAGGAGGGCCCAATCATAACGTGCTAGGTCAAAGCCGGGTTGATGCTTGCAGGGGTCTGTGATGAGGTGTTTGTTCTTTACCTCAGCTGACTGCCAACTCTGTTTCCAAGAGACTGGAACAGAGAAGTTCAGTGTAGGCGTAGGGGACCAGATTGGGTGACGAGACGTCAAGCGTTGAACAGGGTGGGCGAAGATATCCACGTATATTGGCAGGTCCGGTCGAGCGTAGACGTGGGAAATGAACTTAGATGATGCCGCATCCCGACGAATATCTGGCGGGGCGATGTTGCTAAGAACTGGCAGCCATGGAACCGGGGTGGAACGGATGGTTCCAGAAATTATCCTCATGGAGGAATATAATTTGGAATCGACCAAGTGGACATGGGGGCTACGGAACCATACTGGGGCACAGTATTCTGCAGTGGAATAGCATAATGCCAGAGATGATGATCGTAGTGTGGAAGCGCTCGTGCCCCATGAGGAGCTGGCCAGTCTTGCAATGATCTGATTCCTCGCGCCCACCTTTGCTGTAGTTTTTACGAGATGTTTGTAAAATGACAGAGTGTGATCGAGAGTAACGCCAAGATAGACTGGCTGGGCTTCATGCCGGATTCTCGTATTGCCAAGCTGCACATTAAGCTCACGCGAGGCCGAGGCATGGTGTAGATGGAAAACAGATGATACCGTTTTAGCAGTGCTAGGAATTAGTCGCCATTTTTTACAGTAATCAGATATCAGAGACATGTCTTTCGTGAGTGTTTCCTCGAGGATGTCGAACTTGGATGCCTGAGTTGCACAGCAGATGTCATCGGCGTAGATGAACTTCCTTGAAGAAGTTTCTGGGAGGTCATTGATGTAAATATTAAATAGCGTAGGAGCCAGAACAGAGCCCTTGGGGAGGCCACTTGAGACAAGTCTCCATCTGCTAGACTTGTCACCCAGATGTACCTGGAATCTTCTGTTTTGGAGAGGAAACGATAGAGTGTTGGCCAACCATGGAGGCAGGCATCTTGAGATCTTGACCAGGAGACCACAGTGCCAGACCGTGTCATAGGCTGCTGTGAGATCAAAGTACAGTAATACTTTGCAGCATTCCATTATGAGACTTCTCAAATGTTTTACTTAAATTTTATTTTTATTTACTTATTATTTGTCATCACAGGGGATTTACTGCTGTGGGTCAACTTTTTCAGGTAGCAAGATTGAGAGTGAGAGAGAACACACAACACTGAAGCTTCTTTGAGTGCTATGGTATTCCTGTGTGGTGTACCACGGCTTCAAACCTGGGTTTTGCACATTGCAAAGCAGGAGCTCTCCCAGGTAAAGTATCCTGTCAACCTCTAATTTTGCTTTTAATTTAGAAAAAGGAAAAATACATCATTTGCCCCCATAAGAGAATATGTTTTTATTCTCATACCCATAAATGAATCTATTTATTTTTTAAATATTCAGTAAAAGTTCTGTACACCAGAGTTTATAACACATCTACTACTAATGCTTTTTTAAAAAAATATTCTTTTATCTTTATATTTCATTTATCTGATAGAGATAGAGAAAATCTGAGAGGGAAAGGGGTCGATAGAGGGGAGAAAGACACCTATTGCACCACTTCACTGCTTATGAAGCTTCGCCCCTACAAGTGGGCATCAGAAGCTTGTACCCGCGTCCTTGAGCATTGTGACATGTGTGCTTTAATGCACCACCACCTGGCCCCTTACTTACGAAAATATATTTCAAGTCATTCTACAGATTAAATATTGGATGTTAGTCATTTCACAAACATCTCATAACTTTTTTTCGAAAGATTTTATTAATGAGGACAGGAGGAGAATGAACCAGACATCACTCTATCTTTCTCTTTCTCTCTCTCTCCCTTCCCTGTCCCCTCTCAATTTCTCTCTGTCCTATCTTAAAAAAAAAAAATCCTTTTATGTTGTGGTTCAGCATAATAACTGAAACTCAGGAGCCCTGTTTAGGTCACTTCAACATAAAATTCCAAAATTCAGGGCCAGGTGGTGGCACACTTGCTTGAGTGCAGGTGTTAACAATGTGCGAGGACCCAGGTTTAAGCTCCTGACTTCATCTGCAGGAGAGAAAGCTTTGTGAGTGGTGAAGCAGTGCTACAGGTGTCCCGTCTCTCCCTCTCCATCCCCCTTTCCCTCTCTATTTCTGGCTGCCCCTATAAATAAATAATAAAAGATAAATAAAATAAATAAAGATAATTTAAAAACTAAAAAATCAATAAGTGAAGATTAGTTCTGACCTTTCTTGGACTTTTTACACAGTTGTCAGAGCATGTTGAAATTGCACTTGGTCACCTAGTAATAATTAAAGGAGTTTGATGACCTATGATATGTTCTGATGAGGAATATAGGAATGTCAGTATTAATGTGTTTATCCAAGTCTTTCTATAGGTAGATAGTTAACTGACCACTTTCGTGTTTATGTAAAGGGTGGGGAATGTCCAGCCTATGGGTTGTATGTCATTTGGTCTGACCCTGCCAAGGCAACTGTAGGCAGGACTTGAAATTCAATAAATCTAGGAGCTTCTTTCATATCAGCATTGATAATTTCATATGACATTAGAATTATATAAATATCCAAGTAGCCTTTGGCAGAAGAAAAGACTCCCCACCCCTGGTTTATGTTGCCTAGGATAAAAGGCCCTTATACTAATTTTTAAGGTATACTTAAGGGGCTTCCTGAAATTAAAATCAAATATTTATCTTTTATAAATTTTGTACAGTGTTTACAGTTACTTATTCTGTTTTATAGTTCCGTATTTGTTGCTTTAGGCTTATTTTATTATTTTTCCTTTTTATTCAGATGTAAATTTGTATGGAGTTATATGTAATCAGTTTTCCTGTGTTTATGACATAGAAAATTAGTGAGACTTTTTAATCCAGTAAAGAGTAAGGCATGCCTTTTACCCACATAGCTATCTCAAGCCCCAAATGAGACAACTCATAATATGACACAGGAGCTCAACTTAACCATGATACAAGTTGCACAAACAGGATGGCATATATAGTTTTGAGTTGAAGTGTTTTCAGAATGATTATAGTCAATTGTGATGTCATTTAACCTTTTTGAGGTTTTGATTTCTTTTTTATTGATTAATTTCATCTTTTTTTTTTTTTTTTGGCCTCAAGGGTTATTGCTGGGGCTAGGTGCTGGCACAACAAATCCACTATTCCTGGAGGCTATTTTTTAAAAAAAATTTATTTATAAAAAGGAAACACTGACAAAAACCATAGGATAAGAGGGGTACACTCCACACAATTTCCACCACCAGAACTCTGTATCCCATCCCCTCCCTTGATAGCTTTCCAATTCTTTAACCCTCTGGGAGTATGGACCCAAGGTCATTGTGGCATACAGAAAGTTGAAGGTCTGACTTCTTTAATTGCTTCCTCACTGAACATGGACATTGACAGGTTGATCTACACTCCCAGCCTGTCTCTCTCTTTCCCTAGTGGGGAAGGGCCCTGGGGAAGCAGAGCTCCAGGACACATTGGTGGGGTTGTCTGTCCAGGGAGGTTTGGTCGGCATCATGCTAGCATCTGTAACCTGGTGGTTGACAAGAGAGTTAACATACAAAGCCAAACAAATTGTTTACCAATCATGGACCTAAAGGCTGGAATAGTTCAGATGAAGAGTTGGGGGGTGGGGTCTCCGTTTTCTAGATAGCTAGTTGGCATGTTTTAGCTATATTCCAAAGGGTCTGTAGCTATACCAGTGTTTGGTTTTTTCATTTGTTTGTTTTGTTTTTTGCCTGAACCTGAAACCTGATATGCAGATGGATCCTAATTATTGTCTGGGGAGATGATGTCATGGCAGGAAGAAGGACCAGAAAGCTGGATCAGGGAAGAGAGTAGCTACTTAATATGGGAAAGGTGTATATTGTTGATTGTAAACCCCATTGATTTGATGTCATCTGGGGCCCATATTCAGCTTAGGAGCCTATGTGACCACAGCATCCCTATACATCTGACCTCACATTCTGTGGTCATAAGTAGGAACGTTCCAAGCTGCCCCAATATCGACCCATCTTCCTCAGGTGTAGCCTAGAGTATATTGCCCAGCCTTCCCTAGGAGGATGGAACATTCTCTACCATTGTTGATCCACGTTGAGGGCAAGGTCCTATGGGGGCCCACAAAGGGATCTATTGTGTTGTTCCTGATATAAATGACTGGTAACAATGGAGGGAGGGGTTTATTCGAGGTCTAGGCCCATCATGTCTGTTTAGGAATCTCAGGACTCCCTGATTAGGGCGCCAGCTGATGGGGTAGCCTGATAGTGACTCAAGAGTCATAGTTAAAGTATGCTAGTCTCTTGCCCTTATTCAGCTTTTGCAGTCCTTGCTTTGATGAGGTTAGTTTTGGAGTGAGTGACAGAACTGTAATAGGAAGTAGGTGAGGAGGGTATCTAAGTCTAGAACTATAATAGGAAGTAGGTGAGGAGGGTATCTAAGTCTAAGTAGACACTGTTTCATTATGAACTTTATACTGACTCACTACAGACTATTGTGTATTTTTGCTTTCAGGTATATATTTTTCCCTAATTTATGGATACATATGAACATATGCTCTATCTCACAGGACCTGGTCTATATCTAGGTTTTGAGGCTTTGTTAGGAAGTGAACCTCCTGGATTGGAAGTAAAGAATCCTATAAAAGGAAAGAGCTCACCCCAGTAATGAGAATGAAGGGTTGACATTCTATGCCTGACATCTTTGGACATAGTTTGAAGTGAAGCATGCTGAGGTGGTACTCATTGCATTGAATAGGTTGGGATCAGCAGATGTAGTATCATTTGGTATAAATTGACAGAAGCATGTAGGAAACTGATCCCCACCCTAGAGGTTCCAGGGCTGGGGGAAATACAGGCTCTATAGAGGAAGTGGAGGTTCCTGCTGTCTTAGGGTTTAAGAAGACAATAGATAGTTATTGCAATAATTACATTATTTGGCAATTGGATTAACTTTGAAATATCCCTTTCTAAGGATTTGCTGTATCATACACATCACCATAATTTATGTCCTTTGGCATTATTTGTATATTAAGTAAATAGTGATTTATATGACTACAACTTGATAGGACTGTGCATAAACACCATTCCAACCACCAAAAGACTGTGTCCCATCCCATCCCTCCTCCCCTTCCTCCTCTTGCCCCCCACCCCAATCCCATGAAGCTGAACATGCACCCTCATGCTCCACCCAGGTTTTTTCCTTTGGTGCCGTACTCCAAATTCAGTAAAATTTTGCTTTCAGTTTCCCTTTCTGTTTTTCTTAACTTCGGTTTATGAGTGGAATCATCCCATACTTATCTTTATCTTTCTGACTTAGCTCACTTAACATAATTCCTTCTAGCTCTATCTAAGATGGGTCAGAGTAGGTGGGTTCATTATTCTCAATAGCTGCGTATTCCACTGTGTATATATACCACAGCTTTCTCAGTCACTCATCTGTTGTTGGGAACCTGGGTTCCTTCCAGGTTTTAGCTGTTACGAATTCTGCTGCTATGATAGGTGTACACATTTCTTTTTTGTTGAGTATTATGGAGTCCTTGGGGTGTATCCCTAGGAGACATTACTGAGTCATATGGAAGGTCCATGTCTAGCCTTGTGATAGTTCTCCAGACTGCTCTCCACAAAGGCTGGACCAATTTACATTCCCACCAGTAGTGTAGAAGGGTTCCTCTGTCCCCCCCAGCCTCTCCAGCATTTGTTGCTTCTGTCCTTTTTGATGTATGCCATTCTCACAGGGGTGAGGTGGTATCTCAGTGTTGTCTTTATTTGCATTTCTCTGACAATCAGCGACCTGGAGCAGTTTTTCATGTGTTTGTTAGCCTTTTGGATCTCTTCTGTAGTGAATGTTCTGTTCATATCCTCTGCACATTTTTGGATGGGGTCATTTGCTTTTTTGTTGCTAAGTTTGCTGAGCTCTTTGTATATTTTGGTTATTACTCTCCTGTCTGATGTATGGCATGTGAGGATCTGCTCCCATTCTGTGAGGAGTCTCTTTGTGTGATAGTTTCTTTGTGCAGAAGCTTTTCAATGTGATGTATTCCCATTGGTTTGTTTCTGCTTTAGTCTTCCTTGGAATTGGATTTGTATCATCAAAGATATCCTTGAGGTTTAGGTGGAAAAGTGTTCCACCAATGTTTTCCTCTAAGTATTTGATGTTTTCTGGTCTAACATCCAGGTCCTTGATCCATTTGGAGTTGATTTTTGTTTCTGGTGAGATAAGGTGGTTCAGTTTCATTCTTCTGCATGTTTCAACCCAGTTTCCCAGCACCATTTATTGAAGAGAACCTCCTTCCATTTAATGCTTTGGGCCCACTTATCAAAGATTAGATGTCCATAGGTGTGGGTGTTTATTCTGGGCTTTCACTTCTGTTACACTGTTCTGTGTGCCTATTTTTGTTCCAGTACCAGGCTGTTTTAATGATTATGGCCTTATAATATAGTTTGAGATCTGGGAGTGTGAGGCCTCCATTTCTATTTCTTTTCCTCAAGATTGTTTTGGGAATTCTAGGTGTTTTCTGGTTCCAGAAATTAATGATTGTAATTGTTGTTGTATTCTCTCTTTTTTTAAAATTTATTTATTCCCTTTTGTTGTCCTTTTTTATTGTTGTAGTTATTATTGTTGTTGATGTCGTTGTTGGATAGGACAGAGAGAAATGGAGAGTGGAGGGGAAGACAGAGCAGGGGAGAGAAAGATAGACACCTGCAAACCTGCCTGTGAAGTGACTCCCCTGCAGGTCGGTATCTGGTGCTCAACCGGGATCCTTATGCCAGTCCTTGAGCTTTGTGCCAGTCCATTCTATTCTCTTAAAGAAGCTTGGTGGAACTTTGATGGGTATTGTATTAAATTTGTATATGGCTCTGCGGAGAAGCTTCATTTTAATTATGTTAATTCTTCCAATCCCTGAGCATGGGATGTCTTTCCATTTCTTGGTATCATTTTCTGTTGCATTGAATAGTGACTCATAGCTTTAAGTATAAAAGTCTTTCACTTCTTTGGTCAGCTTTATACCTAGGTATTTTATTGATTTTGCTGCAATAGTGAATGGGAGTGATTTCTGGATGTCCTTTTCAGATTTAGTGTTTGCGTAAAGAAATGCCACTGATTTTTGTACATTGATTTTTTTTAGCCTGACACCTTGCTATATTGCCTAATAACTTCCAGTCATTTTCTGCTGGACTCTTTAGGTTTTTCTATGTATACTCTCATGTCATCTGCAAATAGTGAGAGCTTGACTTCTTCCCTTCCAATCTGTATTCCTTTGATTTCTTTCTCTTGCCTGATTGCTATGGCAAGAACTTCCAATACTATGTTGAGGAGTAATGGTGATAATGGACAGCCCTGTCTAGTCCCCAATCTGAGGGGGAGAGGTTTCAGCTTCTGTCCATTGAGTTTGATGTTGGCTGTAGGTTTGCTATATATAGACTCCACTATCTTGAGGAATTTCCAAATCTATTCCTATTTTTTGTAGTGTTTTGAGCATGGATGGGTGTTGGATTTTGTCAAAGGCTTTCTCTGCATCTATTGAGATAATCATGTAGTTTTTGGTTTTGCTTTTATTGATGTGGTAAATGACATTGATTTACTTACATATGTTGAACCAGCCTTGCATTCCTGGGATGAATCTCACTTGGTCATGATAAACAGTCTCTTTGGTATACTGCTGTATCCAGTTGGCCAGGGTCTTGTTTAATATTTTGGTATCTATGTTCATCAGAGATATTGGTCTGTAGTTTTCCTTTTTTGTTGTGTCCCTGTCTTCTTTTGGTATCAAGGTGATGTTGGCTTTATAGAAGGTGGAAGTGAGTCTTCATGTTTCTTCAATATTGTGGAAAAGTTTTAGCAGTATAGGTATTAACTATTTACTAAAGGTTTTGTAGAATTTGTTTGTGAAGCCATCTGTGCAGGGATTTTGTTGTTGGGAAGATTCTTCATAACTGTTTTGATTTCTTTGTCTGTGATTAGTGCATTTAGGTTTTGTAGTACTTGTTGGTTCAGTTTTGGAAGGGCATATGTTTCTAGGAATTGTTCCATTTCTTCCAGATTCTTTAGCTTGGTGGCATATAGTTCTTCATAGAAGTTTCACTGATATTCTGGATCTGTGGTATCACTTGTGATCTCCTCTATCGTGTACGATTCTATCTATTTGAATCTTCTCCTTTCTTTCTTTTCTTTCTTCCTTTTTTTTTTTAGTGAATCTAGCTAGGGGTTTGTCAGTATTGTTTAATTTTCAGAGATCCAACATTTGGCTTCACGGATTTTCGTATTTTCTATGTTGTTTATTTCTGCTCTAATTTTAGTGATTTCCGTCCTTCTGATTGCTTTATGGTTACTTTGTACCTCTTCCTCTATGTCCTTATGGTGTGCAGTAAGGTCATTTATTTGAGTTTTTTCTTGTTCTCTAATATGTGATTGTATGGCTATGAGTTTCCCTCTCAGTACTGCTTTATCTGTGTCCCAAATATTTTGATAGCTTGTGTCTTCATTTTCATTTATTTTCAGGAACATTTGAATTTCTTGCCTGAATGTCTCTCTGACCCAGTGGTTTGTAAGCAGTATGTTTTTGAGTTTACAAATTCTGTGACTTTTTGTAATTTTCTGTTTGTTGTTAAATGTTAGCTTTACTCCACTGTGGTCTGAGAAGAAGAAAAAAAAAAAAGAGCAATGAAAAGAAAGAGTTGGGGGGGTCGGGCGGTGGCGCAGTGGGTTAAGCGCATGTGGCGCAAAGCGCAGGGACCGGCGTAAGGATCCCGGTTCGAGCCCCCGGCTCCCCACCTGCAGGGGAGTCCCTTCACAGGCGGTGAAGCAGGTCTGTAGGTGTCTATCTTTCTCTCCCCTTCTCTGTCTTCCCCTCCTCTCTCCATTTCTCTCTGTCCTATCCAACAACGAATTGCATCAACAAGGGCAATAATAATAGCCACAACGAAGCTACAACAAGGGCAACAAAAGGGGGAAAAAAAAAATGGCCTCCAGGAGCGGTGGATTCATGGTGCAGGCACCAAGCCCAGCAATAACCCTGGAGGAGGAAAAAAAAAAAAAAAAAAGAAAAGAAAAGAAAGAGTTGTTTTTTTTTTCTCTTTCTTTGAATTAGCTAGTTGGAGGGAAGAAGGAGAGTGGAGGGAAGAGGTAGAAAAAAACAAGTTCCTCTCACACTGGATAGGACACCCAGTCACCTAAAATGGAAAAAACAACAACAGTTAATTTTGGTAAACCTGAAGAAGGAGGGGGGAAAAGGGACACATGTATATAATAATAGCAATAATAAAATAGAATAGGAAAAAAAAAAAAAAAACCGTAACTGTCAGTCTGCAACTTGGACCAATGCGGATTTGCTGCTGGCAGCCTAAGCAGAGATAGCCAATTGTAGGAGGTATCAAAAAAAAAAAAAAAAAAAAAAACCTCCAGATAATCTTTCCCACGCAGGGTTGAGGCTCTGATTGGTCAGGTATTTTGACACTCAAATGGAGCTCCAGCCACTTAAAAAAGAGAGAAGGAAAACAAAAAGGAAAAGGCTTAGAATGAGACCCCTGGCGAGCCTGGAATCTTGGTAAAGAAAATAGCTCAGTGGGAAGCCTGCTAGGAGCAGCTGTCCAGGCCCTGGGGGCTGGTTCTGGTGTTGAGGGAGGGGTGAGCTTCAGAAATAATCAAAATATTTCCTTTTTGTTTCCCCCTGGCTTCCATTTTCTAACCCAACAGTAGTGTCACCCTTTGGACCCCTTATTCACACTCCTGCTGTTGGCCTAGTATCCTGCCCTATATAGAGAATCCCAGTTCACAAGCTGCTGCTTTGTTGGAGCTCACACCAGCTGCTGAGTCCAAGTGCATCCTGACTCCCAAAATGTTGGAGGCTATTTTTTTTCCCCTCTTATTACTCTTGTTGTGGTTATTATTATGTCATTATTAATGTTGTTGTTGTTGGATAGTCCTTAATCGGGTCCTTGTGTTTGTGCCAGGTGCACATAACCCACTATGCTACCACCAACCCCTGAAGTTTTGGTTTCTTATCTGTAAAACAGAGATAAAGGCAATGATATGTATGTGCAAATACTCTTTAAATATTTTACCACGTTATACCCTATCCTTAACAACTTTAAGAGTGAGTTACTTTTGGTAATTGGTTTACATGGTAGACTATTATAAACATCTTACCAGCTTTTCTTCACTTCTGTGGTTAAAACTGTAGATGAATGGAAATTTTAGTTGTACAGTATTTTTTTAAATAGTATTTGATTCTTCAGCAATTATTTAGCTTGTTAATTGGAACAAGCTTAGGGGCTGCTTAGGTTTGGTATAAAAATAGTCTGCTTACCTCAACCAGTATCTTAGTAAAATTTGAATATTTGTTTTAGCTCTCAGATGCCAACTTGAATGAAAAACATGAAAAACTTGACTCCTTTGGAGCTCTGAAGTAGCATGTAAAATAGCATGCACTAAAAGTATAAATTATGCTTTTGGTCCCTACCCCCAGAGTTGTAAAGAATAAGGAAATTTCCAGTGGAGGAGATGAGACTTGGAACTCTGGTGGTGGGAACTGTGTGGGATTATATCCCTCTTATCTTACAATCTTGTTCATCATTATTAAACCACTATTATTTTTTTAAAGTATAAATTGTGCTATAAGGCGCCATATGTTGTTTTATCCGGGCTGGCTTCATGGGCGGGTAATAGAGACGACCAGAGACACGTGGCTGGGCCCAGAAGCTGTATTTCTTTATTCACGAACAACGATTCATAAACTAAACCAAACTAATACCAAACAGAACTCTCCTGCATCCTTCTCACATGGCGGCACCAAGAAGTCTCGAACTCTGTCGGGGTTCTTTGGGGCGGGGATAAGCGGGCCCGCGAAACTAGGAGGACTAAACCAATTTTCCTGGCAGGGGGAGAGCTAGACCAAACCAATGTAAAGCATACAACATAAATTGTGCTGTAAGAATTCTTTCTTTTTTTTTTCTTTCTAATTTTCTCACGCCAATTAGTGATTTGATTCTGGTTTACAAAATAAAATCTCAGGACCATAGTTTCACACTGCACTCACCACCAAAGTTCTGTGCCCCATCCCCCAAACCAACATAGTTTTCTCAAAGTCTGAGAAAGTTTGTTTGCATTCCTTCTCCCCACACCCTGCCCCTTGTAAATTTATATGTCTTAATTATCTATAGTCCATGTATGAGTGAAATGTAGGAATATCTCTTCAGGGATATGTTTCTCTAATACAAGGTTTAAGACTGTCCTAGTTGCAGAACTGGGTTATATAGTGTACATAATGTGATTTCTGGGTGAAAGATAGGATTTTATGCATTAACCTCCAGAATAAGTTTATGTTAGGCTTAGCTGCTTATAACAGAAAACCCAGAATAGACATCGTCTAGACCAGAGCCCTCATGTCAGGAGTTTGGAGATGTACATGCACATGGTCAAGGTTGGAATGGAGGTTATTTCCTACCAAAGAGCCCTGGTTCTTCCTGTCTTTTGCCCTGCCCTTAGCATATGACTTTCATCCTCAAGAGCATCTTCTGTTCCATAGTATTCCAGAACTGCATTCCAGAAGGGAGAGAGGAAAGGCAAAAGAATTCCCCAGACATCTTTCTTTTAAGGAACTTTACCATAAATTCCAACCAAGAACTTCTTCATAGTTAAGCTTTCGTCTCATGGCCCCTCTTAAGTGGAATTATGACTGGAAAATAGACATCTCATAGCTGGGAATGTTACCTGTCTGAATAAAACCATTGAGTGCTGGGAGCTGGCCCCAGTGAAAGTAATTAAGAGTCCTATAAGGGAAAGGGGAGTTGGCGAGATGAATGAAGTGAGAGACACATCAGGTGTTTCAGGTGCAGGAGAGAGGCATCTCTGTCCTCTGTCTGCAGAGGTTTTTTATTTAAACACTTTTTGCCTGGATATACTTGACATTATGTAAGATTATTTTCATTAACATCAAAGATACAGATGACATCATGTATAATTGTTTTTATTAACATCAAGAATAGCCTCAAACAACATTATTGTTATTATAGGTATGTTTTCCTTAGAAAGTTCCCTAGGTCTGGGGCATCCTGATCTCCCTTGAAAATTTCCTGGATCTGGGGTAGTCTAAATCTACCGTTGAAAATTTCCTTGGTCTGGAGTAGTCTAAATTTCCCCTTGAAATGACCAACTGTGTTTTGACCATCTCCCTGTTCTGACCTTCTGTATGAATAAACACTTTTCTTGAGAGCTAAATCTAATAGCTTTTCTTCTTAACCCATTCTTGGATGGGCCTAACTAGATCATAGTAGGCTGTCCACTTAAAGAAATCCTCCGCTGCAAAGCAAGCACACGACATGGGGGCTCCCCCAACCCCGGCCAACCCCTGCACATATGAAAGTTCACCAGCCCCTAGCCAACGAAAGTTCACTTACCTCTCTCTACCCACACATCCCAACATTAGCTATTCAACTACACGACCCAACACTCATCATGGATGCCTGCACTTGAAAGCAGGGTGTTTGTGGGTGAGGGCAAGCAACAAGGCCTCTTCACATCTAAATAGAGACCACATTCTGCCACCCACACCACAAGGCCCTGGCCTGAGTCCAGCTAACTGAGAAGCTGCAGTGCTGATAAGTAGCTCCTCCTCTAAAAGCCTCCCAATGGGTATAGCAGCCTCAGCTCCTAAGCCATTTTCAGTCTTGTCACACTCACTGCCCATAATTGTCACTATGTACTTCCCCTGGGGATCTCTTTCTAGTGTCCCCAGGTAATATTTGTGTATTTTCAATAGCCAATAAGTCTTCAAATTATCAATGTAAGGAGAAATAGCTTCAGTTTAATCCAGGACTTTCCGCTTTGCAGTTAGCCCTAGCCTGCTGGGGCTGTGCCATACAGCAGGCCTGACTTTGGTCCTGCCAGTTGAATGAGACAATAAACAAATATAATCAGGAGACTGGGTTGTGGGGCATCCAGTAGAGCATGCAAGAACCTGGGCTCAAGACCCAGTTCTCACCTGCAGGGGGGGAAGCTGCAGGTGTCTGACTCTCCCTCTCTATCTCCACCCATTTTTTTTTTTGCTGTCTCTATCCAATAAATAAATACATAATATATAAGAGTTGTGGACATTTTTATCATATCTCACTCATGGAAAGACATGAAAAATTGAAATGACATTTATATTCTAAAAGGAAAGTACATTATTTTGGGATCTCTGCATGCAGCATGTATAGATAGAAACTGGGAGAGTTGAAGAGTTAAAGGGGAGGATTCCATGGGTAAACTTTACCCTCTATAATAAGGGACATGCACAGTTAAGTAGGTAAGACAGTGCTTTGTTAAGTATGCTCTTACTGGCACAGGAGGGACACTTAAAAAAATTAACTATTTTAAAAATATTTATTTTGGATAGAGACAAAGAGATGGTGAGAGGAAAGAGGGAAATAGAAAGGGAGAAAAAGAGGCACACCTCTAGCACTTCTTTATCCCTTCTGTGATTCTCCCCTGCAGGTGAGGATCAGGGGCTTGAACCTAAGTCTTTGTGCTCTATAATGTGTGTGCTTTACCAGGTACACCACTGCCCTCCAAGGAGGGACATTTTTGAAGCCTGCTTCATTAGTACATAGCCTTTTCCTTTAAAAAAAAAAAAAAGTGTGTATGTGTGTTGGGTTATTGGGTTGTCGGAAAAGTCATGCCTTTTTGCATAGAAAAACATTTTAAAATGTCGTAATGGGGGCAGGGTGGTTAAGCGCACATACCACTATGCACAGGGATCTGGGTTCAAGCCCCCTGCTCTCTACCTGTAGGGGGAATGCTTCATGAGCTATGAAGAAGGTCTGTAGGAGTCTATCTTTCTCTCCCCCTCTCTAACTTCCCTCCCCTCTCAGTTTCTCTCTGCCTTGTCAAATAAAAATGGAAAGAAAAAAAATAAATAAAAGGAAAAGTGGCTGCCAGGAGCCATGACTTTGTAGTGCAGGCACAGAGCCCCAGCAATAACCCTGGTAGCAATAAATAAATTAATATGTCATGACTTTGCTGATAACATATATGTGTTTACTTCAGTGGATTTTGATGTATGTCAAGCTATGTTTGTGATTTTTCTAACTTTTTTCATCTTTTATTACATTAAAATTATAGAGCATACACTTAAGCATAGCTTATATATTGAGCTGCAGCTTTTTCTGATTCAGGCTTTGTAACTTTTAACTTAAATGGGGCTTTAGGCTGCTGCACTAAAGGATTCGCTGTGGGGTGCTGAGAACAGGTTTAAACAATTAGAGGCTTTATTTGGGTCATAGGGGGGTAAAAGGCAAATATCTAAATACTACAAAATAAGCGGCTCCATTTAAAGTTAAGCAAAAGAGAGATTTAGTCAGTAAAATCACTGAGAATGTGAGGGGAGAAAATATGCAAAAGTCCAAAGTCCGTAAACCAAGTTACCCAAGATCACCACATGAAAAGGATCAGTCTGGAGTCAAGGCAAATGGAGAGTCCATGGTAAAGGTAATCTAATCAAGAGAGCCATGCTGCATGTCTGTCCTTAAATACATCCCCTTGTCAGTCTGCTCTGCCTCAAGCTGACATTATTCGTATACTAATTGTCCCAAACTCCTGTTGGGGTCACAAGGCTTGAGATGAAAAAGTATAGGTTTAAGTGCATTTAACATATGGGTTTCAAGGGCAAGGTGGTGGCACACCTGGTAGATAGAGTGCAAGTGTTACAATCTACCAGGACCTGGTTTTAAGTCCTTGATGGTGGTGAAGTGATGCTGTAGATGTCTATCATTCTTTTTCTTTTCCTCTTTCTTTTTAGTTTCTGCCTTCATATATCCAAAAAAATGAAATAAAAAAAAATCACTTAACAGATCTTGTGGGATGCATGCCTAGTTATGCACATCTCCTGGCACCACAGGGAAGGTGCTGTGACCACGATGTCTTTCCCTCTCTCTTTTTATCTGAATGAAAAATATATCTGGAGTGGTAGAATTGTTCATGGGTGATATCCCAGCTACACACACACAATGTGTGTATGTATGTATCTATATCTAGATTTTACTTGAGCATTTTAGGAAAGGTTTTTACCTTATTGTATTTTTCAGTCATTATACTTTCTGCTGTGTATTTATCTACCCCCACTATATTTGTATTTATTTCTCATTTTCACTGGGGAAATATTTTACAGGACAATTGTTAGTCTATTTCAGCTGATCCAAGGGCACTAATGGGAGAGGGGAAGGAGGTTATGATGGGTTTGAGGACATGCAAAATGGGCCTCTGTTTTTTATTTCAAAGCAAGAACACCCTTCTTCAAACCTAAGTAAAATAGATCAAAGAAGAGACTTTGCCGCCATCCTCAGGTCTCTGCAGGGATAGCAGGGAGCCAGGCCTGCGTACTGCTGGAGCAGATCATGTGTACAAGTCACTTGGTATGATCTTGCCTTAGAGCCAGGCCTGAAGAGAGCCAGCTCCAGAGAACTGTGCTGTTTCCCTTTAATGTTCACTATACTTGCATGTCCATGACTCTTGGGAGTATAACAGAAGTAAGTATTTCAAAAGATATATTGTAACAGCCTCACTAAAAGCTCTAGTTGTGGACAAAGGTCCCACATCTGTAGTTTCAATTAAGCTTTTTTGTGGCCATCAAAATGCAAAATGTAGTATATTATGCCCTAAAATATCTATACTACTTATAGGAAATAATGGCATTCTGAGATAATCTTCAGAGATGTTTTAAATATTTCTACTTGCATTGTAGCCCTGTTCCATTGCCTTACCCCCTTAGATACCTACACAGTTACTTCTATTGTATATTGTCTACCTCCAGACTCTAAAGTACAGGCTTCAGTTGGGCAGATAATTTTTGTCTGTTTTGTTTATTGACATCACATGCTTTTAGAACTGTGCCTGCCATGTTCTATACAGTGTTGAATAACTGCTTTTAATGAGATAATTCAGATATGTTATTGGCTTAAACATTTCTTGGACTGCTGTGAAAACCTTTAACTTTCTCTTATAAGCAACCATGACAAGTGCCAAAAACACATGTTGAAATGTGTATGTGTGGTGCTTTCATATAGCAGAGCTAAATGGTTCTTGAACTATAACTTTCTTTTCAAAACAGGATGTGAAATGGTCAGACTTTGGATTTCCTGGAAGAAATGGACGAGAAAGCACATTGTGGGTTGGCTCCCTGGGAGCCCACACACCCTGCCATCTGGATTCTTATGGATGCAATTTAGTATTCCAGGTACAAGGAAGGTAATACACCTTTGCAGTCATGAGAGGTGTCTGTGCATGTGTGTACATGCATGTGTATATGTGGGTCTGTGTTGAAAGAGGAATGAAAGTAAGTGGATGGCAGGATCTCAAGGTTTAAACCTGGTAAGACCTAGCTCCATCCAAACTGGCTTATGTTGGGGATTGAACCAGTGAATACAGAGTCTTCAGGCATGAAAGTTATTTATAAAACGGTTACGCTGTCTTCCCAGCCCTTGACCAGAACAGAGCTTTCTCTTTTCTTCTTACAGACTTATTTATGTATTTCTTTTTGTGAAAGAGGAAGAGGAGGGAGAAAGGGGACCAAAGCATCACTCACCTCTGGCATAAAGATGGTGCTGGGGTGGTGCAGGGGTAAGGTAACACACCTAGTTGAGTGCACCCACTACCATGTATAAGGTCCCCACCTGCCAGGGGGAAGCTTCCACAAGTGGTAAAGCAGTGCTGCAGGTGTCTCCCTCACCTCTCTAAATTTCTGCTTTTATCCAAAATAATAACATAAAAATAAAATATTAAAAAGACAATCATAGGGGGTCGGGTGGTGGCGCAGTGGGTTAAGCGCATGTGGCGCAAAGCACAAGGACCAGCGTAGGAATCCCTGTTCGAGCCCCCGGCTCCCCACCTGCAGGGGAATCGCTTCACAGGCGGTGAAGCAGGTCTGCAGGCGTCTTTCTCTGTCTTCCCCTCTCTGTCTTCCCCTCCTGTTGGTATGCTTCTAAAAACCCCTTCTGTTTCATTACCCTCCTCTCTCCATTTCTCTCTGTCCTGTCCAGCAACGAACAACATCGGCAATGGCGATGGTGGTAACCACAGCGAGGCTGCGACATCAAGGGCAACAAAAGGGGGGGGCGGAAAGTGGCCTCCAGGAGCGGCGGATTCATGGTGCAGGCACCGAGCCCAGCAATAACCCTGAAGGGAAAAAAAAAAAAGACAATCATTTAAAAAATAAAAAATAGATTGTGCCAGGAATGGAGCCTGCAGCTTCTGGTGTCTCAAGTATGTAGGCTGGTGATCTAACAGTTTGAGCTATCCTCCAGGCCCTAGATGTTTTAACATATAGTTTACTTTCCTCCTTTGTGAAGTGATAGAAATGGTTTATTATTTAAAAAAAAATACTGAAGTAATATTGTTTGTAATAGCGTAATTTTCTGGTGTGCAGCATTAAGGAGGGAACAGTATAGTGGTTTCCTTCTGTGTTTATGAGCCTTCAGAAAGTTGATACTAAAGCTTCAGGATTCCTCTCCCAGTTTAGCTAGACTGCTCCTGCTTAGCTCTTTTACATGTTTGTAGTTTTAAAACTTTTACTAAGAAACAGGAGCATTATTTCTTTACATCTGTATAAAGTCAGAGCAGTTTATCAAAAGGAAGAGACTTTGTTGCTATTCTCTGGCCCCTGAAGAGGGGACCAGGGAGGCATGTTTGAGAGTTACTGACTAAGGAGATGAAAGACCAGATGGTTTCACTTATATGTGGAATCTAGAGATCTGACTACAAATTTTCCAAATAAATAAATAATAAAGAAAGAAAATAAATATCCAAACAAAACAGAAACAAACTAAGACATGTGAGAACTATGGTGGTATCAATGGGAGATGGCAGGGTGGGGATACAGAACTTTGGTGGTGGGTGTGGTGTGGAACTATACATTTAATTTTATAATCTTGTAACTACTAGTAATAACTACACGCATATAAATAAAATTACTGGACTAGGTGGTACTATTTATAGGCCTTTTTAACTCAGTGTTAGTTTGTGTCTACCTATAGGTACAATTCACTATTTTGTCAACTTAAATCAGGTTTTGTTTTCATCTGATGTAAGCCCTAGGATCCATTACATATATAAGGGCTAAGTTAGTTCCTGATTCTAAAAGGGGTGTGTGTGTGTGTGTGTGTGTGTGTGTGTGTATACATGCCCCACTTGAAGAATGTACTCTTGATGTTTTTACAGGTAGCATAATTTCTCCCTAGTAATGCCCTATCTCCTCTGCTGGCTTTTGGGGGACATTTATATAGCACAACCAGATGGAAAAGCAAACATGCAACTTCTTAAATCTTTAGACATGAAAAATATGCTTGAATCCAAGAGAAATAGTGAATAACTATGAGAATAGATTTCCCATCCAAAGTACTCTGAAAACTATAAAATGGTATAAGTAGTCCATTTCTTTTTTTTATTATTTATTTTATTTATTTATTCCCTTTTGTTGCCCTTGTTGTTTTATTGTTGTAGTTATTATTGTTGTTGTCGTTGTTGGATAGGACAGAGAGAAATGGAGAGAGGAGGGGAAGACAGAGAGGAGGAGAGAAAGATAGACACCTGCAGACCTGCTTCACCGCCTGTGAAGCGACTCCCCTGCAGGTAGGGAGCCGGGGTTCGAACCAGGATCCCTATGCTGGTCCTTGTGCTCTGAGCCACCTACGCTTAACCCGCTGCGCTACAGCCCGACTCCCAAGTAGTCCGTTTCTTGATTAAAGGGTCTAGAACATCTCTGGAGCATTACTTCACACGTTGGATGCAGCAGTGAATCAAGTGTGCATGGTTCCTATCCTGGTAGAGTTCATTGCATGAACTGTAAATTTGATAAGTAGCTAGTTTCCGTATGTTCTGAATTGTAAAATAAGCCAAGGAAATCCAAGTTAAAAAAAAAAAGTTACCCAAGTACTTGGGTTTTTTTTTTATGATATAAAAATCAATATAGCTTTATTTTACTTTTATAATAGAACATGTTTTCTGACCTCATAAAACTCTGGA
The DNA here is from genome assembly GCF_950295315.1 of Erinaceus europaeus. NCBI lineage: Eukaryota > Metazoa > Chordata > Mammalia > Eulipotyphla > Erinaceidae > Erinaceus > Erinaceus europaeus. The sequence goes on from NC_080170.1 coordinate 79,380,097, forward strand.
GTAATAAAACATCCAGTAAGTATGTATTAAGTATCCTGCTTTGCAAGTACCATGTTAATGTAGGAACCTCAATACATCAACAAACTGTTAGTGAATTGAACTTTGGTATGTATGTATATATGATAGAATAGTGAGGCTAGCATGATAATACAGATATTTGAGAGGATAGAAGTTGCTGAGTTGCTCTAGAATAAGGTATAAATATAACTTATGAGGAAGCTGATTTTTATTTTAGATAAGAAAAATTTTACTTATTTATTATTGGATAGAGACAAAGAGAAATTTGAGAGGGGAGTGGGATGGAGAGGGACAGATAGACACCTTCACCCTTGCTTCACAACACTCATGAAGCTTTCTCCCTGCAGGTGAGGACCAGGGGCTTGAACCTGGGCTCTTGCACACTGTAATGTGTGTGTTTAACCAGGTACACTACTGCCTGGCCCCAAGAAAATTTATTTTATGTATTTATTTTTACTGCCACCAGGGTAATTGCTGGGATTGGGTGCCAGCAGTATGACTCCATCACTCCCAGCAGCCAGTTTTTCCTTTTTTCCTTTCTACTTGATAAGGTAGATAGAAATTGAGAGTGGTGGGATTGTCTGTCAATGTTTCCTTTTTATAAATAAAATAAATAAATAAGTAAAGCCAAAAAAATTGATAGTGGAGTGGGAAATAGAGAGAAAGAAAAAGATAGACACCTGCAGCACTGCTTCACTGCTCATAAAGTGTTCCCCTCTTCCACCGAAGCTAGGGAGAGGGGACTGGAACCCCATTGTGCTTGGTTACCAACATCTGGCCCCCAGATAAGAAAGATCTTAAAATTAGATCCTCCCCCAACAATAGAGGGTTTCTCCAGGGAGAAGTGGATCATGAGATCAACTGATTGCTGTCCTGTCTCCCCAAGGTCTCTGCAGGCTCCAGTTCTGAGTGAGAAGCATACAGGTCCTTTCTGAGAGTGCTCCCATTTCCTTCTAAAGACTAAAGAAAGTGAGCAATTTGTCTTCTTTCAAACTACTGACTTGTATCTTACTTTTTATTTAGGAAAAGATGGCATCTCTTTCCTCCAGAGGATACGCCTTTCCTTTATCCAACTCGAATCCCTTATGAGGAATCTAGTGTGTTCAGTAAAGTCAGTGTTGTCAATCCTGATTTAAAACACTTTCCTCAGTTCCAGAAGGCTCGAAGATACATGGTTATACTGCACCCAGGACAGGTAATGGCAGCTTTAAAATACTGACTACCTATCAGTGGACCTCCAGTTGTATATCTTCTCTTCAGTTCTTGTGTCTTGTGCTTTCTCTGCCTCAATGCAAATGAAAAGTTTCCTTCTTTGCTGTTATGCTCTACAAGGAATATTTCCCATTTCGATGTTTGCTAAGTCCAGGAGGGAGGCGGGGACACAGTTCCTCCTACTGGTGAAGAGGATACTGGACTGTGGAGGTACACAAGAAATCAAACTCCACAAAGCACAAGGACCAGTGTAAAGATCCTGGTTTGAGCCCCCGGCTTCCCACCTGCAGGGAAGTCACTTCACAGGTGGTGAAGCTGGTCTGCAGGTGTCTATCTTTCTCTCCCCCTCTCTGTCTTCCCTTCCTCTCTCCATTTCTCTCTGTCCTATCCAACAATGACGACATCAATAACAACAATAATAACTACAACAATAAAACAACAAGGGCAATAAAAGGGAATAAATAAAAATAAATAAATAAATAAAACTTAAAAAAAGAACTCAAACTCATTTCTTTTTAAAAAATATTTGTTTATTCCCTTTTGTTGCCCTTGTTTTATTGTTGTAGTTATTAATGTCATTGTTGTTGGATAGAACAAAGAGAAATGGAAAGAGGGGAAGGCAGAGAGGAGGAGAGAAAGACAGACACCTGCAGAACTGCTTCACTGCCTATGAAGTGACTCCCCTGCAGGTGGGGAGTTGGGGGCTTGAACTAGGATCCTTACACCAGTCCTTGCACTTTGTGCCACCTGCACTTAACCCGCTGCGCTAACGCTCAACTCCCTCAAACTCATTTCTGTCCATATCAAGAGAAAGTGGTGAGGCATATGTACCTGAGTACCTATGGAACATTTATTCACACTTTGTATGTATTCAACTTGAAGACACATAAAGAAAAGTTGGAATCCAGGTAGTATGATAACTAAGCCAGAATTAACTAAGAATGATTCACTTTAAAGCAAGAATGGATATCTCTTTGTAAATGACTCTGTTACAATTCCAAAGGTGTTGCTACCCAGTGTGAAAAATTCACCTTTGTGCTACAAGCGTTTGCTGCTTGAGATTGTCACCTAATGGGAAAAATCACCTTTGTGATATAGGCATTTGCTACCTGTTATTTTATTAATTGTGTGGAAGGACTTTTTCCTGTTTCCTTTCCCCTCTCTCAGATTTACTTATTTATGAGAAAGAACCAGAGCATCACTCTGGCACATGTGGTTCTCGGGATTAAACTCAGGACCTCACGCTTGAGAGTCCAAACCTTTATCTGTTATGCCACCTCCACAGCAGTTTTTAATCTCTTAAGGAGATTCTGTTCCCTCCATTTCTCCTCTCCCCTGCCTGCTTCCCTTCCGCTTGCTCCTTTCTGACTAGCATTTTTTCTTGCTGTTTTCACACACTAACTCTCCAGCTCTAGCACTTCAACTAGACCAACTTACTTTAACCTCATGTTCTATTCACTGATTCTCTCAGCACTTGGCAACTACTCATCTGTTTTCTGCCTCTAGCAGTCTGCTTTTCTGATTTATTTTGTACAGTATGTTTTCAAGGTCCATTCATGTTATAAAATATTACAGATACTTTATTCCTCTTGACTGAATATATAGTTTGTTGTATATATGTATATGTAATTTGTTTATCTATCAGTTGTTGGTCATTTGGGTCACTTCTGTTTTTTGGCTGTCATGAATCATGCTGTTATGAACTAATATTCATGTTTAAGTTTGTGTATAAATATATGCTTATTTCAGTTCTCTTGAATATGTAACAAGGTGGGAATGGAATTGTTAATCATATAGTAACTTTATGTCTTACTTTTTGAGCAACTGCTAAACTATTTTCTACAGTCTCTGTAGACTTTCATGTTTCTGTTAATGATGTACAAGATTTCTATTTCCCTCACATCCTCACCAAGGCTGCCTTCCTACTGATGCTTTCTAGTATTTGGTAATTTATTTTTATCAGTTTATTCTGATTGGGGAAATATTGTTTTATGAGACTTTTTTCACAGGGGTACAATTTGATAACTTACATTTTTTTTTGAAATAGCTACATTTGAGTGAGTAGTTCTGATATTAAATCATGTTTTAGTATATCCTGCTCACTCCTTAAGCTACCATAAACTTAAGTTCTCTTTCTTATTTGCTTTACTCAGTATAGTCATTCATGACCATTTAGTGACTAAATTCTGTGCCCGGTTTTCCTAAAAGTAGCTCTCTTCCACTCCCACTTAACAATGTTAAGAACAAAATAGAAATGGACAGTAGACAAAGCAAAACCAGTACTCCCTAGTGTCCATTTCTATTTTGTTCTTAACATTGTAATAGTTGAGCTATAGCGAGAATGTCCTACTATTTGCCAATTTCCCCCATAATGTCACTATTTTAGTCTATCCTTGACTTAGAAATTGCAGCAACCCCTGCAGAACAATAAGTGTCCAGCCACAAGATGAAATTCAGATCCTTTATTGAATTCAGGGCCCACTTCTGGCCCTAATCTAATCCTCCCTCCTCATTACTCCTTCTGCAGTTGTAAAGACTTAAGAATTCTGTCCTCCTTTCTGCTGGCATATCCTCGATTTTTTTTCTCTTCAGAAACTATGTCCTAAATTTTTACGGTTAACATTTCTTAGAATACAAATTTTGTGATGAAAAGGAGGTAAAACTAGAGTTTCAGAACCTTTCTAAGATTTAAAAAAAGATAGCAAAGACTAGAAAAGCTGGTAGTGTCTTTTGTAGAACATGCAGACATGTCAGTAGAAAGAGGGTCTAGGGCAGGAGAGATAGCATAATAGTGATGGAAAAAAAAAACAACAACAACAACAACTTTAATACCTGAGGCTCCAAAATCCCAGGCTCAATCCCCTGCACCACCATAAGCCAGAGTTGAGCAATGCTCTGGTTTAAAAAAAAAAAAAGAATGAAATATTTAGTGTGTGTTTGTTTCCTATTCCTTCAGCAATATTACTATAAACTTATTTGTATTACTTTCTTCTCCTATATGCTTTAATTAGTATCTACTTCTGACATAACAATATTCTGTTCATGTGCTAACCATTCCTATTTTGGTTTTCAGGTTCTGTTTGTTCCCAGACACTGGTGGCATTATGTTGAATCTATTGATCCCATCACTGTCAGTATAAACTCATGGATTGAACTGGTACCTTTGTTTTTTTTTTTCTTTCAATAGTTGTAATTGCTGTTTTTATGTTTTGTTTTTGTTTTGATTTTTAGATTTACAAATCCTGTTTATAAAGTTTGGTGATTAGTTATAACAGATATATCAAGTTTTATTTTGATATGCTACAATTTATATATTGTGTGCTTTGTTGATGAGTGTTTGGGTTGAGAATTGTATTTTTAGTGATTTACCAGTCTCTTTCTATGAGGGGCACACAAATGAATCAGTGATGGCAAGCAGGATCTTCTCCCTTGAGTGTTAGTAGAATTGTAGTGGGCCTAGTCTGGTTTACCTTATGTTCCTTCCATGTTGCAGTTCCCTCCCACACCATTTGGATTGGAAATACCTGTTTCTTGTTCAGGACCATCTTTATTTATTGAAGAATTCTCATGTCTGGCATATAAATTTTTCTCAAAGCAGTCTTTAGTGCTAGGATTTTATTATTGCATTTCTACCAGAAAACCCTTTTTTCTAATGCTCTGCTTAATCCTGGTTATCTATTCAACTTGACAGTTTAAATGGCTGCTGATACTACCCCAGTCTGTTTCTTCAACCTAAGACCTGAATTGCATCTGTACTCTCTAAGCAGAGGCTGTGGCTGCATTTCAGTGATTTAAAAAATATATAATCTTAGGGAGCTGAGTGATGGTGCACTTGATTGAGTGCACATGTTACAATGCACAAGGACCTGGGTTCAAGTCTCCAATCCCCACTGTAGGGGAAAAACTTTGCAAGTGAGTGGTGAAGCAATGCTCTAGATGTCTCTTGTTTCTTCTCCCTCTTCTCTTCTCAATTCTTGGCTGTCTCTATCCAATTAATAAACATAATTTAAAAAAAAAAACTCTTTACTGAGGAAATGTTGATTTACAAGACTTGTCATAAGAATACATCCCCCATTCCCTCAAGATACACTCAATACACTCGCCCTCTATGACATCGTCATCTCCCTGCACTATAGGGCACTGGGTTTCCAACTCCTTTTCAGCTTTCTCCTGCCTCTCTTCCTTTTGAGTCCTTGCATTTACTGAAATAGAGCATGGCTTATTATCCCTGCTGTTGAGCCCCTGTGCAATGTTTGTCAATTTTTGTTTTAAAACGTTGCTGTTTCTTAGCTCTGTCACTTATGTTTGGACATTTCTTTCTTTTTTCTTTTTCTTTTTTTTTCTAACTAGTGATAGATACAGAGAGAGACTAGAGCACTGCTCAATTCTGCCTCATGGCAGTGTGGGGGATTAGGCCTGGGAATAGAGCCTCAGGCATGAAAGTCTTTTACAAAACCATTATGCTCTCTCCTAACCCAGTGTTTTTTATACTTTCTCTCAAACTTTCCATATCCCTGTTGATATTCTCTTCATTTTTCTTTTTTGCAATGGCCACCAGAGCTTTGCTGGGGCTTTGTGTCTATATCATTCCACCTCTCCCAGTGAACTTTTTTCTTTTTTCCTTCCAGATAGAGGGTGAGAGATGGGATTGGAGTGGGCAGAGTTGTGCGGGGATGGGAAGGAGAGATACCATAGCATTGCTACACTGCTTTTGAGGCATTTCCATTTGGTATGCTATGGTCAGGGACTCAGACCTGAGTCTTTGCAGGTGGTAAAGTGTGCCCTCTACTGGGTGAGCTGTCTCCCACAGTTCTCTTCATTTCAGTTGACCTCATTTGAATTGTTATTTTGAAATCCTCATTAGGAGGCTGGGTAGCTGTGATATACTTGAGAATGTTTTCATATTTATACCTTGTCTGCTAGTGAGATGTTCCCTCTTTTACCTGGTTGTACCTAGATCAAGGGTCTGTGTTTGAATGGGTCTGTTGAGCACCAATTTTCTTTCTGTAGAAAGCATCTACTAATGAGAAAACAGCATATGAGATACTCTGCTCTTTTTAAATTTTTTTTTTTATATTAGAATTACATGTCGACAGGGGTTTGAATCCACACCATTCCCACCACCAGAGTTCTGAATCTTTAGTCTCCCCACTGCAATCCACCACAGTTATAAAATTGTAGACATGGGCCAACCATCTTCTCTACAACTATCTGCCCATATTTTACATAGTTGCCCCTTCTTTTTCTGATTCAATCCTCTCTTCCCCTCTAAGCCACTCATAACATCATAGCTACCTCCATATGTCCCTCTCCTTTTCCTTCTCTCTCTCTCTGGGTGCTGATGGAGCTGGAGTGCAGACTTCTCTTCTTCTTTTTTTCTTTTTAATTTATTTATTTATAAAATGGAAACACTGACAAGACCATAGAATAAGAGAGGGGTACAATTCCCACCACCAGAGCTCCATATCCATCCCCTCCCCTGATAGCTTTCCTGTTCTTTAACCCTGTGGAAGTATGGACCCAGGGTCACATGGAGTGCAGAAGGTGGGAGGTCTGGCTTCTGTAATTGCTTCCCTACTGAACATGGGCATGGACAGGCTGATCCATACTCTCAGCCTGTCTCTCTCTTTCCCTAGTGGGGCAGGGTTCTGAGGAAGTGAAGCTCCAGGACACATTGGTGGGATCATCTGTCCAGGGAAGTCCGATTGACATCATGGTAGCATCTGGAACCTGTTGACTGAAAAAGAGTTAACATATAAAGCCATACAAATTGCTGATTAATCATGAACCTAAAGGCTAGAATATTACAGATGAAGGTTTGGGGTCTCTGTTTTAAAAATAGCCAGTAGGTCAATTTTAGGTATGTTCTAAAGGGCCCATGACTTTATTACTTTTTCCCTGAGCCTGACAATCTGATGTGCAGGTAGATCCAGGCTGTTGTCTGGGGAGATGATGTCATGGCTGAAAACAGAGCTAGAAAGTTGGATCAGGGAAGAGAGTTGTTCCCAAATATGGGGAAAGTGTGTAAATACTATTGACTGTAAACCCTATCAATTTGCTCTGGGGCCCATATTCAGCATAGCAGCCTATGTAACCTCTATATCCCTGTAGATCTGAACTTGCATTCTGTGGTCATTAATAGGAACATTCTGAGTTGCACCAATTTCAGGACCCATCTTCTTCAGGTGGTAGATAGAGTATGTTATCCAAACACCCCCCTTTGGAGGATGGAACATTCTCTACCATTTTGATCCACTTTGAGGGCAAGGTCCTATGGAGACCCCTAAAGGGGTCCATTTGGTTGTTACTGATGGAGATAACCAGTGATAATGGGAAGAGGGATCTATTTGAGGTCTAGGCTCATCATGTTGTGTGGGAATCCCAGGACTTCCCGACTAGGGCTCTAACTGATGAGGTGGCCTAATAGTGACTAAAGAGTCATCATTAAATTATGCCAGTCTCTTGCCCTTATTCAGCTTTTGTAGTTCTAACTTGGATAAGGTTAGCTATGGAGTGACTAAGGGAAGTGTAATAGGAAGTAGATGAGGAGGGTATCTAGGTCTAAATAGACAATTTCATTAGGTACTTTAAGGTGTATTTTTAGGTCTTTCTATTTGTTTGCTTCATTTATTGACTCACTGCAAAGTATTGTGTACTTCTGCTTTCAGGTATTTATTTTGCCCTAATTTATGGATACATGTGTACATATGCCCTATCTCATGGGACATGGTCTATATCTAGGTTTTGAGGCTTTGTTAGCAAGTGGACTACCAGAAATGGAATTAAGGAGCCCTATGAGAAAGGAAAGGTCTCACCCAAGTAATGAGGCTGAAGGGTTGACATTCTATGCCAGATGTCTCTGGACATATTCTGAAGTGAAGCATGCTGAGGTGGTAATCATTGCATTGAATAGGTTGGGATCAGCAGATGCAGTTATCAGTTGGTGTGAATTGAGAGAAGCATGCTGGAAAGTGAGCCCCACCCTAGAGGTTCCAGGATTGGGGGAAATTTGGGCCTTACAGAGGAAGCGGGAGGTTCCTGCTGTTTTAGGATTTAAGAAGGCAGTAGATAGTTATTGCTTTAATCAAATTAATTGGCAATTGGGTTGACTTTGAAAATCCCATTGTTAGGATTTGCTGTATCATACACGACCTCTCCATAATTTGTCCTTTGATGTAATATATATATATATATCTGTACTTTATAAAGTAACACCACTTGTTGCTTCTGCTCTCTTGGTGTAAGCTTATAGGAGAGTCAACATTTCAAAGACTCAGCCTGTGGTCTGTGTATTGAAAAGTTTGAGACATTCAATCAATTTTCCCCCTCTCATATTAATTAAGTAGTGATTTATATGACTAAAAGTTAATAGAAGTATACAGAAACACCATTCCCACCACCAAAAGACTGTGCCCCATCCCACCTCCACCCTCCCACCCCCCACTGAAGCTGACTGTGTACCCTCAACCTCCACCCAGAGATTTTTATTTTGGTGCCCTACTCCAAACTCAGATCCTGCTTTGAGTTTCCCTTTCTGTTCTTCTTTCTCAGCTTCTGTTTATGAGTGGGATCACCCCATACTCATCTTTGTCTTTCTGACTTAGCTCACTTAACATAATTCCTTCTAGCTCTGTCCAAGATGAATCAGAGAAGGTGGGTTCATTGTTCTTAATAGTTGTCTAGTAGTATTCCATTGTGTATATATACCACAGCTTTCTCAGCCATTCATCTATTGTTGGGCATTACACATGTCTTTTTGGTTGGTTGTTATGGAGTCCTTGGGGTATATCCCTAGGAGAGGAATTACTGGGTCATATGGAAGGTCCATGTCTATCCTTGTAAGAGTTCTCCAGACTGCTTTCCTCAGAGGTTGGACCAATTTACATTCCCACCAGCCGTACAGCAGGGTTTTTTTGTCCACACAGCCTCTCCAGCATTTGTTGCTGCTGTCCTTTTTGATGTATGCCATGCTCACAGGGGTGAAGAGATCTTTATTTGCATTTCTCTGACAATCAGTGACCTGGAGTAGTTTTTCATATGTTTGTTAGCCTTCTGGATCTCTTCTGTAGTGAATAATCTGTTCATATCCTCTGCCCATTTTTGGATGGGGTCATTTGCTTTTTCATTGCTGAGTTTGATGAGCTCTTTGTATATTTTAGTTATTAGTCTCTTGTCTGATGGTATGTGAAGATCTCCCATTCTGTGATGGGTCTCTTTGTTTAAGTGATGGTTTCTTTTGCTGTGCAGAAGCTCTTCAATCTGAAATAGTTCCACTGATTTGTTTTTATTCTAATCTTCCTTGGAATTGGATTTGTATCATCAAAGATATCCATGAGATTTAGGTGGGAAAGTGTTCCACCAATGTTTTCCTCTAAGTATTTGATAGTTTCTGGTCTAACATCCAGGTCTTGATCCATTTGGAGTTGATTTTTGTTTCTGGTGAGTTAAAATTGTTCAGTTTCATTCTTCTGCATGTTTCAATCCAGTTTTCCCAGCACCATTTATTGAAGAGAGCCTCCTTCTTCCATTTAATATGTTGGGCCCCGTTATCAAAAGTTAGATGTTCATAGGGGAAGGGGTTTAGTTCTAGGCTTTCAATTATGTTCCATTGGTCTGTGTACCTATTTTTGTTCCAGTACCATGCTGTTTTGATGATGATAGCCTTATAATACAGTTTGAGATCTGGGAGTGTGATGCTTCCATTTCTATTTTTTTTTCCTCAAGATTATTTTGGGACTTCTAGGTGTCTTCTGGTTTCAGATAAATAATTGTAATTTTTGTTCTGTTCTGTTAAAGAATCTTGGTGGAACTTTGATGGGAATTGCATTAAATTTGTATATGGCTCTGGGGAGAATATTCATTTTAATTATGTTAATTCTTCCAATCCATGAGCATGGGATGTCTTTCCATTTCTTGGTATAATTTTCTATTTCTTTGAATAGTGACTCATAGTTTTCAGTATACAAGTATTTCACTTCTTTGGTCAGGCTTATTATTAAGTATTTTATTAATTTTGTTGTGCCTATTAAAGGGAATGATTTCTAGATGTGCTCTTCTTCAGACTTAGTGTTTGCATAAAGAAATGCCACTGATTTTTGTTCATTGATTTTGTAGCCTGATACCTTGTTATATTGCCTAATGATTTCCAGTAGCTTTCTGCTGGATTCTTTAGGTTTTTCTATGTATAGTAGTATCTTATCATCTGCAAAGAGTGAGAGTTTGACTTCTTCCCTACCAATCTGTTTTCCTTCAATTTCTTTCTCTTGTCTGATTACTATGGCAAGAACTTCTAATACTATGTTGAAAAGTAATGGTGATAATGGATAGCCCTGTTTAGTCCCTGATCTGAGAAGAAATGGTTTCAACTTCTGCCATCTTGGCTGTAGGTTTGCTGTATATGGAGTCCACTATCTTGAGGAATTTCCCGGCTATTCCCATTTTTTTGTAGTGTTTTGAGCATGATGGTAATTGGAATTTTTTCAAAGGCTTTCTCTGCAACTATTGAGATAATTATGTGGTTTTTGGTTTTGCTTTTATTGATGTGGTGGATGACACTGATTTACTTATGTATATTGAACCAGCCTTGCATTCTTGGGATAAATCCCACTTGATCATTATGAACAATCTTTTTGATGTGTTGCTGTATCCAGTTGGCTAAGATCTTGTTTAATATTTTAGCATCTATGTTCATCAGAGGTATTGGTCTGTAGTTTTCCTTTTTTCTTGTTTCCCTATCTTCTTTTGGTATCAAGGTGGTTTTGGCTTTATAGAATGTGGAAGGGAGTCGTCCTGTTCCTTCAATCTTGTGAAAAAGCTTTAGAAGTATAAGTATTAGCTGTTTACTAAAGGTTTTATAGAATTTGTTTGTGAAGCCGTCTGGTCTAGGGCTTGTGTTGTTGGGAAGATTCTTCATAACTGGTTTGATTTCTTTGTCTGTGATTGGTGCATTTAAGTTCTGTAGTTCTTCCTGGTTCAGTTTTGTAAGGATATATGTTTCTAGGAATTCTTCCATTTCTTCTAGATTTTCTAGCTTGGTGACATAATGTTGTAGAAGTTTTGCATGATTTTCTGGATTTCTGTGGTGTCAGTTGTGATATCCCCTCTATTGTTTACAATTCAATTGATTTGAGTCTTCTCCCCCTCCCCTTTTTTTTTAGTGAGTCTGGCTAAGAGTTTGTCTATTTTGTTTCATTTTTCAAAGAAGCAACATTTGGCTTCATTGATCTTTTGTATAGTTCTCTCATTTCAATGTTGTTTATTTCTGCTCTAATTTTGATGATTTCAGTCCTTCTGGATGCTTTAGCGTTCCTTTGTTCCTTTTCTTCTAAGTCTTTAAGGCATGCAGTAAGGTCGTTTACTTGAGCTTTTTCTGGTTCTCTAATGTGTACGTATGGCTATGAGTTTCCCTTTAAGCACTGCTTTAGCTGTGTCTCATATATTCTTATAGCTCATGTCTTCATTTTCATTTGTTTTGAAAAACATTTGAATTTTTTGCTTGAGTGCCTCTTTCACCCTGAGGTTATTACAGTATGTTGTTGAGTTTCCAAGTTTTGTGACTTTTCGTATTTTTCTGTTGCTTTTGAATCTTAGCTTTACTCCACTGTGGTCTGAGATGCTTGGGATGATTTCAGTGCTCTTGAATTTGTTGAGACTGTCTTTGTGGCCTTAAGATGTGGTCTATCCTTGAGGATGTGTTATGTGGATTTGAAAAGAATGTGTATTCCAGTTTCTTGGGGTGAATAACTCTTAAAATGTCTAGGAGGTCTAGTCTATCCTTATCTTCAATTAATTCTCTTGTTTCTTTGTTGATTCTCTGCTTAGTTGATCTAAGTGCAAGAGTGGATTGTTGAAGTCTCCTACTATTACTATATTACTGTTGATGTAATGTTGATGATTGTAGCCCTTTCAGTAAGGGTTTGATGTATTTAAATGGGCCCCCATTGGGTGCAGAAATGTTAATAATTGTCAAGTCTTCTTGATTGATTGATCCTCTGATCATTATGTAATGACCTTGCCTATCTTTTATTACTTTATTTTAAAGTCTATTGTGTCAGAGATGAGAATGGCTGTCTCTGCCCTTTTTGTGGTCCATTGGCCTGTATGATAGTTTTCCATCCTTTCACTTTAAGTCTGTGTTTGTCTTGTTGGGTTAGGTGGGATTCTTGCAAGCAGCATATGGTTGGGTTGTGTTTTCTGATTCATCCTCCTACTCTGTGCCTTTTAATGGGTGAATTTAAGCCACTGACATTTTTGATGTTATGGATTTAAGGTATTGCAGTGCCATATTCAAGTTTTTTCCCTTCTGATATATGGCTAGTATTTTGGCGATGTTCTTGTTTATAGGAGATCTTATAGAACCTCTTTCAGGGCAGGCTTGGTGATAATTGCCTCCTTTAACTATTACTTGTCTGAGAAGGTTTTTTATCCCTTCATCTAGTCTGAATGAAAGTCTGGCAGGATATAGTATCTTTGGTTGAAAGCCTTTTTCATTGAGAGCTCAATAAATATCTTGCCGTTCTCTTCTGGCTTTTAGAGTTTGAGTGGGGAAGTCTGCTGATAGTCTTATGGGTTTCCCCCTGTATGTGACTTTGTTTTTCTTTTGCAGCATTTTGGATCCTTTACTTATCCTTGCTTCTTTTATTGTAACTATGATGTGTCTTAGTGTCTTCAGGTCTGGGTTGATTCTGTTTGGGACTCTCTGGGTCTCTTGATTCTTAAGGTCTTTTCTTTTGTTTAGGGCTGGGAAGTTTTCTTCTGTTATTTCCTCTAGGATTTTTACTTCCCCTTCCTCTCTTCCTCTGGTAGGCTAATTATGTGCATCTTACTTCTTTTGAGATCATCCCATATGTCTCTGTTGTTGTTTTCAGTGTTTATCAATCTCTTTTTTTAGCTCTTTTACCTCCTTCTTAGTTTTCTCTTAACTTGTCCTCTGGCTAATTCTGTTGTTAAAATTTCGGAGGCTCTGGCCGGGCGAGCTAGCTTCACGACGGGTAACAGAGACGACCAGAGACAACGGCTGGGCAGGGAAGCTGTATTTCTTTATTCAGGAACAACAATTCATTAACTAAGACAAACTAATCACCAAACAGAACTCTGCTGTCTCTATGCGGCGGCACAAGCACTCTCTCTTACTCTGGAACTCAGGAACCCCAGAACTCTGTCACTCTCGAACTCTGGCAGGTTTTTTAGGGGCGGGGCCAAGCGGGCCCGCGAAATTAACTGGACTGATCTAATTCTCTTGGCGGGGGAGAACTAGAACCCAATATAAAGCATACAACAATTCCCCCTTTTCTTTTTAACTAAATGACTATAGTATCAAGGGTGTGGGGTGAACAGAAACATATATCATACAGGCATTTTTTTTAAAAAAAGAAACTGGCACAAACATGGAGAAACATGTAAGTAACAAGAACCAGTGTACTGCTAAGGGAAGGCCTGAGGGGGCCATATCTGCCTCTGTGGGCTAAACTTTATCAGCTTAAAAAAAACATTTTTTGCCTCTGGGGGGCTACTTGCCTCGACGGGCATTTGCATGGGGGTGGGGAACGGCCTAGAGTCCCAAAGGCAGCTGGCTGCAACTTACTTACTATGAAACAAAACTTGTTATTAGCATATCTACTGCATGATCCAACGATTCTAATAGAGAAGGAATTTGAGACTTTTACATATCAACAAAGTCTTTTAACCTTTTGTTACACCCATTCAAGATGGAGACACACCCTAGGTGTGGGCCAGAGAGGAAACCTCAGGCATGAGAATAATTAGCATAGCCATTGTGTGATCTATCATTTCTAATAGAGAAGGTAATGGAGAGTTTTACATATCAACAAGTCTATTTAACCTTTTGTTTAGACCAACTTAGTTAAAATATATTGATTGTTAACTAATTTTTACCTTAGACTTTAAATGTAAGTTAATTTTATCTTTATGAGAATTACATTGAGAACCTTTTTCATTTAACTTTGACTAGTAAGAATTTAGCCTTAAAGCTACTGCTTACCAAACTTTAAACATACACATAAACATGGTCATTAATACACGAGGAGAGAAACCTTTGTTACGAAGATATGTCATTTTAAACACGAATTTAAATCTGTACTGTCTTAGTTGTTGGGGGGGGGGGGGTTCACCATCCGGAGGTGGCTTCCCGCGCAGCTTCACTTTTAGGAATTGTAGGTTGCGATCTCTGCACAAATCTCTGCGTACTCTAGCTTGTCTGTCTTCAGACCGGACCGGCGGCTGGAGATCTCGTGTGCCCAGTTTCGGCAGGGAGCCCAGGGGTCCGGGAGGCCCGGGATGGTTCCAGAATTCATAGCAAGAGGGCAGGCGGGCCAGTTTTGTAGAAGGCGTGGGCCTAGGTGCCCAGGGGTGGCGGCCATGATAGGCCGCTGCGGCCCTGCCCCATGGCCCTGACATGTCTGCTGCCCTGCTCGCAGTGGCCAAGCAGCGTGGAGGGATCACGCGTCCAGTGCCCTGCGCCACGCGGTGGAGAGCTGGCTCCTGTGGGCTGGCCTCGGGCTCTTGCGTGTTGGCATCGGGCTCCTGTGTGGAGGCATTGGGCTCTTGCGTGCTGGCGTCGGGCTCTTGCGGGCTGCAGGCGCGGTGCGCGGGGTTGTCTGGGCGCAGCCAGCTGGCTGGCTGTTTGACCAGGTGGAAACAGCAGCTCCGCGCCTCGCCTCCCGCCCGCTGGCTGTTCTGAGTTCCCCCGAGCGAGTGGAAACCACAGAGTGGTCCAGAGATAAATGTTCCAGAAACAGCAAAACAGTCTCGTGAAGAAAGAGCAGAGGCCTTTGGAGATCTCTTCACAAGCAGAAGAGAAGGCCATAGTGCATAGGTAGCCAAATTGTCTTTACTTATCTGAGAGATACACAGGTCAGGTCCATGTGGGCGCCATTTGTTGTTAAAATTTCGGAAGGCTCTTGCCGGCCGGGCTAGCTTCACGGTGGGTAACAGAGACGCGGAGACAATGGCTGGGCAGGGAAGCTGTATTTCTTTATTCAGGAACAACGATTCATTAACTAAGACAAACTAATCACCAAACAGAACTCTGCTGTCTCTTTGCGGCGGCACAAGCACTCTCTCTTACTCTGGAACTCAGGAACCTCAGAACTCTGTCACTCTCGAACTCTGGCAGGTTTTTTAGGGGCGGGGCCAAGCGGGCCCGCGAAATTAACTGGACTGATCTAATTCTCTTGGCGGGGGAGAACTAGAACCCAATATAAAGCATACAACAAATTCTATTTTCTGCTTCTGTTAATCTGTTTTCCCTTCCCTCAGCTTCCTTCCTCAGTTCAGTTATAGTATTAGCTTGTTCTTCTAATTGTGCTTTTAGCTCAGCTATTTCAGTTTTCAGTTCTCTAATTACCTTGAGGTAGGTAGCTGGTATTTTCCTTGAGGAACTCATCTGTTGTTTCCCTATTTCTGGTCACCCTTTCCTCAGCACTTGCCCTCATTTCTGTAACTAATAGTTCCATTACTCTTTGGATAGTTCTCTTATCTATAATTGCTTCTGACGTATATGGAGTTTCTTCTGGGGTCCTGTCCTCATTCATTGTGCTAGCAGTTTTATTTGCTCTCAGTCTTTTTTTTTTTTTTTTAGTTGGTGTGTTTTGTATTTTTCTGTCCTGCCACTCTTCAGTTGTGTTGTGTGAGTATAGGCTACACTACAGTCTTTTCTCAGATGATGTCACAAACCTCAGAAAGTAAACTAGCAGCCAAAGCAAAGATTAATGCAGTTAAACCAAAACCAGATAGTGAAGTAACACCTGCACTGTAAAAACAAAAACCAACAATACAAAGGGAAAGAAAAAAAGCAAAAGCAAGAATAGACAAGTACAAAAATAAACTATCGACTATAAACTCTGGAGATAGTTGGAAGAAAGAGAGAAGGAAAGAGGAGAGAGTCAATGGGAGAGAGAGAGAGAAGAAAAAAAGAATCTACTCTCAGCCAGACTTCTGCAAGATAATTCATGAACCATTGCCAGTGAATAAAAGAGAGAGAAAAGAAAAAGCAGTGAAAGGAAAGAGATTTTTCAGATCATCTTTAAGGAAAGAAAAGAAGTAGAGAAACGAGAGAGAGAGAGAAAAGAAGTCTTTCCCAGAATGTGTAGCACACCCAATCACCTATCAGTGGAAGAAGCAGCAATGGCTGGCTACTTTTGCTCAAGTTGGAGGGGAGAAAAGAGACAAGCACAAGTAATAATGATAGTAGAATAAAATTTTATACAATTCCCTAACAGTCAGTCTGTATTTAGTATGAACCAGTATAGACTGGCTTCACACAGCTTTGTCTCCTTTGTAGACCAAGCTATAAATAAGCAGTTATAAGAAGTATCATGCAAACTCAAGTGTTAGCAGAAGAACACAGGTACCTTACCCCAGGCAAGACCAAGGCCCTGATTGGTAAGGCATTCTGTCACTCAGAGTTCTTGCTACCTTTAATGTCTTTTGAAGGACACACATTTGAAAGACACCCCTGCTGATCCAGGAATCTTGCTAAAGAAATTCCTTCCACAGGAGTCCCACCAGGAGCAGTAGGTATGGGGATTGGATACTAGCAAAACAGAAAACTCCCAGCCAGTCTCCCTGTTTCCTTTGTCCCTTTTTGGCCTCTGTTTGCCAGCCCAAATATAAATTATAGGACTCTTTTTTAAAAAATATTTTTTAATGTTTATTTATTCCCTTTTGTTGCCCTTTTGGAGCAGAAGGTAGGAATTCTGTCTTCTGTAGCTGCTTCTCCACTGAGCGTGGGTGTTGACAGGTCAATCTATACCTCCAGCCTGGAGAAACTCTGCTCTGTTTTAAGCCACGAGACACAAAGGAAAAGCATATAATGTGGTGTTTTGTTTAATTTTGACTTAGGAAGAGGACCACCAAGCCCGGGTAGAAGAGGCAATCACTCGAATGATTGTATGTGCCCTGAAAACTGCAGACGATCCACACAATAAGAGAGCTTGGCTAAATCCGACTGAGGTAGGCCACTTCTGGTTTTCATTATGTAGTAGTTGGTTTCTCACTGAGACAACCTTGGATAGAATATATGTTTCAATTTATGGAACTTTATCTAACTATTTAATTAATTAATTTTATTTCCATGAAAAAGAAAGACCACAGCACTGCTCAGCTCTGGTTTATGGGAGTGCTAGGAATTGAACCTTGGACCTTTGGGGCCTCAGACATGAAAGTCTGGTTTACTAGGGGCCAGATGGTATGCACCTAGTAAAACATAACATATTTTTCTTGGGCATGGATGAAGATTTAAGCCCCCTAGCCCAAATCTGCAGTAGGGGAAGCTTCGTAAGTGATGAAGCAGTGCTTTTTATCTTTCCCTCTCTATCCCTACTTTTCTATTTCTGTCAGAAAAAGGAAAGAAGAGCAGCCTAGAGCAGTGGATTTGTCTTGCAGTCACAGAGCACTGGTGATAATAAAAAAGAGGGGAAAAAAAACACTGCGCTATTCCCCCAACCCTATTTAACCATGCTAAAGGATTTTCCTTTTTCCATAGGTTGAGGAAACATCCCATGAAGTCAACTGTCAATACTTAAATGGAGCTGTTTCTGCATTTTTAGATCATCACATGGCATCTAAGACAGGAGAAATCCAACCACTGAGAACAAATAGAAAGTACACAAGAGATGAAGAATTAATTGTGCATAACCACATGGAGGTCGAAGGAACAGATAGTCAAAACTTAACCTTGGAAAAAGTAAAACAGGAGGCAATAAATCCCTTTGGCCCTGATCTGGTTCCTGTGACACTAACTTCTGTAGAACCTCAGTCAGAAAGAGAAGTCTTATTTAAAATTGGTTGTGAAGACCATTTTAGCAGAGACAGAGAACATTTTGGAAAATTACAGTCTTCCAAAAGGCAGCGAATGATGAGTCAAAGTGAGAGTGCAATTGAAAGCCTACCGTCTACTTCTCCCATATCAGTTTCTACAGATGACTTGCTGGACTGCTTGGTGAATCCAAAGGTAACCAGGATAGTGGCACAGCTTTTGATTCAAGGAAAAAGTTTATGATTCCACAGAAAAATGATTTAAAAATATTATTTCTAACGCAACTTTTAAGTAGCGTGATCCTTTTTTAAAAAATAAAAATTGGAAAAGCAAATGGTCAATTTGTACATCTTTATGATAAAGTATTTGATCTTTCCTAATTAAGTCTCATCTTCCCATTTCATTTACAGTGTTCTTTGGTCAGCCTTGCTTACTGTTATTTTTTTAGGCCTGATTCTCCTGACTCCTCTAAAAAAAAAAAAAATGTGGTTTAGTAAGATTGATCTCACTTTCATTACATTTGCAAAAAGACCTAAGGACGTTTTTTTTTTTTTTACCATTGCTGTGTAATTAAGAATTCAAAAAATTAGAAAAGCCTATTTAGTTGGTGCTTGTAAATATCTTATTAAAGAGAGTACAAAGAGGAGACTTTGTTGGCAATTATTTTCTCAAGTACATTGGGGCAGAGAATGTAGCCAAGAGGCAAATTCTGTTTTCTTTAGTAGGCATGTCCCAATAGCAGAAATAGATATTTTCTTTCTTTTCATTATTTAGTTGAACAAATTGTGACTCATTAACTATAAAATCTGTGTAGTACTAGTGAACAAGAGTTTCAAAAAATAGAATAGGCTAACTTATAGACAACTTAAGAAACAAGGACAGAAAGGGGAAAACACAAAGTGAAATTTAGTTTTGGTGTGGTCTATTGCATCGAGTAAAGATTCTGGGGAAAAAGGGAAGGAGAGGGGGTGGTATGATCATTGAATTCTTGGTGCATGATGGTAGAAAGCAAAATTGGAGGTGAGAGTCTTCTGAAGACACTTATCACAGAGAGATTAGAAATTATAACCATATGTCATCAACTATAGTATAAATAAAATTATTTTTACAAAATAGAATAGGGTGGGAAGCTAGCATCTCTGGTAAGATAGATGCCTTGACATGCATGTAACCCCAGGACACATACTAGCACTTTATGGGAGTGCTACAGCACTGCAGGAAGCTCCAGTGCTGTGGTGTGTCTCTGTCTCTCTCTCCCCACCTCTGCACCTACCCTCCTCTCTCCCCTTCCTACCTTCCTCTCTTCATGTAACAGCAAATTCAGGCCACTGAGGAGATGATTACTATTTTAGCTGTAAGTCTGATTGAGCTTTTTCCTTCTCACTTGGTTTATGAAAACAGTTATGCCACAAACCTCAGCTCAAGGACTTAAAAAAAAAAAGATGAGAGACCACCCCTGCCCCCAAGGAGATAGCACCTTCCTCCCTGGCTAATGTATTGCTGCCCACAGAACACACTTTCTGATGCCCACTGGTTCTTCTGGGGCCAGTAACTGTACTCTCTGAACTCAAGGTTATAGTATTCACTCTTGCACACAGTGTCACTTTCTGAGGTTTCACTTACACACATTTAGTAGTTTAAAAATACTACCTACATGATGATAACTTTGAGACCTTGTTCACGGAACTTTATTACAGGCTGTTAGATTGTTTCATTTTATTATTGTTGTTAATTTATGCAAAATTACACATTAAACTTTATCACAGTGATGTAAAAATTATAAAAAAAAGCATTGGCACACAAAATTTTGAGGGATCCACAGAATGTATTCCCTGAGCACAGAGACTACAGTGATGTTAGTACTTTGAATTATAAATATCTTCTACAAATTGATGTCTGTGGTGAGACACGGAGTTATAACTGAGTTAACTGATTTCAGCCTACATATTTTTTTTGCTCTCTAGTGTGATTCTTTTCAGTTGTGAAAGATATCCTTTGATGTGTGAAAAAGCTGTTAAGTAGGAAAAAAAGCTAAAACTTGTGCTATAAGTATGTATTTAGAGTAATATTCTAAAATTTTTTGTACTACATGTCTCTAAAATGCTACTGTCTAAATGTAATGAGGTACTCTGGGTAAGATTGGTAGTCATAAAATACCACAAATAAACTGGGATTTTGTACATTATCTGTGACAGTGTCATACAAGTCAGTAGGATTTTGAGCATTCTTTGGAGGAGGCACAAGTAATGACTGATATCCACATGTGTACATTCCAGTAAGTACTCGCACATAGTACATATGCTTTTTCCCATTTATGTCTGGCCTGGAGTATGTATTATTTGCTGAATAACTGGCATTGACAGCAAAATAGGTTCCTTTTCCATATGCCACAGCTGTGAAGAGAAAACAAAACACTTAGAATTTCAGTTTTGACAGCCTGGAAGGTTGTGCAGTGGATGAAGTGTTGCATCCTCAATCATGTGGTCTTAAGTTTGATCCCCAACATCGCATGTACCAGAGTGATTCTTTGGTTCTCTCTCAAGTACGTAAACAAATCAATCTTTTTTTTTTTACTTCAGTTTTGCCTAATTTGGCCTAATATCTCAAATAATGTTAAATATTCATGTGACCGGGGGTTCCCGGAAGATGGCGGACTGAGAAGCCGCTAGCAGCGTGAGCTCTGATCACATCTTCTGGAAACGGTATGATTTTCTGCCTTTAGCAGGCCAGTCAATAAGGGGCCCTATCGGTGACACCAAGGAGGTGACTATAACTTAATTTGGGTTAAGAATTAGAGTAAAGGTGGCACGAACTAGCGGGCGGCTGCTAGAGACTTCCCAGGCAGCGGCGGGCAAGGCGGGTGCGCCGGGCATTGTCCTCCGCCCGGGAAGGCAGCTCCTCCGCCGGTTGCAGAGCGCTGCTGGGCAGCCGGCAGAGGACCCAGAGGGAGCACTATAGCTCAGGGGCTTTCTCTTGGGAGTCTCCAGGGACCACTGCGACCCTGAGGGCAGATCCAAAGAATTCTTGAGTATAGCTCTCATTGGATCAAAAGACTTGGAGCTAGATTTCATTTTTGAGAAATCCTTTAAAAAAAGTCTGGGGGGGGTTTCCCAGAAGATGGTGGACTGAGAAGCTGCTAGCTGCTGAGCTCCGAACACATCTACTGGTAACAGTAGGATTTTCTGCCTTTAGCAGGCCAGCCAATAAGGGGTCCTTAGACACCAAGGAGGTGACTATAACCTAATTTGGGTTAAGAATTCGAGTAGGGAAAAAAGGGGAAAAAATTCTTTTTTCTTCCTTTTAATTTTCAAGCATACCTCCTTCCCGCCCCCCCCCCCCCATAAACAGTCCCTGGGGACCAGCTCCTAGCAGGATGCCCCACACCACCAAACAGGGTGCTTTTTTGAATTCACTGATACACATTTGGGAATTTCCTTTCACTGCTCTTTAATTACAACTCTTTTACTTATCTTCTCCCTTTTCTCTCTCATCTCTTTTTTTTTTTTAAATCTTGTCATACACTTCTTCCTTCTTCGCCTTTCTGAATTTGTGAATTATTTTGGGGAAGAAATCTGACTCAGAGTGGACTCTCTATGTGTGTATCTCTGCTCTAGTTCCCTTTCCCCTCTTGTTACCCCTAGAATATACAGTGGATAGTAGATTTGCATAACTGTCTATCCTTGCTATCCTCTCTTTCTCTTTCTTCACGGGGATTTGGTTACTATTATTTCATGGACTGGAGAAATTGGCTAACTGGTAAGGATTAAACTACTTCAATACTTACTTCAGTTGCTACTGTAATTCCGGAGGTTGGTGAGGGCAATTGTCATAAAGGTATTTAGTACAGTGTTACTTGTACTCAAGACACAACAACTGAGGAACAACAGAGCATAAAAAAAAAGAAACACATAAAAAGAATGGGTAGGTCAAAAACAAATAAAACTGCTACCCCAATGAATGAAGACAAGAGCCCAGAAGAAACTACACATCAGCCAGAAGTAACCATAGATAAGAAAAGTATGCAAGCAATAATAAACTTATTAATCACAGAAATGAAAACAACATTGGAGGAAAGGAATGGCAGTATTAGGGAAACAACAGTTGAGACCACCAAGGAAAATACTGATTATCTTGAGGCAATCAGAGAACTGAAAGCTGAAATAGCTGTAATGAAGAAAGAAGCTGAGGCAAGGGAAAGCAGACTAACAGAAGCAGAAAACAGAATTAGTCAGACAGAGGATGAGTTAGAGAAAACAAAGAAAGAGGTGAAAGAGCTTAAAAAGAGATTGAGAGACACTGAAAACAATTAACAGAGACATATGGGATGATCTCAAAAGAAGTAACATTCATATAATTGCCCTGCCAGAGGAAGAAAGAGAGGAAGGGGAAGAAAACATTCTAGAGGAAATAATAGAAGAAAACTTCCCAGACCTGAATAACAGAAAGGATATCAAGATTCAAGAGGCCCAGAGAGTTCCAAACAGAATCAACCCAGACCTGAGGACACCAAGACACATCATAGTCACAATGAGAAGAAGTAAGGATAAAGAAAGGATCCTAAGGGATGCAAGAGAGAAACAGAGTCACATAAACGGGAAAACCCGTAAGATTATCTGCAGACTTCTCCGCTCAAACTCTAAAAGCCAGAAGGGAGTGGCAAGATATCTATCGAGCACTGAATGAAAAAGGGTTTCAACCAAGGATAATATATCCTGCTAGACTTTCATTCAAACTAGATGGAGGGATCAAAACCTTCTTAGATAAACAACAGTTAAAGGAGGCAACCATCACCAAGCCGGCCCTGAAAGAGGTACTAAAAGACCTCTTATAAGCAAGAACATCACTATAATACTTGCAATATATCAGAGCAATTTTTTTTAGAACAATGGCACTACAATACATTAAATCCATAGTATCAATAAATGTCAATGGCTTAAACTTCACCCATCAAAAGGCACAGGGGGGGGATGGATCAGAAAACATAACCCAACCATATGCTGCTTGCAAGAATCCCATCTGTCACAACAAGATAAACACAGACTTAAAGTGAAAGGATGGAAAACTATCATACAGGCTAACGGACCACAAAAAAGGGCAGGAACAGCCATTCTCATCTCAGACACGATAGATTTTAAATTAAAGTAATAAAAGATAGGCAAGGACATAATGATTAGAGGATCAATCAGCCAAGAAGGCTTAACAATTATTAACATCTATGCACCCAACAAGGGACATCTAAATACATTAAGCATCTACTGAAAGAATTTCAAAAATACATCAATAGTAATACAATAATAGTGGGAGACTTCAATACCCCACTCTCACACTTAGACAGATCAACAAAGCAGAGAACCAATAAAGATACAAGAGAATTGAATGAAGAGATCGACAGACTAGACCTCTTGGACATTTTCAGACTGCTCCACCCCAAAAAACTGGAATATACCTTCTCTTCAAATCCACATAACACATACTCAAGGATAGACCATATGTTAGGCCAAAAAGACAGCATCAATAAATTCAAGAGCATTGAAATCATCCCAAGTATCTTCTCAGACCACAGTGGAGTAAAACTAACATTTAACAACAAACAGAAAATTATTAAAAGACACAGAATTTGGAAACTAAACAACATGCTCCTTAAGAACCACTGGGTCAGAGACTTACTCAAGCAGGAAATTCAAATGTTCCTGGAAACAAATGAAAATAAAGACACAACCTATCAAAATATTTGGGACACAGCTAAAGCAGTACTGAGAGGGAAACTTATAGCCATACAATCACATATTAAACACCAAGAAGAAGCTCAAATGAACGACCTTACTCCGCACCTCAAGAACTTAGAGGAAGAGGAACAAAGGAACCCTAAAGCAACCAGAAGGACAGAAATCACTAAAGTTAGAGCAGAAATAAACATCGAAAATAAGAGAACCATACAAAAGATCAATGAAGCCAAATGTTGGTTCTTTGAAAGATTAAACAAAATTGACAAACCCCTAGCCAGACTCACCAAACAAAAAAGAGAGAAGACTCAAATTAATAGAATTGTAAATGATGGAGGAGATATCACAACTGAAACCACAGAAATCCAGAGAATCCTGCGAAACTTCTATAAAGAACTATATGCCACCAAGCTAGAGAATCTGGAAGAAATGGAACAATTCCTAGAAACCTATGCACTTCAAAACTGAACCAAGAAGAACTACAAAATCTAAATGCACCAATCACAGGCAAAGAAATTGAAACCATTATTAAGAATCTCCCCAACAACAAAAGTCCTGGACCAGATGGCTTCACAAACGAATTCTACAAAACTTTCAGGAAACAGTTAATACCCATACTTCTTAAGCTATTCCATAAGATTGAAGAAACAGGAATACTCCCTTCCACCTTTTAGGAAGCCAACATCACCCTGATACCAAAAGCTGATAGGGACAGAACAAAAAAGGAAAACTACAGACCAGTTTCTCTGATGAACATAGATGCCAAAATATTAAACAAGATCTTGGCCAACCGGATACAGCAATACATCAAAAAGAATGTTCATCATGACCAAGTGGGATTCATCCCAGGAATGCAAGGCTGGTTCAACATCCATAAGTCAATCAATGTCATTCACCACATCAATAAAAGCAAAGCCAAAAACTACATGATTATCTCAATAGATGCAGAGAAAGCCTTTGACAAAATCCAACACCCATTCATGCTCAAAACTCTACAAAAAATGGGAATAGATGGGAAATTCCTCAAGATAGTGGAGTCTATATATAGCAAACCTACAGCCAACATCATACTCAATGGACAGAAGCTGAAAGCATTCCCCCTCAGATCGGGGACTAGACAGGGCTGTCCACTGTCACCGTTACTCTTCAACATAGTATTGGAAGTTCTTGCCATAGCAATCAGGCAAGAGAAAGAAATCAAAGGAATACAGATTGGAAGGGAAGAAGTCAAACTCTCACTATTTGCAGATGATATGATAGTATACATAGAAAGACCTAAAGAATCCAGTAGAAAATTACTGGAAGTTATTAGGCAATATAGCAAGGTATCAGGCTACAAAATCAATGTACAAAAATCAGTGGCATTTCTTTATGCAAACACTAAATCTGAAGAAGACATCCAGAAATCACTCCCATTTACTGTTTCAGCAAAATCAATCAAATACCTAGGAATAAAGTTGACCAAAGAAGTGAAAGACTTGTATGCTGAAAACTATGAGTCACTACTCAAGGAAATAGAAACTGATACCAAGAAATGGAAAGATATCCCATGCTCATGGATTGGAAGAATAAACATCATCAAAATGAATATTCTACCCAGAGCCATATACAAATTTAATGCAATACCCCTCAAAATTCCACCAAGCTTCTTTAAGAGAATAGAACAAACACTACAATCATTTATCTGGAAACTGAAAACACCTAGAATTGCCAAAACCATCTTGAGGAAAAGAAACAGAAATGGAGGCATCACACTCCCAGACCTTAAACTATATTATAAAGCCATCATCATCAAAACAGCATGGTACTGGAACAAATATAGGCACACAGACCAGTGGAACAGAATTGAAAGCCCAGAAATAAATCCCCACACCTATGGGCATCTAATCTTTGATAAGGGGGCCCAAAGTATTTAATGGAAAAAGGAGGCTCTCTTCAATAATGGTGCTGGGAGAACTGGGTTGAAACATGCAGAAGAATAAAATTGAACCACTTTATCTCACCAGAAACAAAAATCAACTCCAAATGGCTCAAAGACCTAGATGTCAGACCTGAAACAATCAAATACTTAGAGGAAAACATTGGTAAAACTTTCCCACATACACCTCAAGGACATCTTTGATGAATCAAACCCAATTGCAAGGAAGACTAAAGCAGAAACAAACCAATGGGACTACATCAAATTGAAAAGCTTCTGCACATCCAAAGAAACTATTAAACAAACAGACCCCTCACAGAATGGGAGAAGACCTTCACATGCCAGAAATCAGACAAGAAACTAATCACCAAAATATATAAAGAGCTCAGCAAACTTAGCACCAAAAAAGCAAATAACCCCATCCAAAAATGGGCAGAGGATATGAACAAAACATTCACCTCAGAGGAGATCCAAAAGGCTAACAAACATATGAAAAACTGCTCTAGGTCACTGATTGTCAGAGAAATGCAAATTAAGACAACACTAAGATACCACCTCACTCCTGTAAGAATGGCATACATCAAAAAGGACAGCAGCAACAAATGCTGGAGAGGATGTGGGGACAGAGGAACCCTTTTACATTGCTGGTGGGAATGTAAATTGGTACAGCCTCTGTGGAGAGCAGTCTGGAAAACTCTCAGAAGGCTAGACATGGACCTTCCATATGATCCAGTAATTCCTCTCCTGGGGATATACCCCAAGGACTCCATAACACCCCACCAAAAAGAGGTGTGTACTCCTATGTTCATAGCAGCACAATTCATAATAGCTAAAACCTGGAAGCAACCCAGGTGCCCAACAACAGATGAGTGGCTGAGAAAGCTGTGGTATATATACACAATGGAATACTATGCAGCTGTCAAGAACAATGAACCCACCTTCTCTGACCCATCTTGGACAGAGCTAGAAGGAATTATGTTAAGTGAACTAAGTCAGAAAGATAAAGATGAGTATGGGATGATCCCACTCATCAACAGAAGTTGAGGAAGAAGATCTGTAAGGGAAACTAAAAGCAGGACCTGATCAAATTGTAAGTAGGGCACCAAAGTAAAAACTCTTTGGTGAGTGGTAGACATGTCGCTTCCTGGGCCAGTGGGGGGTGGGAGTGGGTGGGAGGGATGGGTCACAGTCTTTTGGTGGTGGGAATGGTGTTTATGTACACTCGTAGCAAAATGTAGACATATAAATCAGTAGTTAATTAATATGAGAGGGGGAAAATCAGTTGTATGTCTCAAAGTTTCTCAAAACACAAACTGAATCTTTTTAATATATAGGCTGTGTATTTGATATGCGGACTCTCAAAAGTCTAGACCAAGTAGATTAGAAGCATCCAATAGCACAGCTATATATAAGATATTGGATACTGTACAGCAAACCCTAACAAAAGGACTTTTCAAAGTTAACCCAATTACCAAATAATGTGATGATAACATTAATAATGTGATGATAACATTAATAATGTGATGATAACATTGTCTTTTTGAACCCTAAGACAGCAGGAACCTCACATCTCCACTATAGAGCCCCTACTTCCCCCAGTCCTGGAACCCTTGGACAGGGCCCACTTTCCCGTATGCGTCTCCCAATCCAAACCAAATAATATTGCATCCGCCGATCACAACCTAACCAACGCAACGATTGCCACCTCAACATGCTTCACCTCAGACTGTGTCCAGAGACTTCACATGTGGAATGACAACCCTTCGGCTTCATTACTCAGGTGAGACCTTTCCTTTTATAGTACACTCTAATTTCATCTCAGGTAGTTCACTTTCTAACAAAGTCCCATAATCTAGATATACACCAGTTTCTGTGAGAGAGAGCTTATGTTCACACATATCCATAAACTACTGCAAAATATATACCTGAAAGCATAAGTACATTAGAGTTTGCAGTGAGTACCTCCCTAACACTTCCTCTCCACTATTCCAAGCTTGGGATCCATGATTGTTCAACAAATTGTTTGGCTTCGTATGTTAACTCTCTTTTCAATCACCAGGTTCCAGATGCCACCAGGATGCTGGCCAGGCTTCCCTGGATTGAAGACCCCACCAATGTTTCCTGGAGCTCTGCTTCCCCAGAGACACACCTTACTAGGGAAAGAGAGAGGCAGACTGGGAGTATGGACCGACCAGTCAACGCCCATGTTCAGCGGGGAAGCAATTACAGAAGCCAGACCTACTACCTTCTGCAACCCTCAATGACCCTGGGTCCATGCTCCCAGAGGGCTAGAGAATGGGAAACTATCATGGGAGGGGGTGGGTTATGGAGATTGGGTGGTGGGAATTGTGTGGAGTTGTACCCCTCCTACCTTATGTTTTTGTTCATTAATCCTTTCTTAAATAAATAATTTAAAAAAATATATTCATGTGACCACGAAAGTAGCTCAAGGGGTGGAGTCCCATGTGTGAGGCCAAGTTGCCTACCTATTGTGCCTATGACCCAGTATTCTAGTCTGTCATAAATACAGCTTTAAAATAGAATGTTCAGTTTAAAATAGAATGTTCAGTCTCTCTAGTTCCTCATTTTTATGAAACTTTGATGTGTCGCTGATTTACAACCCTATGTACCTTCTGTATAAAGTACAGCCTGACAGTTCTCTCAACATTCTAGTGTGGTGCCCACTATCATACTGACCTCCTCTGCTCCTTCCCCCATCACCACCCTCTTCCTTGACAACTGTACTGTTTTTCTCAGAGTCTTAAGTGTTATATTTGGCTGAGTTCTGTTTGTTTGTTTGCTTCTACTTTGGTTATTTATAGTTCACATATGAACTATCATGTTTCACAGTTAATTTTGATTACTTATTGAATCAGGCAAAGGATTTAATCTTATTTCCATTTGCTTTTGTTTTTCCAGCAGTTGGCACTGTGGCTCTAGTTTTAAGGCTAGTTTACCCTTTAAGTACTTTAGATGTATGATGACAAAGGGACCAATCTGTAGAGTGGTAGGAGGTCCTTCACATCAACTTGCTGAAGGAGGGCCAGCCTGGGTATAAAATGCCCTAGAGTGTCTTCTCCCCTTGGGTTTGAACCTGTTCTGAATCGGAGGACAAAGTCAGTATTTCCAGAACCCTCCTGAGGTCCAGTCATAGGATTCCTGCTGGTGAGAGGGTCACCTATGAAAGCAGATCTCCCTAGACTACCAAGGGGTAGTGAGCAGGGCACTCAACTAACTGCTAAAATTGTTACGGTTCACTGTCTGGTCATACCATCTAGCTTCAGGATGTTACACTGCCCTTCCTTTTCTTCCTTCATTGTTACTAGGATTATCACTGTGCTGGGATTTTGAATCCACCACTCCCAGCAGCCACCCCCACCACCCATTTCTATTTTATGGAATGGGACAGTGAGAAACTAAGAGGGGAGGGGAAGACAGGGAGAGAAAAAGACACACCTGCTGGCTTTCCCCACCACTTATGAAACATCACCATGAACTTTTAACCTCCAACTTTCAGAAAGGAAGGTACATGGATTGGCCAAGTGTATTCTAATGAACTGCGTGAGATATCAGTTGTGAGTTGTACTTTAGGGGATTTTTTTTTCTTAATATGGTTTATTCTGCTGTGTTTTCTGTATGAATTGCTCTCTAAGTTTCTTAAAATATATGTGTGTGATTAATTTTAAAAAGTAATTCCTGGGAGTCGGGTGGTAGCACAGCGGATTAAGCGCACAGGTGGCGCAAAGCTCAAGGACGGGCATAAGGATCCTGGTTCCGAGCCCCTGGCTCCCCAGCTGCAGGGGAGTCGCTTCACAAGCAGTGAAGCAAGTCTGCAGGTGTCTGTCTTTCTCTCCCCGTCTCTGTCTTCCTCTCTCTCCATTTCTCTCTGTCCTATCCAACAATGACAACAATAATAACTACAACAATAAAACAAGGGCAACAAAAAGGAATAAATAAATAAATATATATATATATATTTTAAAGTAATTCCTTGGGGCCAGGTGGTGGCACACCTGGTTAAGCGCACATACTACAGTGGACAAGGACCCATGTTCAAGCCTCTAGAACCCACCTGCAGGGGGAAAGCTTCACGAGTGGTGAAGCAGGGCTGTAGGTGACTCTGTCTCTCTCCCTCTCTACCTCCTTCTATCCTCTCAGTTTCTCTCTGTCTCTATCCAATAATAAATAAATATTTAAAATATATATATATATAGTAATTCTTCCACTTCAGAGGGCCATTCAATCCCCTCTGGATGAAACATAGTGAATGCAACCTTGACTCTGGCTGCAACACAACCAGCAACCACAAGGAAACACAGTGCAATACACTGTGTTTCTATCCAGTGTGGACCCCATGGCCAACACATTTGAAGCAGGTAGATGACTTCTTCCTTACCATTCTTTCCAGCATAACTGCGATTAAAGCCAATTGTGTTGACATATGGCACTGAGTCAGCATCTGTCCCATGGAAGAGCAGCTTCTCATTTGCTGTTTGACCATTCTTGACATCCATGACTTTTTTCTTTGCCTGGTAACTGTTCCAGAGATCCAGATTCTGAATTCTCTCGATCTGCAGATCAACCAAGAGACATAATCTACAAGTGCTAAGAATACACAGAAAGATACCCAATGTGTCCTGGAACTCCACTTCCTTAGAGACCCACCCTACTAGGGAAAGAGAGAGGCAGACTGGGAGTATGGACCGACCAGTCAACGTCCATGTTCAGCGGGGAAGCAATTACAGAAGCCAGACCTTCCACCTTCTGCAACCCACAAAGACCCTGGGTCCATGCTCCCAGAGGGATAGAGAATGAGAAAGCTATCAGCTAGGGGGTGGGTTATGGAGATTGGGTGGTGGGAATTGTGTGGAGTTGTACCCCTCCTACCCTATGGTTTTGTTAATTTATCCTTTCTTAAATAAAAAAAAAAAAAAAAGAAAGATACAAGTGTGAAAAACAATCACTACTTCTCATAAATACAGATTATAATAACAAATTCTATGCCAGATGGTAACTTTGTGCATTCAGGAATGTTTTTAGGTTTGGAATTTCACAAAGCAGGTCCAGATAGAAAGCTAATTTAATATTTACCATTTTAAACTACTATTTGAGATCAATGTTTAGATTCTTTAGTTCTCACATGAACTTTGCCAATAGAGTCTCTCCATCTTTTGCCTACTACCTTTGCTCTAAGAACTGCTCCTGGTTGAGTGTACATGTTACAATGCGTAAGGACCAAGGTTCTAGCCCCTGGTCCCCACCTGCAGGAAGAAAGCTTTATGTTTGGTGAAATAGTGATGCACGTATATCTATCAATCTTTCTCTCATTCTGTCTCCCCCTTTCCTCTCAGATTCTGGATATCTCCATCCAATAAAAAAAAAGATAATTAAAAAATCAAATTTAAAAAACTGGGAAAAAAATCTAGTCTTAAAAAAAACAAAACTGCTCCTACTCCTATGTATCTCACTGTTAATTGACTCTCTAGTCCTCATCCTACTGCAATACTACTTTGCCTACCCATGTTAACAGTAGAGAAGTGCTAGAGTGTATAGGCAAGAAAGAAATTAATGAATGCAAATTCATCTCTGGTCCACTAGGAAGGCAGGAAGTATAAGTCCTAGAGAGACCAAGTAGCCATGCTTTCACCAAACTCTGGAAGTGGCCTTCAGGGTGAAGTAGAAACCCGTTGGTCTTGGATTGTAGGACCCAAGAGAAATCGGACAAATCTTGAATCTATCAGAAAACCTTGAAGGCTTGGATCTTAAAAAAAAAAAAAAAAAATCCAGGCAAAATAAGGCCAGAATGTGCATCATTCAATGACACACTAGCTGCCACTCTTTAAAAAATGAATATCCAGGAGTCGGGTGGTAGCGCAGTGGGTCAAGCACATGTGGCGTAAAGCACAAGGACTGATGTAAGGATCCCAGTTCGAGCCCCGGCTCCCCACCTGCAGGGGAGTCGCTTCACAGGCGGTGAAGCAGGTCTGCAGGTGTCTTTCTCTCCCCCTCTGTCTTCCCCTCCTCTCTCCATTTCTCTCTGTCCTATCTAACAATGACGACATCAATAACAACAATAATAACTACAACAATAAAAGGGGCAACAAAAGGGAAAATAAAAAGAAAAAAAAATTTAAAAAGGAATATCCAGGCAAGAGTGATCAGTGGATTGAAAATGAGTGTGTGAGAGTCTCCAAAACTTGGGAAGCCATGCTCAGCATCAGTGGGTACCATCTTGCTATCCTAGTCGTCTATTTCACTCTTCAGTTTGAACATGGGAGACCCTACCTCTCATCTTCCGAAGGCAGTGAAGTATAGGTATCAATACCTATACTTTTTAAGCTCTTCAAAAGTATTAAAGACAGGAATATTCCTTCCTACCTTCTGTGAAGAAACATTACCCTGATACCAAAAGCAGATAGGGACACAACAAAAGAAATCTACAGATCAATAACTCTGGTGAACATAGTTGCTAAAATTCTAGTCAACTGAATATAGCAGTATATTAAAAAGATCCCAGGGTACAAGAATACAATCAATGCATGTGATCCACCACATCAATAAATGCAAGACCAAAAACAACGTGATTGTCTCAGCAGATGCAGAGAAAGCATTTGACAAAATCCAACATCCCTTCATGATCAAGGTACTACCAAAATTGGGAATAGGTAGAAAATTCCTTAATTTAGTGGAGTCCATATATACCAAACCTACAGCCAACATCATACTCAATGGTGAGAAACTGAAAGCATTCCATTTAGATCAGGTACTACATAGGGCTGCTCACTATCACTTGTTACTATTCAACATAATGTTGGAAGTTCTTCCTATAGCAATCAGGCAAGAAAGGAATTAAAGGGATACAGACTGCAAGAGAAGTCAAAATTTCGCTATTTGCAGATGATAGTAAACAGAAAAACCTAAAGTGGGAGTAGCGCAGTGGGTTAAGCATGCGTGACGCAAAGCACAAGGATTCCGGTTCGAGCCACCGGCTCCCCAACTGCAGGGGAGTCACTTCACAGGTGGTGAAGCAGGTCTACAGGTGTCTATCTTTCTCTCCCCCTGTCTTCCCTCCTCTCGACTACTCTCTGTCCTATTCAACAACAATGACATCAATAACAATAATAATTACCACAACAACGATAAGACAGCAAGAGCAACAAAAAGGGAGAAAAATAGCCTCCAAGAGCAGTGGATTCATAGTGCAGACACCGCGCCCCAGCAATAGCTCTGTAGGCAAAAAAAAAAGAAAGAAAGACTTGTACATGAAAAACTATTCAAGGAAACAGAAAAAGACACAAAGAAATGGAAAGATTTTCCATGTCCATGGGTTGGAAAAATTAATATCATCAAAATGAATATTCTACCCAGAATCATATGTAGATTTAATGTAATCCCCATCAAAAATTTTTAAGAGAAAAAAAGCTACAAAAGTTTGTGATCCCAAGACTTCCTGATTCTTTTAATATGACAGGGGAAAAATTGATTGAATGTCTCAAATTTTTTAAAGCACAGACTTGAGTCTTTATAATTCATAGGCTGAGTCTTTGATATGTTGACTCTCTCAAAAGCCTAGACGAGGGAGAACAGAAGCAACCGGTGGCACAGCTATACACAAATAATGTTAAATGACATAAATTATGGTGATATACAGCAAATCCTAACAAAGGGATTTTTCAAAGTTAACCCAACTACCAAATAATGTGATTATAACAAGAACTATTGTCTTCTTGAACTCTAAGACAGCAGGAACCTCACATTTCTACTATAGAACCTATATTTCCCCCAGTCCTGGAACCTTAAGGTGGGGTGCACTTTCCTGCATGGTTCTCTCAATTCATACCAAATAATATTGCATCTGCCGATCCCAACCTAATCAACACGAGTACCACCTCAGCATGCTTCACTTCAGACTGTGTCCAGAGACTTCAGGTGTGGAATGACAACCCTTCAGCTTCAATACTCAGGTGAGACCTTTCCTTTCATAGTATTCTCTAATTCCATTCCAGGTGGTTCACTTCCTAACAAAGTCCCAAAACCTAGATATAGACCAGGTCCCGTGAGATAGAGCACATGTTCACACATATCCATAAACTAGGGCAAAATATATACCTTAAAGCAAAAGTACACACACTAGTCTGCAGTGAGTACCCCCCAACACTTCATCTGCACTATCCCAGCCTTTAGGTTCATGACTGCTCAACAATTTGTTTGGCTTTATATGTTAACTCTTTTCAGCCAACAGGTTCCAGATGCTAACATGATGCCGACCAGACTTCCCTGGACAGATGACCCCACCAATGTGTCCTAGAGTTCCGCTTCCCTAGAGCCCCAAACTACTAGGGAAAGAGAGAGGCAGACTGGGAGTATGGATTGACCAGTCAACACCCATGTTCAGCAGGGAAGCAATTACAGAAGCCAGACCTTCTTCATCCCACAGTGACCTTGGGTCCATACTCCCAGAGGGATAGAGAATGGGAAAACTATCAGGGGAGGGGATGGGATATGGAGATTGGGTGGTGGGAATTGTGTGGAGTTGTACCCCTCCTACCCTATGGTTTTGTTAATTTATCCTTTCTTAAATAAAAAAAAAAAAGATACAAGTGTGAAAAACAATCACTACTTCTCATAAATACAGATTATAATAACAAATTCTATGCCAGATGGCAACTTTGTGCATTCAGGAATGTTTTTAGGTTTGGAATTTCACAAAGCAGGTCCAGATAGAAAGCTAATTTAATATTTACCATTTTAAACTACTATTTGAGATCAATGTTTAGATTCTTTAGTTCTCACATGAACTTTGCCAATAGAGTCTCTCCATCTTTTGCCTACTACCTTTGCTCTAAGAATTGCTCCTGGTTGAGTGTACATGTTATAATGCGAAAGTGATCTACCTGGGATGGAATTAGAGAATGCTATGAAAGGAAAGGTCTCACCTGAGTAATGAAGCTGAAGGGTTGTCATTCTGGACACAGTCTGAGCTGAAGCATGTTGAGGTGGCAATCATTGCGTTGATTAGGTTGTGATCGGCAGATGCAATATTATTTGATATGGATTGGGAGAGGCATGCGGGA
Organism: Erinaceus europaeus; assembly: GCF_950295315.1. NCBI lineage: Eukaryota > Metazoa > Chordata > Mammalia > Eulipotyphla > Erinaceidae > Erinaceus > Erinaceus europaeus. Next base: position 79,414,819 of record NC_080170.1, read on the forward strand.
AAGTGGGCCCTATCCAAGGGTTCCAGGACTGGGGGAAGTAGAGGCTCTATAGTGCAGATGTGAGGTTCCTGCTGTCTTAGGGTTCAAAAAGACAATGGATAGTTAATGTTATCATCACATTATTTGGTAATTGGGTTAACTTTGAAAAGTTCTTTTGTTAGGGTTTGCTGTATAGTACCCAGTAACTTGTAAATAGCTATGCCACCGGTTGCCTCTGATCTACTTGGTCTAGGCTTTTGAGAGAGTCCACATATCAAATACACAGCCTATATACTAAAAAGACTCAGTCTGTGTTTTAAAAACTTTGAGACATACAATTGATTTTCCCCCTCTCATATTAATTAACTATTGATTGTCTTTTTGAACCCTAAGACAGCAGGAACCTCACATCTCCACTATAGAGCCCCTACTTCCCCCAGTCCTGGAACCCTTGGATAGGGCCCACTTTCCCGTATGCCTCTCCCAATCCATATCAAATAATATTGCATCCGCCAATCACAACCTAACCAACGCAACGATTGCCACCTCAACATGCTTCACTTCAGACTGTGTCCAGAGACTTCACATGTGGAATGACAGCCCTTCAGCTTCATTATTTGGGTGAGACCTTTCCTTTCATAGTATACTCTAATTTCATCTCAGGTGGTTCACTTTCTAACAAAGTCCCAAAACCTAGATATACACCAGTTTCTGTGAGAGAGAGCATATGTTCACACGTATCCATAAACTACTGCAAAATATATACCTGAAAGCAGAAGTACACTAGAATTTGCAGTGAGTACCCCCTAACATTCCTCTCCACTATTCCAAGCTTTGGGTCCATGATTGCTCAACAATTTGTTTGGCTTCGTATGTTAACTCTCTTTTCAGTCACCAAGTTCCAGATGCCATCAGGATGCCAGCCAGGCTTCCCTGGATTGAAGACCCCACCAATGTGTCCTCGAGCTCAGCTTCCCCAGAGACCCACCCTAACAGGGAAAGAGAGAGGCAGACTGGGAGTATGGACCGACCAGTCAACGCCCATGTTCAGTGGGGAAGCAATTACAGAAGCCAGACCTTCTACCTTCTGCAACCCACAATGACCCTGGGTCCATGCTCCCAGAGGGATAGAGAATGGGAAAGCTATCAGGGGAGGGGGTGGGATATGGAGATTGGGTGGTGGGAATTATGTGGAGTTGTACCCCTCCTACCCTATGGTTTTGTTAATTTATCCTTTCTTAAATAAAATAAAAAAAGAACTACTGAACCGAGTTCCACATGAAAGGAGGAAACAAAGGAAAACATGTTGTAAGCACCAAGTTGCAGATAGTATCATGACGTCAACCTGACTCACCCAGACAAACAACCTCACCAATGTACCTGGAACCCCACCTCTCCAGAGCCTTGCCCCAGTAGGAAAAGATAGGGACAGGCTGGGAGTATGAATCAACCTGCCAATGCCTGTGTCCACTGGAGAAGCAATTACAGAAACCAGACCTCCACCTTCTGCACCCCATAATGACCCTAGGTCCATGCTCCCAGAGAGAAAGAATAGGAAAGCTTCCAATGGAGGGGATGGGATATAGAACTCTTATGGTGTGAAATGTGTGGAATTTCACCCCTCTTATTCTATGTTTTTGTTGACATTTTCTATTTTACAAATAAATTTTTAAAAAAAGCTCTTGGAAGCTTGGGTGGATGGGCACACACTTGACACTACCCTAGTTGAGGATATATTGTATGTCCCACCTGACCTCTTTTTATTATTATTTTGAATATATTTTTTATTTATTAATGAGAAACATAGGAGGAGAGAGAAAGAGCCAGACATCACTCTGTTATATGTGCTGCCAGGATTCAACTCATGCTTGAGAGTCTGATGCTTTATCTACTGTGCCACCTCCCAGACCACTTATTATTTTTTATTTATAAAAATAAAATATTGACAAAACCACAGATTAAGAAGGTACAACTCCACACAATTCACACCACCAGATCTCTGCATCCCATCCCCTCCCCTGATAGCTTTCCTATTCTTTATCCCCCTGGGTGCATGGACCCAAGGTCATGGTGGGATGTAGAAGGTTGAAGGTCTGGCTTCTGTAATTGCTTCCCTGCTGAACATGGGCATTGACTGGTTGATCCACACTCCCAGCCTGCCTCTGTCTTTCCCTAGTAGGTTGGAACCTGGTGGTTGAAAAAAGAGTTAACATACAAAGCCAAACAAATTGTTGAACAATCATGAACCTGAAAGCTGGAATAGTGCAGATGAAGTGTTGGGGGGGGGTCCTCCATTTTGTAGATAGCTAGTAGGCATATTTTAATTATATTTCAAAGGGCCTGTGGCTATACTAGTGTTTTTTTGTTTGTTGTTTGTTTGTTTTGTTTTTGCCTGAGCCTAAAATCTGATATGAAGGTGGATCCTAATTATTGTCTGGGGATATGATGTCATGGCCAGCAGAAGGACCAGAAAGCTGGATCAGGGAAGAGAGTAGCTCCCAAATATGGGAAAGGTGTATAAATATTGTTGATTGTAAATCCCATTGATTTGATGTGATCTGGGGCCCATATTCAGCTTAGGAGCCTATATGACCTCTGCATGCCTATAGATCTGTGCTCACATTCTGTGGTTATAAGTAGGAACATTCCAAGCCGCCCCTATATCAGGACCCATCTTCTTCAGGTATAGCATAGAGTATATTGTCCAGCCTCCCTTCGGAGGATGGAACATTCTCTACCATTGTAATCCAAGTTGAGGGCAAGGTCCTATTCCACCTGGCCTCTATGATCAACTGTATGGAGACTGGCTGTGGTTATTCTCTCTCCACCCTGGGGCGTGTCTAATCTCAAGGCCCTGGCAACAGGCTAAGGTTCTCTCTCCTGCATATTCTCTATAATCTGGAGCCAGATAATAGCATAGAATCACCAAAACAATCTTGAGAAAAAAATAGAACTGAAGGGCATCACACTCCCAGATCTTAAATTATATTAGAGGACCATTGTAATCAAAATTGCCTGGTACTGGAACAAAAATATTCCACTGACTAGTAGAATAGAATTGAGAGCCCAGAACTGAAATCTGCATTAAAAAACTCAAGATATTCAATCTATTTTCTCTTCTCATATTGACCTGCCAATATCCATGCCCAGTGGAGAAGCAATCACAGAAGCCAGACAGATCTCCAGCCTTCTGCTCCTCATAAAGATCTTTGGTCCAAACTACCATAGGGATAAAGAATAGGTAACCTTCCAATGGAGGGGATGGGATATGGAACTCTGGTGGTGGAAACTGTATGGAATTGTACCCCTCTTATCCCACAATCTTTTCAGTAATTATTAAATCACTAAAGAAAAAAATTAATTGAAGAGGAAAAAAACTAGTAGAGCTACAGGCCCTATGAATATATTTAAAATATGCCTACTAGCTATCTACAAAACGGAGGACCCCTCCCCCCAACACTTCATCTGTACTATTCCAGCTTTCAGGTTCATGATTGGTCAACAATTTGTTTGGCTTTGTATGTTAACTCTCTTTTCAACCACCAGGTTCCAGATGCTAGCATGATGCCAACCAGACTTCCTTGGACAGACAACCCCACCAATGTGTCCTGGAGCTCCACTTCCCCAGAGCCCCAACCTACAAGGGAAAGACAGAGGCAGGCTGGGAGTGTGTATCTACCAGTCAATGCCCATGTTCAGCAGGGAAGCAATTACAGAAGCCAGACCTTCAACCTTCTGCATCCCACAATGACCTTGGGTCCATACTCCCAGAGGGTTAAAGAATAGGAAAGCTATCGGGGAGGGGATGGGATGCAAAGATCTAGTGGTGGGAATTGTGTGGAGTTGTACCCCTCTTATCCTATGGTTTTGTTAGTGTCTCCTTTTTTTAAATAAATTAAAAAATGAACTAAATAAAATTAACTGAGAGCCCAGAAATAAGCCACCCCCCCAGCTTTTGACACACAAGTGTGCCCAAACTATTACATGGAGTAAGGAATTTCCTTAACAAATGGTGTTCAGGAAAGTGGGTTGAAACAGGCAGAACAAGGGCCCTGGTGGTAGCGTAGTAGCTTAACACACATGGTGTGAAGTGTAAGGACTGGCTGTAAGGATACGGTTCAAACCCCCTGCTCCCCACCTTCAGGGGGGTCGCTTCACAAGTGGAGGAGTAATTCTGTAGGTGTCTTTCTCTCCCCTTCTCCGTCTTCCCCTCTTCTTAATTTCTCTCTGTCCTATCCGACAACAACAACAGTAATAACAACAAGGGTAACAAAAATGGAAAAAGTAGCTTCCAGGAGCAGTGGATTCATAGATTCATAGTGCAGGCATCAACTCCCAGCAATAACCCTGGAGGCAAAAAATAAAGAAACATGCAAAACAATACAAATGAACATTTGTACAATACATTTCTCCAAACAAAGAAATAGACTCGAAGTGGATCAAGAACCTGATGTTGGGGCCAGTGGTGGTGCTCCTGATTAAGCATACACATTACAGTGTGCAAGGACCCAGTTTCAAGCCCCTGGTCCCCCTACTGGGGGAAAGCTTCACAAGTGGTGGAGCAGGGGTGCAGGTGTCTGTCTGTCTCTTTCCATCTCTCTACCTCCCCTTCCTCTCTAAATTTCTCTCTGTCTCTATCAAATATTAAATAAATAAAAATTAAGAAAAGAATAACCTGGATGTTAGATCTGAAACTATCAAATACCTATTAGAAAATATTGGAAGACTCTTTTCCATTTAAATTTTATAAGCATTTTCAATGATATAAATACAATTATAAGGAAGACTAAAACAAAAATAAACCAATGGGATTAAATCAGATTGAAAAACTCCTACATAGCAGAAGAAACTACCACCCAAAGAGTCTCCTTACAGAATGGGAGAAGATATTTACATGATATACATCAGACAAGAGGCTAATAAAATATACAAAGAGCTCAGCAACCTTAGACACACACAAAAAGACCGCATCCAAAAAATGGGGAGAGGATATGAATAGAATATTCACTAAAGAAGAGATCCAACAGACATATGAAAAAAGGCCAATAGACATGGTCTGGGAGGTGGCGCAGTGGATAAAGCATCGGATTCTCAAGCATGAGGTCCTGAGTTCAATCCCCGGCAGCACATGTACCAGAGTGATGTCTGGCTCTTTCTCTCTCCTCCTATGTTTCTCATTAATAAATAAATAAAACCTTTAAAAAAAAAAAGGCCAATAGACATAAGAAAAAATGCTCCAAGACATTGCCAGAAAAATGCAAATAAAGACAACAATGAGATACCACTCCACTCTTGTAAGAATACCATACATCAGGACAGATAGTAACAACAAATGCTGGAAAGGGTTTGGGGGTAAAAAAAAAAAACCCTTCTGCACTGCTGGTGGGAATGTAAATTGGTTCAATCCACATGGAGAACAATCTAGAGAACTCTCAGAAGGTTATAAATGGACCTACTCTATGACCGTACCATTCCTCTCCTGGGGATATATCCTAAGGAGTCAAACACACCCATCAAAAAAGATATGTATACCTATGTTTATAGCAGTACAATTTGTAATAGCTAAAACCCAGAAGCAACCTAGATGAGTGGCTGAGTAAGTTGTGGTATATATACACAATCGTACTGCTAAGCTATGAAAAATGGTGAATTTACCTTCTTCATGTCATCGTGAATGGATCTTAAAAGAGTCATGTTGAGATCGTCCAGATAAAGAAGGAAGAATATGGAATGATCTCATTCATAGAAGTTGAGAAATAAGAAAACAAAGGAGAAATACAAAGTAGAAATTGGACTGGATTTGGTCTATTTCACCAAAGTATAGAACTCTGAGGGGAGGGTTTTTCCAGGACCTGGTACAAAATGGTCGAGAAGGACCTACTCTAGGTGAGAACATTTTGCAGAAAAGTGAGAAATTTTACACATGTGCCAACAACTGTATTTACTGTAAACCACTAATCCCCCAGTAAATATATACATGTAAAAATGAATATATGATAAATGAGCTTTTTTTTGCCTCCAGGGTTATTTCTGGGGATCAGTGCCTACACCATAAATCCACTGCTCCTGGAGGCCATTTTTGCCCTTTTGTTACCCTGGTTGTTTTTATCATTGTTGTGGTTATTATTATCGTTGCTATTGATGTCATTGTTTTTTTTTTATAGGACAGAGAGAAATGGAAAGAGGAGGGGAAGACAGAGAGGGGGAGAGAAAGATAGACCTGCAGACCTGCTTCATCGCCTGTGAAGCGACTCCCTTGCCTCCCGAGGGCTCTAACCGGATCCTTAGGCTGGTCCTTGCGCTTTGCGCGACGTGCGCTTAACCTGCTGCGCTATCGCCCAATCCCCGATAAATGAGCTTTTTAAAAATTTCTTTATTGGGGGTTAATGTTTTACATTTGGCAGTAAATTCAATAGTTTGTACATGCATAACATTTCCCAGCTCTCTATATAACAATACAACCCCCACTAGGTCCTCTGTAGATGAACTTTTAAAATGCAGAAGCAGTGTTTTAGAACAGAAGAAGACAAAAGAAGGGCCAGGATGGAAATGAAATGAGTAAATGAATAAATAAATATGAAAGATGTCAAAACAAATTAGGTGTGCTAGGAAAGCACTGTTGGATTTATCAAAGCTTGATCAGTGGGACAGAAACATAATTCTGATTCCCAGGGTCTACCCATTCATCTCTTTGTGGTGTTTGCTGGTTATTGATACAACTTGATGCCCTATCGTTAAGCTTTTATTTGCTTGCTCCTCAAAATAACTATGTATCACTAATGTACTAATGTTGTATTGTAGTCTACTATTATAATTGATACAAAAGACTCAATCTTATACCTTAATAATTATGATCATATGAGGAGAATCCAGAATTCAATAACAAGTAAATATTCTAGTTCAGGTTAAAAAAATATGACAGAAAGTGAATGAAAGTTTATTCTCCCAGAACCTTGATAGCACTGATTTTCACCAGTAAGAGCCCCCATGAGAGCAAGAGACTTACCTTCTCTATTTTGAAGTTTGCACAGGTCTGATTAAACTTGCTTGCCACAGCTGTGTACTCTGGATCTGAAGGCTGTAGTGCCACCACAAGGACATTCTGCTGCCTCATGTCACTCCAGTGTGCAGGGATTTCAACTGCAAGGTAGATATTTGAGAGACCCTCTCACCTGGGAGCTCATCTACACAGTCCATGTTACAGGTAAGCTTTGAAAAAATTCATATATCATCTTTGTTCCTGATTCTGTGTTCAAGACATTATCCTTCTAGTATTTTTTTTTCAAAGTATGGATCACAGACAACTATAATGCTTGTGAAAACCCCTACAGGTTTACTGAATTAATGTCTCTGAGGGGTGGAACCTGTGTTCCTGTAAAGCTGTGGGTATTGTAGAACACAATTGCATATTCTGTTGAGTATCTAATCTGTCATAAATGGGTAATGCACCAATAAACTACTTCTCTACAATGTTTCAAATAGGTACTATCATGTGAGATGTTTATCTGAAAATATGACAGAAATTCCTTATAGGACTCCTGAATATTTTTTAGATTACTATGTGCCTAGTGGTATAAATAAAAAGAGAGGTGGTGATGCAACATTTATGGGACCCTTCATCACACTATAGGGTCCTGCACTCTTGTCATTCTTTTTTTAATATATTTATTTATTTCCCCTTTTGTTGCCCTTGTTTTTTTTATTGTTGTAGTTATTGTTGTTGTTATTGATGTCGTCGTTGTTAGATATGACACAGAGAGAGGGGAAGACAGAGAGGGGGGAGAGAAAGATAGACACCTGCAGACCTGCTTCACCACTTGTGAAGCGACTCACCTACAGGTGGGGAGCCAGGGGCTCGAACCAGGATCCTTATACCGGTCCTTGCGCTTTGTGCCATGTGTGCTTAAACCACTGCGCTACCGCCCGACTCCCACACCTGTCATACTTAATGGTGTCTTTCTGAGTGGGATGGGTGACAAGATTCTGCCCTGTGGCAGTTGTCTTCTATTCTGCTAAACAGAATACCTCCTAGATCTGCCACTTCCTCAGGGAAGTGCTCATATCTGAAAGTTAGTCTGTGCTGATCTCACAAGAGATGAAAATACCACACCAGGAGCCTACTTACTACAGTAATTTTCAGTGGGGACTTCTGCGGCTGGAAGGAGAAATAACTATCTACACAAGACAAGCATGCCCTGCACCGGAAGCAGATCCATCAGAGAATGAATGCTCTTCCTGGTGTGTGTGTGTTAAGGAGTCACTGAGTTCAGGGAAAAGGAGGAAGTGATTTCTGCAAGAAGAGTCTAGATCCTCAGGGTGCTCACTCACACCAGCCTGTCTTCTCCCCTTTGCTCTAGAAAACCTTGGGTTATGGGGGTCAGGACCAGTAGCACAAGGAACCAGGAAGGATCCTGGTTCGAGCCCTGGTTCCCCACCTGCGGTGGATTTGCTTCACAGGCGGTGAAGTGGGTCTGCAGGTGTCTCTCTTTCTCACTCTCTCTGTCTTCCCCTCCTCTTTCCATTTCTCTCTGTCCTATCCAACAACGACATCATCAGCAACAATAATAATAGTTACAACAGCAATAAAACAAGGGCACCAAAAGGGAAAATAAATAATAAAAAAAAAAGAAAAAAGAAAGCCTTGGGTTACTTTAGAGTCACGGTTATCCCTCTTTTGAGTAAAGCAGTCATAAGTTTCCCAGCAAAGCTGGCTCTGGGGCATCTGTAAACTGTGGGATGGTCACAAATGCAAGGTTTGTGGTAGATGAGACCACATAGTGGTTATGTAAAAAACTTCCATGCCTGAGGCCCTAAAATCCTAGGTCCAATCACCAGCACTACCAAAAGAAGCCTGAGCTGAGCAATGTTCTGGTATCTATCTATATCTATCTATCTATCTATCTATCTATCTATCTATCTATCATCTATCTATCATCTATCTATTTATCTATCTATCATCTATCTATCTACATATGTGTTTCTCTCTCTCTCTTTCTTTCTTTTTTCTTTCCCTCCAGGGTAAATGCTGGGGGTCAGTGCCTGCACTACAAATCCTGTGGCCATTTTTCTCAATTTTTTTTTTTGGATAGAACAGAGATATTCAGAGGGGAAGGGAAGATAGAGAGGAGGAGAGAAAAATAGGCACTTACAGACCTGCTACACTACTTGTGAAGTGACCCCCTGCAGGTGGGGAGCCAGGGGCTTGAACCAGGATCCTATATGCACTTATCCCAGTGTGCAACCCCCCCACATACATATTTCTATCTGCATCGCTCATTAAAATAAATAAAAGATTTATAGAAAATATATATTTTTAAATGTAAAGTTTAGCTAGTGTTACATCAAGGTGGTCTTCTCAGGCTGTTTTCTGAGCTCACGATGTATTTTTCTGGTTATTCTGTAAGCTCTTGACCTCAGAGACCAAATTTTCTATTTTATTCCTTAAAGGTTACTTGGAGTTTTATGTACTTGAATATAATTACTGTGTATATACAAAATACATAAATTCCAAAGTAGATATAAAATAATGACTTTGACTCACCTTCAGATTTTGTGTGGCGCTTAACCTGCAGTGTGTCTCCCTGTGGCCCTGTAGCAGTGTATGCGTTCAAGTCCACTTTGTAGGTCTGTTGATTAATTTTGACCTCAACGGTGTTAACCTTTGCTCTTTTTGCATCTTCCAGTTGCAAATTGGTTATTTTATCAAAACTATAAAATGTGCTCTTGTCCTCATATTGCCATTTGATAAATTCACTGATACAGTCTGCCCGGGATTCCTCTTCTTTGGCTGATCTAACTCTTTTGATCATCTCCTCAATTTTGTTTCTAGCCTGTATTACATCTCTACTAATTCCTGTTACATCAATCAAAGGTTTTTTTATATCCAAGTAAATGTTAATATTCAAGTTCTGTTGCAGCTCATTCAACTCCTCGTACTCTTTTTCATCAAAGTCTTTGATACACTCATCTTCAGTGGAGTATGGACACAGTTCTTTTTCAATCACTTCCTGTATGTAAAATAGGGCAGCTTCTATACTTTGTATATCTTTACCACACACTTGGAAAGTTGATGATTCCCTTTTCTTTTTCAAAATCAAGGAATTCTTTTTCTGGGCAGATGGTCTTATAGAATTCAAAATTGCTTAATAAATAAATAAAAATAGAAAAGATGGTTAGATATTCCTAATCTCTAACCACATGTGATTTCATAGCTTCTTGGCTACTTTTTTCACTCATACAGAGACAGAGAGAGGGAGATATGTCACAACACCTCGGAAGTACACATGACAAGGTAATGCCCTACCAAGTGATCTATCTTCTGATTTATTTTTTAACTGAAAGCACCCCCAAAACCATCTTCATTATTTTACTCTGTCTCTTACAATCATTGGTATGTTCTCTATATCTCTGAATTTTTTAAAGATTGCAGATACAAGTGAAATCATATTTTGTTTGTTCTTCTCTGACTGATTTCAACTAAATGATAGGAATTCCTTTTTCATGACTGAATAAAATTCTAACATATGTATTTGTCCATACTGGACTTTTAGGCTATTTTCCTTCTTTTCAACTGTAAATAATGCTCAACTAATATATAGGTACAAACATTTCAATAAAAAGACTATCTTTATCCCATATATATGTGTGTGTGTGTATATATATATATATATATATATATATATATATATATGTATATGTATATATATGTATATAATGTTTATTAATATGTCCCCCCTCCATAGCAGCCATGTGAACCTTCCTCTGGCTTCTGGTGGGACCTCCATTGTATATTCTTGAATCCTTTGTTCTAAATAATTGATTCTGCATGTATGGGCTTATTTCTGGGCTCTCTCTACTGCTCCACTGATGTTTTTTTTTTTTCCCTGAGCCTAAAATCTGATATGCAGGTAGATCCAAGTTATTGTCTGGGGGACTGTTTTCTTAATTTTTCTTTCTGATAGTTTGGAAGCTATTTTCTGATAGCTACTTCTTATGTGATAACAGAAGGATGGATTTATAAAATGAGCAACTTACATACAACTCTAGATATCACAGACTGTTGAGGAGAAGCATGGGATCCTTCTCTTTTTTTCATGCTGTCATAAAACACATTCAGCAACTGAGGCAGAAAGATAACAACTTTGACTTTTTTCACAGACTGGATGGATCCTTTCTGGATAAAGTCTGCAAGCGCATCTATCATGGCTTCAGCAACCTTACCCGGGTCTTGTTGTGCACTTCCTGGAAAAGCATATTATACAAATGACTAGAAATGAAACACCCATCTGGGAGTACTGAGGAATGAATTTTGGATCCAATATTCAAAAAACAAGTGGCCTCTCCTAAAATCTTTCATAACCATAGGTCTTTCTTTCTAAAAATATTTATAATTTATTTCATATAATATAGAATTATACACACACATATGAGAGAGAGAGAGAGAGGAAATGCAGAGCACTTCTGGTATCAGTGATGATGCCAGGAGCTGCAGGCTAGTCCTAGGGACTATTGTAACAATGCATCAACACAGACTCTTGAAATTTTAGATGCAGTGATGAGATTTTGTTCCAGGGTGTGAGGAAGCCAACAAAAAAGTTCTTAACAAACAACCCCAACACATAATTTTTAGTGTCTTAAGTTGACCTCTGCTTTATTCAGCTGAGCCCAGGTCTCCTTAGTCCTCAGGATTACAGAGCACAGGAAAATTTTCTTTTCCAACTAGTACCCTCAAAATATACAAAAGAGTAAAAGATACTAATTGTGTTGAAGTATTATACTTTATAGAAAGAGCAATTTTACTTACTTATTTTTTTATTTATTTACCAGAGCACTGCTCAACTCTGGCTTATGGTGGTGGTGGTGCGGGGGTGGTGGGTGTTTTATCTGGGACTTTGGAGCATCAGACATGAGAGTCTTTTTGCAGAACCATTGTGCTATCTCCCCCACCAAGAAAGAACAATTGTTTGTCTTAATCATCACTTGAGTTTTTGCAGATAACTTTCTTTTTCCCAGACATCATGGGGAACCACAGTCTAATTAAACTACATTTGGAAGGTGCCAGGAGCTATAATATAATAATCTATAATTCTCTACAAAGCAAGTTATTCATGACATTCTAGGTTGCATATCCTCCCATATTCAGTGAGATTCTAATTGAAGAGAAGGGCTCAAGGGTGACACCTGAACAGTTTCCTTCCTTCCTTCCTTCCTTCCTTCCTTCCTTCCTTCCTTCCTTCCTTCCTTCCTCTTTCTTTCTCTCTTTTCTTTTCTTTTCTTTTCTTTTCTTTTCTTTTCTTTTCTTTTCTTTTCTTTTCTTTCTTTCTTTCTTTCTTTCTTTCTTTCTTTCTTTCTTTCTTTCAGAGTACTGCTCAGCTCTGGTTTATGGTGGTACAGGGGACTGAACCTGGGACTTTGAAGCCTCAGGCATGACAGTCTCATTATGCTATCTACTCCTGCCCTACAGTTCTTTTTCTGTTCTCAGCATGTTCTATATCCTGCTTCTCAAATGTACTGCTTTCATAAGATCCTAAAAAGTTTTCATGAAAAACTACAGAAGTAGCCTACCATATGGCAACTTGAAAAGTAACATGGGATGGGGCTGGGAGAAAAAACAAAGAAACAAGAAAAAAAAAAAAAAGGCATAGTGGCTAAAAATAGAAAGGAAAGTTGAGAGTCTGACCTATTAAAAAGCACTATTCTCTTTTCATTCTTTCTTTCTTACTTTAAGTAGCTAGAGAACTGCACAGCACTGGCATATGGTGATGGTAATGGTAGTGGGTGAACCTGGGATTTTAAAGCCTCAGGTATCAAAGTTCTCATGCATTGCAATTTAAAAAAAATTTTTTTTAATTTATTTTTCTTAGCCAGAGCATTGTTCGGCTCTAGCTTACAGTGGTGCTTGGGACTGAAGCTGAAACCTCAAAGCCTCAGGCATGAAAGTCTTTTTGTAGGGTTATGATACTATCTTCCTGGCACTGTGACTGAGGGGCCCTCCCACAGAGAGGTCCTGAGACCCACTTACACAGTTCCTTGTTTAAGAGGTGAAAGAAGAGTGTTGAAAAAGCTCTTGGAGTCAGCTATGAGAAGGTGGAAGTCCACCACTGATGTTCTCCATGGAAAGAGCGAGAATAGAGGTGGAAGATAAAGATTCAGTGTTGAGGAATATGGATACAAAGGGGAAAAAATGAAACAGAATTGATGAAAGAGCAGAAGAGATGGTGTTTTTTTCTCCTTTTTAGTTTCTTCCTTGTTCCCATCTCACTTTTATTTCACCCCTCCCTCCTGCTTCTGTCTTTCCTTCTTTGCCTTCCAGATTAGAAAGCAATTTTCTGCCTAGAATCCCAGTATTATAGTCATCTACCTCCATTTCTCCTCTTTTACTTATATCACCCATAGAACTTATTGACTCCCACAGGGGCTGCCTTAAGGGTGAGGAAGCTGCTTTATTCAGGCCCATCATCCTACATAAACAGTCAGCTTCAATGTAAGGAAAAGTGGGAGCCTTGGGATATAAATCTTTCAGGAAGAGGCTACAGACCTGTCCCAATGGCTGGGAGACAAATAGAAGAGTACTTCCGTTTTTCACACTCTTGCAAAACACTGGTAACAGATTTTTTGACATCATTTCCGCCAATCACATGAATGATATTCTTACACTTCAATGATCCCCCATCAGTAACTATATAATCATTGTTGCCCTGTTGAGCTGGGAAATACAAGATAAAGGATGAAAAATTAGATGGGGAACCCACTCTTTGCTTACAAAGAAACATAAATGATTTGGCATATAAAGCATTTTATGTGAATTATAGACTCTAGAAATACTCTATTATAAATCTTCCTTGCTTATTCCTTCCTCCTCTCTCCTATGAGGTTATTATTCAGTTATAATTCTCTACGATAGAAAGTCTTTAGTAGAATTTATTTTAAGATTAATTTGTTTTCTCTGCTACCCCAGTCTTTCCCTATTCACTTGTCCTCTTTCACAATTTATACTAATTTAGAATAAAAACTAGTCTTGTGACTTACCTTGAAGAGAACATTGACTTTCTACATCTTGTCCAGCACCTTCTAAAATTGCTTTGGAAACTCCTATATGAAAAAGTTAAGAAAGTTACAAAGATAAGAAAAAATCAGTATATTTCACATAGGAATCAGAATAGTTTTACATTATGTAAACTCTCATTTTCAAACAAATTCAAAACTCTGGTATTTCTGAATCAAAGAAAAAATTTAAACAACTGATACTAATCATGATAAACTATGAGAAAATAAATTTAAATTATTACTTAATAAGTCAAAGTTGTAGAAGTCTAGAGGAACCTCCTTCATGGGATCTACTGTGACTATTACACTAGTGGAATCTTTTAAGTAACACACCTGATTTAAGATTAAATGTATTTGATGTTGAATTTACAATCACATCTGCCTTTTCTTTAGTGATATCTCCAGTGGCCACCTGGAAATTGATGGCACCAATCTTCATTTCATACACTTCAATATCAGGATTAGAAACAGCTCCATATAATCCTGAAAGTCAAAGAAAATGATTCAAAACCAAGTTGGCAACAGCAAGGATGACTCAGAGTTCATACTCCACACATGGTACACTTGTTGTATGTATTCCTTATCACTATGTGATCTCTGAATGCACATCAAATATAGACTTCTGGTAGAAGTCAAGATGAATCTAGCCCACCAGAGCTAATCTCATACATTGGTCATAGCTAAAAATGTCTGGCAATACAAAAATCCACTGAGATGAAAATCATATAACTATTGTCAAAATCTCTCTCAAATTTCTCATAAATAAATAGTTTAAATATATTATCAATCCAAAATAGGTAGAAAGAGTAAAAGAAAAGGGGAAGGGGGTTGATAGATTCTCTGGACCCGTGGGATAATGCCTAAAAAAAAAAACAAAAAAACTTAACATCCATGTTATTTTGAAACAGGAAAGAGAATACTATTTTTAAAATATTTTTAGACATGACTGAAAAATTGCCAAATGTGATAGAAGACATAAACATTCAGAGCCATGAGGCTTCATCTAACTTCTGACAATATAAACTCTAAAGATAGCAAAAATAAATTAGAGAAGTGCTTGGTTGGTATTGTTTCTTTAAGTGTGTCTAATCTGAAAACAATCCTTAGAAAGTAGTAGTTAGGTGTTTCAACTAGGAATACCAAAGACCACTTGGGACTGCAACAAGACAGGACTGGAACAACTTTAGGAACCCACTAAATCACTGGTGAGTGCAAACACATGTGGCTCATGGACAGAGAGGAGCCTAGGGAGAGATTAAGTGGCTAACAGTCCGGCAGTTTACCAGTTGAGACACCACCTCCAGTCTGTTTTACCAACAAAAAGATGGCTAGAGGAAGGAGAGAACTCCCCTAAGACTCACCAATGCAACTGTGAGTCTCCATTGCTACTGCCCTCAGAATCTGAAGCAGCAGCAGGAGGCCCTGTGTTGACACCAGAAGACAGAGAACTAACCAGGAAACTCAGGAGAAGATCTATACATAGGTGGCCTAGTTTGGAGCTGTGAGAGTCTCTTTGCATAACCACTGGATTATCTCTGCCACACCCTGCTTCTTCTCTTGGTCAGGAGTCAGTGATTAAGCAAAGAAGTTTACTTATAGTTTAAAATCCCTCAGGCTTCCATAGCCTACAGGGAAGAAAAAGAATAAAAGAGGCTTTTAAACCACTGTGCTCCAACTCAGGGATTAAAGTAATATCGAAACAACTGTCAATTTCCACAACCCTTTAATTACATTACTTAGACACACGTCAATCCAGGCAAGACTGATCAGTAATTTGAAAAGTACTCATAACATAGTATATAAAATGGTTAAACCAACAAGAAGAAATATTGTAGAAATGAACCAGAACAAGAGTCCAGCTAAAATCCCCCCCCCAAAGGGTGAAGCACAAAATAATGAGGTCAACATCCAAACACTAGTTAAAGAAATAATCACAGGACTGAGTAAAGAGTTTGAAAGAAATGTCATCAGAAATGCAGAAACGACAAATGAAGAAAACACTAATTATCTCAAGGTTATTAGAGAGCTGAAAGCTGAAATAGCTGAGCTAAGAACAAAACTATCTGAACAAACTAAAACAGTATCAGAACAGGGTAACAAAATAGATAACCTCTAGAAAACAGTAGAGGGGAGAGAGAATAGAATAAATGAGGCTGAAGACAGAATTAGCAAGATCGAGGACGAATTAGAGACAACTAAAAAAGAAGTAAGAGATCTCAAAAAGAGGTTAAGAGATTCTGAAAACAACAACAGAGACCTATGGGATGACTTCAAAAGAAATAATATATGCATTATTGGCTTACCTGAGGAAGAAAGAGAGGGAGGGGAAGAAAGCATTCTTCAGGACATAATAGCTGAGAATGTCTCTAATCTAAACAACATAAAAGACTTAAAGGTTCAAGAAGCCCAGAGGGTCCCAAACAGAATTAACCCAGACTTCAAGACACCAAGACACATCATATTTAGAATGGAAAGGAATAAGGATAAAGAAAGGATCCTGAAGGCTGCAAGAGAAAAACAAACAGTCACCTACCTCTGTAGGGAAAACCCATAAGATTAGCAACAGAATTCTCCATACAAACAGTACAGGCCAGAAGAGAAAGGCAAGACATCTACTGAGTGCTCAATGAGAAAGGCTTTCAACTAGAAAGACTGTCATTCAGACTAGATGGAGGCATAAAAACCTTCTCAGACAAGCAACAGTTGAAAGAATCAAATATCACCAAGCCTGCCCTGAAGGAAGTTCTGAAAGGTCTCCTATAAACAGTCACACCACCATAAATATGACATATATCAGACACTTTAAAAATCTACAAGAATGGGGGTAGGGGAGTAGTGCAGTGGGTTAAGCACAGGTGTGCAAAACGCAAGGACTGGAGTAAGGATCCCGGTTCAAGCCCCCGGCTTCCCACCTGCAGGGAGTCACTTCACAAGTGGTGAAGCAGGTCTGCAGGTGTCTATCTTTCTCTCCCCCTCTCTGTCTTCCACTCCTCTCTCCATTTTTCTCTGTCCTATCCAACAACAACAAGATCAATAGAAACAATAATAATAACCACAACAATGATCAGTGTAACAAAAGGGAAAAAATGGCCTTCAGGAGCATTGGATTTGTGGTGCAGGCACCAAGCCCCAGCAATAACCCTGGAGGCAAAAAAAAAATCTACAAGAATGGCGTTAAAATATCTTCAATCTTCGATATCAATAAATGACAATGGTCTGAATTCACCTATTAAAAGGCACAGAGTAGGAAGATAGATCAGAAAACACCACCCAACAATATGCTGTCTATGGGAAACCCACCTAACTCAACAAGACAAACACAGACTCAAACTGAAAGGATGGAAAGCTATTATCTAAGCCAATAGCCCACACACACACACACAAAAGGGCAGGAACAGCTATTCTCATATCGGACATGATAGACTTTAAAAAGTAGAGGTGGACACTACTTAATGCTCAGAAGATCAGTCAATCAAGAGGACTTAAGAATTATTAACATCTATGTACCCAATGAGAAGCCATCTAAATACATCAAACATCTAATGAAAGAGCTACAGCAGTATATTAACAACAAGTCATAGTACGGGACTTCAACACACCACTCTCTCAAGTTGACAGATCATTCAGGCAGAAAATCAATAAAGACATGAGGGAGCTAAATGAGATAGATAAACTAGAACTATTGGACATTTTCAGAGTCAATCATCTCAAGAAACTGGAATACACATTTTACTCAAGTCTACATGGGTCATTCTCAAGGACAGACCATATGTTAGGCCACAAAGACAGCATCAGCAAATTCAAGAGCACTGAAATCATCCCAAGCATCTTTTCAGACCACAGTGGAATTAAACTAAAACTTAACAATCAACAAAAGATTAGTAAGACTCCCAAAATGTGGAAGCTCAACAGTACACTACTTAGCAACTCCTGGGTCAAAGAGGAAATAAAGGAAGAAATCAAAATGTTTTGAGAGTTCAATGAAAATGAAGACATGAGCTATCAAAATATTTGGGACACAGCAAAGGCAGTACTGAGAGGGAAGTTCATAGCCATACAAGTACACATTAGGAAACAAGAAAAAGCACAAATAAATAGCCTGATTGCACACCTTAAAGACCTAAAAAAAGAAGAACAAAGGAATCCTAAAGCAACCAGAAGGACAAAAATAACTAAAGTTAGGGCAGAAATAAATAACATTGAAAATAAGAAACCATACAAAAGGTTACTGAAAATAAATGCTGGTCCTTTGAAAGAGTGAACAAAATCGACAAACCTTTAGCCAGACTCGCAAAACATAAAAGGGAGAAGACCCAAATAAATCAGATACTAAATGAAAGAGGAGATATCACAACAGACACTGCAGAAATTCAACATATCATGTGAGACTTCTATGAACAACTATATGCCACCAGGCTAGAGAACCTGGAAGAAATGGGTGATTTCCTAGATACCTATGAACTTCCAAAATTAAGAAAAGAGGAACTAGATAACATGAACAGGCCCATCACAGCTAATGAAATTGAAACAGTTATCCAAAACCTACCCAAAAAATAAAAGTCCTGGACCAGATGGTTTTACAAATGAATTCTGCAAAACCTTCAATCAAGAGTTAATACCTCTACTTTTAAAAGTCTTCCAGAAGGTTGAAGACACTGGAATACTCCCTTCCAGCTTCTTTGAAGCCAACATCACTTTGATACCAAAAGCAGACAGGGACACAACCAAAAAAGAAAACTACAGACCAATACTCTGATGAACATACATGCTAAAATATTGAACAAATTTCTATCCAACCAGATACAGCAGTATATTAAAAAGATTGTTCATCATGACCAAGTGGGGATGCAAGGTTGGTTTAATATACGTAAATCAATCAACACGATCCACCTCATGAACAAAAGCAAGACCAAAAACCACATGGTCATATCATTAGATGCAGAGAAAGCCTCTGACAAAATCCAACATCCCTTTATAATCAAAATACTACAAAAAATGGGAATAGATGGAAAATTCCTCAAGATAGTAGAGTCTATATATAGCAAACCTATAGCCAACGTCATACTCAATAGTGAAAACTGGAAGCATTCCCCCTCAGATCAGGTACTAGACAGGGCTGGCCACTGTCACCATTACTATTCAACATAGTGTTGGAAGTTCTTGCCATAGCAATCAGGCAGGTGCAAGGAATCAAAGGGATATAGATTGGAAGAGAAGAAGTCAAACTCTCCCTATTTGCAGATGACATAATATTATACATAGAAAAACCTAAGGAGTCCAGCAAGAAGCTTTTGGAAATCATCAGGCAATACAGTAAGGGGTCAGGTTACAAAATTCACATGCAAAAGTCAGTGTCATTCCTGTATATAAACACTAAGTTAGAAGAAGTTGAAATCCAGAAATCAATTCCTCTTACTATAGCAACAAAAACAATAAAATATCTAGGAATAAACCTAACCAAAGAAGGGAAAGACTTGTATACTGAAAATTATGAGTCACTACTCAAGGAAATTGAAAAAGACACAAAGAAGTGGAAAGATATTCCATATTAATGGGTTGGAAGACTTAACATCATCAAAATGAATATATTACCCAGAGCCATATACAAATTTAATGCTATCCTCATCAAGCTCCCAACCACACTTTTTTTTCTTTACCAGAGCAATGCTCATTTCTGGCTTATGGCGATGTGGGGGATTGAACCTGGGACTTGAGAGACTTAGTCATTAAAGACCCTTTGCATAACCATTAGGCTATACCCCCCCACGCTCCAACCACATTTTTTAAGAAAATAGAACAAATGCTACAAATGTTTATCTGGAACTAGAAAAGACCTAGAATTGCCAAAACTATCTTAAGAATAAAGAACAGAACTGGAGGCATCATACTCCCAGATCTCAAATTGTATTATAGGGCCATTGTCTTCAAAACTGCTTGGTACTAGAACATGAATAGACATACTGACCACTGGAATAGAACTGAGAGCCCAGAAGTAAGCCCTCACACCTATGGACATCTAATCTTTGACAAAGGTGCCCAGACTATTAAATGGGGGAATGCAGAGTCTCTTCAGCAAATGGTGTTGGAAAAAATGGCTTGAAGCATGCAGAAGAATGAAACTGAACCACTATATTTCACCAAATACAAAAGTAAATTCCAAGTGGATCAAGGACCTGAATGTTAAACCAGAAACTATCAGATACTTAGAGGAAAACTTTGGCAGAACTCTATTCCGCATAAATTTTAAAGACATCTTCAATGAAACAAATCCAATTACAAAGAAGATTAAGGCAAACATAAACCTATGGGACAACATCAAATTAAAAAGCTTCTGCCCAGCAAAAGAAAACACTACCCAAACCAAGATAACCCCCACAGAATGGGAGAAGATCTTTACATGCCATACATCAGACAAGAGTTTAATAACCAACACATGAGACAAGAGTTTAAGAACTTGCCAAACTCAACAATAAGAAAACAAATGACCCCGTCCAAAAATAGGGAAAGGGCATGGACAGAACATTCACCCCAGAAGAGATCAAAAAGGCCATGAAACACATGAATAAATGCTCCAAGTCTTTGATTGTCAGAGAAATGCAAATCAAGACAACAATGAGATATCACTTCACTGCTGTGAGAATGTCAAACACCAAAAAAGGTAACAGCAGCAAATGCTGCAGTGGGTGTGGGGTCAAAGGAACCCTCCTGCACTGCTTCTGGGAATGTAAGTTGGTCCAACCTCTATGGAGAACAGTCTGGAGAACTCTCAGAAGGCTAGTAATGGACCTACCCTATGATACTGCAATTCCTCTCCTGGGGATGTATCCTAAGGAACCCAACACACCCATCCAAAATGATCTGTGTACACATATGTCCTTGGCAGCACAATTTGTAATAGCCAAAACCTGGAAGCAACCCAGGTGTCCAACAACAGATGAGCAAGTTGTGGTATATATACACAATGGAATACTACTCAGCTATAAAAATGGTGACTTCAACATTTTCAGCCAATCTTGGATGGACCATGAAAAATTCATGTTAAGTGAAATCAGTCAGAAACAGAAGGATGAATATGGGATAATCTCACTCGCAGGCAGAAGTTGAAAAAGAAGATGAGAAGAGAAAACACAAATACAACCTGAACTGGAACTGTTGTATTGCACCAAAGTAAAAGACTCTAGGGTTGGTGAGGGGGAGAATACAGGTCCAAAAACGATGAGAGGACCTAATAGGTGTTGTATTGTTACACGGAAAACTGGGGAATGTTATGCATGTACAAACTATTGTATTTACTGTCGAATGTAAAACATTAATTCCCCAATAAAAAAAAAAGTAAGCTGTAGTCTATCATTACTTAACAACATCTTTATGCATTAACAACATAATCTCTTTTGCTCCAGATCACATTAACAAGGTCAGTGTTTTCTGTGCTCAGGTGTATGGCTATCATATAATGTCTATTTATCATAAACTTATTTTTCATAAAGCCATTATTGCTACCTTCTACATATTCTTGATAGTTACTTAAAAATGAAGAACAATTTCAAATTTAAAACTTCTCTGAAGGGAGGATGGACAACATACTCTACCTACTACCTGAGAAAAATAGGTACTGAAATTAGTGCAGCCTGGAATGTCCCTAGCTGTGACCACAGAATGTGAACCCAGATCTACAGGGATGCAGAGGTTACATAGGCTTCTGTGCTGAATATGGGCCCCAGACCAAATCAAATCGATGGGGTATACAGTTAACAATATTTATATACTTTTCCCATATTGGGGGACTACTCTCTTCCCTGATCCAGCATTCTAGTTCTTCTTCCAACTATGACAACATCTCCCCAGACAATAACCTGGGTACACTTGCATATTAGATGTAAGGCTCAGGCAAAAACTAGTAAAGTCATGGGCCCTCTAGAATATACCTAGAACAGACCTACTAGCTTTTTCCAAAACAGAGACCACAATCATCATCTGCTGTTTTCTTGCCTTTAGGTTGATGATTAGTCAACAATTTGTTCTGCTTTATATCTTAACTCTTTTTCAGCCACCAGGTTCCAGATGACACCATGATGCCAGCCTGACTTCTTTGGGCAGAGAACCGCACCATGTGTCTTGGAGCCCTGCCTCCCGAGATCCCTGCCCCACTAGGGAAAGAGAGAGACAGGCTGAACACCCATGTTTAGCAGAGAAGCAACTACAGAAACCATAACTTCCACCTTATGCATCCCACAGTGATCCTGGATCCATACTCCCAGAGGGATAAAGAACAGGGAAGCTATCAAGGGAAGGGATTTGATATGGAACTCTGGGGGTGAGCATTGTGTGGAAATGTACCCCTCTTATCCTATAGTCTTGTCAATATTTCCATTTTATATACATACACACATATATATGTAACTTCACTTAACCTTGTGTATCTTTAGCCTGGGAAGTTTTGTCATTGGAGAAATTTCCATTAGCCCTTTGGGCAAATTCATCTGAGAATGCCTGAAAATATAAAGACAATTTTGTCACTAAGATCATCAGAAAATGAATGAATGAAATCTATCAGAACTTTTGTTTCTGTCAACATAAATACTTGGGTAGAGGGCAATTCTCAAATTATTGTTAATTTTCACTATAGCTCTTTTATGCTATGAAAATAATACATACATTGCTGTTTTTATAATAGGGTCTTACGGAATTTACCAAAGATGTGAACAAAGATATAAATACAAAGATGTTTTTTACAGTGCTTTCGATAATAGAAGAAAAAAAGTGAAAGTTTTAGACTCCAACTGGGAAATGATTAAATGATATATTTCAACATATCTATGTGTTGGCATACCTAATAGCCATTGGAAAAAAATAATTCCAGAAATTAGTTAAATGAAATAGGAATCCATTCTGCATCACTTTCTATGTTATGTGAAAAATAATTATGGGAACTCACATTATATAATGCCAATAGAAAAGCAAACATAAATAACATATGGCTGGATGAAATGCAATGAAAAGATGTTGTACATTTTGTATTGGTCAAATTTTGAACAATGCATATTGATTTGCTTCATAAAATATCTGCCAATAATCAGATAATTACCAAATTACTATTAAAAAAACATTTCTGATGTAAAAACAAAATAAAAAAAAGTCTTTTAAGAAAACAACATTCAGAGGCTAGGAAAAATAGCATTAGCAGTTTACATAATGGTCTCATGCCTGAAGCGCCAGAACTCTCAGGTTCAATACCTTGCCACAGAATAAGCAGAACTGAATAGTGCTCTAGTAAAAAAAGAAAAGAAAAATTAAATTAAAAAATAAATTAAAAAGATAAATATAAGGACCCATTCATTTCAGCTTTTCATTTTTTTGTACCAGGAGAGGAATGCTGTGGAAATATTAATTTTTGGAGCAAGAAATTGGGATATATATTCAGGATTAATGAACCTCTGAACTAATTTTTTAAATTTTATTTATTTATTAATGGATAGAGACAGATAAATTGAGAGGGGAGGTGGAAAGAGGGAGAAAGAGAGACACCTGCAACCCTGCTTCACCACTAATGAAGCTTTCCCTCTGCAGGTGGGGACTAGGGGCTTGAACACAGGTCTTTACACACTGTAGTATGTGCACTTAACCAGGTCACCACTGCTTGCCCCCTCCAATTTTTTTCTTAACCTAGCAGTTAAGCCCCTAAGTCACAAACATAATTCTAGTACATGTGCTGTTGTGGATTGAACTCAGGACCTCAAGTTTGAGAGTCCAGTGCTTGTCTGTTACACCACCTCCCAGACCACCATGATAAATTTTTAAAGAACTCTATAGTCAAATCAATAACTGAATCTCTTTTGGCAAAATATATGTCAAATGTTTCCTTCAAAATAATACAGAGTAAGGAAAATTATAAAAATGAAGTATATTGGCTATGGATTGATAATTTGAAGGCAATGTTGAGTATAAGCATGTTCATTATGGCATTGTCTACTTTTGTATATGTTTTAAATTTTCTTTAATAATAATTTGAATATTTTTCTATATCCATAAGTTTGCCACACTATTTTCCTTTCCTGTATGGGGAATACAGGAGATAGTCGGCTTATTAAATGAAAAACACATGAAGAACACAAAGGTCAGCTGACAAATTAGCCCAAAATGAGTGAGACTGTACCTGGATAGTCTCATGATCACTGGGGTGCAGCACAAAATGAACCTCCTGTAAAGTTGTCCCTTGATGCTTGCAACTAAATTTGAACACCTCTGAAATGATTAAGTCAGCAAAGACACTTTTAGGGAAACCCAAATTTCCTGTTCCTATTGCTGGAAAGGTAATTGATTTTAAAGACAAATTCTCAGTCATCTTCAGACACTTTTTTATTATGCTTTCCATGACCTGAAACACACAAAAGTACATCTTTATACATCTTACCTGGAAAGGGAGTCTGAACAATAAATACAAGAATCCAAACTTTACCATGGTTTCTGCTTACTTTAATTTGTCTTTAACCAAAATTAAAGGTGGAAAAAAGAAAAAGACAAATATAAAAGTAGGTGAAGAAAAGGAAAAAATGTGAGAGACCCTTCAAAGAGTTTCGAACTCATTCAACAATGAAGAAGCAGTTAGTGTTCTAACATATTCTCTACTTTCTCTTCCATTTATCATGCCATTGATGGATTTTATTATAACTCTTTACAGAGCCCCAACAATCAATTATGAAACAGTTCACTCATGAAACAATTCAACCACTGAAAGAAATGGTCATAAAATGAAAGTGGGGGAAAAGAATGAAAGTGAGGGAAAGTTATCACACAGAAATATAGGGTCTAATCTAGATTACATGTAAAGGAGAGCCCCAAAGGTGTACCCACTTTCCTGGAGAATGTAAACCAAATCCCACCTTGTGTGCATTTGTGTTGTTACTCCAAGATGGAGCTACCACATGAAGCACATGGCTGCAGTGCAGATTGTAACCACTGGTCTGGAGAATGGTTCCCGTGTGAATAGTCACTGCTTGTCCAGCTGTGTCCAGTTCCTCCTGGAGCTTTGGCCCAGCTTTTTTCAAGAGGGCTTGAGAAAGGGGACCTTTGTTAAGTGTAAGATCCTTGGGAATGGAGTTGACAACAACATCTGTCTTAAAGAGAAAAATCAAAAAGTTTGCTTTAAAAATTAGCAAAATGACAAAGATAAAAGTTTGCTTCAAATGGTAATTAAGAGGATTGATCTACTATTTATTACATTTGAACTACTGATATGGCATAAGGAGGAACAACTAAGATAATCAGGTTTTCATATTAAAATATTATCCTAAGACAAAGTGTCTTGCGAAGACTGGATATCCCCCCTGAAAGATATATTAATAGCTTTTACAGGGATCCCTTTCCCCAGCACTATCCATACCCCTGAGTTATTCTCCTATGACTCTGTATCTGGACTAGACTGCTGTCTAATTAGTGAAAGCCCAAGGTGAAAAATCTGTTAAATATTTTGAGAAAATAAGTCACTTCCTAGAAGATCAAGCAGAATTGGCCCTGCATCATCCTCAGACCTTCCTCAGGTCTATGTGTTACTTTTTCCACTGTATTTTTTATTATAAGTTAATAGGAGTGTATATTAATACCAATCCTACCACCAAAGGTCTGTGTCCCTACCCCCACCCACTACAGTGAAGCTGAAAATCTACCCTCACCCTCCACCCTGAGTATCTGCTGTATTTTTAACTGGTGTTCATGTCAATGATCCCTCAAACTTAGGCCCTTTGCTCACTCTGGTTCAGTGTAGAGAAACATTTATCCTATCTCCCTCAAGGAACATCTCTTTCTTAAGTCTCTTCCATGCAAGAGGAACAGGGAGGCAAAAGCATTGAGCTTATAATATATGCTGAAAACAGCAGATGCTGAATGCTGAATACAGCCTAGCTGTCCCCTGCAAGATAAGCAGGTCATTTTACCCTCACGGAGGCCTTGACTTGCAACATTCTCACTACTCTGTTCATAGCCAACTTCTGCTTTTCATAGCATCTACTTGGTTATCTTAGCTTCCACTGTGATAATAAAAGTTATTTTATTATCTCAGTATGGGGCTTTATTCAAAAGAATCCCTTCTTAAAAGAATTTCTTGATGTTGTACCTCTAGGCCTCTCATTGCCTCTAAGACTAAGGCTCTGAGTAATACTTATTATCTCACAATTACACAGAGAAAAGCCTCAGTTCAGCATCACTGATAAATTCCTCTCCTGTGCACTCAATGTGTGCTCTGACTTAAGGTTTCTGCTATCAGTACATTTGCTAGGAAATGAGCAATAGGATGTCAACACAGACAAGAATAAAATCACTCAATTGATATATAAACCTTGTAAATATAAAGTGCAGTGGTTTGCATCATTTTCTGGAAACTTTCTGATCTGAATACACTTTTAGTTCCAATAAATAATTGTCCACTCGGGGGGTAGGGTGGCTGTGCACCTGGTTAGGCACATATAGTGCTAAGTACAAGGACCAATGCAAGGACCCATGCAAGGATCTGGCTCCCCACCTGTAGGGGGGTGGCACATAACAAGTGGCAAAGCAGGTCTGCAGCTGTCTACTTTTCTCTCCCTCTGTATCTCCCCCTCCTCTTTCAATTTCTCTCTGTCCTGTCCAATAAAATGGAAAAAGTGGCTGCTAGGAACAGTGGATTCATAGTGCTGGCACCGAGCCCCAGCAACAACCCTGGAGGCAATAATAGCAACAACAATAATAATGATACTATGAGGGAGGAGAAGAAAAAAATTGTCTAATCTATTAAGAATTGTCCTGGTTAAGTGGCAATAGTTTCACAACCCTGTTTCACAACGGTTGTAGGGTATGGGATTCTCTCTCTCACTGGATTCTAATCTTCCTTTAACAATTCTTGACCTTGGGATGTGTCACCCTGGTGGATATTTTGTAATGAGGATACTCACCACAGCATTCTGCACATCTCCTTTCACCAGCAGGATCCTCAGGCCTTCTGGGGTCAAGAGAATCCCTCTATTTCCATCATCTCTTCTAATGTCTGGCTGGATGCTGGAAGGTAAACTGGGCAGAGAAGCTGATTGAGGAAGAGTGTCTTTAAATATCATTTTCACAGCTTCAGCAAAGGCTTCAACAGTCTTCTCAGTTGTATCCACCAGGTAGATCTCTTTTAAGGTGTTTCCACCTGATTTCTGTTGGAATTTTTCCTTGAGAGCCAAGACAATGGTCTCTACACACTGGGGTAAGGGGAAACCAAAGATTCCAGAACTAATGGCAGGAATGGCAATAGACTGGTACTTGTGTTCCTCAGCCAAACGAAGGCACTCCTCCACAGTTCTCTTTAACTGGTCCACACACCTCTGAGCCTCGTGTTGCGTCCACCGGGGCCCCACTGCATGGATCACATGGCGGTATGGGAGTTTGCCTGCTTTGGAGATGGTGGCACTGCCAGGGAGGATCTTGCCCTTTGTCTTCACTATCTGGTCACAGTCTGCTTGGAGCTCAGGACCTGCTGCTTTTAAAAGAGCAGCAGCAAGGCCCCCAATATGCTTGAGATCCTCATTAGCTGAATTCACCACCACTTCCACAGGAAACTGAGTCAGGTTACCCTGCTGCACAATCAGGGAGACTCCAGATGGCAAGGTTGTCCTAGAGAAGCACTTCGACCCATCAGAGCCACCACCTGCCTTTGCTTCATTCTCCAGGAGCTCAACAAAACAGCCATAAAGCCTTCTAATCTCACTTTTATAAAACCGTTGTTTCTCCTGGAAGAAATGCTTAGCACCTGGCTTATCAATCTGAATGTTTTTAACACAGACAGCGTCCCGGGCTTGTGTGACCAGGTCTACTGCCTTCAGGACTTCAGTTTTTGGGCCAACTATAGAAAAGCCTTTAGGATTAGAGTCACGATAAAAAGTTATCCTTATATTTACCTTTTTAACTTTCTGACATATTTGCTTTATTTCACTCTTTAAGTAATGAAGAACTAAGATAGGCTTTACTTCAACCAACCGCTCTATTTGTGTGTGCTTCTCCAGAAAGTCAGAAAGTGAGTCATGGACTTCATTTACTTCTCGTACACAGCCTGCTATGATCACCTCAGTGGTGGATCCTGAAGTTGACTCACTGATGAGGACAGTCTTTGAAGAAGAGTTATACTTCTTCCATAAACTGCTAGTGAGTCCTTTCCATTTCTTGTCACTGAGGACTTTATTATCCTCAACATCTATGTGCTTACAACTTAAAGCACTAAGCATTCTCTTTTCAGCTTCAATGAGGACTTCAGGAGAACAACTGGTTACGAGAACAGTTGCTGCCTCTAACTCATAAACTGCAAGAATTTTCTGTGCTATGAAAAGAGACTTAGAGAACTTTGCACAGTCTGACTCCTGCAGAAACTGAAAGACCTCGGGGGAAACCTGAAGGCTTTTCTGAGCCATAGCAAAGACCTTTTCCTGGATTTCACACTTTACTTTATATACATCTGCACGAAGTCCTTTGAAGCACATATGTTGAGTGGCTTCATCATAAAACACCTTTATCTCTGGACACTCGGTACAGAGATGCTCCAGCATACCACTGTGGCACAAAAGAGAATACTTTCCTGGTGAAGTGACCATTTTTTCCTGTACACTTTGCTGCTCTCTCTCAATTTTTTGACTGGTGCTTTCTATTAATCGCTTAACTTGTGGCTCAAAGTTTTGTACCTCCTCTGCTTTTCCCACTATGTTTAATATTTTCATAAGGGCATCAAATTCAATGAAAAGCCCATTATCATCTAGATCATTTTTCATGGTGTCCCATACTACTGGATCCACGTTAAATGAGATAACTTTGTATTTAGATCTGATTTCATTGAATGCTGTGGAAGTGTCATTCTGCCAGGACTTGATTTTTTTTCTCCCTTGATTGATGAGGGAAGCTGAAGGTCTGATGGTAACTTCACCATTGACATGGGACCAGACTATCTCACAGTGGCATCGTCTCACCTCAGCAGTGATCTCCTCAATTAGGTGATTCTTTTTCTGTAAGAACTTCCATACTGGAAGATCCAATGTTTCTTTAAATGGTGCTGGAAGCTTGATCAGAGGTTTCTCCTTTCCATATAAGGCTGTTTCCAAAGAGGTGTAGTATGGGAACACAGAGAGGGGCATGTGATTGAAGTCAAGTTTCTTGGTCATGATGGTGTCTAGGGCTAAATGGGAAGAAATAAAATTTGTAATCCAAATATTATGCTTTACATGGAAAAAACAAAATTTTCCTTGTCTAGATAAAAAATCCTAGTATTTGTAAAACTTTTATTTTACATGTTGAAAAGTACAACTACTACTTGTTAAGTACTCAAATTTAAATGATATATGTGAGCATTGCTCTGATGTCCCTTGTTTAATGGAATATTTCTAGTCAAAATTCACCTAAATTCTAATGAGATAAATGAGTAGAAATACCATCTGTAAGCCTCTGATAGCTGTTAAGGTCTGCTTAAAATGACTGACATTATCCAGGTAACATTCATACAATCGAGCTGATCAATATTACCTCTTCTATCAAAAAATTCAACCAAAGCTGAACTCTCTTCAGGAAAACATACAACATTTGCAACTCTTCCTCCTCCATTTTGAGGATTTTCAAAAAAGACTTTCAAATGATGGTCATCTACACCAGGTGGCAGATTTTCAACCCTGATTGTTTTTGTCACTTCAAGAAGTCTTGCAGATAGTGCTAGCTGATTCACTCTGGCATGCTTGGCACAGTCATTCACAAATTTCATGGCATCTACAAACAAAATACATGAATGAGTACAAACATGATTGAATCTTGGTACTGTATGCAGGAAACTCTCTGAAATCGAAATAAAGAGGAACCAATAAATCAGATTTAGATGCAAAATATCAGTTTCTACATGAGCAACTGCATGTCCGAAACTGAGTGACGCACATGCAAATGTCCTACCTAGATTATTGCACAGTCTTTGCTAACCACCCTTGACATGATCCTTGAGTCTTCTCCTTAATAACTTTTCATATTTATCTTCTTTTTCAGTTTTCTACAGTCTGTTCCCCATTATGTGCAGGCAGGAGTTCACACTCTTAGCTTGCATACCCTTGGCTGCTTGACTCCAAATGGATTTCTAAGCATCATCTCTGGCTATTGCCTGCCATTCATTTTATTTACTTGTTTCCCCAAACCAGTTTTTTTTTTATTCCTTTTTTTTTCCTTTTGCACTTACAATCCTTACAGGTGGTTCCCTTCTCCAATTTTCTTTCTTTTTAAAAAAAAATTTTATTTATAAAAAGGAAACACTGACAAAAACCATCGCTTTCCTTTTTTAAAAAAATTTTTTAATTATTTTTATTTATTTATTGGATAGAGACAGCCAGAAATTGAGAGGTAAGGGGTGATAGAGAGATAGACACCTGTAACACTGCTTCACCACTCATGAAGCTTCTCCCCTGCAGGTGGGAGCTTTCCCATTCTTTAACACTCTGGGAGTATGGACCCAGGGTGCAGAAGGTAAAAGGTAAAAAACGTCTAGCTTCTGTAATTGCTTCCCCACAGAATATGGGCATTGGCAACTTCATACTCCCAGCCTGTCTCTCTTCTTCTTTAGTGGGTTGGGGTTCTGAGGAAGCAGGGCTCCAGGACACACTGGTGGGGTTGTGTGCCCAGGGAAGTTCGGTTGGCATCATGGAACCTGGTGCTCGAAAAAGAGTGAACATATAGAGCCAAAAAAATGCTGACTAATCATGAACCCAAAGGCTGGAAAAGTTCATATGAAGATTTGGGGGTGTCTGTTTTGTAGAGTTTGGTAACATGGACCAATATTAATTTCTTTAAAGGCATGTACATGGGAGTCGGGCTGTAGCACAGCGGGTTAAGCGCAGGTGGCGCTAAGCACAAGGACCTACATAAAGATCCTGGTTCAAGCCCTGGCTCCCCACCTGCAGGGGTGTCGCTTCACAAGCGGTGAAACAGGTCTTGCAGGTGTCTATCTTTCTCTCCCTCTCTCTGTCTTCCCCCTCCCCTCTCCATTTCTCTCTGTCCTATCCAACAACAATGACAACAATAATAACAACAACAATAAACCAACAAGGGCAACAAAAGGGAATAAATAAATAAAAATAAATATAAAAAATATATGTATTTAAAGGCATGTATATGTAGAAATACTAATTTGAGATCAGTTTGGTAATCTTAGACTTTAGATATTTATTTGTAGTTATTTCCCTTTCATTCACCCTGCACTCACACACATAGCACACATACACAAAGATTCCTGCAATAAATTTCAGTGTGCTGAATATACCACAATGTTGTTTCAAACTAAACTGATATGCTGTCTTACTACTTATTAAGTAAGTAAAGCTTTTAGAGGTATTCCATTAGCTGGATATCCCAAATCCCCAAGCATCTCTTGGTCTTACCTATATATTTTTTAAAAGTAACAACAGCAACATCAAAATCTCGTATTACTTCTACTTCAAAGTCATCACTGGAGAGGCAGCTTATGTTTTCCACTAACAAAGTTAACATCATATCAGTCACATTGTCCTTGAGATTTTCAAATGCCACCACAGGGGAAACACTTTCATGTTCATCTGGGATATCTTCCACATTTTCTGATGTTCCGTAGACAGGCAGTGTTGTATCTAGTTCTTCTGATGTATATACTTTTAGGGAGACAAATGAAGTATAAAATGTTATGTTCATTTACTACAGTCTTAGAAACAGGTCTCATAAAATCTATTTTTTGAATACGCTTCATATCCTTTTTCTAACCTGATTTTTTTTTTGCTAATTGAGATCAAAAGATATCTCAGAAGGCTATTTGCCTAATTTAATGGAAATAAAACATGTTTTTTAATATTAGTATTAAGTTCACCTTATTACACCATTTTTCTGCTTTGTCTTTCTGAGGGAACTGATTTACCCTTTCAAGTACTTGAGGGGAAATGGTCTTAACACCATATTACCATTATTGAGTACAGTTTCTCAAAAGTAAAGGGGTATATTTATTCATTTGCATATCTGGGACATGGTATATGGTTGGTAAGTACATAACTGATGAATTGGAGATTCACAATTTGGTCCACAGGAAGAAAGTGAGAATATCTGATGATGTGAACATCATCTACATATTATACTGTGAAAAGTAGTAAATTCCCATCCCTGAATAAAATAAAAAGACACTTGCAGTGAATAATTAAGGAATACACAAGAAGGCCATCAAACTTACTGAATGACAGTCACTTTAGTTAAAACATTCTACTACATTGTTGACCAAACTGAGTTACATGTATGAACAAGGTTAGTCTCTGTGTGCTTCTCCCATGAATACAATGCCTATGAAACAATCTTTATACATTCTGTGGATAACTATTTAATTTGGATCCTTCTATGTTCAAGCAGTTGAATGTCAAGAGGTTGCACATAAGAGGTTAGACAAGGGATAATATGTAACATATTTCTTTTTTTAATGTTTATTTTATTATATTTATTTTCCCTTTTGTAGCCCTTATTTTTTATTGTTATTGTAGTTATTGTTGTTATTATTGATGTTGTTGTTGTTAGATAGGACAGAGAGAAATGGAAAGAGGAGGGGAAGACAGAGAGGGGGAGAGAAAGATAGACACCTGCAGACCTGCTTCACCACCTGTGAAGTGACCCCCCTGCAGGTGGGGAGCCGGGGACTTGAACCAGGATCCTTATGCTGGTCCCTGTGCTTCGCACCACATGCGCTTAACCCACTGCACTACCGCCCGACTCCCATGTTACATATTTCTAATGGAGGCACACAAGAAGACAACAAGGAAGGGTCAGGCAGTGGCACTCCCTGTTGAATGCTTAGATCACCATAAGCAAGTTCCCTAATTCAAGTTCCCAGTCCCCATCTGCAGGAAGGAAACTTTACAAGGAGTGACACAGTGCTACATGTGTCTCTCGTTTTCTCTTTCTCCCTATCTCCCTTTCAGTCTGTCAATTTTTCTTTGCCTTTATCCAATAAAATAAAAATGAATAAAATAACATAAAAAGAGGACCATGGAATAGTAGCAGCTGTGTTTTACTCTCCCAAATCAACTAGAAATAGCAAAAAACATGATGGCCAAGAATGCAACAAGATGAGACCAGGATCACTTCAGGAACCCACCAAGCCATGGGTGAGTGCAAACATGTGTGGCTCATGGACAGAAAGGGGCTGAGGGAGAGATTCCTGGGGCTAAAAGCCTGTACTCAGGAGTGGCTTGTACCAGTCCAGCAGTTTGCCAGTTGACACACCACCTCTGGTCTTAGTTTTACCAACAAAAAGACTGCTGAAGAGAGTAGAAAATCACCTAAACTCACCAATTTAGATCTATGTGTTTCCATTGCTGTTACCCCTTAGAAGCTAGAACAGCTGCAGGAAAATCCTGTACTGATATCAGGGGGCAAAGAACTGGCCGGATGACACAGGAGAAAATCTATACTCCCAGTGGTTTGGAGATGTGGCTATATAGTAGATTTTTCACATCATTCTCTTGATAAAAGTAGGAAACACAGTGAATAACTCACTCAGAACTCACTATATACAACCAGAATTTATCCAGAAACTCACAAGGCCAAAGACCAGCTCTTATCTAGCTGGTGGTTGAGTGGGAGATTGGGCCCAAGACTTGGACCCTCAGGTGTGGGAGTCTCTTTGCATAGCAATTGTGCTATCTATCCTCCACCCTGTTTTATCTCTTGGTCACCAGTGAGTTATTAAGCTAAAAAAAAAATCCACTTATAGTTAAAAAGCCCTCAGGCTCCTATAGCCTAAAGGGAAGGTAAATAAGACAATTCACAAAAAACAGAAGAAGGTTTAACAGCCACTGTGCTTTAACTCAGGGATTGAGACAAAATTGAAATAACTATTAATATTTGCAAATGTGAACTCTTTCAGTACCTTACTTAGACACAAATCAAGCCAGGCAAGTGTGATCAGTGTATTGAAAAGTAGTGAGAGAGGGACTTCATAAAACACCAAATATAATGGTTAAACTGAGAAGAAACACTAGAGAAATGAACCAAGAGAAGAATCCAGATAAAGTCCCAAAAAGGTGGGAGCACATAAAAATGAGGACAATGACCAAACACTAATTGAGGCATGAGCAACAGGAGTGAGGAAAGCTTTCGAAAGTAATAAATCAGAAAAGAGGAAACAACAAATGAGGCTCTGAAAGAAAACACGAATTATCTTGAGGTAATTAGAGAGCTGAAAGCTGACATAGCTGAGTTAAGAGTACAACTAACTGAACAAGCTAATACAGTATCAGAACAGGGTAACAAAACAGTTGAGCTACAGAAAACAGCAGACAGCAAAGAATATCATACATCGGAAAAGGTAGCAGCAAGTGCTGGAGAGGTTGTGGGAACAAAGGAAACTTCCAGCACTGCTGGTGGGAATTTTTATTGATCTAACCCTTGTGGAGAGTATTCTGGAGAACTCTCTGAAGGCTGAAAGTGGACCTTCCATATGATCCTGCAATATTTCTCCTGGGGATACATCCCAAGACCAAACACACCCATTCAAAAAAGATTTTTATAGACCTATGTTTATAGCAGCACAATTTGTAATAGCCAAATCCTAGAAGTAACCCAGATGCCCAACAACAGATGAGTGGCTGAGTACACTGTGGTATATATACACAATGGAATATTTCTCAGCTATTAAAAAATGCTGAATTCACCTTCACCTCACCTTTGATGGAGCTTGAAGGATTCATGTTAAGTGAGATAAGTTAGAAAGAGAAGGATGAATATTGGAGGATCTCACTCATAGATAGTAGTTTAAAAATACTACTATGACACTAACCTGCCATCCCTGGGCAGATGATCTCACTAATGTGTCCTGGAATCCCATCTCCCCAGAGCCCTACCCCACTCTGGAAAAGTAGAGACACACTGGGGGTATGGATGAGCCTGTCAACCCCCATATCCAGCAGAGAAGTAATTACAGAAGCCAGACGTCTGACCTTCTATGTCCCATAGAGATCTTTGGTCCATACTCCTAGAGGGATAAAGAATAGGGAATCTTCCAGTGGAGGGGATAGGCTACAGAGCTCTGGTGGTAGGAATTGTGTGGAATTGCACCCCTCTTATCCCACAATCTTGTAGATAATTATTAAATAACTAATAATAAAAAGTTGAATAATAAGAAAACACAAGGCAGAACTTGGACTAGATCTGGTGTATTGCACAAGTTAAAGGACTCTGTGGTGGTGGTGCTGGGGTGGTTTCAGGTCCTGGAACATGATAGCAGAGGAGGACCTAGAGGGGATTGAATTGTTATGTTGAAAACCGAGAAATCTTACACATATACAAGCTACTGTATTTTACTGTTGGCTGTAAACCATTAATACCCCCAATAAAAAAAAAAAGGAAAAGAAAAAGAAAGTAAAAGATAGGTGTTTCTTATGTGGAAGAAAAAAACTTCCTGTTCAAAAAATTCATTTTATTTTCTTACTGGACATTTCCCAGACTTTCCATAGTTAAAGTTCCATAAATAGATCATGTGTGTATGAAATATGAGTTGAGGGAGTAAATTCCACTTCTAAGCCTGGACAATGCAAATGCCCTTTAGAGCTTTGACTGGAACCTCTATTATTTCCTCCAAAGACTCCAGAGGCCAAATGTTAAATACAATGGTATTAAAAGGCAGGAAGAGCTTGGATTCTCTTTCTAAGAATGAACAATGACTGTGTGAAGCAGTCTGGACTCTCCTGACTCTGCCCACTGATCAGACTAACCTTTACATTTGAGGGTTGTTTGTTACAGCAATTAGATCACCCTGGCAAATACACATGTTATTTGCTGGATCTGACACCTGAAACATTCATGAAAATTTTAAAAATATTTTATTTATTTTATTTTTGAGAGTGTTGCAGACAGACAGACACACACACACACACACACACAGAGAGAGAGAGAGAGAGAGAAATACCAGAGCACTGCTCAGCTCTGGCTTATGGTGGTGCTGGGGCTTGAACCTGGGACTTAGGAGCCTCAGGCATGAGCATCTGTTTGCATAACCATTATGCTGTCTCCCCTGCCCTCATTTATGCACATTTAAAACAAGAGTTTAATGATTAAATAAACTATGTAATATTGATAGTGCTCAATGAAACAAGTGTGACATAACCAGAATGACTTCTGGATTGGATGTGAAAACTGAATCCAACCCTGACTCTGCCACTTTTTTTCCTTTAATTTTTATTTATAAAAAGGAAACACTGACAAAACCATAGGGGTACAACTCCACACAATTCCCACCACCAGAAATCTGTATCCCATCCCCTCCCCTGATAACTTTCCTGTTCTTTATCCCTCTGGGAGTATGGTCGGGGTGCAGAAGGTGGAAGGTCTGGCTTCTGTAATTGCTTCCCTGCTTAACATGGGTGTTGATAGGTCGATCTGCCACTTTTTAATCATTGAGATGAGGCAAGTCTCGCTCTTTGTTATTAGTTATTTCATATTGATTTACAAAATTATGGGATAACAGGAGTATAAGTTGAAGAAAGTAGACAGTAAGAGCCTTTCCAGAAACATAGTTTTATAACCCATGATTACCAGAATTTTTTTTTAAGTTTCTTTTTTTTTTCTTTTTTCTTTTTTTAAAATAATTTATTTCTTTATTGGGGAATTAATGTTTTACATTCAACAGTAAATACAATAGTTTGTACATGCATAACATTCCCCAGATTCCCATTTAACAATACAACCCCCACTATGTCATTCATCATCTTTCATGGACCTGTATTCTCCCCATCCACCCACCCACCCCAGAGTCTTTTACTTTGGTGTAATACTCCAATTCCATTTCAGGTTTGACTTGTGTTTTCTTTTCTAATCTTGTTTTTCAACTTCGGCCTGAGAGTGAGATCATCCCATATTCATCCTTCAGTTTCTTACTTATTTCACTCAACATGATTTTTTCAAGGTCCATCCAAGATCGGCTGAAAACAGTGAAGTCACCATTTTATAGACCACAACTTGCTCAACCACTCATCTGTTGTTGGACACCTGGGTTGCTTCCAGGTTTTGGCTATTACAAATTGTGCTGCCAAGAACATATGTGTACACAGATCTTTTTGGATGGATGTGTTGGGTTCCTTAGGATATATCCCCAGGAGGGGAATTGCAGGGTCATATGGTAGGTCCATTTCTAGCCTTCTGAGAGTTCTCCAGACTGTTCTCCACAGAGGTTGGACCAATTGACATTCCCAACAGCAGTTCAGGAGGGTTCCTTTGACCCCACACCCTCTCCAGCATTTGATGCTGTTACTTTTTCTGATGTATGACATTCTCACAGGAGTGAAGTGATATCTCATTGTTGTCTTGATTTGCATTTCTCTGACAATCAGAGACTTGGAGCATTTTTTCATGTGTTTCTTGGCCTTTTGGATCTCTTCTGTGGTGAATATTCTGTCCATGTCCTCCCCCCATTTTTGGATGGGGTTATTTGTTGTCTTGTTGTTGAGTCTGGCAAGCTCTTTATATATGTTGGTTATTAAACTCTTATCTGATGTATGGCATGTAAAGATCTCCCATTCTGTGAGGGGTCTCTTGATTTGGGTAGTGGTTTCTTTTGCTGTGAAGAAGTTTTTAATTTGATGTAGTCCCATAGGTTTATACTTGCCTTAGTCTTCCTTGTAATTGGATTCGTTTCATTGAAAATGTCTTTAAAATTTATGCGGAAAAAAGTTCTGCCAATATTTTCCTCTAAGTATCTGATAGTTTCTGGTCTAACATCCAAGTCCTTGATCCACTTGGAATTTACTTTTGTATTTGGTGAAATACAGTGATTCAGTTTCATTCTTCTGCATGTTTCAACCCATTGTTCCCAACACCATTTGTTGAAGAGACTCTGCTTTCCCCATGTAATAGTCTGGGCCCCTTTGTCAAAGATTAGATGTCCAAACGTGTGGGGCCTCATTTCTGGGCTCTCAATTCTATTCCACTGGTCAGTGTGTCTGTTCATGTTCCAGTACCAAGCAGTTTTGATGACAATGGCCCTATAATACAGTTTGAGATCTGGGAGTGTGATGCCTCCAGTTATGTTCTTTTTTCTCAAGATTGTTTTGGCAATTCTAGGTCTTTTCTGGTTCCAGATAAACATTTGTAGCATTTGTTCTATTCTCCTAAAAAATGTGCTTGGGATCTTGATGGGGATAGCATTAAATTTGTAGATGGCTCTGGGTAATATATTCATTTTGATGATGTTAATTCTTCCAACCCATGAACATGGAATATCTTTCCACTTCTTTGTGTCTTTTTCAATTTCTTTGAGTAGTGACTCATAATTTTCAGTATACAAGTCTTTCACTTCTTTGGTTAGGTTTACTCCTAGATATTTTACTGTTTTTGTTGCTATAGAAAAAGGAACTGATTTCTGGATTTCAATTTCTTCTAACTTAGTGTTTGCATAGAGGAATGCCACTGACTTTTGAATGTTAATTTTATAGCCTGACACATTACTGTATTGCCTGATGATTTCCAAAAGCTTCTTGCTGGATTCCTTAGGTTTTTCCATGTATACTATCATGTCATCTGCAAATAAGGAGAGTTTGACTTCTTCTCTTCCAATCTGTATGCCTTCAATTCCTTGCTCCTGCCCGATTGCTATGGCAAGAACTTCCAACACTATGTTGAATAGTAATGGTGATAGTGGGCAGCCCTGTCTAGTACCTGATCTGAGGGGAAATGCTTCCAGTTTTTCACCATTGAGTATGATGTTGGCTATAGGTTTGCTATATATAGACTCCACTATCTTCAGGAATTTTCCATCTATTCCCATTTTTTGTAGTGTTTTGATCATAAAGGGATGTTGGATTTTGTCAAAGGCTTTCTCTGCATCTATTGATATGACCATGTGGTTTTTGGTCTTGCTTTTGTTGATGTGGTGGATCACATTGATTGATTTACATATATTAAACCAACCTTGCATGCCGGGGATAAACCCCACTTGGTCATGATGAACAATCTTTTTGATATACTGCTGTATCTGGTTGGCTAGAATTTTGTTCAATATTTTCGCATCTATTTTCATCAGAGATATTGGTCTGTAGTTTTCTTTTTTGGTTGTGTCCCTGTCTGCTTTTGGTATCAGGGTGATGTTGGCTTCATAGAAGCTGGCAGGGAGTATTCCAGTGTCTTCAATCATCTGGAAGACTTTTAAAAGTAGAGGTATTAGTTCTTCTTTGAAAGTTTTGTAGAATTCATTTGTAAAACCATCTGGTCCAGGACTTTTATTTTTGGGGAGATTTTTGATAACTGTTTCAATTTCATTAGCTGTGATGGGCCTGTTCATGTTATCCACTTCCTCTTTACTTAGTTTTGGAAGTTGGTAGGTATCTAGGAAATCATTCATTTCTTCCAGGTTCTCTAGCTTGGTGGCATATAGTTGTTCATAGAAGCCTCACATGATATGTTGAATTTCTGCAGTGTCTGTTGTGATTTCTCCTCTTTCATTTACTATCCGATTTATTTGGGTCTTCTCCCTTTTTTGTTTTGTGAGTCTGGCTAAAGGTTTGTCGATTTTGTTTACTCTTTCGAAGAACCAACATTTACTTTCATTGATCTTTTGTATGGTTTTCCTATTCTCAATGTTATTTATTTCTGCCCTAACTTTAGTGATTTCTGTCCTTCTGGTTGCTTTAGGATTCCTTTGTTGTTCTTCTTCTAGGTCTTTAAGATGTGCAACCAGGCTGTTTATTTGTGCCTTTTCTTGTTTCCTAATGTGTGCTTGTATAGCTATGAACTTCCCTCTTAGGACTGCTTTAGCTGTGTCCCAAATATTTTGATAGCTTGTGTCTTCATTTTCATTGAACTCTCGAAACATTCTGATTTCTTCCTTGATTTCCTCTTTGACCCAGAAGTTGTTAAGAAGTGTACTGTTGAGCTTCCACATTTTGGGACTGTTACTAATCTTTTGTTGATTGTTAAGTGTTAGTTTAATTCCACTGTGGTCTGAGAAGATGCTTGGGATGATTTCAGTGCTCTTGAATTGGCTGATGCTGTCTTTGTGGCCTAACATATGGTCTATCCTTGAGAATGATCCATGTGGATTTGAGTAAAATGTGTATTCCAGTTTCTTGGGATAAATGACTCTGAAAATGTCCAATAGTTCTAGTTTATCTATCTCTTCATTTAGCTCCCTTATGTCTACTGATTTTCTGCCTGGATGATCAGTCAAGTTGAGATAGTGGGGTGTTGAAGTCCCCTACTATGATTGTGTTACTGTTAATATATTGCTGTAGCTCTTTCAGTAGAAGTTTGATGTATTTAGATGGCTTCTCATTGGGTGCATAGATGTTAATAATTGTTAAGTCCTCTTGATTGACTGATCCTCTGAGCATTAAGTAGTGTCCATTCCTATCTTTTTTAATCTTATCTATTTTAAAGTCTATCATGTCAGATATGAGAATAGCTGTTCCTGCCCTTTTTTGTGGGCCATTGGCTTGTATGATGGTTTTCCATCCTTTCACTTTAAGTCTGTGTTTGTCTTGTTGAGTTAGGTGAGTTTACTGTAGACAACATATTGTTGGGTTGTGTTTTCTGATCCATCTTCCTACTCTGTGTCTTTTAATAGGCCATTGACATTTATTGATACCAAAGATTGAAGATATTTTAATGCCATTCTTGTTGAGTTTTAGAGTGTTTTGATATATGTCCTATTTGTGGTGGTCTGGTTGTTTATAGGAGACCTTTCAGAATTTCTTTCAGGGCAGGCTTGGTGATGGTTGCTTCCTTCAACTGTTGCTTGTCTGAGAAGGTTTTGATGCTTCCATCTAGTCTGAATGACAGTCTAGCAGGATATAGTATTCTTGGCTGAAAGCCTTTCCCATTGAGCACTCGATAGATATCTTGCAATTCTCTTCTGGCCTGTAGTGTTTGTATGGAGAAGTCTGCTTCTAATCTTATGGGTTTTCCTTTGTAGGTGACTCTTTGTTTTTCTCTTGCAGTCTTGAGGATCCTTTCTTTATCCTTATTCCTTTCCATTCTAACATACAAACACTACAATATTTACATATTATTATATGCACTCTTTCTTTCTGTCTCTCCTTCCCTCTCTCTCCATTCATCCTTCTTTCTTCCCTTCCTACCTTTTTCTTCATTTCTTTCCTTTCCTCCCTCCCTCCCTTCCTCCTTTTTCTTTCTTTCTTTCCTTCTTTTTTTTGAAAAGATTTTTAATATTTATTTATTTATTCCCTTTTGTTGCCCTTATTTTATTGTTGTAGTTATTATTATTGTTGTTATTGATGCCATTGTTGTTGGATAGGACAGAGAGAAATGGAAAGAGGAGGGAAAGACAGGGGGAGAGAAAAATAGACACCTGCAGACCTGCTTCACTGCCTGTGAAGTGACTCCCCTGCAGGTGGGGAGTCGGGGGCTCGAACTAGGATCCTTACACTGGTCCTTGCACTTTGCGCTTTTCTTTCCTTCCTCCTTCTTTCCTTCCTTCCTTCATTTCTTCCTTCCTTCCTCCCTCTCTCCTTCCTCCCCTTCTTCCTTTCTTTCCCTTCATTCCTTCCTCCCTTCTTTCCTTCCTTCCTTTCCTTCCTTCCTCCCTCCCTCCTACCCTCCCCCTCTCCTTCCTTCCTTTCTTTCTTTCCCTTTGTTTCTTCCTCCCTTCCTTCCTTCCTTCCTTCCTTCCTTCCTTCCTTCCTTCCTCCTACCCTCCCTCCCACTCTCCTTCCTTCCTTTCTTTCCCTTCGTTCCTTACTCCCTTCTTTCCTTCTTTCTTTCTTTCCCCCAGATTAACTGCTGGGGTTCAGTGCCTTCATTATGAATTCACTGCTCCTAGTGACATTTTTCCTTTTTTCCTTTCTTAATAGGACAGAGAAAAATTAAGAGGGAAAGGGGATAAGAGAGGGGAGAGGGGGATACCTGCAGCACTTCTTCACTACTACTGAAGTCCCCCCATTGCAGGTGAGGACCAGTGCTTGAACTCTGTTCCTTATGGATGGTAATGCATGCACTGTTTCCCTAAGATTGAGCAGGTGCTTCATTTTCTCTCCCTAGTTTTCAAGTTTAGCTCTAAAGGCCAGCACTCTTCACAACTGAGCTCAGAAACACTTAGCTGCAAAGAACTATGATAGATCCTGTCTTTACCTCTCTCTCAAATTATTTATGTATTTATTTTTACAGGAAGGAAAATTCTTTTATTTCACAAATTGTTGGATTAAAATCTTAACATATCTTAAAATATTTCCATTTTAATTTCCTCAAATGAAATTTCATATATATTACATTAAAATAAATAAATTTATTTACTCATTTATTTTCATTGCTAGGGCTATATGCCTGCACAAGAAATCCACTCCTCCTGGAGGCCACTTTCTTTCTTTTTCTTCCTTCCTTCCTTTCTTTCACTGTGAAAGAGAGAAACTGGGAGGTCCAATTTTTGTCCTCTGTCCAGTTGGCAGAGGATGCAGAGTATGTGTGTTGATGATGCAGCTTAAGACTTCTTAAACTGAGCAAATCCCACCTTGTGAGTCAAGGAGAAGGGAATGACTTCCATACTGATTTCTTGAGTAAAAATAAAGCTCCTTATGAAGGAGAACTTACCTGGTTGCTTGATGTGGTCTTTGAACCTGGAACCCTGAAGCACAAAGAAAAATAGTATTATTACTTAGTGACTAGCTATTTACTTACTTAAATAAGTGTCTCTGTAACCAATCTGGACTATGGAGTCAATAGAATGACAATGAAAGACTCTGGCAATGATGCTAGTTTTGCACCTTACTTGCACCACTTACTATCCCAAATCACTATCACAAAGGAATCTCATAAAGGGATGTTGTATTTTGTCAAAGGCTTTCTCTGCATCTATTGATATGACCATGTGGTTTTTGGTCTTGCTGTTATGCTATATACCCCCTGCTATAATTGGAGAAATTCTTACATATAGTATGGATCACTGCCCTTCAAAATTATGTACAAATGAAACAAATAAAACAAGTTCTGGGTTACAAAGCATCCAAATCAAACAGACCCAAATTTTTACATCTGAAATAAACATTTTTATAACCTTGAATCGTGAATACCCCAAAGTGTCTCAAAGCAAAGAGTATGAGGTTTTCTCTTTAATTCTCATAACTATGCAGTAATCCAAAGAGTGGATGCTCTTACTAGTCCATTTTATAAATTATACACACACAGACACACACAGACACACACAGACACAGACACACACACACACACACACACACACACATATATATATATATATATATATATATATATATATATATTTTTTTTTTTTTTTTTACCAAAGCACTGCTCAGCTCTAGCTTGTGGTGGTGAGGGTGAGGGGTGTTATTCCATACCTATCCTCTCACAGCCATTAGTAAGTTACTTTTTTTCCTCAGTACAGTTTTACAGTTTGAGGTATTATTTTATCTGTTTTCCTCATTGGAATTCCCATCCCACCCCTTGGAAAATACCCCACCCCCTCACTTACATGTGTCAGAATGTCCCTCTTAGCAGTTTTATGAGTTTTCTCTGGGGCTGTGGGCAGCTTGACAGTTAACTTAAATGTTCCTTTTCCTGGCAATGCCAACTCATGATTCTCTCTCTCCAGAACTCTCTGCCGAACTGAAATGAGAACAGACAAAAAAGTTGACAGTGGATCTTTGTACACATGATTTCCATAAATATCATCATCATCAGTTACAGCTAGGTCAGTTTCCTGTAGAGGCCTTGTGTGACGTAAAGAGGAAGAGTTTAGAGAGAAGACAAGGATTTCAATTACATCTTACACTGATTGTGTAAATTTGAGCAGGTGCTTCAA
Organism: Erinaceus europaeus; assembly: GCF_950295315.1. NCBI lineage: Eukaryota > Metazoa > Chordata > Mammalia > Eulipotyphla > Erinaceidae > Erinaceus > Erinaceus europaeus. The sequence goes on from NC_080170.1 coordinate 79,458,629, forward strand.
TATGTCTTATTACAAAATCCCTGTTTTGTCTATTAACAACTCTGAAGACTTTCTTGTATGTGTGTTTCATGGGTAAAATTGAAAATAATGCAGAACTCAGTATAGTACCTGATGCTCAGCAGACACTTAAAAGGGTTGCAGTATTTTTCTTGCAGTGAGATATAATTATAATATCCTTCAGGGTGAGTCACTGAAAATTGGATCCTGGAACAAAATGTAATGGGAGAGGCTAGTGGTGGAGGGAGTGTGGATCAAAGTGGAACCAAGGAGGAGAAATGCCTCAGAGCCCTGCCCCCTAGGGAAAGAAAGAGACAGGCTGGGAGTATGAATTGACCTGCCAATGCCCATGTTCAGTGGGGAAGCAATTACAGAGGCCAGACCTTTCACCTTCTGTATCCCACAATGATCCTGGGACCATACTCCCAGATGGATAAAGAATAGGAAAGCTTTCAAGGGAGGGGACTGGATACAGAGTTCTGGTGGTGGGAACTGTGTGGAATTGCCCCTCTCTTATACTGTTATCTTGCCAATATTTTCATTTTATAAGTAAATTTAAAAAAGAAAGAAAAAACATAATGGGAATCCCATTTAGGATAGTGATTCATGTAACCATGGACACCTAGCAGCCTACTTAAAAAATCAAACAAAAAAAACCCCTGGTCTTCTACCATTTGTCTGTATTTGGATATTTGGGATGTTTCTAAATGTTGGCTATTATAAATAGCACTGTCATGGTTATAGCCTTGCTTATATCTCTTTGCATAAATGCTTTTGTGTTCTTTGGGTAGTAGGTTCCTAGGAAATCTACATACACACATTGAAATATACATATACACAATAGAATACTAGACAGCTAAAATAAATTATGAAATTCTCTTTTTTTTTTTTTGCTACAACATAGATAGAGCTTGAGGGAGACATGTTTAGCAAAGTAAGCCAGAGGGAGACATAATCTCACTCACAGACTGAATTAGGGAAAGATAGAAACAGGCTGGGGGTATGGATCAACCAACCAATGCCTATGTCCAGTGGAGAAGCAATTACAGAAGCCAGAACTCCCACCTTCTGCACCCCCCAAAACAATCTTGATCCATACTCCCAGTGGGAGAGAAGTGATAGAAGGAAGAGGTTAAGAGGGCTCTCACCATCAGCACCTGGGGGGGGGATGGGAGAGACATTTGGATATAATAGGGTTATGTGTGGTTTGGAGGGGAAGAGAAGACTGAATCTGGAAGAAAAGGGAGGCAATTATGTACAAATGTAGTCAGATAGCTGTAGAGATGATGGTTAACCCTTGTCTGCAACCCTAGGAGAACCATAGTGGTCAGGGATTCAGAACTCTGGTGGTGGGAGCAGTGTGAAATTATACCCCTGTTGACATATAATTTTGTAAATCAATATTTATTCCCTAATAAAAAGTAAATAGAGAGCAAAGTTCAACACAGTGTGATATCTCAGTGGATTGCAGATTATCTAAATAGATTTGGGGACTCAGAAGAGTAAAGGAAGAAACACTAAGAGGAGGCTGGGGGGGTAAGCCCCTATGGTGGAATGGGCTAATAGTTTGGTGGAAAGTGATATGTGTGGAAATGTACCCTGTGACATCAGCCCTATAAATCCAACATTTTCTCAACAACCTGATTCTGATTTTGGATAGAACTTTCTAAGAATGTAAACGTGCAGGTGAGGAGAGGGTTGAGAGGGCATGGGGAGACACAATGTGCAGTGCTGTACAGGAACCTAAGCTGGTAGTGGCATCAGCACACAGTGCACACTTGTCATGGAACAGTGAGAGATTGTACCACATGACAACTGACTTGTGAATCACTATTTCCCTAAAAAAACATATAACATGGGGGGGTGCAGGTGGTAGTGGTTAAGTGCCCACACTATAGTGTACAAGGATCCAGTTCAAGCCCCTGGTACCCACCTGTATGGGAAAATCTTCACAATGACAAAGTAGAGCTGCCGGTGTTTCTCTCCCTCTCTATTTCCCCAACCATTCTCAATTTCTTTCTGTCTCTATACAATAATAAATAAATAAATTGAAGTAAAAAAAAAGAAAAGAAAGCACAACAACAAAAAAGCAAACTTGTGTATCTGTTTTTTAAAAAAGAACATTGACAAAAAACTAAAAGTAAACTTCCATGTGATCTGGCATCCCACTTCCGGGCACTTTTCTGAAAAGTATGAAATTAGCTCAAAGAAGTTTATGCACCTGATATTTACTGCAGCATTTGTACAATAGCTAAGATATGAAAACAACTTAAGGACCACTGATTGATAACTTGGTAAAGAAGTGTGGTATATTTATACAAAACAGTACACTATTCAGCTATAAAAAGAGATAAAGTCCTGCCATTTGCAGCAAAATAGAAGGAACCCTAGGCTATTGTGAGAAGCAAAATAAGTTAGAAGGAGGAATAGATATATTGGTTGATTTCACCAAGATGTGGAACATAAGGAAACTAACCAGAAAACCAAAAAAAATAATAATAAAATTAAAATAAAAATAAAAATAAACCAGTGAACTTTGACAATAGAACTATGGTTACCAGAGGGCAAATGAGAGGTAATGAGAGCAAGCATGAAGGAGGTCCATTGGATGGTGGTGCTTTTTTAAAATTATTATTAAAAAAGAGATAGGAGCTTAATGATAGCTCACCCAGTAGGGTATGTGCCTTGCTATGTGCATAGCACTATTTTGAATCCCTGTATCACATGGGGAGAGCTACAGTGGCAGTGAAAGAAGATCCAGTGCTGTGTTATCTTTCTTTTTTTGTCTGTTTCTTTCTATAAATAAAAAAATGTGGTGAGGAGATGTATGGAGGAGAGAGGGAAGGGTTGGAGAGAGGACAAATGAATGAAAAGGAAAGGAAAGATGACAAGAAGAAGACGACGAGAAAAAGAAGGGCTTTATTAGTTCTTTCATCTTAACCACTCATTCTACACCTCTTCGGTAGGAAGAGGTGTAGGAATGAGTCCTTAGCTGGAGACCAACTCAGAAGCAAGCCAGTATGAGAAAGAATAACAGAGTCCAATTCCTCTCTTTCTGAGGAGGGCAAATGTTTTAGCTGAAGTCCAGAGAAACTGTCCTGAAACAGAATGAGGACTGAGGGCTGGATCAGACCACTGATACCAGAGAGTAAGATACATGTGGTAAGTTCAGAGACTTGGTGGTGCATTTCTTAGTAGCGTCCTGTCCAGACATTTAAGCATGCCAGTTGTTGTGACACTATGTGTCACATACAATCCACTTTTAAGAGGAGATATAATACTATCTGCAAATAATTTCCAACAGAAGTTGGACCTGAGAGAGAAAACAGCTGAAACTGATTCATCTACCAATCTCCCTCTGCACAAACCCTCTATATTTTATTAAGAGAAGATGGGGTCGAGTAGCTCAGGACACGGCATGATTATGCAAATAACTTTCATGCCTGAGGCTCTGAGGTCCCAGGTTCAATCTTCAGCATAACCATAAGCCATAGCTAAGCAGTGCTCTGGAAATAAAATAAATAAATAAATATGTAAAGATGGGTTCCCTTGCCCCTCAAAAGACTATAATTAAGGTCCATATAATAACCAGAAAGGGAAATAAATGTATACATCTAAAACAGAGTTTAGAATCATATGCTAATTTACACTCAACTTTTCAGAAATTCAGTAAACTACCATTTATATTAGATCATGTTTCTAATACTAACTTTCTAATAGTAATACCAGACAAGGGCTGGTACGCTCATTCTTTTTTAGTTATTATTCATTTAATTTAAATTTTACTTGGTAGGACAGAGAGAAAATGAGACAGGAGAGGGAGACAGAGAGGAAGAAAGAGAAATACTTGCAGCACTACTTCACCACCTCTGAAGCTCCCACTTTGCAGATGGGGACCAAAGCTTAAACTCTGGGTCCTTGAGCACGGTAAAATGAATACTCAACAGGGTGTACCAGCACCCAGCAGGCTCATTCGCATTACATGAATTATATGCATAAAGTTGTATTACATCCTTAAGGCCACTACTTAATGTGTATATGGGGGGGGGGCAGAGGGTATACATAGAGGAAAGAGAGCATAAGTCCTAGCACTACTGGGACAGGTCATTCAGGGTTAGAAAATTCCCAACAAGTGGCTACTGTTCCTCTGGAGGGAAAATGAAACTGAACAGGGACTTTCTACATCCTGGAACTTTGACCAGAAAATGATTTGAGTTGTGATAAGATTTGAGGCATCTGTACTGTGGGGGTGACTCCAGAGTAACTACTGGAGTGGCAGTCTTGACTTGGAAGAAGCAGGTGGTGGGCTGGGAGGGCAAAGGAAGGAAGCCAGGCAGGGAAGTGTTTCTGTGTTGAGGGCTAGAATAGACTAATGTTATCATTTTAAAAAGTGATTTTGCACTGTTAGTAAATTTATGTCATTTTTATTTCATTTTATTTTACTTATTTACTTACTTTGCCTACAGGGTTATTGCTGGGGCTCCTCGGTGCCTACACTATGAATCCACTGCTGTTGTGGCTATTTTTTTTTTTTAATATATAGGACTGAGAGAAATTGAGAGGGGAGAGGATAGAGGGAGAAAGAAAGACAAACACCTGCAGAACTACTTCACCACTTTTGAAGAGACCCCCCCTCAGGTGGGGTGCTGAGAGCTTGAACCAGTATCCTTGAGCAAGTCCTTGTGCTTAACCCAGTGTGCCACCACCCACCCCGTTTATGCTATTTTTAAAATGTTTAATTGTACTTTTATGCTATTTTTATATGGCATAATTATTTTCCTATTTTTACTTCATCAGCACACAAAGAAGTTTCCACACTTCAGCATATCAGGGTCACCTGGGTGTTAGTTCAAAGTGCAGATTCCCAGACCCATAGCTTCTGAGCCTCCAAGACGGAAATAGGCTGCCTCTGTTTAACCTGCAGTGTTTCAGATGCAGGAGATCTCCTGCCCTAATGCAATAAGTGCTCCTTGGGAACAAGGATTCTACTGGAAGAAGTGTCCCCAAGGGCCAAGTCCATGTTCACGTTGACAGTCTGGAAATGACTCACTTTGCATAGACTTCTCTCAAGTAGTTCTTGAGAGAATCTAACCCTTGGTCAACTTTATTTTTATAAAATAACTGAGACAAGCATGTTTTGTTCTCTGCCTGATTCACTTCCTTCATATTTGCCTGTGACCCCCGCCCCCTCTCCTCTTTCTGTTTCATTTTCCCATTCCTATCCCTGCCTAGGGCATTCTAATTGTTCTCCTGGCCTTTAAGTCTCCTTGCCTCTCCTCTGTTCCAAGGTCTTCTCTAGACCCAGTATAGGAAGCAGGATCTGTGCCACACCCACCCCATCCCTGCACAAAATCCCACAGGGAAAGCATAATGGGAGCAGCAGATCACCTGACCTTCAGTTCAGACCTCATAGGTGCCTGAAGCAAGAAGGTATCCTGTAGGTACTTGTCCTCCCCCCTCCTTGAGGGAAACAAGGACTGCCAACAAGGAGGGACCTTCTATAGACTCAAAACTCCTAGCCCACAATCACTCAGAATGTCACTCCTGCTCTCAGTCTGAGGACTACTCTGTAACCTAGGGCAGAAGTATTAGCAGACCCTCAACAAATACAATGTTCATCAGCAGCTTACTGCTTGCCCCCTCCAATAAGCCTTTATATTTATATTTATACCAGAGTGATTTTTAAGGTAGTGCTTCAGCACCCCTCCCATGTGACTCCAAAACTAGTGGGTACTCTAGGGCCAATGGGAAGTCCTGGTGACGTGTGTATTGCTTAACCCCCTTCCTCTCACTTAAAATACGTAAGTAAATAACAGGAATAAAATAGGGCTTTCCCTCTCCAGTGGAGCACTGACCAGTCCTACTGAAACAGTTCTACCAAATCCAGAGGCTACACAATATGTTTATCTTCCACCACACGGACTTTCATTACTCATGGTCTCACTTGTCCTCATGAACTAAGTAGCATTCAAATCCATTGTTTGGGAGCCAGGCGGTGGCACAGCTGCTTAAGCGCACATAGTACAAATCCATGGTCTCTCCCCAGAAACCAATGCACTCATTTGCAGAGTTACCTCCTCAGCCTACCTACAGAAAAAAATCATACTCCTTACATAAGTGCTCCAAAGTCCTCCATCACCTCAGCCAAGCTTTCCCTTAGCCTTCATTTCCTTCCTGTGTCTTCACTAAAATCTGTTTAATAACAGAAGATCTAAGATTAGTTAGTATAACCAACATCCATTGACATCTGAAAGATGCTTTCTTACTGTGAAGAGATCTTGGGGCTGTTAGGTGGAGGGGTCACTACTCAACCACACCGACCGAGGGCGCTCTGCCGGGTCGCCCAAGAAGCCCCAATGCTCCCCCGCCCCCCAACAACACTTCATTGTGGACTTTCTGGTCCGAATAACCAGCCTGGATATTTTGCTCATCGGGTCCTGAATTCACCTTATGTGTTCCTCCCCCCGGAAACTTTCTCTCCCAGGAAGGTCCCCATAAACCTCGGAAGCTTCTCCATAACCTGTTTTAATGGAAAGAAGACCAACACTGCAAGGGAACAGCCAGTCAAAATTATCTCAGCCGCTCACGATTTTAGGCTTCAGCTCCTCTCTCACCTGACTCCAGAACTAGTGGGGAAGCTCCACGACTCACCAGGAATCCTGTGAACACCTGCGTGGCTTAACCCCTTTCCTCTCACTTAAAATAAGTAAATAGTGGCTTGGGCTCATAACCTTCAGGCAGCGCTGGGGAAGCCCATACCGGCTCAGAACGCTGGAAGGGGAGAACCTCCACTACTCCCCAACCCCCCTCCAGTTCAATTCCCACCCTGCCCTCACCTCACCGTCACCCCTGCTGTTGGAGACTGTCCTGCGGCACTACTGTGTCCCACGACCCAAACTCCCCTGCAGGAGGAGCCCTGTTTCCCCGCTACCACACCACAGAGCCCCTCACCATCCTCCGGGAAGAAGACCACCAGAAAGCGGGGAGGACTCCCGGGCTGCTGATGGACCTCACACTCGCCGCCTCCTGACTTCTTGGAGCTCTGGAAATACAGCTGCAATTTGGTGCTCAAGTTCTTGGGGGGGTCGGCACCCCAGGAGCCCTCGACCAGCAGCGGGAAGCCGCGGGGCACAGCCATCCTGGGCCGAGCTCTCCACCCGGACTGCAGCTCCCACTGGCTACGGCGGCTTCCTTTGCAGCTTTCGCTTTCGTTTCCTGGAAAACTGCCCTGGGTTTCTGACGCTGCTTGTAAACAACTGTTCCGGGACTTGACTACACTTCCTCCAATGCTTCCCCTTCACACAGGACCCCGGTGGAACTGGCCCTGGCTGCTGCTGACACCTGGTCCCTTCATCTTGCACAGGGTCCCTTAGCTCGGGGTTCTCTCCACTCAACCAAGCCCCAGCTCTGGGCCCTACATTTTACACAGACTCAAAAAACAGTAACGTCTTTCTTCTTTTCTCCGCTAGGGTTTCTCTACTCAGGGTTTACTTTTTTCAGACAGTGAAACAGAGAAAGGCAAACACCACAGAACTGAATTGTCCTCCATTGCTATGGGGGCCCAGCTTGAACTTGGGCTGTGTAGTTGACAAAAAAAGCTTCATTTTTACTGCCTACTGCGTTTTATAAGGAAGTAAAAAAAAGAAAGAAAGAAAGAAAAAGATGAAAAAGAAAAAAAAGAAAAAGAAAAAAAAAGGCTGCCCTGTCTTTAAAATGTTTGGGGCCTATTTGAAGGAATTCTTTCCATAATCAATTATGAAATTCCTACCTTCTCTGATCACATTCTCTGATTTGTTCGTATTATTTTTATCTTATTTTCCCCTTTATTGGGGATTAATGTTTTACAGTCACCAGTACATACAATAGTTTGTACATGCATAACATTTCCCAGTTTTCCACATTAACAATACAAACCCCACTAGGTCCTCTGTCATCCTTTTCCATATTATAGCAATAGGTATGGGGTGTGGGCGGGGCATTCGCAGTTTGTTATGCAATATTTGCTCAGGATCCAGTCAACAGACAAAACAAAACTTCTGCCCTCCCTGCATTCAGGAAAAGTGGGGGGACACAGAGGAGTTGGGAGACCACTAAATTAGTCTCTTTACACAGGTGCTCTTGTAATAATGTCACAGAGTTCCTAGTCCAGGTGTGAGCACCTAAGGAGAGGCTAGTGGAGTGGTGTCCTGTAACCTGAAGCCTGAGGAAGCTGGAAGACTCCTGGAGGTTGAGGGGAGGAGGTTCCTGCTCCCCAGGGAATATGTAAAACCCACTCACTGCCTTCTCAACTCTGCCATTGGGTGAGAAAAGGTGGGAAGTGTTGCAGAAGAACCCAGCAAAATAAAGAATAAAGAATGAAGAAGAGTCAGTAGAGGGGCTGAGTGCTGGTCCATCTGGTTGAGTACACACATTACCATCCAAATGACCCAGGTTCAAGCCACCAGTCCCCACCTGCAAGGGGGTAGGGAACTAGGGAAGCAATGCTACAGGTGTGTGTGTCTCTCTTTCCTCCCTATGTCCCCCTTCCCTCTCAATTTCTCTCAGTCTCTTTTCAAACTAAAAATAGTCAACAGACTATAACCATGACTGACTTGAAGCTCTCCATGTGCTATGGCTGAAGGCTGAGTTAGGAAGAGATGCACAGCAGCACACCACACCATAGTATTTCCACCGCACAGAAATAAATAACCAATAATATGGATAATGGTAAATATAGTAAAATAATTGGGAAGTAATTCATTGTTTAAAAAAACATTTATATATATTTTAATATTTATTTCTTATTCCCTTTTGTTGCCCTTGTTGTTTTATTGTTGTAGTTATTATTGTTGTTGTTATTGATAGCATCGTTATTGGATAGGACAGAGAGAAATGGAGAGAGGAGGGGAGTCTGGCTATAGCGCAGCGGGTTAAGCACACGTGGTGGGAAGCACAAGGATCCGCATAAGGATCCCGGTTTGAGCCCCTGGCTCCCCACCTACAGGGGTGTCCCTTCACAGGCAGTGAAGCAGGTCTGTAGGTATCTATCTGTCTTCCTGTCTTCTCTCCATTTCTCTCTGTCCTAACAACGACAACAACAATAATAACTATGACAAGGGCAACAAAATGGAAAATAAATAAACATTTTATTCACTTACTTTAGTGAGAAGAAGAGAGGAGAGAAAGGAGAGAGAGAGCTTGAAGCATTTTAGCTTATGGTGGTTCTGAAGAAGTGATTCATTTTCAGTATTTATGTACTTTACAAATATAATCTAGGGATCAGGCAGTAATGAATCTGGTAGAGCACACACATTACAGTGCTCAAGGATAGGTTCAATCCCAGGTTCAAGATCAAGGATGCTATCCCTAGCTGCAAGAGCAGTGAAGCAGTGCTACAGCCCCCCCACTCCCACTCCCATGTCACACTCCCCTTTCAAATTCTGTCTCTATTCAAAATAATAAATTACTAAAATATGTATCTGTAATCTGATGGTAAGATTCTACCATGCAGTTCTAAATAATGTTAACTAATAGCTGACTTTCAAAGTTTCTTAAAATAAGTCACCTCCAGCACGTTTTGTGCAGTTTTTGCACTCTTCTTCCTCCAGAGCCAGCATTAGCACATAGACTAACCCTTTTTGCCACCAGCAAACCCAACTCATATCTTAGTGTGATTGTGGTGCAAACATTCTTCTAGTCAAACAGGTTTTAAAATTGGCTGTTTTCCTTTGTTCTTAGAGTTGGCTTATCACCAACACAGACATTTATTAGTCCACTTGTTATTTTTGATAATTAAGACCTGGAAGAAATTAAGAACATGAAACAAGGACCAGTGGTAAAAAAAAAAAAAAAAAAAAAAAAGAAGAAGAAGAAGAAAGAAAAAGAAAACTGAATCTACAACTTGTGTTGGCAGTGTGCCTAGAAAAAAAACAATGATGACATAGTGTAGATGTCAATACCCACCATTTTAATTTTTTACTGGGGGGGACTAATGGTTTATAATAAATAGTTATTGGCACATGTATAAAATTTCTCAATTTTCTGCAAAACATTCTCATCACCAGCCTAGGTCCTCCTCTACTATCATGCACCAGGACCTGGAAATAACCCCTTCCTCATTCTTTCACTTTGATGCAATGCACCAAACCCAGTAAAAGTTCTACTTTGTGTTTCCTCTTTCTCTTATTTCTCAGCTTCTGTGTATGAGCGAGATCATCCCATATTCATCCTTCTATTTTTGGCTTACCTTAATAAACACAATTCTTTCAAGATCTATCCAAGATGAGGTGAATTCATCATTTTTAATACCTGAGGAGTGTTACATTTTGTGTATTTAACACAACTTTCTTAGCCACTCATCTGTTGCTGGACACCTAGGTTGCTTCCAGGTTTTGGCTATTACAAATTGTGCTGCTATGAACATAGGTATACACAGATATTTTTGTTTGGTTCCTTAGGAGAGGAATTACAGGGTCATAGGATAGTGCCAGGATAGCCTGAGTGTGTTTCTTCCCGAGCAAGTGCTCTCTGGGTTGGAGAGAACTCAACTGAAGCCAACCCCTAGGCTGCTGCATGGGAAAGGGATCAGGAACTTTTGTCGGGATAGCGTCGCAGGAGAGAGACTCTGGGACTCACGGAGCCAGAAGGTGATCCAATGTGTGTTTAATCAGAAAAGAATATGTATTTATACTCTCCAAGAAGGAAATATTAGGGTGGAAAACAGGATGTGATGAAGAGAGGGTGGAGCAAAAAGAGAGTGCGAACCAGTGGGATTAAACCAGTGCCCTGCAGGCAGGGTGGGTCTCAGGTAAAACAGTGATTATGTAAATAGACCACTGCCCAACAGAATAGGTTGGTCTACTTCTAACCTCCTGAGAGTTCTCCAAACTGCTCTCCACAGGGATTGGACTAATTTATGTTCTCACCAGCAGTGCAGGAGGATTCCTTCATCCCCAAAGCCTATCCAGCATTTGTTAATATCCTTTCTGATGTATGACATTCTCACAGGAGTGAAGTGATATCTCATTGTTACCATTATTTGCAAATTTCTGACAATGTCTTGGAGCATTTTTTCATATATCTGTTGGCCTTTTGGATCTCATCTTTGATGAATATTTTGTTCCTATCTTCTCAATCTTTTGGGTTGGTCATTTTTTTTTGGCTGAGTTTTGTGAATTCTTTGTATATTTTGGTAATTAGCCTCATCTGATATACGGCATGTAAAGATCTTCCATTCTTTAAGGGCTCTCTTTGCTTGGGTGAAGTTTTTCAATTTGATGTAGTCCTATTGGTTTATTTTTGTTTTAGTCTTCCTTGTGATTGGATTTATATCATTGAAGATAACCTCACAGTAGGAATCCTAGATATCTGTGAGTCTTGAAAATTATTTATTTTTAATATTTTTATTTATTGTAAATAGTTTGTTACAAGATTATACGGTTACAATATATACCACATCACACCCACTACCAGAGTTCCATCTCCACCCTTCCACATCCTAAAGATAACCACCATAGTTTTCACAAATGTTACAGTTTTCTTGCTTCTTTTTTGTCTGGATTTTTTTTTTTTTTTTTTGGCAAGTTCATGTCAATCAGATCTGGTAGTTGTATTTCATCTCTTATTTTACTAAGCATAATTACCCCAAGTTCCATCCATTTTGTCCCAAAGAACACAATATTATCTCTGTTCTTTATTCATTCTTTTTATATCCTACTTTTACCATTTTTTAAATATTTATTTTATTTATTTATTCCCTTTTGTTGCCCTTGTTGTTTTATTGTTGTAGTTATTATTGTTGTTGTCGTTGTTGGATAGGACAGAGAGAAATGGAGAGAGGAAGGGAAGACAGAGAGGAGGAGAGAAAGATAGACACCTGCAGACCTGCTTCACCACCTGTGAAGCAACTCCCCTGCAGGTGGGGAGCCAGGATTCGAACCGGGATCCTTATGCCGGTCCTTGTGCTTTGCGCCACCTACGCTTAACCCGCTGCGCTACAGCCCGACTCCCCTTTTACCATTTTTTAATTTATAAAATAGAAGTATTAACAAGACCATAGGAGAAGAGGAGTACAATTTCACACAGTTCCCGCAACCAGAACTCTGTATCCAATCCCCACCCCTTGATATCTTTCCTATTCTTTAACCCTCTGGGAGTATGGACCCAGGATCATTATGGGGTGCAGAAGGTAGAAGATCTAGCTCTGTAAATGCTTCCCTGATGAATATGGGTATTGACAGGTCGATCCATACTCTCAGCCTCTCTCTCTCTTTTCCTAGTGGGGCAGGGATCTGGGGAGGTGGGGCTTCAAGACACATTGGCGGGGTTGTCTGCCCAGGGAAGTCTGGTTGGCATCATGATAGCATCAGGAACCTGGTGGCTGAAAAAGAGCTAAGATATAAAACAAAACAAATTGTTGACTAATCATGAGCCTAAAGATAAGAATATTGCAGATGAAGATTTGGGGTTTCCATTTTGGAAAAAGCTAGTGGGTCTATTTTAGGTATATTCCAGTGGCCCATGACCCTACTAGTTTTTGCCTGAGTCTGACATCTAACATGCAGATGATGTCTGGGGAGATGGTGTGACAGTTGGAAAAAGGACCAGAAAGCTGCATCAGGGAAGAGAGTAGCTCCCAAATATGGGGAAAGTATATAAATAGTATTAACTGTAAACCTTATCAATTTGATCTGGGGCCCATAGTCAGTAGAGGAGCCTATGTAAACTCTGTATCTTTTTAGGTCTGACCTAGCATTCTGTGGTCATGGCTAACAACATTCCAGGCTGCACTAATTTCAGGACCCATCATCCTCCGGTGATAGGTCAAGAGTATCCTATCCAACCTCCTTTCAGAGAACCTTCCCTACTCTTGTTGATCCACATTGAGAGCAAGGGCCTATAGGGGCCCACAGGAGGGTCCACGATGTTGTTTCTGATTGAGACAGCCAGTGACAGTGGAGAGAGGGATCTGCTAGAAATCTAGGCCCACCATATTTGTGTGGGAATTCCAGAGCTCTCTGACCAGGGCCCCAGGTGATGAGGTGGCCTGATAGTGACTAAAGAGCCATCATTAAAGTATGCCACTCTCTTGCCCTTATTAAGCTTTTGTAGTCCTTACTTTGTCTGACAAGATTAGCTTTGGAGTGATTGAAGGACCTGCAATAGGAGCTATGTGAGGATATCTAGGTCTAAACAGAGACTATTTCATTAGGTACTTTATGGTGTCTTTTTAGGTATTTCTGCTTGCTTGATACATTTATTGACTCACTGAAAGCTATTGGGCACTTTTGCTTTAAGCTACTGGGCACTTTTGCTTTCCCCTAACTTATGGATACATGTACATATGTCCTATCACGTGGGCCCTGGTCTATATCTATGTTTTGAGGTTTTGTTAAGAAGTGCACCACTTGAAATGGAATTGAAGAGTCCTATGAGCTAGGAAATATCTCACCAGAGTAATGAAGCTGAAGAGTTGATATTCCAAGCCTGACGTCTCTGGATGCAGCCTGAAGTGAAACATGCTGAGGTGGTTGTATTAATTGGGTTGGGATCGGCAGGTGCAGTATCATTGGTACACATTGGTAGAAGCATGAAGGAAAATGAACACCATCCTAGAGGTTTCAAGACTGAGAGATACATGGGTTTTATTATTTTATTTTATCTTTATCTTTATTTTATTTTATTTTATTTTTGCCTCCAGGGTTATTGCTGGGGCTTGGTGCCTGCACTACCATTTTTCCCATTTTGTTGCCCTTGTTGTAGTTGTTATTGTTGTTGGATAGGATAGACAGAGATTGAAAGAGGAGGGGAAGACAGAGAGGGGGAAAGAAAGACAGACACCTGCAGACCTGCTTCACCACTTGCGAAGCAACCCTCCTGCAGGTGGGGAGCCAGAGGCTCGAACTGGGATCCTTATGCCAGTTCTTGCCCTTTGCACCATGTGCACTTAACCCTTTGCGCTACCACTCAGCACCCTATATTAACTTTTTTTTTTAGCAGAGTAGTAGTCCATGGAATATATACCCCATAACTTTTTTTTTCATTTATTTATTTATTTATAAAATGGAAATACTGACAAGACCATAGGATAAAAGAGGGTACAATTTCACACAATTCCCACCACCAGAACTCTGTATCTAATCCCCTTACCCCCTTGATATCTTTCCTATTCTTTAACCCTCTGGGAGTATGAACCTAGGGTCATTCTGGGGTGCAGAAAGTGGAAAGTCTGGCTTCTGTAATTGCTTCCCCACTGAACATGGGCATTGACAGGTCGATCCATATTCCCAGCCTGTCTCTCTCTTTCCCTAGTGGGGCAGGGATCTGGGGAGGTGGGACTTCAAGACACATTGGTGGGGTTGTCCGCCCAGGAAATTCAGATTGGCATCATGGCACTTAGTGACTGAAAAAGAGTTAAGATATAAAGCAGAGCAAATTGTTGACTAATCATGAACCTGAAGACAAGACTATTGCAGATGAAGATTGGGGGTCTCTGTTTTAGAAAAAGCTAGTAGGTCTATCTTAGATTTATTCCAAATGGCCCATAACCCTACTAATTTTTTCCTAAGCCTGACATCTAGTATGCAGGTGGACCCAAGTTATTGTCTGGGAAAATGCTGTGGTAGTTGGAAAGACTAGAAAGCTGGATCAGGGAAGAGAGTAGCTTCCAAATATGGGAAAAGTATGTAAATATTCTTAATTGTAAACCCCATCAATTTGCTCTGGTGCCCATATTCATCACAAGAGCCTATGTAACCTCTGCATTCCTGTAGGTCTGAGCATAACTTCTTTAACCAGTCATATGTTGATGGGCATTTAGGCTGCTTCCACTCTTTGCCATTGAGGATAATGCAGCTATGAACATAAGGGTGTGTATGTCTTTTCTAACTACTTGAAAAAAAAATTTTTTTTTGAAAACAGCTTATCTAAAAGTTCCAAGTCCCAGACCTGTCAAAGATTGAAGGAGAGTGTTTATTCTATTATATGGTTCCTAAAAGTATAGTTAAATTGGTAGGGTCAAAATGGACAAATACATATAAATATAGCTAATTATAGAACTAATGTCAACCCGTATCTTGGGAAAAGTACTGCAATTTCCAGTGGAGGGAATGGGGACATAGCAATCTGGTAATGGGAACAGTGAGAAATTATACCTATTATCTCATAATTTTCTAAGTCAATATTAAATGTTTCCAAGATTGGGAGCTACACTCTGCCCTAATACAACTTTCTAGTCCTTTACTCTGACACCATCGACTCAGACAATATGTTAGCTATCAAACTCAAGACAAACTACGACAGTTGTAAGCTCAGACCAACAGGAATTCAGAGGTTACACAGATTCCTATGCTAAATATAAATGTATATGGGCCCTGGGTCAAGCAGATAGATAAAACAGTTAATTTTATTCATAGATTTTTTTTCAAGATTGGGAGCTACGCTCTGCTCATATCATTACCACAGCTGGAAACACTTTAGGCTGCACTCGTTTCAGGACCAGTCTTCTTCATGTGACAGGGCAGGATGATCCAGCCTCCCTTTGGATAGTGGGACAGTCCCTACCATTGCTGCTTTACTGTGAGGGTAAGGTCCTGGGAAGGCCCACAGGAAGGCTTATGATTACATTTCTGAGGGAAGGGACCAGGATCCTGGTTTGAGCCCTCGGATCCCCACCTGGGTGGGTGCTTCACAAGCGGTGAAGCAGGTCTGCAGGTGTCTATCTTTCTCTTGCCCTCTGTCTTCCACTCCTCTCTCCATTTCTCTGTCCTATCCAACAATGACATCAATAACTACAACAATAAAACAAGGGAAACAAAAGGGAATAAATAAATATTTTTTTAAGTTGAGAATTATATATATATATACATATATATATATATATCTTCCCTACTGCAGGTGGTGACTGGGAGCTTGAGCTGAGTCCTTGGATATGGTAATGTATGTACTCTGCTCCACTGCTGTCTTTTTTAATTGCTGAATAGTTCTCCATGGAGTTTATGTCCCATGTTGACCTCAGATCAAACAAGTCAAGAAAATAATGTCCCAGGTAAATGGGGCATAGTAACTGTTGGGCTGTTAGTTGTGTTTCTATTTTTTTTTTTTTGTGTGTGTGTGTGTGTGTTTCTATTTTTATTGTGCTAGAAAACAAAAGTATTTCCTTTGGGATTCAAGTAACTTTAGTAGCAGGAAAGCAAATAATGAAAATTATTTAGAACTAAGTAACCTAAGATTAACACTTCACCTAAAACATGAGTCAGGAAAACCTGTAGAAGGAGCTCAAATGTTATAGCACTCATTGTCAATTACCCCAAATAGAAAGAAGACACATTCAGTTAGGGCCTGACAGGAAGATGAACTTTGGGCTCCCAAACAAGAAGTACAGCTGCTTTTACTACTGTAGTCCTAAGGAGGAAGACAGAGTTTTTCTTCCTCAGCAATAAGCCCGTCAATGGCAACATACACATCAGCCAATGAGAAGTTGATGTCACCCAAACATAGTCTTCTAAAGAACTATGATTTTTTTCTCTTTTTAAATTAATTTTTCTTTTTATTTTATTGGGTAGAAACAGAGAGATCAAGAGGGAAAGGGAGAGAGAGAGAAAAAGAGAAACCTGTTATACTGCTTCACTGCTCACTAAGCCTTCCCCCTGCAGGAGAGGACTGGATGCTTGAACCCTACTCCTTGCACATGGTAAAGTATGCACTCAACCAGGTTTGTCACTGCCCTGCCCAAATATTTTTTCTTGCTGATGGCTTCCTTACCACCCATTCTTCTTATATTAAGTCTTCCTTTATTTTAACTCATTGGGGTGTCTATCTACTTACTATATGGGAGCTGCTCCAAGAGGGGGGGGGTTGGTTGGAATGTAGAGTCTTCCTTTGGTGGAATCTCAGATTGGATATGTCAGACTTTACATACTACTGACTTCACAGGATGCTAGTTGTAAAATTCTAAACCTACTAAAAGGCAAAACAGACTAGGAAAAATAAGACTTTATTTTTTAAAAAACATTTTTTCCTTTATTGGGAAATTAATGTTTTATAGTCACCAGTAAATACAATAGTTTGTATATGCGCAACAGTTCTAGTTTTCTTTTTTTTAATTCTTTATTGGGGGATTAATGTTTTATAGTCAACAGTAAATACAATAGTTTGTACATGCATAACATTTCTCAGTTTTTCACATAACAATACAACCCCACTAGGTCTTTGTTCAGGTCCTTATCTAGGACCTGAACATACCCTCACTCCACCCAACCCCAGTGTCCTTTACTTTGGTGCAGTACACCAACTCCAGTCCAAGTTCTACTGTGAGTTTTCCCTTCTGTTCTTCTTTTAAAACTTTTGTCTATGAGTGGGATCATCCCATATCATATTTATCTGTCTCTTTTTGACTTATCTCATTTAACATGATTCCTTCATACTCCATCCAAGATGGGGTGAAGGTGAATTCACCATTTTTAATAGCTGAATAGTATTTTATTGTGTATATATAACACAGCTTTCTCAGCCACTCATCTGTTGGACACCTGGGTTGCTTCCCAGTTTTGGCTATTACAAATTTTGCTGCTATGAACATGGGTATACAAAACCTATTTGGATGAGGGTACTGGGTTCCTTAGGATATATCCCCAGGAGAGAAAATGCAGGGCCATAGCGTAGGTCCATTTCTAGCCTTCTGGGAGTTCTCTAGAGTGCTCTTCACAAGGGTTGGACTAATTTACATTCTACCAGCAATGCAGGAGGGTTCCTTAACCCCACAACCTCTCCAGCATTTGTTGTTGCTACTTTTTCAGATGTATGACATTCTCACAGGAGTGAAGTAGTTTCTCATTGTGTTTATTTGCATTTCTCTGACAAACAATGACTTGGAGCATTTTTTCTTATGTTTCTCGACCTTTAAGAATACTTCTGTGGTGAATAGCCTGTCCATGTCCTCTCCCTATTTTTGGGTGGGGTCATTTATTTTCTTATTGTTGAGTTTGGCAAGCTCTTTATATATTTTGGTTATTAGCCTCTTGTCTGATGTATGGCATGGAAATATCTTCTTCCATTCTGTGAGGGTGTCTCTTTGCTTGGGTAGTGGTTTCTTTTGCTGTGCAGAAGCTTTTTAACTTGATATAGTTCCATTGATTTATTCTTTTTGTATTTACTTATTTATTTTCCCTTTTGTGTCCCTTGTTGTTTTTTATTGTTGTTGTAGTTATTTATTGTTGTTATTGTTGTTAGATAGGACAAAGAGAAATGGAGAGAGGAGAGGAAGACAGAGAGGGGAAGAGAAAGATAGACACTTGCAGACCTGCTTCACCTCCTGTGAAGTGACTCCCCTGCAGGTGGGGAGCTGGTAGCTCAAACCTGGATACTTACCGTGGTCCTTACGCTTTGCGCCATGTGCCCTTAAACCGCTGCGCTACAGCCCGACTCCCTCCACTGGTTTATTCTTGATTTAGTCTTCTTTGTAATTGGATTCATTTTATTGAAGATGTCTTTAAAATTTATGCAGAAAAGAGTTCTGCCAAAGTTTTCCTCTAAGTATCTGATAGTTTCCGGTTTAACATCCAAGTCCTTGATCGACTTGGAATTACTTTTGTATTTGATGAAATATAGTGGTTCAGTTTCATTCTTCTGCATGTTTCAACCCATTTTTGCCAACACCATTTGTTGAAGAGACTCTGCTTTCCCCATTTAATAATCTGGGCACCTTTGTCAAAGATTAGATGTCCCTAGGTGTGGGGGCTTACTTCCAGGCTCTCAATTCTATTCCATTGGTCTGTGTGTTTATTTATGTTCCAGTACCAAGCAGTTTTGATGACAATGGCCCTATAATACATTTTGAGATCTGGGAGTGTGATGCCTCCAGTTCTATTCTTTCTTCTCAAGATAGTTTTGGCAATTCGAGGTCTTTTCTGGTTCTAGATAAAGCATTTGTTCTATTCTCCTAAAAATTGTGGTTGGGATCTTGGTGGGGATAGCATTAAATTTGTAGATGGCTCTGAGTAGAATATTCATTTTAAGGATGTTAATTCTCCAAACTATGACTATGTAATACCTTTCCAATTCTTAGTGTCTTTTTCAATTTGAGTAGTGACTCATAATTTTCAGTATTCAAGTCTTTCCCTTCTTTGGTTAGGTTTATTCCTAGATATTTTATTGTTTTTGTTGTTATAGTAAGAGGAATTTATTTCTGGATTTCATCTTCTTCTAACTTAGTGTTTGCATAGAGGAATGACACTGACTTTTGAATGTTAATTTTGTAGCCTGACACCTTACTGTATTGCCTGAAGATTTCCAAAAGCTTCTTGCTGGATTCTTTAGGTTTTTCTATATATACTGTCATGTCACTTGCAAATAGGGAGAGTTTGACTTCTTCTCTTCCAATCTGTATGCCTTTAATTCCTTGCTCCCGCCTGATTGCTGTGGCAATAACTTCCAACACTATGTTGAATAGTAATGGTGATAGTGGGCAGCCCTGTATAGTACCTGATCTGAGGGGAAATTCTTCTAGTTTTTCACCATTGAGTATGATGTTGGCTATAGTTTTGCTGTATATGGACTCTACTATCTTGAGGTATTTTCCATCTATTCCCTTTTTTTGTAGCATTTTGATCATAAAGGGATGTTGGATTTTGTGAAAGGCTTTCTCTGTATCTATTGATATAACCATGTGTTTTTTGGTCTTATGTTTATTCATATGGTTGATCACGTTGACTGAATTACATATATTAAACCAACCTTGTATCCCCAGGATAAATCCCACTTGGTCATGATGAACAATATTTTAAATATACTGCTATATCTGGTTGGCTAGAATTTCATTAAGTATTTTAGTATCAATGTTCATCTGAGATATTTGGTCTGTAGTTTTATTTTTTGGTTGTGTCCCTGTCTGCTTTTGGTATCAGAGTAATGTTGGCTTCATAGAAGCTGGAAGGGAGTAT
Source organism: Erinaceus europaeus (assembly GCF_950295315.1). Taxonomy (NCBI): domain Eukaryota; kingdom Metazoa; phylum Chordata; class Mammalia; order Eulipotyphla; family Erinaceidae; genus Erinaceus; species Erinaceus europaeus. The sequence goes on from NC_080170.1 coordinate 79,478,542, forward strand.
TCCAGTGTCATCAATCTTCTGGAAGACTTTTAAAAGATATCAACTCTTCCTTGAGGGTTTTGTAGAATTCACTTGTAAAACCATCTGATCCAGGACTTTTATTCCTCAGAAGATTTTTGAGAACTGTTTCAATTTCTTTGTCTGTGATTGGCCTGTTTATATTTTCTACTTCCTCTTTATTTTACTTTGGAAGTATTTCCAAAATAAAATATTTAGGTATTTAGGAACTCATCCATTTCTTCCAGGTTTTCTAGCTTAGTGGAATATAATTGTTTACAGAAGGTTCACATAATACTTTGGATTTCTGTGGTGCCTGTTGTGATATCTCATCTTTCATTTACAATTTGATTTATTTGGGTCTTCTCCCTTATTTTTTTTGTTTTGTTAGTCTGGCTAAAAGTTTGTTGATTTTGTCTACTCTTTTGAAGAACCAACATTTACTTTCATTGATCTTTTGTATGGTTTTCTTATTTTCAATGTTATATATTTCTGCCCTAACTTTAGTTATTTCTGTCCTTCTGGTTGCTTTAGGGTTCCTTTGTTCTTTTTCTTATTCTAGGTCTTTAAGCTGTACAATCAGGTTGTTTGTGCTTTTTCTTGTTACCTAAAGTGTGCTTGTATGGCTATGAACTTCCCTCTCAGTACTGCCTTAGCTGTGTTCCAAATATTTTGATAGCTTGTGTCTTCATTTTCATTGAACTCTGGAAACATTTTGATTTTTTTTTCTTAATTTCCTCTTCGACCCAGTAGTTGTTAAGTAGTGTACTGTTGAGTTTCCACATTTAGGGACTATTACTAATCTTTTGCTTATTTTTAAGTGTTGGTCTAATTCCACTGTGGTCTGAGAAGATGCTTGGGATGATTTCAATGCTCTTGAATTTTCTGATGCTGTCTTTGTGGCCTAACATATGGCTTATCCTTGAGAATGACCCATGTGGACATGAATAGAATGTGTCTTCCAGTTTCTTGGGGTGAATGGCTCTGAAAATGTTCAATAGTTCTATTTTAAGTCTTCATTTAGCTCCCTCATTTCTTTATTCATTTTCTGCTTGGATGATCTGTCAAGTTGAGAGAGTGGGGTATGAAGTCCTATACTATGACTGTGTTGCTGTTAATATATTGCTGTAGCTCTTTCAGTAGATGTTTGATGTATTTAGATGGCTTCTCATTGGGTGCATAGATGTTAATAATTATTAAGTCCACGTGATTGACTGATTCTATAAGCATTAATTAGTGTCCATTTCTATGTTTTTAAATTTTATTTTAAAGTCTATTCTGTCAGATATGAAAATAGCAATTCCTGGCTTTTTGTGTGTGACATTGGCTTGTATGATAGTTTTCCATCCTTTCACTTTGAGTCTGTGTTTGTCTTGTTGAGTTAGGTGGGTTTCCTGCAGACAGCATATTGTTAGGTTGTATTTTCTGATCCATCTTCCTACTCTGTGCCTTTTAATAGATAAATTCAGGCCATTGACATTTATTGATAATATAGAATGAAGATATTTTAATGCCATTATTGTAGATTTTTAGAGTGTTCTGATATATGGCATGTTTATGGTGATGTGGATATTTATACGAGATCTTTCAGAACTTCTTTCAGGGTAGGCTTGGTGATAATTGATTCTTTCAACTGTTGCTTGTCTGAGAAGGTTTTTATGCCTCTATATAGTCTGAATGACAGTATAACAGGATACAGTAGTAGTCTGGTTGAAAGCCTTTCTCACTGAGCACTTGATAGATATCTTGCCATCCTGTCTGACCTTTAGTGTTTGTGTGGAGAAATCAGCTGCTTGTCTTATGGGTTTTCCTCTGTAGGTGACTGTTTTTCTCTTGCAGCCTTCAGGGTTCTTTCTTTATCCTTATTCCTTTTCAAGTCTAAATATGATGTATCTTGGTGTCTTTAATTTTGGGTTAATTCTGTTTGGGACCCTCTGGGCTTCTTGAACCTTTATGTCTTTAAATGTTGTCTAAACTAAAGAAGTTCTCAGCTATTGTGTCCTGTAGAATGCTTTCTTCCCCTCTCTTTCTTCTTCCTCTGATAAGGCTCAACCTGACGCTGTTGACTGGCTACGGAAGAAGGGCAAACACTAGAAGAAGAAGAAGAAGAAGAAGAAGAAGAAGAAGAAGAAGAAGAAGAAGAAGAAGAAGAAGAAGAAAGCGAATAATGCATATATTATTTCTTTTGAAGTCATTCCATATGTCTCTGTTGTTGTTTTCATAATCTCGTAATCTCTTTTTGAGATCTCTTACTTCTTTCTTAGGTTTCTCTAATTTGTCCTCGATCTTGTTAATTCTGTTTTCTGCTTCAATTCTTCTATTTTCTCTCTACTTTCTGCTGTTTTCTGTAGTTCAGCTGTTTTGTTACCCTGTTCTGATACTGTATTCGCTTCTTCAGCTAGTTGTGATCTTAGCTCTGCTATTTCAGCTTTCAGCTCTCTAATTACCTTGAGATGGTTAGTGTCTTCTTTAAGAGTCTCATTTGTTGATTTCCCATTTCTAATGACTTTACTTGCAAACTCTTTTTTCACTCTTGTGACTAATTCCTCAATTAGCAATTGGATGTTAGCCTCATTCTTTTTTTTTTCCTCTTCCACTTTCTTTTTTTTAAATTTTTTATTTAAGAAAGGATTAATTAACAAAACCATAGGGTAGAAGGAGTACAACTCCACACAATTCCCACCACCCAATCTCCATAACCCATCCCCTCCCCTGATAGTTTTCCCATTCTCTATCTCTCTGGGAGCATGGACCCAGGGTCATTGAGGGTTGCAGAAGGTAGAAGGTCTGGCTTCTGTAATTGCTTCCCCACTGAACATGGACGTTGACTGGTCGGTTCATACTCCCAGTCTGCCTCTCTCTTTCCCTAGTAGGGTGGGTCTCTGGGGAAGCTGAGCTCCAGGACACATTGGTGGTGTCTTCAATCCAAGGAAGCCTGGCCAGGATCCTGGTGGCATCTGGGACCTGGTGGTTGAAAAGAGAGTTAACATACGAAGCCAAACAAATTGTTGAGCAATCATGGACCCAAAGCTTGGAATAGTGGAGAGGAAGTGTTAGGGAGGTACTCACTGCAAACTCTAGTGTACTTCTGCTTTCAGGTATATATTTTGCAGTAGTTTATGGATACGTGTGAACATAAGCTCTTGACCTCATTCTTCTGTGCTTCTACCTTTAACTGGACTTTTGTCCTGGTACATTTCTCCAATGTTTCTTCTTGGTTTAACCATTGCATGTTATGACATCCCTCTCTCAGTACTTTTCAAACTACTGATCACTCTTGCCTGGACTGACTTAAGGTACTTAAAGAGTTCACAGCTGTGGAAATTAACAATTGTTTTAATGTTATCTCAATTCCTGAGTTGAAGCACTGTGGCTGTTAAAGCCTCTTTTTTTTTTTTCTCCCCTGTAGGCTATGTTAGCCAGAGGGCTTTTTAAATATGAGTAGGTTTTTTAACTTAATTACTCACTCCTGATAAAGAGATAAATCCAGGTGTGCGTGTGGGAGAAATAGGATAGTGGTTATGCACAGAGACTCCCACGCCCTGAGGATCCAAAGCCATGGGCCAGTCTTCCAACAACCAGAGCCAAGCTGGAATTACTACTTGGCCCTGTGAATTACCAAACAAGTCCCATTTATATTTTGTGGGTTCTGTGGCAGTTATTGACAATGCCTCCCCAATTCATCAGGAGAATAATGTGAAAAAGCTCCCACTATACAGTTCTACCTCTAGACCACTGGGGTGTAGATCTTCTGAGTTTCTGGGTCAATTCTTTGCCCCCCAGTGTCAGTACAGGGCCTCCTGGCTGCTGTTCCAGCCTCCAATGGGCAGTAGCAATGGAGAATCACAGTTGCATTTGATGAGCCTTAGGTGAGTCCTCTTCTCCCTTCAGCAGTCTTTTTGTTGGTAAAACAGACTGGAGGTGGCTCCTCAACTGGCAAACTGCCAGACTGTTATCAGCCACTTGGGAGTAGATATTGGCTTTAGCTCCGGGAGTCTCTCTTTAGGCAACTCTCTGTCCATGAATCACATGTGTTTTCATTCACTGATGATTTGGTGGATTCCCAAAGTATAGTCTTGACTTTTTGTGGTCCCAGGTGGTCTCCTTTGATATTCCTTGTTGACTGGGGAGTGACAAATAATACTTTACCATATGATTTTTTCTTTTCTCCTTATCTTTCCTCTTCCTCTTCTCTTTCTCTTTCTTACTCACGTAGAGCTGCTCAGTTCTGACTTAGAGTGGTGCAACCTGAATCTAGCATGTTGGAGCCTCAGGCATGAGAGTCTCTTTTGCACAACCATTATGCTGTTTATCTCCACCCCTTAATATATGCTTCTTGATAGAGTCTATGATGGTAAATAGAGTCAAGATGAGAAAGAAAACTTAGAAGTTACAAGTTTTCACTCATCATTTAAGAATATGACTAGAGACTAAAGGAACCAGAAGCCCTGAGAAGAGGGCACATTAGCTTTTTAAAGGTACAGGACATGTGGGAACTGCATTAACATCTGTTTCTCTGTTCTGAGTTGTTCTCCATATTCTGCTCATCATAGAATAGGATGTAGGTGGGTTTGAGAGATTCTGGGATGTCTCATGCTGATGCTGTCCTGATTTACAGCCTTAAGTAATGACCTTGGAGAAAACTGCAGAGGCTTTCTTTTTTGACAGGCTGATTTCACTTCAGTCAGCAGGATAGGGATGGGGAAGTTGGAGAAGAAAACAACTTCATCAGTTCTCAGCTGGAGACTAAAAGCTACCATTTCTCAATTTGAAAGCTATAGAGAAGCCCTGCTATAATCACAGGTGTCCCAGGAGGCACAACACATGTATAATTTTGAAATTGGCCCTCACACATAAGGGAAAGGAGAATCTCAAGAAAAAGGAAGACCATTCCATGTTGATTAAATAGAAGAGATTATTATCAATAAAGTTTACACAGATGCTTTGTCTTGAGTGGACAGAGATAGTAGATTTCTGTACTCATCCCTCCATCTCTAATGTTTACACAGAGGTTTACTGGGTCTAACCACCTGCACAGCCCAGATGGACTTAGCCACAGATTTTATCTGAGGGTCCTTGGGAAGCTTCTGGATAGTCTTCCAATTCCTTTATATGCTCATCAGCAAATGCTATTTTCTATTGTTATTGTTGTTACCATTATTATAGCTTTCTAGTGAGTGGTTGTTAGTCTTTTATTTTAATAATCAAGTTAAAATCAGGGATTCTTTCTATTGTATCTGTGTTCCTTGCATTCTTCTCACCCCACTCCATAATCCACCATAAAATGGTTCTTTTTTTTGTATTATTCCTGAAGGTGTTCTCTGTGAGAAGATTTTCATGCTTTTAAGGAGTAAACTCAGTACCCCGTTCTTTTAAAGGATCTCTTTCCATTTCCCAGCTGCATCTTATGCTTACAACATGTCTCCTGTCTCCCAAATCTCAAGCCACAATTCTACCACCAGAGTTTCACATCCCGTCCCCTATGTTGGAAGCTTCCCTATTCTTTATCTCTCTGGGAGTATGGAACAAAGATCTTCTTTTTTTCCCTTTTATAAAAAAAATTAGTGATTTAATATTAATTTACAAAATTATATGTCAACAGGCGTATCATTCCACACTGTTCCCACCACCAGAGTTCTGAATCCCCAGTCTCTCCACTGCAAGCCACCACAGTTCCCTTAAAGTTGTATGTATGGGCCAACCATCATCTCTACCACTATCTGTCTAAATTTTTTCATAATGCCTCCCCGTTTTCTTCCAGGTTCATCCACCCTAGCCACTCATGACCTCTAAATGTGCCTCTTCTTTTCCTCCTCTCTAAGTGCTGATGGAGCTGAAGTTCAGAGCCCCCCCCCCTTTTTAAATTTATAAAATGGAAACATTAACAAGACCATAGGATAAAAGGGGTAAAATTAAGTGCAGGGACCGGCGTAAGGATCCCGGTTCGAGCCCCGGCTCCCCACCTGCAGGGGAGTCGCTTCACGGGCGGTGAAGCAGGTCTGCAGGTATCTATCTTTCTCTCCCCTCTCTCTTTGTCTTCCCCTCCTCTCCCCATTTCTCTCTGTCCTATCCAACAACAAAGCAACGTCAACAATGGCAATAATAACCGCAACGAGGCTGCAACAACTAGGGCAACAAAAAAGGGGGAAAAATGGCCTCCAGGAGCGGTGGATTCATGGTGCAGGCACTGAGCCCAGCAATAACCCTGGAGGAAAAAAAAAAAGGGGGGGTAAAATTTCACACAGTTCCCACCACCAGAACTCTGTATCCAATCCCTTTTAATAACTTTGCTATTCTTTATCCCTTTGGGAGTATGGACCCAGGATCATTATGGGGTACAGAAGGTGGAAGGTCTGGGTTCTGTAGTTGCTTCTTCACTGAAGATGGGCATTGACGGGTCAATCCATACTCCCAGCTTGTCTCTGTCTCCCTAGTGGGGCAGGAATCTGGGGAGGTGGGGCTCTAGGAGACACTGATTGGGTCGTCTGCCCAGGGAAGTCAGGTTGGCATCATGATAGCATCTGGAACCTGGTAACTGATAAAGAGTTGAGATATAAAGCAGAAAAAAAATTGTTGACTAATCATGAACCTAAAGACAAGAATACCACAGATGAAGATTTGGCGTCTCCATTTTGGAAAAAGCTAGTAGGTCTTTCTTAGGTATATTACAGTGGCCCATGACCATACTACTTTTTGCCTGAGCTTGACATCTAATATGCAGGTGAACTAAGTTATTGTCTGGGAAGATGGTGTGATAGTTGGAAAAAGGACTAAAAAGCTGGATCGGAGAAGAGAGTAGCCTCCAAATATGGGAAAAATATTATTAACTGCAAACCACTTTGATTTGATCTGGGGCCCATAGTTAGCACAGAAGCCTATGTAACCTCTGCATCCCTTTAGGTATTAGCTGGAATTCTGTGGTCATGGCTAGGAACATTCCAGGATGCACCAGTTTCAGGATCCATCATCCTTGAGTGATAGGTAGAGTAGTTATCCAACCTCCCTTTGGAGAATGAAACATTTCCTACCCTTGTTGATCTACATTGAGGGCAAGGTTCTATAGGGGCCCACAGAAGGGTCCATTATGTTGTTCCTGATGGAGATGGCCAGAGATAGTGGTGAGAGGGATCTGCTAGAGGTCTAGGCCCACCATATCTGTGTGAGAACCCCAGGACTCCCTGACCAGGGCCCCAGGTGATGGGTGGTTCAGAGCCCTCTTATAGTCTTCCTCCTACAACTTCTTCCCCACTGACAGTATGGATCAAGATTGTTTTGGGGGTGAAGAAGGTGGAAGTTCTGGCATCTGTAATCACTTCTCTGCTGGACATGGGCATTGACAGGTTGATCCATAACCCTATCCTGTTTCTATGTTTCCCTAGTGGGCTAGAGCTCTGGAGAGGTTCTTCTTCTAGCGTTTGCCCTTCAGGACACACTGGTGAGGTCATCTGTCCAGAGAAGTCAGTATGGAATCATGGTAGCATCTACAACTTGGTGTCTGGAAGGTGGCAGGACATAAAGTAAGACAAAATGGTTAATTAACAGGAACCAAAAAGTAGGGATAGAGCAGATGAGATTAGGGATTTTAGGGCATAAATTTCAGATCCAAGCAGCTTCACCAAACCAGTAGGATGAACTCAAATATAGGAATAGCAAATTAGACAGAGTGAAATGTTTAGCTGGTATTGTTTCATTAAATGTATCTAGTCTGAAAACATATTCACATCATCCTTAGAAAGTAATAGCTCGGGAGTCAGGCGGTAGTGCAGTGGGTTAAGTGCACATGGCGCAAAGCACAAGGAACAGCGTTAAGGATCCCAGTTTGAGTCCCTGGCTCCCCACCTGCAGTAGAGTCATTTCACAGGTGGTGAAGCAGGTCTACAGGTGTCTATCTTTCTCTCCCCCTCTCTGTCTTCCCCTTTTCTCTCCATTTCTCTCTGTCCTATCCAACAATGACAACATCAATAACAATAACTACAACAATAAAAACAACAAGGGCAACAACAAAAAAAGAAAGTAATAGCTCTTCTGCTGGGGAAGTATCATGATAGTCATGCAAAATGGTTTCTGTTCCTGAGACTCCAAAGTCCCAAATTCAATCTCTGGTATCACCATAAGCCAGAGTTGAGTGGTGGTTTGGCAAAGAAAAAAAAATAGTAGTAACTCATCACTACTTAAACACACTTGTGTAGACTGACAACTTGGCTGGGTCCTCTTTTGTTGTAGGTCACATTAACAAGACCAGTTTCTTCTGTGCTCGAATGTACAGAAAATAACTCAATAGCTGTTTATTAAAAATTGTTTCTTTCATAAAATAATCATTGCTATCTTTTATTTATCCCCCCAATAATTACCTAGCAACTAAAAGGAATTCAGTTTAAAACCATTATTTAACCTTACATATCTTCAAGCTGTCTGAGAGTTGGTGCAGTGGATAAGGTGTTAGACTCTCAAGCATGAGGTCACAAGCTCAGTTCCCAGCATCACATGTACCAGAGAGATGCTCTGGCTCTCTCTTTCTATCTCATTCACAAATAAGTAAATACTTAAATAAAGTATAATTAGTATCTAGATCCAGAAACAATTAAGTAAACATACAAATTTAGATGATCCAATGATCCATGGCCCACTGCTGGGTTGGGTTGCTGAGTTTAATCTGCCAAATTTTATACTTCCATTGAGATTATTTTTCATAAGGAGTAGATTTCTATAATTAGAAAGAGGAGGACTGGGGAGATAGCATAATGGTTATACAAAAGACCCTCATGCATGAGGCTCTAAGGTCCCAGGTTCAGTCCTCAGCCCCACCGTAAGCCAGAGCTGAGCAGAGCTCTGGTATCTCTCTCACTGCATCTGTAGCTCATACTGCATTGTATGGACAGTATTTGTCCCGATTTAAACAAACAAACAAAAAATGCTATTAAAACACAGCAAATCAATTTGAACATTGACTTCATAATAGATACAATATAGGAGTTATTGTCAGTTTATTTTTTATATGATGTACTACTGTAGTCATGTTGTCAAAATAATCCTATCATCTAAAATCAATGTTTAGATGAAAAATGTATGCCTTCAAAATAATATAGGAGTAAATATTATAATGAGATAAAGTTTATATTGGCAATTATATAAACAAATAATATAAGGTGTTGGTAATTATGAAGATTAAAAATAAGTACATGGGAATTTGTTATACTTTTCCACATATTTTTCCATGCTCAAAAATTTAATAAGGACTTGGATATTTTTTCTATCCATAAATTTGCTTGAATTTGCTATGTGACACTAGTCTATAATATACCTTTCCTTTTCTATCTGGGCAATAATGAGATAATCAATCCATCATTCCTAAAAGACATTTGAACACATAGGACCTAGTTAAAACATAACTAGAATTAGTTTTTAATTTATTTTCCCTTTTGTTGCCCTAAGCATAACTAGAATTAAGTGAAGCTGTACCTGAATATTCCCATGGTCACTTGGATGCAGCACAAGGTGAACGTCTTATAAAGTTGTTTGACACTCCCTACTAAATTTGAACAATTCTGAAATGATTAATTTAGCAAAAAATACTTTTAGGAAATTCCAGAGTTCCTGTTCCAATTGCTGGAAATGTAACTGACTTTAAAGACAAACTTTCAGTGATGTTCAGACATTCTCTGATTATGATTTCCATGATCTGAACTAGACAAAGCACATATTTACATATAGTAGAAATGGGAGTTTGAATAACAAGCGCAAGGATCTGAACTAGACAAAGCACATATTTACATATAGTAGAAATGGGAGTTTGAATAACAAGCACAAGGATATATATATCCCACCTGGTATGCAGATGTGCTGTTCTTATTCCAGTCTGGACCTACCACATGAAGCACATGACTACAGTGCAGATTGTAGTCAGTGGTGAGGAGAACTGTTACTGTATTAATTAATAGTCATTGCTTGTCCAGTTGTGTTCAATTCCTCCTGGAGCTTTGTCCCAGCTTTGTTCAAGATTTGAGAAAGAGGCCCTCTGTTAAGTGCAAGATCTGAGGGAATGGAGTTGACAATAGCATCTGTCTTAAAGGCCAAACCAAAGTTTGCTTTAAATATTAACAAGTACTTATTATATTTGAGTTATTGATACGGTACAAGAGGAAACAATGCAGATGATTAAGTTCAGACACTGAAAAAATCACTCCAACACAAAGTTTTATTAGATACTTATTTCAGTAACATTCCTGGACAAAAGTGAGCTGCCAAAAAGCAACATATAAGTGGTGAATTGTGAAGGAGTCCAGGGAAAGTGCCCAGATAGTTAGTTGGAGAGGAACAGCATGAACATAAGAATGGCATATATTGAGCTGTGAGCAGATTACTTACATATGATAGTTTTTATAAGTCAGGCTAGAAATGTTTTCTGGCCTGCAGAAAAGATGCCAGTGACAGACCAAATTTGAGTTCCCAACAGACAGTAACCAAGGAAGCATTTCAGACAGGTTGATCAGGAAAATGAAGACAGCAAGATATGAGAAGAAGGGAATGTGAACCAAGTGATCATCAGAGTCACCAAAGAGGGTCACCATGGAGGAGCCTGTAATTTTCCTAGTTGTGACCATGGAATGTAAGCTTGGACCTATAGGGATACAGAGGTTACATAGAGAGGCCCCTGTGCTGAACATGGGCCCTAGATGAGATAGATGGGGTTTACAGTTAACAATATTTACATACTTTTCCCATATTTGGGAGCTACTCTGTTCCCTGATCCAGCTTTCTGGTCCTTTTTCCAACTATGACCCCTTCCCCCCCAGATAATAACTGAGTTCACCTGCACATTAGATGTCAAGTGCAGGCAAAAACTAGTTGGGTCATGGGCCCCTTGGAATATACCTAAGATAGACCTACTAGCTTTTTCCAAAATGGAGACCCCCAAATCTTCATCTGCAATATTCTTGCCTTTAGGTTCATAATTAGTCAACAATTTGTTTGGCTTTATATGTTAGCTCTCTTTTGATATGGAGTTCTGGTGATAGGAATTGTGTGCAGTTGTGCCCCTCTTATCCTATGGTTTTTGTCAGTGTTTCCTTTTTATAAATAAAAATTAAAAAAAAATTCACACTGAGAAAGACTCACAAGAAAACATACATTACAAAGAAAACAACAAAGAGCACAATGCAGAATGGAGCCTAGGAGGTGCTTGGAACCTTATTGAGACCCCACCACCATGGATTCAAAGTTTCAAGAAATACAATAGAGACTGGAGTCTCCCCAGGGGTAGAGAGAAAACACACTCACAGCCCCATGCTAGACCACTTTCTTGGGCAATGAAGGCTTTTTCTAAATAACTGAAATGACTGGTTTGAGAATGAAATTAAAGGACATTAGTTGATTACAATCTATGGGCTTCCAATGTCCTCTTTGATACAAAGTTCAAGATTAACTTCCAAGGATTAAAGCAGATAATCTGCCTTCCTTTTTAAGTATTCTGCTCTTTGCTGTGTTTAACAACCTACCTCCTCCCATTTTCCTCCATAATCTCTCCTTTTTTAAGTGATCTTGTCAACATTTGGCAAATAGCCATTCATACCAAATACTACATGCCAATTTGATGAGATGATTGGGGGTTCAGAGCAATAACTCATCATAAAAGGGATAGTAGGGGTCAAATCTGGACTCTCAAACTTTCAAATGTTAACTCTCTTTTCAACCACCAAGTTCCAGATGCTAGCATGATGCCAATCAGACTTCCCTGGACAGACAACCCCACCAATTACCTTGGGAATGGGATATGGAGTTCTGGCGGTGGGAATTGTGTGGAGTTGTACCCCTCTTATCCTATGTTTTTGTCAGTGTTTCATATATATATATTCTATCTAGCTATGTAAGAAGGAAGTATTATGAGCAGCATGCAGGCACAAGACAGACAGCGCTTAAACCTAGGACTCTACACATTCAATACCTGCTTTTCACCACTGTCTCTCCATCTAGATGATTTATTTTTAAATGAGGTGACAAATATATCTATGAATATTTAAAGAGTATATTGGAAGTTAGTTCTATTTGGATGCATTCTGAGTATATTCACAAGGTGGCAGCAAAACACAGCAATTACAGTTGCTTCTAAGTATATTGTGAAATATGAAAAGCACAAACTGTACATAATGGGTTTTCTCTCTTTTTTTTTACTGCCTTCAGGGCATTGCCTACAATATGAATCCACTGGTCCTGGCAACAACTTTTGACTTTTTTTTTGTTAGGATAGAAAGACATTGAAAGTGGGGGAGCATAAAGGAGAGAGAACTTTAGACCTGTTTAACCTCTCATGAAACTTCCCTCCTGCAGGTGGGAAATAGGGGCTTGAACCCAGGTTTCTGTCCATGGTAATATGTGTGCCAATTGAGTATACCACCTTCCTACCCCCATACTGTGGATTTCAATGTGTGAGTTGCACAAATTATTCAGAGAACAGTTCTTTTTCTTACGACATGTAGAGTAAATCGACTTCAAAAATGATTTTTATTTATTTAGTTGGGTTTTTTAAAGTACTGATTTTGCTACTAGTGCATCTTTGAGGCTATACTCCTGCAGATCCACAGATCCTGATCCACTCCATTTGCCTTTTAACTTGCATATAGGCATTAACCCGAGGATGAAAGAGAGAAAGGCATGTAGGAGAAAGGGAGAGCTAGTGAGATAGAGACACCACAGCGTGGTTCTCAGGTAGTGGTAAGGAGCCTCAGGCAAAGAAGAACTGCTCTTCACCACTGAGCCCCACTGTATAGACCCGTTTTTTAAATGGAGTTGCCTGTGTTTGAATATCTGAAGACTCCATTGGGAGTGTATAATTACTCTCTGTCAGATGAATTTCTGAACACTTGGTGGAATATGGAGAGCCCAGACTTTTAACACTTTGAGTGCAAGTCAGAGAAGGAAAAATGGGGACAGAGGGAGATGGATGGAGATGGATTGAAATGGTGTGACAGAGAGTGAGAGGAGGAGAGACACCATAGCATGGCTCTATCTTCTGTGAAGCTTTCTCTGTCAGGCACTCTCATGTGGTGACTGGGTGCTTGAACCTGGGAGCAAGGACATGGTAAGGTAGATGCAAACTAGTGTGAGCTATCTCTCAGTAGGATGCATTGAAGAACATGTAAAGATTTCCTTTCTATGTATTTCTTCTTAAATTGCCACCAATTTTAAATCAAGTACCAGGCATATAATAATCCATCTGCAGCCATACACACCCAAGCATTTCATTGGCAGGTCAAGCAGAGAAATAGGGTAGCCTTTTATCCCCCTCAAGAATAGTTGGCTTTGATTAATTTTGTCAAACTCAAGCTTATCCCTTGTGCTGGAGAGTGCTCCAGTGTTGGAGCACTAGAACTTGCATGCCTGGGGCTGAGTCACCTGGCAAAGTCACCTGCTCTGGGTAGGCTTTCCTCTCAACTGTCTGTCTCAGCAGTCAGTCAACAGCTATATTTTTGTTTTCATTAAAATATTTTTCTTTTCTCTCTTCATTCCTTCCTTCCTTTCCTTCCTTCCTTCCTTTCTTTTGCCTCCATAGTGGTCATTTTTTTCCATTTTATTGGCTAGGATAGAGAGAAATAGAGAAAGAAGGGGGAAATAGAGAATGAAAGAGATAGACACCTGCAGACCTGCTTCGCCACTTGTGAAGCATCCCTCCTGCAGGTGGGGAGCTGGGAGCTCAAACCCATATCCTTGTACTTAGTACTATTAGTACTATGTGTGCTTAACTGGGTATGCCACCACCTGTCTCCTCTTTCATTAAAATAAATTTAAATATATGTAAATATATATATAAATACATATATAAATGAATATATACAGATTTGAAAGGAAAATTCTAATAATTTTTCAACAATGGATTTGTGAAATACTGTGTTCAATGCAACCAGTACCACCTTGACACATTTCACTTTGGACTGTGTTCAGAGATGCCAGGCCTGAGATATGAACCCTCCAGCTCCAATACTCTTGTGAGACCTTCCCTAGCTCATGGAACTCCCTAGTTCCATTTTGAGTGGTGCACTTCCTAACTTAGTTACAGAACCTAGATATAGATGAGAGGCCAAGGGGTAGGGCACATGTCCTCAAGTACCCATAAATTTGGGCACAATATATACCTTAAAGTAAAAGTATGCAGTAGTCTGCAGTGAGTAGGCTTAGATTCTCTTCTCACTATGAATGTTGCCACATTGTATAGAGAAACCGTTCTCCTGAGATGATAGTCATAGACTCCCAATGATGGATCCCATTAGAAGAATCAGTGGCATAAGAGATCAAGTCCAAAGTAGGCAGGGAGTCCACTTGCAACTTGCTTCATTAAACAGCACATCCTGCTGTCTTTGGAAACCTTTCTAGCCAAACTGCAATGGCCAGTACTTTTAGCAGTACTTTCATCAGCTAGTTGCTGATGGTAGGAAATAACGATTTTAAGTTGTTCTTTGGTTTCTTGAGGGAAGGGGAGAAGAGGATTACTTTATACAAAGAGCTGAAGAATGGGAATGAAGGCCCAGGCCCACTTGGTTGAGCGCACATGTTACAATGTGCAAGGACACAGGTTCGAGCTCCTGGCCCCCACCTATAGGGGAAAGCTTTGCGAGCGGTGAAGGTGGACTGCAAGTGTCTGTCTTTCTCCCTCTCTATCACCCCCTTCTCTTTTGATTTCTGCCTGTCCCCATGAAATAAATAAATAAAGATAATGAAAAATTTTAATACAAAAATGGGGATAAACTATGAAGGGCAAAGGAGCTGAGAAACAGAAAGTATGTTTACTCTTTTAGAAGGTGCTCTCTTATGGCTTCTTAGGCTGGGTTCTCATATAGTAAAGGTTTACCATTTATTTTTTCTTCTTACCCTTGTTCCCCCTCTCTATTCATCCCCTTACACACACACACACACACACACACACACACACACACACACACACACACTCCATCTCCTAGCCTATTCTAGAAGGCCTGTTTTGGCTCTAGGAAGATAAAATACTGACACTTCTCCCTGTACCAGAAGTTTAATATTTATTTTTAACTGGTCTATTGATTTCCTGCCTAGTCCAGCAAACTAAACTTCAACGTTGAAAAAGATTACTGAAAACCCCTGTACTTTGTTCTTGTGAACTTTAGCCTAGTTCAAGAAGATAAAATAATGAACCTCTTTGGATCCTTTACTTTGGGTCCTCTTTAGACTACACACTTGGTTTTCCAGAATCACAGAATTTTCCTACACAGGTGTGATGTCAAGCTCTTAACAATTTTAACAAAATAGGTTGCACTATGTTCCCCAAGCTGCAATAACCCCCATCACCAGCACCACTATTACAGCCACCTGGCATTTGTGAACATTTATCTCCCTACTTGTCTGCTCCAGGAGACTATTCACTCAATACCATGATGCCATTCAATTGCTTAGCTCTTTAATGGTGAACTTCAAGTCCATCTGCTGAAAGAGTAGCTCAGTTTATAATGTCAGGAGTCCACCGGGGTTTCTGAGACTCTTTTCTGTGGTCCAAATGTCATTACCTGCATATTTGGGACCATTGCTGTCAGACTTACCTCTTTCCCTAAAGTCTAGCAAATGTGTTCATGCCATTATTTCTATAAACAAAAATAATTATTACTATTTTCTGGCACTGCTGGGGTCTTGTATATGTCAGGTTTCACAAACAGTAAACCTTACAAAGAAAAGTGTTATAAAAACATTTCTTCAGGGAGTCAGGCTGTAGCGCAGCGGGTTAAGCGCAGGTGGCGCAAAGCACAAGGACCGGCATAAGGATCCCGGTTCGAGCCCCGGCTCCCCACCTGCAGGGGAGTCACTTCACAGGCGGTGAAGCAGGTCTGCAGGTGTCTGTCTTTCTCTCCTCCTCTCTGTCTTCCCCTCCTCTCTCCATTTCTCTCTGTCCTATCCAACAATGACGACAACAACAATAATAACTACAACAACAACAAAAAACAACAACAAGGGCAACAAAAGGGAATAAATAAAATAAAATAAATTAAAAAAAACGTTTAAAAAATTTCTTCAATTAAGATGAACTGAAATAAATGGAAAACATAGTCTAACAACATGCTATGTCTTCAGAGACTCACTTTAATTTTCAGGATAAACATAATTGAAAGTGAAGAGATGAAGACCTCCCATTCCAGTGGCTGCAAGGGAATTTATTCCATAAAATCTGCTTTCTGCAAATTCAGTCACAAGAGACAAGTAGGCCACTTCAGTGATAAGGGGGGCCAATTCACCAACAGAATAAATCTAATCTAATCTATAAGCACCAAATATTAGAGCACTAGTCTATTTCAAGCATCTATTAAGGAACATATAGCTACAAAGTAGCTAAGAAAGGCTAGTATGAAATAATAGTAGCAATAGCTAACAACCCCTTTCAACACCGTATAGATAAGACAGACAGAAAGCTGATCAGAAACAGTGAACTTGCACATTTATTTAAGCACAAGAAGCTAGCACAGAGAAAGAGAACATTCCACCCAACAACGCCAGAAAAGCCATTCTTCTCTCCACGTGCGCTTAACTCTCTGTGCTACCACCTGACTCACCATTCTTCTCAACTGCTCATATACTTTTCTACCTATTCAGTAACAGAAGGATATTAAATCACAACAATCTCCTAGGGACTGAAAACTCAAAAGACATGTGATGATTTTTACATAGCTTACCTATTTTTATCTTTTTCTCACTTTTGTAATTACTATAAAGTGAATACCTAATGTCTATGAGTATACCCATAGTTTCAGTTAAATTACAATAACATATTGTATAGTAGACTACAACACCAATGGTAACATTCAAGATTAAAATTTTAGCTCATAAATTTCCAACTACAACTAAAAATTCATAACAGGAAGAAATGTTAACAAAATTTTCACAAATACATGGAAATTAACACATGACTGAACAATGGGCCAAAGAAGAAATAGAAATGAGAAAATATCTCTCTGATGTTAAAAGGAGGAAGAGGAGGAAATAGCCCAAGCAGAAGTGTATAACTGTACAGATACAAAAAGTCAAGCACAAAAAAAAAAAAAAAGAAAAAGTTGGTGAATAATAAGAATCATTTAGTAGGATGGGTGGTAATGTGAAACTGATAGAGCACAAATATTTCCATGTACTAACATCTGGGTTCAAGCTCCCGGTCGCCTCCAGTGGGGAGAAGCTTCATGGCCACTGAAGAAGTGCTACAGGTTTATCTATTTCTCTCTCTCCATTTCTCTCTGCTTCTTACCTTTTTTTTTTACTTTTAAAAAATTTCAAAACACAAACTTAATCTTTTTAATATATCGGCTGTGTATTTGATATGCGGACTCTCTCAAAAGCCTAGACCAAGTAGATCAGAAGCATCCAATAGCACAGCTATATACAAGATACTGGGTACTGTACAGCAAACCCTAACAAAAGGACTTTTCAAAGTTAACCCAATTACCAAATAATGTGATGATAACATTAACTATCCATTGTCTTTTTGAACCCTAAGACAGCAGGAACCTCACATCTCCACTATAGAGCCCCTACTTCCCCCAGTCCTGGAACCCTTGGATAGGGCCCACTTTCCCGTATGCCTCTCTCAATCCATATCAAATAATATTGCATCCGCTGATCACAATCTAACCAACACAACGATTGCCACCTCAACATGCTTCACTTCAGACTGTGTCCAGAGACTTCACGTGTGGAATGACAACACTTCAGCTTCATTATTCGGGTGAGACCTTTCCTTTTATAGTACACTCTAATTTCATCTCAGGTGGTTCACTTTCTAACAAAGTCCCAAAACCTAGATATACACCAGTTTCTGTGAGAGAGAGCATATGTTCACACGTATCTATAAACTACTGCAAAATATATACTTGAAAGCAGAAGTACACTAGAGTTTGCAGTGAGTACCTCCCTAACACTTCCTCTTCACTATTCCAAGCTTTGGGTCCATGATTGCTCAACAATTTGTTTAGCTTCGTATGTTAACTCTTTTCAGTCACCAGGTTCCAGATGCCACCAGGATGTTGGCCAGGCTTCCCTGGATTGAAGACCCCACCAATGTGTCCTGGAGCTCAGTTTCCCCAGAGACCCACCCTACTAGGGAAAGAGAGAGGCAGACTGGGAGTATGGACCTACCAGTCAACGTCCATGTTCAGTGGGGAAGCAATTACAGAAGCCAGACCTTCTACCTTCTGCAACCCACAATGACCCTGGGTCCATGCTCCCAGAGGGATGGAAAATGGGAAAACTATCAAGGGAGGGGTGGGATATGGAGATTGGATAGTGGGAATTGTGTGGAATTGTACCCCTCCTACCCTATGGTTTTGTTAATTAATCCTTTCTTAAATAAAAAAAAATTTTAAAAAAAGACAGAAAAAAAATATTTTCCCTTTTGTTGCCCTTTTTGTCTTTTATTGTTATTGTAGTTATTATTGTTGTTACTGATGTCTTCGTTGTTAGATAGGACAGAGAGAAATGGAGAGAAAAGGGGGAGACAGAGAGGGGGAGAGAAAGACACCTGCATACCTGCTTCACTACTTGTGAATGACTCCCCTGCAGGTGGGGAGCCAGGGGCTCCAATGCTTCTTACCTTCTAGCAAAGAAAAAAAAATAAATAAATAAAAGTAGATAACACGGAGGCCAGTTGGTGGTGCACTTAACCTGAGTTCAAGCCACTGGCCCCCATCGGCAGGGAGAAATTTCATAAACTGTGAAGTAGGGCTATAGGTCTCTCTCTCTCATTCTCTCTCTTTCTCTTTCTCTCTCTCTTTCTCTCTCCTTCTCCCTCTCAGCATCTTTCTGCTCTATGAAGCAAAATAAAGTGTAAAAAAAAAAAGGCCACATGTCAAAAATCAAGTATATATCATACTTAGCCCTAAAAAATGAACCTTTTTCTTTAAGATCAGGGACTTGGGCAGTAGTGTTAGCTTAGTGGTTATGCAAATAACTTTAGGTTCAATTCCCTGGGGGCAAAATTCAATAGGGGCAGACATTAGGACACCCTGTAGAGTGCACAAATCACCATATGTAAGGACTTAGGGTCAAGTCCTTTGTATCTACTTTGCAGGGTGGAAGACTCACAAGCAGTGTTACAGTTAACTATTTCTCTCTCCCTATCTTCTTCTTCTCTCTCATCTTATTTCTATCCTATAAAATAAAATTGAAAAAAAGGGTGAAAAAATGACCATCAGGAGTGGTGGATTCAAAGTGAAGGCACCAAGTACCAGTGATAACCCTGGTGTGAATAAAATTAATTAATCAGGAGCAAAAAAGAATCTATATTTACCATTACTAATCAGCACAGTAATTAAATTCCTAGTCAAAGTAATTAGACTAGCAGAAGGGATCAAATTGGAAAAGGAGAGATAAAACTATCATTAAGGGGGGGCCAGGTGGTGGTACACCTGGTTAAGCGTACACATTACAGTGCACAAGGATCCGAGTTCAAGTCCCTGGTCCCCACCTGCAGGGGGAAAGCTTCATGAATGGTGAAGCAGGTCTGCAGGTTTCTCTCTGTCTCTCTTCCACACTACTCCCCCTCCCTTCACGATTTCTCTCTGTCTCTATTAAAAATCAATAAGGATTAAAAAAAAAACTAGAAAAAAAACTATCATTAAAAGACATGACAGTATATATACAAAATTCAAATAGTCCATCCAGTGTGTGTGTATGCAAAAATTTCAGAAAAATTAAGTGAGATCAAGTGAGATGCTACAAAAATAATAAAAATATGGACTTTACTTCTATATATACAATATCACACTAAAATGATTATTTGTTAGTGTTGATTTAATGAGAAAAGATAATTCATGCTGAGGGGCTGAAAAAAATAACATTGTTTCATGTAACTAATTTCAATCTGTTGATATTATGACTGAATCAGTACTTATCATTCTTATAATTGCAAGATCCACTTCATCAATAACCATCAAAACAGTGTGGCAAAGGAATAAAACAAACAGATTAATTGAATGGATTTGGAATTCAGGAGCAAACCCACACATATAGGGACAATCAGTTATGAAAAGAGAGCAAAAATATACATTGGGGAAAGCAAGTCTCTTTAGTAATAGTGTTGGGGGAAGTGAACAGACACCTGCACAAATAAAGGCAGATCATTATCTTAATGTCATAAAAATGATTCACAGGGAATAATTATCTAAATATAAGGCATGAAACCATACATACATAGAAGGAAACAAAGCATCTACTGTTGGCATCTACTGTTCTTACTCAAGAGACCTAAAAAACCTTAAAAACTATGTCAACTAAAAAGCTTCTGAGGGTTGGCAGGATAGCAGACATGAATGATGTACTGCTTTCCCATGTGAAAGCCAAGGTTTTTATTTTAATGTTATTTTATTCATTTATTTGTTGGCTAGAGATGGAAAGAAATTGAGAAAGAAGGGAGTTTGGCAGTAGGTAGTACAGTGGGTTAAGCGCACGTGGTGCGAAGCACAAGGACCGACCTAAGAATCCCAGTTTGAGCCCCTGGCTCCCCACCAGCAGGGGGTGGGTCACTTCACAAGTGGTGAAGCAGGTCTGCAGGTGTCTATCTTTCTCTTCCCCTCCTCTCTCCATTTCTCTCTGTCTTATCCAACAATAATGACATCAATAACAACAACAGTAAAAAAAAAAAAGGACAACAAAAGGGGAAATAAATAAAAGAAATTGAGAAAGAAGAGGGCAAATAGTGAAATAGATACTTTAAGCACTGTGTCCCTGCTCACAAAGCATCCCCCCTGTGGGGGGTAGGGAGGAACTTGAATGTGAGTCTTTGTGCATGGTAATATGCACAAAGTATTTACCAAAAAATTAATTATTATTATAACCAAGTTACTTGGAAACTTGGTTTACTTTGAAAATCCTATGGTTAGGATTTACTGTACCATAAACACTTTGCCATGATTTATGCCATTTAAATGCTATTTATAAAATAACTATACTTATACTGACAAGACCAGTCGCTTCTGGTTTCCCTGGTGTAAGATTACATGTGATTTAATAATTTTTAAAAGTTATTATTAGAAATGTATTATCAATTTAAGCCCAGTGTTAAAATTCAGTCCGTTTGCTAATCTGAAACCTTAAGTGCTTAGGTATACAAAATTGACAAAAAGAATGAAGGATGTCATAATTGAAAACCCACAGACAGCAGCAGCACTCTGGTCTTTGTGGGGGCACGGGTGTTCAATGCATGTCCAGTGCCCACCTGCCTGGTAAGGGGCCGAGAATGGATCCTTGTGCACTGTAATGTGTACGCTTAACCAGGTGTACCTGGTACCCAGCGTACACCACCTGGGCCCCCCTTAATGATAGTTTTATCTCTCCTTTTCCAATTTGATCCCTTCAGTTATGCCCCAGGCTGACCCTGCTCCTGTGCTACTCTTGGAGAGACACCGAACACCCAAAGCTTCCTGGCAGGCACCCAGGATGCTGGACTCTGACTACCCGGTCCTAGTCAAGACCCAGGGGCCTCTGTCCATCGCCCAATCGGACATGGAAGGAGGCGCCTGTGGCATCACCATGGCGGTGATGGGACTCGGTGCCCACCGGGCAGCTAGTACCTGTAGTCCTAGTTGGGGTGGTGGAAGTCACGGCGTGTCCGGCTGCCCAGCCCCAGAGTGCAGGATAGGTATTGGAAACCCAGCACAGCCAGTGGGACTGCGAGGTCAGGGAGGACAGGAAGGAAGTCTGGGAAGATAGATAAACATCGGTCACCGCATTATTGACCACGGCCTCCTCAAAGATGAGCGTGTCCTCTAAATTTCTCTCTGGTCTATCAAACAAAAAATAATAAATTTCTAATGAAAAAAAAGGAAGTTAAAACCTATACCATAATCATGCAAAGGACTGTAAGAGACTACTATGAACATTTTTATGTCAATAAGTTGGATAGTAGACAAATTCTTATAATTAACCTACTTTAGTGGGAGAAGTGTCACAGCACTTGCCTACATGAGTTTTTTTAACCACAGCACTGGGGGTGGGGTGGTGTCACACCTGGTTGAACACACGTGTTAGAAAGTGCAGAGACCCCTGGGTCCCCACCTTCAGGTGGAAAGCTTTGCAAGTGGTGAAGCAGCTTTGCAGGTGTCTTTCTGTTTCTTTCCCTCTCTATCTCCTTCCTTCCTTCCCAATTTATGGCTGTCTCTATCTAATAAATAAATTTTAAAAAGGTAACAAAAAAAAGTAAACCACAGCACTGCTCAGCTCTGGCTTATGTGGTGCTGGGGCTTGAACCTGAGACCTTGAGACCTTTACATAACCATTATGCTATTTCCCTATCCACCTAAACTTGCAGTTCAATCCCTGAAACTGCATATACAAGAGGAATGCCCTGGCTTCTTACTCTTAATAATTTTTTAAAAAATATTTTATTTATTCCCTTTTGTTGCCCTTGTTGTAGTTATTATTGTTGTTGTCGTCGTTGTTGGATAGGACAGAGAGAAATGAAGAGAGGAGGGGAAGACAGAGAGGAGGAGAGAAAGATAGACACCTGCAGACCTGCTTCACCGCCTGTGAAGCGACTCCCCTGCAGGTGGGGAGCCGGGGTTCGAACCGGAATCCTTATGCTGGTACTTGTGCTTTGCGCCATCTGCGCTTAATCCGCTGCGCTACAGCCCGACTCCCCATCATAAATATTTTTTTAAAAAGGAGTATTGAGACTTTAAAACTTAAAAACTCAGTTCTTGGTTTCCTTATCTGTGACATGGAGTTAATGATGATATCTTGCAGAGGATCAAATTCATAGATGAAATGTTAGCTATAATAATAACACTAATTTGGACCCTAAAGTCCCCTTTCTAGAACCCCAGTCAGTATCATTCCATTTTTCTCAATACAGTTTCTTATTCACACCTCTCCTGAGTGACCCTTCCACCTCTCAGCAGACTCATAGCCCAGTCACCTACATCTTCTCCCAGAGGGCTGAGCATTCACTTGCCTCACAGCTCTGTCCCTGTTTCTCCACTTCTGACATCTCCCAGCCACTGTTAAGAGACCTCTGCCAAAAACAAACTGCCATTCCCTCCAGCTCTATACACTTTAATCCCAGGTTAGTTTTAAATTATTCTAATTATATTTGATAGCAATAATTCTTGTATTTTAGAGATGGAAAAACAGTAAAAATTACATTAATTGTATATTTATCTTATTTAACATTTCTACTATTGAGGTGAGATTTCATTTTCAGATTACATAGGTAAAAGATAAGCACCACTGAAACCTAATAAGTGTGTTCCGTAAGTCCTAGTTACACCCTACATCCTTTTTCCTTCCCTTCTGGTAGCTACTAAACAGCCTTAACATACAACTAGTCCATTTTCAAAGTCCACTCACTATTTCTTTCAACATGAAAATATTGAATATACAACTGCAAACATATAGCTTTTTGCAAAAGATCACTTTGTTGCAAAGTACACTAAACATAGTGTACATGTTCCCCCCCCCCCCGCCAGGTATAAAATCTATCATCTCTATCTTCAGAATCATTTGAGTTATTTTCATTTGAGGTATTGCAGAACAGCTCTGGTGGTGCTGTTAGAAGATGCTGGCAAAGGTGTAAACTTGGGTAATAAATATCATAGGAGTTTTTGGAGAAGAGGCCCAGGTCCAGCCTGTCAAATCTAGCTGTACAGCAGTAGACAGGGGACTAAAAATGGAGACACACCTAGTTTTCTATTAGATCTCAGATGTTTTCTAGTTGGACACTTTCTGGTGCATTCATACCTACAAGTCTACTTCTGGGTGCTCTTTTGTGAGTAAGAGTTTGTTTTTGTGAGTAAGAGTTTGTGAGTAAGAGTCTACTTCTAGGAATTTCAGAAAAAGTTCAATTTTTAGGCATAGGTTGATGGCATGGTCTCTGGGGTGTCACAGTTTTAGACTGTCACAATCCATCCAGTCATCCACTTAATAATACCATCCTGTTCTTCAGAGAGTAGCTCCTCTAACTCCCCCTCCTTGATGTCTAAGATGTTCCCCATCATTCTTAGTACATGGACACGCTGGTTTTGGGGAGTTTTAAAATGACCAATGAAGAGATTTCTGATGAGTGTTTTGTCAACTTTGTCTTCTGTGTTGTTAACTATGTCCATCAGTTCCTTTTGTGTACTACAGAGCATTTCTATCTTTTGTTTGAGTTGTAATTCTTGGTTATGTAAGTGTTGAATTTCCTCCTGGAGGGCACAATTGTCAGTCTGCTTTTGGTTTAAGGACTCTAGAAGTTGTTCCTTCTCTTCTTGAATCACATGCAGTGTCTTCTCTGTTGTTGAAAGGTGATTGACCACCATAGTCGTCTCCTGTTCTTTTACTTTCAGTTGCTGCTCAAGAGCAAATGCTTTTTTGTTTAGTGAATGACACTCAAACTCTTTTTCTTGAATCCTAGTAGAAAAAGTAATATTATCCCTTTGTAATTCTTGACACTTCACTTTGTCCTTCTTACACTGCTCTAGTAGGTTTTTGTTTTCTCCTCTTATTTCATAAATAGAAATTTCTAAATCGGCTATTCTTCCCTTTAGGTTTGCTTCTGCCTCTCTTAAAACTTTGTTTTCATTCATTCTTTGTGCGAGATTTCCATTTAAAGCAAGTAATTGATCACTTTTGATCTTTAACATGACTTCCTTTTGGTGAACTGAGTTTTGCAAACTATGTTCTGTCTCTTTTCTTTGCCTCCTTTCTTCTTCAGTTTGTTGACGTTCCTTTCTTGTGGTACATGAGCTCTTAGAGATGGCGTCAGATAACTGTTGGTTGCTTTGATGAAGAGCTTTAATGGTGACATCTTTGTCCTGTACTGATTTTCTTAACCCTTCCTGAACTTGAACTGACTTAAATTGAATACCATGTACCCTGATCAAGATTTGCCGTTTCCACTCTTCCATTTTCTTTACCTGCTGTTGTACTTTGCCAAGTTGCTGCAGAATGTTTTCAAACTGCTCCTGGGTAATCCCTTCAAGTGTATTTCCAATGGTTGCTGCTTGTAACACTGTAGGTAAGGCCTGAGAGTTTTGTTTCATGGCATCAATTCCTATGTTTCTCCCTTGCATATTCTGTGATAAATTTTGCACAGTTGTATTAGGGAGGTCATGGCTACTTCTCTCAACCCTAGTAGACAATTGCATATTTAGGTCTTGCAGCTTAATGAGGGCTGCTTCTTTCTCAGTTAGAAGTTGTGTCAGGTGCTTCTTCTCTTCTAAGCTAGATGATAAAATAGTTTTAGTTTCTCTATCATCCATATGCATCTTGGCAATTTTATTTTTGAGTTCTATTTCAAGGTCTTTCTCCTGATTTATTTTCACTAAACAATCATGTTTTTGCTGTAACTTAGAGGTTTTTGCATTACAGACATTTGACAGTTGTTCAATAGTTTCCTCATAGGCTTTGGCTTCTTCAGCACTTTTCTTTCTGATCTCACACAATTCTGTTTCCAGCTGTGCTGTTTTCCTTTCCAGAGCCTTCACGTGATTCTTTTTCTCCTGGGAATTCTGCTTGTGAAGAGCAATTGCTTCTTCCAACTGATGGAGTAGGACTTCACAGGCTAAAATGGCATTTTCTTTATCTGCTTTAAAATCAGAAGCAGTTTTCTTTAAAGCCTCACTGACCTGTCTCATTTCTGAAAGGTTTTGCTGCGTGTTTTTGATTATAGCTTCCTTCTCTTGAATAATGTTCATTTTCTCCTTTTCTAGATCCTGAGCTCTCTTTTCAGCATCCTTGAGCTCTCTGTTCAGTTTATTGATGTCATTCTGCTGTTTTCTCACCTGTTCTACAGTCAAAAACAAATGCTTTGCTGTTTCTTCATTTTGCTTATCCAATTCTTGTAATTTGCTTCTTAAGATTTCCTTTTCACTGATGATTTCCTTTAACTCTTTTTCCTTTGCCTCCAAGTGAAGTCTTAAGTCACTGACTTCTGCATTCAGATCCTTTTCTTTTACAACTGAGCTTCTCAATACTTCATTTTCATAACTTACTTTTAGGAAAGTTGTCTCAAGTTGATCTTTTTGTTGATTAAGTGATGATTTCTCTTTCTCTAAAGTCTGGACATGTTTCTTTAATGCTAAATTCTCTTGAGCAAGGTTGGCATTAACTTGATCTGAAGATAATTTTTCACCTAGGACTTTAATGGTTTTTTCCATTTCTTGGATTATTTTTGAAGACTTTTCTTTTTCAGCTTGCAATGTGTGTATAGTTTCTTCATTCTTGTGAATTTCTGTGTGATAAGACACAATAATTTGGGAATCACGCTCTTGTAAAAGACTCTCCAGTTGGGCAATCCGTCCTTCATAGTCTTTCATTTCTTTTTGGTGTTGAAACGTGACTTCTTCCAGGTTATGCTGATACTTATTTTTCAAAACAGATAGTTCACAGTGATAATTATCAATCTCCTTGTTCTGTCTCTGCTTTAGTTTCTTAATTTTATTTTTTAACTTGCATACTTGATCTTGCTGTGGTATCTTGCCTCCGTGTATAGTATGCCCCTGTGCAATATGCCTCCAGTGACCCACTTCACATTGTAGTCTGGAGACTTCAGAGGTCAGCCTGGCTAGTTCTTGTTGAGATGAATTTGCACATATGTCAGTGAAGTCAGTGGCTATGTTGTGGACATCTGAGCCTTGTTGAGTGTTGTCACAGCCTAGTGAGGCTGCAGGCACTGTGGTCATAGGTGCTCCATTGGCTCCTGTGCACATAGGCTGGCCTGCTGGCTGCAGCATCCAAGTCTTATCCAGTAGAAGAATCCGTTTTGTTTCCAGCTGGCTGCCTTCTTGCGGTAGTGGCAGATCTATGTGAAGCCCTGGTGGCTCATACAACTCTTCTGGACCCTTATGGAGTGCCTCAGGGCTCTTATTATCTAACCAGAAGGTCGCAGGCTCAAGTGTCAGAGCAGGAGATGTTTCCACCAATTCGTTCTCCAGGTTCTCTGCCACACAGTCCTTTCTCATATTGGAAAACTGGTCTGTCATAGTTGCCAGACCTTCCTCAACATGGTTGAGAGTCTGGCCGAAGACAGAGCGCAGGTTTCCTAGCCACAACATCGAGGATTCATAGGTGAACAGTTGAGCTCAGAGAGAAGCATCCACCACAAGCGGGACTATCCCGCCAAGTGACCCTCTGGCCAGAGGATTCCAGATCAACACATCAGAGTGCTGACCTCACAGGAGGGGTTGCTTGGCAACTAGGCTGGAAGCTTGCACTTGTTGGGGTTGGGGGGGGGCTGCACTTGGGGCCCTTTTGGGGCATACCATATGGGGCTAGACATGGGGGTCAGCTCACAGGGTAAGTGAGCTGGGGCATTTTCAGAGGCGGGCTCCCACCTGCTGAATGGTTCTGCCTGAAAATGCAGATGCATGACTCTGAGTTCTGAGGGATGGTTTGGTGAGTAAGAGACAACATTCTTCAGAAAGCAGGGTGAAGAGTACCTGGAATTTATAGCCACGTTGAATATTGCTTAGACTTCATTGGCCATGAATTTATCCAGGGGTCTCCTCAAATAAAATGTGAATATGCAAGTCAGGTTCATATTTCCATACTTCATAACATGCTTCCACTGTTTTTGGCAAATAGTTGGAATTTATTTAATGCACACTGAAATTCATTTTATACTCACAAAAGCCTTCTGAGGTAGATATTACCTCCCTTTGTACACTTCGAGAACATTCACAGCTAAGAGCAGAGGCTAAGTGCCACACAATAATTTTACCTCACTACTCAGAAACAGAGATAGTTTACAAACCCAACTTTTTGGATCTTGTTTCTAGAATGTCTAATTTACTCCTCACTACTTTTCCACCACAGAGTGCAAAGGTCATGCATGAATATATAAAACATACATGAATATATAAGACATGCATGAATATATAAAAAGTCACATTAAAAAATGTAATGTTGCCTTTGAAAATAAGTATGCAAAGGTAAAAAGGATAAAGCAGTAACTCCAAAGCAACTAAATGCTCAATATTTTCTTTCTGCTTTCACTCACTTCATATATTTTTATATTTATAATTGGAGTTCGCAGTACTGTACAATTGTGGGAACGTCAGAACAGTCCCTCCTCTTTCTATAATAGGTACACTGCAAGACTTTATGCTCTTCCCTCACCTCACACCAAGACTATAATGCCCCTTCCTCCCACCCCTTTCCTTCCTTCTCTAGAGTAGTTTTCTGTGACGCAATACATCACACCTAGTTCTGGTTTCACCTTATGATTTCCATTACTGTCATTGTTTCTTAAGTTCCACCAATTAGAGCCATCAGTATGAACCCATGTCTTTTTAGATTATTTCACGTAACAGGATCCCATCAAGTTTTGCAAAATAGATGACTTCAACATGTTTTACAACTGCATAGTTTAACATTGTGTATATATACCACAATTTTCATAGGCATACATCTGTCATAGGGCTTCTGGGTTGATCTAAATTTGAGATATTATAAATGGTGCTGCTATGAACATAGGTGTGAATAGGTCTCTTTGGATAGGCATCTTGGCTTCAATTAAGTATATCCTCAGGAGAGGAACTGCTGTGTCATGCGGTAAGCACATCTCTAGTGTTATGATGAATCTCCATACTGTTTTCCAGAGAAGTTGGGTCAATTTACTTTTCCTCCAGCATTGTAGAAGAGTTTCTTCCCCAATCTCTGCCTTTAAGGGTTAGTCTTTCTTTCTTTTCTGATGTATAACATTCTTTTATTAAATTTTTTTTAGTATTTATTTTCCTTCTTGTTGCCCTTGTTTTTTTGTATTGTTGTAGTTATTGTTGTTGTCATTGTTAGATAGGACAGAGAGAAATGGAGAAAGGAGGGGAAGATAGAGAAGAGGAGAGAAAGATAGACACATGCAGACCCACTTCACTGCCTGTGAAGCGACTCCCCTGCAGGTGGGGAGCCAGGGACTGGAACCGGGATCTTTAGGCCGGTCCTTGTGCTTTTCGCCATGTGAGCTTAACCTGCTGCATTACCACCTGACTCCCGATGTATAACATTCTTACAGGTTAAAGCATTTGTTGTTGTTTTTACTTGCATTTCCAGGAACATCAGTGACTTTGAGCATTTTTTCAAATGTCTGTTGGCCCTTTTTTATCTCTTCTTTAAAGAAGATTCTGCCTGTGTCCTCCCTCCATTTTTCAGTGTAGTTATTTGTTTTCATATTGTTGAGTTTAACTAGTCTTTAAATGATGATCTTTTAAAAAAATTATTTATAAAATAAAAATATTGACAAGACTATAGGATAAGAGGGGTATAATTCCACAAAATTTCCATCAAGTGCTCCGGTGGGGCTCCAGGACACATCAGTGAGGTCAAATAAAGATTTTTTTAAATTTTTATTTATAAAATGGAAATATTGATAGGATCATAAGATAAGAGGGTACATTTCCACCCAATTCCCACCACCAGAACTCCATATCCAATCTCCTTCCTTGGTAGCTTTCCTATTCTTTACTTCTCTGGGAGTATGGACTCAGGATCACTATGGGGAGCAGAAGGTGGAAGGTCTGGCTTCTGTAATTGCTTCCCTGCTAAACATGGGCATTGGCCAGTAGATCCATATTCCAGCCTCTCTCTCATTCCGTAGTGGGGCAGGGATCTGGGGAGAATGGGGTTCCAAGACACATGGTGGGGTCTTTTACCCAAGGAAGTCTGTTTGACATCATGGTAGCATCTGGAATCTGTTGGCTGAGAAAAAGTTAAGATATAAAGTAGAAAGAAATGTTGACTAACCATGAATCTAAAGAACATTGCAGATGAAGACTTGGAGTCTCTACTTTGGAAAAAGATGGCAAGTCTATTTTAGGTATATTCCAAGGGACCCATAACTTTACTAGTTTTTGCCTGTACCTGACATCTAATGTGTACGTAGACCCAGGTTATTGATATCTAATGTTCAGGTGGACCCAGGTTATTGTCTGGGGAGATGGTATCATAGCTGGAAAAAAGAACTAGAAAGCTGGATCAGGGAAAAGAGTATCCCCCAAAAGGCCATCATAGTGAATTCAAACTTGTAAAATATACAATGAATAAACAAACTAGATGTGAATACAGACAACTAAGAAATAACAAGAGTTTTTTTATTAAAATTTATTTAATTGGTCAATAATGAAACGTGATCAGTGACAAAGAGATCATAATCACCAGTGGATATAGTAAAAACATAAACTATTACAAAACAAAAGCAGTAGGAAGATAGAATTTAAAGAGTGAGAAAGTTATTTAAACAACCAGAAAAATAGTAACCACAGTCTTTGGGATTAAGAGTTTCATTGTTGCTTCTGGGGTTTCAGCACTTCAAGCTAACTCTTTCAGAGAGGAAGAGGAAAAGACAAAGATAGAAAAAGGGAAAGACCCCCACCTGCAGGGGAGTCGCTTCACAGGTGGTGAAGCGGGTCTGCAGGTGTCTATCTTTCTCTCCCCCTCTCTGTCTTCCCCTCCTCTCTCCATTTCTCTCTGTCCTATCCAACAACAACGACATCAATAACAACAGTAATGACTGCAACCACAATAAAAACCAACAAGGGCAACAAAAGAAAAATAAATAAATAAGTATAAAAAAAAATTTTTTAAAAAAGGGAAAGACATCACAGAACAAAAAATCCTTCCAATATGTTTGGTGGGAGCTTAAACCTGGAGGACTCACTTAGAAAAGTAGAACTATCAAGGCTAGATAATTTTCCCATCAGATTCAGAATTAAGGAAAGGAGTCTCATAATTTTGTTTGCTTCTGTTTGGGTTGTTTTTTCCAGATATTAATGAATTGATCAGTATTTTTGTGTTTATCTTTCCTACTCATCTCACATAATTAAGTCTCTTCAAATTCCAGCCATTTTGTCTTGGTCCTTTAAATGGTCTTTTGTATGGTTCTTTTTTTTTTAAATGTTATTTATTTATGCCCTAACTTTAGGTGCTTTAGTACTTCTGGTTACTTTAGTATTCTTTTGTTCCTCTTCTTCTAAGTCATTTTGTTTTAATTTTTTATTTAAGAAAGGATTAATGAACAAAAACATAAGGTAGGAGGGGTACAACTCCACACAATTCCCACCACCCAATCTCCATAACCCACCCCCTCCCATGATAGCTTTCCCATTCTCTAGCCCTCTGGGAGCATGGACCCAGGGTCGTTGAGGGTTGCAGAAGGTAGAAGGTCTGGCTTCTGTAATTGCTTCCCCGCTGAACATGGGCATTGACTGGTCGGTCCATACTCCCAGTCTGCCTCTCTCTTTCCCTAGTAAGGTGTGTCTCTGGGGAAGCTGAGCTCCAGGACACATTGGTGGGTCTTCAATCCAGGGAAGCCTGGCCAGCATCCTGGTGGAATCTGGAACCTGGTGATTGAAAAGAGAGTTAACATACGAAGCCAAACAATTTGTTGAGCAATCATGGATCCCAAGCTTGGAATAGTGGAGAGGAAGTGTTAGGGAGGTACTCACTGCAAACTCTAGTGTACTACTACTTTCAGGTATATATTTTGCAGTAGTTTATAGATACGTGTGCACATAAGCTCTCTCTCACAGAAACTGGTGTATATCTATGTTATGGCACTTTGTTAGAAAGTGAACTACCTGAGATGAAATTAGAGTGTACTATTAAAGGAAAGGTCTCACCCGAGTAATGAAGCTGAAGGGTTGTCATTCCACACGTGAAGTCTCTGGACACAGTCTGAGGTGAAGCATGTTGAGGTGGCAATCGTTGTGTTGGTTAGGTTGTGATCGGCGGATGCAATATTATTTTGTTTGGATTGGGAGACACATCTGGGAAAGTGGGCCCTATCCAAGGGTTCCAGGACTGGGGGAAGTAGGAGCTCTGTAGTGGAGATGTGAGGTTCCTGCTGTCTTAGGGTTCAAAAAGACAATGGATAGTTAATGTTATCATCACATTATTTGGTAATTGGGTTAACTTTGAAAAGTCCTTTTGTTAGGGTTTGCTGTACAATATCCAGTATCTTATATATAGCTGTGCTATTGGATGCTTCTGATCTACTTGGTCTAGGCTTTTGAGCGAGTCCGCATATCAAATACACAGCCTATATATTAAAAAGATTCAGTTTGTGTTTTGAGAAACTTTGAGACATACAATTGATTTCCCCCCTCATATTAATTAACTACTGATTTATATGTCTACATTTTGCTAGGAGTGTACATAAACACCATTCCCACCACCAAAGGACTGTGACCCATCCCTCCCACCCACTCCCACCCCCCACTGGCCCAGGAAGCTGCATATCTACCCCTCACCACTGGGTTTTTACTTTGGTGCCCTACTTACAATTTGATCAGGTCCTGCTTTTAGTTTCCCTTTCAGATATTCTTAATCAACTTCTGTTGATGAGTGGGATCATCCCATACTCATCTTTATCTTTCTGACTTAGTTCACTTAACATAATTCCTTCTAGCTCTGTCCAAGATGGGTCAGAGAAGGTGGGTTCATTGTTCTTGATAGCTGCATAGTATTCCATTGTGTATATATACCACAGCTTTCTCAGCCACTCATCTGTTGTTGGGCACCTGGGTTGCTTCCAGGTTTTAGCTATTATGAATTGTGCTGCTATGAACATAGGAGTACACACCTCTTTTTGGTTGGGTGTTATGGAGTCCTTGGGGTATAACCCCAGGAGAGGAATTACTGGATCATTTGGAAGGTCCATGTCTAGCCTTCTGATAGTTTCCAGACTGTTCTCCACAGAGGCTTGTTGTATGCTTTACATTGGGTTCTAGTTCTCCCCCGCCAAGAGAATTGGATCAGTCCAGTTAAATTTTGCGGGCCCGCTTGTCCCCGCCCCGAGGAACCCCGCCAGAGTTCCTGAGTTCCTGAGTTCCAGAGTAAGAGAGAATGCTTGTGCTGCCGCAAAGAGACAACAGAGTTCTGTTTGGTGATTAGTTTGTCTTAGTTTATGAATTGTTGTTCCTGAATAAAGAAATACAGCTTCCCTGCCCAGCTGTACATCTCTGGTCGTCTCTGTTACCCGCCCGTGAAGCTAGCTAGCCCGGCCAGACCCGCCGAAATTTTAACAACAAATGGCGCCCACGTGGACCTGACCTGCACATCTCTCAGATAAGTAAAGACAATTTGGCTACCTATGCACTATGGCCTTCTCTTCTGCTTGTGAAGAGATCTCCAAAGGCCTCTGCTCTTTCTTCACGAGACTGTTTTGCTGTTTCTGGAACATTTATCTCTGGACCACTCTGTGGTTTCCACTCGCTCTGGCGAACTCAGAACAGCCAGCGGGAATAGCCAGCGGGCGGGAGGCAAGGCACGGAGCTGCTGTTTCCACCTGGTTAAGCAGCCAGCCAGCCAGCTGCACCCAGACAACCCCACGCACCGCGCCCGCAGCCCCGCAGCCCCACAGCCCACAGGAGCCCGATGCCACCACACAAGAGCCCGATGCCAACACGCAAGAGCCCGACGCCAACACGCTGGAGCCCAACGCCAACACGCTGGAGCCTGACGCCAACACGCTGGAGCCCGATGCCAACACTCTGGAGCCCGATGCCAACACGCAAGAGCCCGAGGCCAGCCCACAGGAGCCGGCTCTCCACCGCGTGGCGCAGGGCACTGGGCGTGTGATCCCTCCACACTGCTCGGCCACTGCGAGCAGGGCAGTAGACATAACAGGGCCATGGGGCAGGGCCACGGCGGCCTATCATGGCCGCCACCCCTGGGCACCTAGGCCCACGCCTTCTACAATGATGGCTTGCCTGCCCTCTTGCTATAAATTCTGGAATGATCCCGGGCCTCCCGGACCCCCGGGCTCCCTGCCGAAACTGGGCACACGAGATCTCCAGCCGCCGGTCCGGTCTGAAGGCAGACAAGCTGGAGTACGCAGAGATTTGTGCAGAGATCGCAACCTGCAATTCCTAGAAGTAAAGCTGTGCGGGAAGCCACCTCCAGATGATGAACCCCCCCCAACAACTAAGACAGTACATATCTAAATTCGTGTTTAAAAT
This sequence comes from Erinaceus europaeus, assembly GCF_950295315.1. Classification (NCBI taxonomy): domain Eukaryota; kingdom Metazoa; phylum Chordata; class Mammalia; order Eulipotyphla; family Erinaceidae; genus Erinaceus; species Erinaceus europaeus. The sequence goes on from NC_080170.1 coordinate 79,512,459, forward strand.
GACATATCTTCGTAACAAAGGTTTCTCTCCTTGTGTATTAATGACCATGTTTATGTGTATGTTTAAAGTTTGGTAAACAGTAACTTTAAGGCTAAATTCTTACTAGTCAAAGTTAAATGAAAAAGCTTTTCAACGTAATTCTCATAAAGATAAAATTAACTTACATTTAAAGTCTGAGGTAAAAATTAGTTAACAATCAATATATTTTAACTAAGTTGGTCTAAACAAAAGGTTAAATAGACTTGTTGATATGTAAAACTCTCCATTACCTTCTCTATTAGAAATGATAGATCACACAATGGCTATGCTAATTATTCTCATGCCTGAGGTTTCCTTTCCTGCCCACAACTAGGGTGTGTCTCCATCTTGAATGGGTGTAACAAAAGGTTAAAAGACGTTGTTGATATGTAAAAGTCTCAAATTCCTTCTCTATTAGAAATATGCTAATAACAAGTTTTGTTTCATAGTAAGTAAGTTGCAGCCAGCTGCCTTTGGGACTCTAGGCTGTTCCCCACCCCCATGTAAATGCCCATCGAGGAAAGTACGCCCCCCAGAGGCAAGAAATGTTTTTTTTTAAGCTGATAAAGTTTTCCTCACAGAGGCAGATATGGCCCCCTCAGGCCTTCCCTTGGCAGTACACTGGTTCTTGTCACTTGCTTGCATGTTTCTCCATGTTTGTGCCAGTCTTTTTATACAAATGCCTGTACGATATAGGTTTCTGTTCACCCCACACCCTTGATACTGTAGTCATTTAGTTAAAAGAAAAGGGGGAACTGTTGTATGCTTTACATTGGGTTCTAGTTCTCCCCCACCAAGAGAATTGGATCAGTCCAGTTAAATTTCGCGGGCCCGCTTGGCCCCGCCCGGAGAACCCCGCCAGAGTTCCTGAGTTCCTGAGTTCCAGAGTAAGAGAGAATGCTTGTACCGCCGCAAAGAGACAACAGAGTTCTGTTTGGTGATTAGTTTGTCTTAGTTTATGAATCGTTGTTCCTGAATAAAGAAATACAGCTTCCCTGCCCAGCCGTACGTCTCTGGTCCTCTCTGTAACCCACCCGTGAAGCTAGCCCGCCCGGCAAGAGCCTACAAATTTTAACAACAGAGGCTGTACCAATTTACATTCCCACCAGCAACGTAAAAGGGTTCCTCTGTCCCCACATCCTCTCCAGCATTTGTTGCTGCTGTCCTTTTTGATGTATACCATTTTTATAGAAGTGAGGTGGTATCTTAGTGTTGTCTTAATTTGCATTTCTCTGACAATCAGTGACCTAGAGCAGTTTTTCATATGTTTGTTAGCCTTTTGGATCTCCTCTGAGGTGAATGTTTTGTTCATATCCTCTGCCCATTTTTGGATGTGGTCATTTGCTTTTTTGGTGCTAAGTTTGCTGAGCTCTTTATATATTTTGGTGATTAGTTTCTTGGCTGATGTCTGGCATGTGAAGATCTTCTCCCATTCTGTGAGGGGTCTCTATGTTTGTTTAATAGTTTCTTTGGATGTACAGAAGCTTTTCAATTTGATGTAGTCCCATTGGTTTGTTTCTGCTTTAGTCTTCCTTGCAATTGGGTTTGATTCATCAAAGATGTCCTTGAGGTGTATGTGGGAAAGTGTTTTACCAATGTTTTCCTCTAAGTATTTGATTGTTTCTGGTCTGACATCTAGGTCTTTGATCCATTTGGAGTTGATTTTTGTTTCTGGTGAGATAAAGTGGTTCAATTTCATTCTTCTGCATGTTTCAACCCAGTTTTCCCAGCACCATTTATTGAAGAGAGCCTCCTTTTTCCATTTAATCCTTTGGGTCCCCTTATCAAAGATTAGATGTCCATAGGTGTTGGGATTTACTTCTGGGCTTTCAGTTCTGTTCCACTGGTCTGTGTGCCTATTTTTGTTCCAGTACCATGCTGTTTTTTTTTTTTTTAATTTTTTATTTAAGAAAGGATTAGTGAACAAAAGCATAAGGTAGGAGGGGTACAACTCCACACAATTCCCACCACCCAATCCCCATAACCCACCCTCTCCCATGATAGCCTTCCCATTCTCTAGCCCTCTGGGAGCATGGACCCAGGGTCGTTGAGGGTTGCAGAAGGTAGAGGGTCGGGCTTCTGTAATTGCTTCCCCGCTGAACATGGGCGTTGACTGGTCGGTCCATACTCCCAGTCTGCCTCTCTCTTTCCCTAGTAAGGTGTGTCTCTGGGGAAGCTGAGCTCCAGGACACATTGGTGGGGTCTTCAATCCAGGGAAGCCTAGCCAGCATCCTGGTGGCATCTGGAACCTGGTGATTGAAAAGAGAGTTAACATACAAAGCCAAACAATTTGTTGAGCAATCATGGATCCCAAGTTTGGAATAGTGGAGAGGAAGTGTTAGGGAGGTACTCACTGCAAACTCTAGTGTAATCCTGCTTTCAGGTATATATTTTGCAGTAGTTTATGGATACGTGTGCACATACGCTCTCTCTCACAGAAACTGGTGTATGTCTAGGTTATGGGACTTTGTTAGAAAGTGAACTACCTGAGATGAAATTAGAGTGTACTATAAAAGGAAAGGTCTCACCCAAGTAATGAAGCTGAAGGGTTGTCATTCCACACGTGAAGTCTCTGGATACACTCTGAGGTGAAGCATGTTGAGATGGCAATCGTTGCTTTGGTTAGGTTGTGATCGGCGGATGCAATATTATTTGGTATGGATTGGGAGATGCATACGGGAAAGTGAGCCCTATCCAAGGGTGCCAGGACTGGGGGAAGTAGGGGCTCTATAGTGAAGATGTGAGGTTCCTGCTGTCTTAGGGTTCAAAAAGACAATCAATAGTTAATATTATCATCACATTATTTGTTAATTGGGTTAACTTTGAAAAGTCCCTTTGTTATGGTTTGCTGTACAGTACCCAGTATCTTGTATATAGCTGTGCTATTGGAAGCTTCTAATCTACTTGGTCTAGGCTTTTGAGAGAGTCCGCATATCAAATACGTAGCCTATCTATTAAAAGGATTCAGTTTGTCTTTTGAGAACCTTTGAGACATACAATTGATTTCCCCCTCTCATATTAATTAACTACTGATTTATATGTCTACATTTTGCTAGGAGTGTACATAAACACCATTCCCATCACCAAAGGACCGTGACCCATCCCTCCCGCCCACTCCCACCCCCCTCTGGCCCAGGAAGCTACATGTCTACCCCTCACCACTGGGTTTTTACTTTGGTGCCCTACTTACAATTTGATCAGGTCCTGCTTTTAGTTTCCCTTTCAGATCTTCTAAGTCAGCCTCTGTTGATGAGTGGGATCATCCCATACTCATCTTTAACTTTCTGACTTAGTTCACTTAACATAATTCCTTCTAGCTCTGTCCAAGATGGGTCAGAGAAGGTGGGTTCATTGTTCTTGATAGCTGCATAGTATTCCATTGTGTATATATACCACAGTTTTCTCAGCCATTCATCTGTTGTTGGGCACCTGGGTTGCTTCCAGGTTTTAGCTATTATGAATTGTGCTGCTATGAACATAGGAGTACACACCTCTTTTTGGTTGGGTGTTATGGAGTCCTTGGGGTATAACCCCAGGAGAGGAATTATTGGGTCATATGGAAGGTCTATGTCTAGCCTTCTGAGAGTTTTCCAGACTGCTCTCCACAGAGGCTGTACCAATTTACATTCCCACCAGCAATGTAAAAGGGTTCCTCTGTCCCCACATCCTCTCCAGCATTTGTTGCTGCTGTCCTTTTTGATGTATGCCATTCTTACAGGAGTGAGGTGGTATCTTAGTGTTGTCTTAATTTGCATTTCTCTGACAATCAGTGACCTAGAGCAGTTTTTCATATGTTTGTTAGCCTTTTGGATCTCCTCTGTGGTGAATGTTTTGTTCATTTCCTCTGCCCATTTTTGGATGGGGTCATTTGCTTTTTTGCGGCTAAGTTTGCTGAGCTCTTTATATATTTTGGTGATTAGTTTCTCGGCTGATGTCTGGCATGTGAAGATCTTCTCCCATTCTGTGAGGGGTCTCTCTGTTTGTTTAATAGTTTCTTTGGATGTGCAGAAGCTTTTCAATTTGATGTAGTCCCATTGGTTTGTTTCTGCTTTGGTCTTCCTTGCAATTGAGTTTGATTCATCAAAGATGTCCTTGAGGTGTAGATGGGAAAGTGTTTTACCAATGTTTTCCTCTAAGTATTTGATTGTTTCTGGTCTGACATCTAGGTCTTTGATCCATTTGGAGTTGATTTTTGTTTCTGGTGAGATAAAGTGGTTCAATTTCATTCTTCTGCATGTTTCAACCCAGTTTTCCCAGCACCATTTATTGAAGAGAGCCTCCTTCTTCCATTTAATCCTTTGGGCCCCCTTATCAAAGATTAGATGCCCATAGGTGTTGGGATTTACTTCTGGGCTTTCAATTCTGTTCCACTTGTCTGTGTGCCTATTTTTGTTCCAGTACCATGCTGTTTTGATGATGATGGCTTTATAATATAGTTTAAGGTCTGGGAGTGTGATGCCTCCATTTCTGTTTCTTTTCCTTAAGATGGTTTTGGCAATTCTAGGTGTTTTCAGGTTCCAGATAAATGATTGTAGTGTTTGTTCTATTCTCTTAAAGAAACTTGGTGGAACTTTGATGGGTATTGCATTAAATTTGTATATGGCTCTGGGGAGAATATTCATTTTGATGATATTTATTCTTCCAATCCATGAGCATGGGATGTCTTTCCATTTCCTGGTATCAGTTTCTATTTCCTTGAGTAGCGACTTATAGTTTTCAGCATACAAGTCTTTCACTTCTTTGGTCAACTTTATTCCTAGGTATTTGATTGATTTCGCTGAAACAGTAAATGGGAGTGATTTCTGGATGTCTTCTTCAGATTTAGTGTTTGCATAAAGAAATGCCACTGATTTTTGTACATTGATTTTGTAGCCTGATACCTTTCTATATTGCCTAATAACTTCCAGTAGTTTTCTGCTGGATTCTTTAGGTTTTTCTATGTATACTATCATATCATTTGCAAATAGTGAGAGCTTGACTTCTCTTCCAATTTGTATTCCTTTGATTCCTTTCTCTTGCCTGATTGCTATGGCAAGAACTTCCAATATTATGTTGAAGAGTAATGGTGACAGTGGACAACCCTGTCTAGTCCCCGATCTGAGGGAGAATGCTTTCAGCTTCTGTCCATTGAGTATGATGTTGGCTGTAGGTTTGCTATATATAGACTCCACTATCTTGAGGAATTTCCCATCTATTCCCATTTTTTGTAGAGTTTTGAACATGAATGGGTGTTGGATTTTGTCAAAGGCTTTCTCTGCATCTATTGAGATAATCATGTGGTTTTTGGCTTCTTTTATTGATGTGGTGAATGACATTGATTGACTTATGTATGTTGAACCAGCCTTGCATTCCTGGCATGAATCCCACTTGGTCATGATGAACAATCTTTTTGATGTGTTGTTGTATCCGGTTGGCCAAGATCTTGTTTAATATTTTGGCATCTATGTTCATCAGAGATACTGGTCTGTAGTTTTACTTTTTTGTTCTGTCCCTATCAGCTTTTGATATCAGGATGATGTTGGCTTCCTAAGAGGTGGAAGGGAGTATTCCTGTTTCTTCAATCTTATGGAATAGCTTAAGAAGTATGGGTATTAAATGTTTCCTGAAAGTTTTGTAGAATTCGTTTGTGAAGCCATCTGGTCCAGGACTTTTGTTGTTGGGGAGATTCTTAATAATGGTTTCAATTTCTTTGTCTGTGATTGGTGCATTTAGATTTTGTAGTTCTTCTTGGTTCAGTTTTGGAAGTGCATAGGTTTCTAGGAATTGTTCCATTTCTTCCAGATTCTCTAGCTTGGTGGCATATAGTTCTTTATAGAAGTTTCGCAGGATTCTCTGGATTTCTGTGGTGTCAGTTGTGATATCTCCTGCATCATTTACAATTCTATAAATTTGAGTCTTCTCTCTTTTTTGTTTGGTGAGTCTGGCTAGGGGTTTGTCAATTTTGTTTAATCTTTCAAAGAACCAACATTTGGCTTCATTGATCTTTTGTATGGTTCTTTTATTTTTGATGTTGTTTATTTCTGCTTGAACTTTAGTGATTTCTGTCCTTCTGGTTGCTTTAGGGTTCCTTTGTTCCTCTTCCTCTAAGTCCTTGAGGTGTGCAGTAAGGTCGTTCATTTGAGCTTCTTCTTGGTGTTTATATGTGATTGTATGACTATAAGTTTCCCTCTCACTACTGCTTTAGCTGTGTCCCAAATATTTTGATAGGTTGTATCTTAATTTTCATTAGTTTCCAGGAACATTTGAATTTCCTGTTTGAGTGAGTCTCTGACCAGTGGTTCTTAAGGAGCATGTTGTTTAGTTTCCAAATTCTGTGTCTTTTAATAATTTTCTGTTTGTTGTTAAATGTTAGTTTTACTCCACTGTGGTCTGAGAAGATACTTGGGATGATTTCAATGCTCTTGAATTTATTGATGCTGTCTTTGTGGCCTAACATGTGGTCTATCCTTGATTAGGTGTTATGTGGATTTGAAAAGAAGGTGTATTCCAGTTTTTTGGGGTGGAGGAGTCTGAAAATGTCCAAGAGGTCTAGTGTGTCGATCTCTTCATTCAATTCTCTTGTATCTTTATTGGTTCTCTGCTTTGTTGATCTGTCTAAGTGTGAGAGTGGGGTATTGAAGTCTCCCACTATTATTGTATTACTATTGATGTATTTTTGAAATTCTTTCAGTAGATGCTTAATGTATTTAGATGGTCCCTCATTGGATGCATAGATGTTAATAATTGTTAAGTCTTCTTGGCTGATTGATCCTCTAATCATTATGTAATGTCCTTGCCTATCTTTTATTACTTTATTTAATTTAAAATCTATCGTATCTGAGATGAGAATGGCTGTTCCTGCCCTTTTTTGTGGTCCGTTAGCCTGTATGATAGTTTTCCATCCTTTCACTTTAAGTCTGTGTTTATCTTGTTGTGACAGATGGGATTCTTGCAAGCAGCATATGGTTGGGTTATATTTTCTGATTCATCCCCCCACCCTGTGCCTTTTGATGGGTGAGTTTAAGCCATTGACATTTACTGATATTATGGATTTAATGTATTGTAGTGCCATTGTTCTAAAAAATATTTGTTTGTTCTGATATATTGCAAGTATTATAGTGATGTTCTTGTTTATAAGAGGTCTTTTAGTACCTCTTTCAGGGCCGGTTTGGTGATGGTTGCCTCCTTTAACTGTTGTTTATCTAAGAAGGTTTTGATCCCTCCATCTAGTTTGAATGAAAGTCTAGCAGGATATATTATCCTTGGTTGAAACCCTTTTTCATTCAGGGCTCCATAGATATCTTGCCACTCCCTTCTGGCTTTTAGAGTTTGAGTGGAGAAGTCTGCAGATAATCTTATGGGTTTTCCCTTGTATGTGACTTTTTGTTTCTCTCTTGCCGCCTTTAGGATCCTTTCTTTATCCTTACTTCTTCTCATTGTGACTATGATGTGTCTTGGTGTCTTCAGGTCTGGGTTGATTCTGTTTGGTACTCTCTGGGCCTCTTGAACCTTGATATCCTTTCTGTTATTCAGGCCTGGGAAGTTTTATTCTATTATTTCCTCTAGAATGTTTGCTTCCCCTTCCTCTCTTTCTTCCTCTGGCAGGCCAATTATACGAATGTTACTTCTTTTGAGATCATCCCATATGTCTCTGTTGTTGTTTTCAGTGTCTCTCAATCTCTTTTTAAGCTCTTTCACCTCTTTCTTTGTTTTCTCTAACTCATCCTCTGTCTGACTAATTCTGTTTTCTGCTTCTGTTAGTCTGCTTTCCCTTGCCTCAGCTTCTTTCTTCATTACAGCTATTTCAGCTTTCATTTCTCTAATTGCCTCAAGATAATCAGTATTTTCCTTGGGGGGTCTCAACTGTTGTTTCCCTAATACTGCCATTCCTTTCCTCCAATGTTGTGTTCATTTCTGTGATTAATAAGTTTATTATTGCTTGCATACTTTTCTTATCTATGGTTACTTCTGGCTGATTTGTAGTTTCTTCTGGGCTCTTGTCTTCATTCATTGGCGTAGCAGTTTAATTTGTTTTTGATCTACCCATTTTTTTATTTATGTGTTTCTTCTTTTTTTTATGCTCTGTTGTTCCTCATTTGTTGTGTCTTGAGTACAAGTAACACTGTACTAAATACCTTTATGACAATTGCACTCACCAACCTCAGGAATTACAGTAGCAACTGAAGTAAGTATTGAAGTAGTTTAATCATTACCAGTTAGCCAAACAATTTCTCCAGTCCGTGAAAAAATAGTAACCAAATCCCAGTGAAGAAAGAGAAAAGAAAGAGAGGATAGCAAGAATAGACGGTTATGCAAATCTACTATCCACCGTATATTCTAGGGGTAACAAGAGGGGAAAGGGAACTAGAGCAGAGATACACACATAGAGAGTCCGCTCTGAGTCAGATTTCTTCCCCAAAGTAATTCACAAATTCAGAAAGGCAAAGAAGAAGGAAGAAGTGTATGGCAAGATTAAAAAAAAAAGAGAGAGAGAGAGAGACAAGAGAGAGAAAAGGGAGAAGATAAGAAAAAGAGTTGTAATTAAAGAGCAGTGCAAGGAACTTCCCAAATGTGTATCAGTGAATTCAAAAAAGCACCCTGTTTGGTGGTGTGGGGTATCCTGCTAGGAGCTGGTCCCCAGGGACTGCTTATGGCGGGGGGGGGGGAGGTATGCTTGAAAATTAAAAGGAAGAAAAAAGAATTTTTTCCCCTACTCTAATTCTTAACCCAAATTAAGTTATAGTCATCTCCTTGTCACCGCTATGACACCTTATTGGCTGGCCTGCTAAAGGCAGAAAATCCTATTGTTTCCAGGGGATGTGTTCGGAGCTAGCGGCTAGCAGCTTCTCAGTCCGCCATCTTCTGGGAAACCCCCCCCCCCAGACTTTTTTAAAGGATTTCTCGAAAATGAAAACTAGCTCCAAGTCCTTTGATCCAATGAGAGCTATACTTAAGAAGTCTTTGGATCCGCCCTCAGGGTTGCGGTGGTCCCTGGAGACTCCCAAGAGAAAGCCCCCAAGCTATATTACTTCCTCCGGGTCCTCTGCTGGCTGCCCAGCAGCACTCTGCAACCGGCGGAGGAGCCGCCTTCCCAGGCGGAGGACAATGCCCTGCACACCCGCCTTGCCCGGTGCCGCCTGGGAAGTCTGGAGCAGCCCGCCCGCTAGTCCGTGCCACCTTTACTCTAATTCTTAACCCGAATTAAATTATAGTCACCTCTTTGGTGACTATAATTATTGACTGGCCTTCTAAAGGCAGAAAATCCTACCGTTTCCAGATGTGATCAGAGCACACGCTGCTAGCAGCTTCTCAGTCTGCAATCTTCCCCCCTACAGCTTCTTCTAAGTCTTTAAGTTGTGCAGTCAGCTTGTTTATTTGATCTTTTTTCTGGATCCTAATGTATGTTTATATGGCTATGAATTTCTTTCTCTGTACTACCTTAGCTGTCTCCCAAATATTTTGATATCTTGTGTCATTTTCATTGAACTCTCAAAACATTTTGATTTGTTCCTTAATTTTCTCTTTGACTCAGTAGTTATTAAGTAGTGTACTGTTGAGTTTCCACATTTTGGGACTGTTACTGATTTTTTGCTTGTTGTTAAGTGTTAATTTAATTCCACTATGATCTGAGAAGATGCTTAGGATGATTTCAATACTCTTGAATTTGCTGATGCTGTCTTTGTGGCCTAAGATATTGTCTATCCATGGGAATGACCCATGTGGACTTTAATAGAATGTGTATTCTAGTTTCTTGAATAGCTCTGAAAATGTCCAGTAGTTCTAGTTTATTTATGTCTTAATTTATCTCACTTGTTTCTTTATTGATTTTCTGCCTGGATGATCTGTCAAGTTGAGAGTGTGGGGTGGTTGAAGTCCCCTACTATTACTGTGTTGCTCTTAATATATATTGCTGTAGCTCTTTCAGTGGATGTTTGATGTATTTGGATTGCCTCTATTTGTTTGCATAGATGTTAGTAATCATTAAGTCCATTTGATTGACTGTTCCTCTGAGAATTAAGTAATGCCCATCCCTATCTTTTTAAATTTTATTTATTTTAAGGTCTACCATGTCAGATATGAGCATAGTTGTTCCTGCCCTTTTTTGTCACCCATTGGTTTTTATGATAGTTTTCCATCCTTTCACTTTGAGTTTGTATTTGTCTTGTTGAGATAGGTGAGATTCCTGCAGACAACATATGGTTGGGTTGTATTTTCTGATCCATATTCCCTCTCTGTGCCTTTTAATAGGTAAATTCAGGTTATTGACACTTATTTATATTATATATTTAATGCCATTATTATAGAGTTTTAGAGTGTTCTGATATATGGCAAGTTTATGGTGATCTGATTGTTTATAGGGGAACTTTCAGAACTTCTTGCAGAGCCGGCTTGGTGATAGTTGATTTTTCAACTGTTGCTTGTCAGAGAAGGTTTTCATGCCTCCATCTAATTTGAATTATAGTATAGCAGAAATACAATAGTCTTGGTTGAAAGCCATTCAGCACTCAATAGATATCTTTCCATTCTCTTCTGGCCTTTAGAGTCTGTGTGGAGAAATCTGCTGCTAGTCTTACAGGTTTTTCTCTGTAAGTGACTCTGTTTTTCTGTTGCAGCTTTCAGGATCCTTTCTTTATTGGCATTCCTTTTCATTCTAAATATGATATTTCATGGTTTCTTTAAGTGTGGGTTAATTCTGTTTGGGACTCTCTGGGATTCTTGAACCTTTATGTCTTTTATGTTGTCTAGACTGTGGAAGTTCTCATCTATTATGTCTTGTAGAACTCTTAATTACTCTCCTGAGACTAATTAGAAACCATTTATAGTTATGGCCCTTAGTGTAACATGTTGTTCCTGACGCAAGAAGAGTTGTGGGAGTTGTGAGATTTCTGAGATCTTAGGCCCCTCCCCAATTACTCCTATTCTGGGAGTAATTATATAAAACACTGAAATTCCTTAGAGAAGAGCCAGTGGACTGAGTGGGAGTTCATACTGTAATGAGCATGCAGAGACAGGGTGTCATGTTGGCTTTATGCAGCTCTGAGCAGCAGGACCTTGATCATATGCAGTTGTTATGAGGTATGCAACAGTATGCAACAGAGACCATCCAAGACCAGTTCAGCCAAATTTAAGAGTCTTTATTCATCCAGTCAGCAACTACACTCATAGCTTAAAGCACTGCTCAGAGTGCAGTCCCGAGCTCAGTGTAGCACAATCATTTGTAGGCGTAGGTGGAGGAAGCAAGATAGGTAACAGTGCTGAGGCTGCCTGCTGTGATTCAGATGCTTTCCTAATTCAAGAACTGTTCCTAAGGACAATGTCAGACAAAGTAAGAATTACAAAAGTTGAATAAAGGCAAGAGACTGGCATACTTTAATGAAGACTCTTTGGTCACTACCAGGCTACCCCATCACCTGAGGTCCTACTCAAGGAGCCCTGGGTTTCCTACACAGACATGATGGGCCTAGACTCTAACAGATCCCTCTCTCCACTGTCACTGATCATCTCCATCAGGAACAACATAATGGACCCCCTTTCTGGGACCCTATAGGACCTTGCCCTCAGTGTGAAGCAACCCAGGTATCCAACAATAGATGAGTGGCTGAGCAAGCTGTAGTATATATACACAATGGAATACTTCTCAGATATTAAAAAATAGTGATTTCAATATTTTCAGCTCATCTTGGATGGAGCTTGAAGAAATCATGTTAAGTGAAATAAGTCAGAAACAGAAGTATGAATATGGGATGATCTCACTCTCAGGCAGAAGCTGAAAAACAAGATCAGAAGAGAAAACACAAGTAGAACCTGAACTGAAATTGGCGTATTTCACCAAAGTAAAAGACTGGGGTGAGTGGAGGGGAGAGTACAGGCCCTGGAAAAGGATGACAGAGGACCTAATGGAGGTTGTATTGTTATGTGGAAAACTGAGAAATGTTATGCATGTATAAACTATTGTGTTTACTGTTGACTGTAAAAGATTAATCACCAATAAAGAAATTAAAACAAAAAATCCATTTATAATAGCACACCTGTCATCCCTGAGAATTTTTGCAACTAGCATGCAGGTCTGCTTATAGACAGCTGTGACACAGGCAAAAGGATCTGCTCTTCATGAAGGCTTCTCAGAGCCATAGGACTGAAAAGTGGAATAAGTTTTTCCTGTGGAAAGACTGGTGGTGGGAGGGGGGTGGTGGGCAATGCTTGATAGGAGCTGCCATTTTGATGAGCTTGAATGTTGGATGAAGGCATCAAAAACTTAGATGGGAGGGGCACAATGTGCATCATGAGCAGTTTTCTCATGGAAAACCTTGGGGATGTCTAGAGCAACTCTCTCCCCTCAGATTCGTCAGTGTAAGCTCCCTAATGTGGGAAAGGGGTATAAATATTGATGACTGTAAACCCGATCGATTTGATGTGATCTGGGGCCCATAATTAGCTCAGGAGCCTGTGTGACCTCTGTATCCCTCTAGATCTGAGCTCATATTCTGTGGTCATGAGTAGGAACATTCCATGCTGCCCCAATATTGACCCATCTTTTTCAGGTGTATCATAGAGTGTGTTGTCCATTCTCCCTTCAGAGGATGGAAAATTCTCTACTATTGTTGATCCAAGTTGAGGGCAAGGTCCTATGGGGGCCCACAGAGGGGTCTATTGTGTTGTTCCTGATAGAAATGACTGGTAACAATCAAGAGAGGGTTTTATTCGAGTTCTAGGCCGATCAAGTCTGTTTGGGAATCTCAGGACTCCCTGACTAGGGCCCCAGCTGATGGAATGGCCTCATAGTGACTAAAGAGTCATTGTTATAGTATGCCAGCCTCTTGCCCTTCTTCAGCTTTTGCATTTCTTGCTTTGATGAGGTTAGTTTTGGAGTGAGTCAGAGAACTTTAATAGGAAGGGTATCTAAGTAGACATTATTTCATTATGCACTTTATACTGTCTCAGTACAGACTACTGTGTATTTTTGCTTTCAGGTATATATTTTGCCCTAATTTATGGATACATGTGAACATGTGTCTTATCTCATGGGACCTGGTCTATATCTAGGTTTGAGACTTTGTTCAGAAGTGAACCACCTGAAATGGAATTAGAGAATCCTATGAAAGGAAAGGTCTCACCCGAGTAATGAGGGTGAAGGGTTGACATTCCATGCTTGACATCTTTGGACACAGTCTGAAGTGAAGCATGCTGAGGTAGTACTCATTGCATTGATTAGGGTGGGATCAGAATATGCAATATCATTTGGTATGAATTGAGAGAAGCATTCAGGAAAGTGAGCCACACCTTAGAGGTTCCAGGACTGGGGGATGCTGGCACTTAGGCAGGGTGACTCTTAGCAAAGAAGGTAAACTACTGGTTCTCCCTCGATAGTTCAAGGCACTCAATGATATAGGCAAGAGACACCTGGGAGAACACTCTCATTTATTGGAAGGTGGGCTTGGGTTTAAGTAGGGATTCAGACAAAGAACATTTTTCAAATACATCAGAAATTACAGGTTTCTTAAAAGTCATATTTCCCCTATGGTAGGGCCTGGTATGACAAGAATTGATACGATACATAAAGGCCAAGGCAGTTATCCTCCGTGATGCAAACAGGTTAATTATCTAAGGCATTTGAGAGAAGCATAGGGGTTAAACCAGCAGGGTGAGATAGAAGATAAACAAGCTTGATGTAAATCAAAGACATCAAAGAATATAAGGAAATAGTGTTTTGGGGGCTTCAGTGACTGATGTCAGGGAGGTGTTTGATGGAGTATGTTCTCTTTAGTGATCAAAAGTGAGGTGGTTGTGTGAATTCTGGGTAACTATGTGGACTTTGAATGAAGCTTAAAGCAGGCAGCCATGTGGCCTGCAGTTATCAGGGAGAAACAGTGAGATCTCTGTGGGCTTGAGAGTCTGATAAAAGGAAACTGAGTCTGAGAGACATTTTCCCCTATGCTCATCTCTGTGAGAGAGGCTAACAAGGGGTTGTCTTTCCCAGACTTCCATCCAGGGATGGGGGGAGTTTCCCCTAAGCTCTACCAAGCTTACACATAGTCCCAAGAGGGAAATATAGGCTCTATTGAGGAAGCCGGAGGTTCTTGCTGTCTTAGGGTTTAAGACAGAAATAGCTAATTATTGCTGTAATCACAATGTTTGGCAGTTGGATTAACTTTGAAAAGTCCCTTTGTTAGGATCTGCTGTATCATACATACTATCACCATATTTTATGTCCTTTGACATTATTTCGGTGCTTCTGTTCTCCCTGGTCTAAGCGTTTAAGAGAATCAACATATTAAAGACTCAGCTTATGTATTAAAAAGACTCAGTCTGTGCCGGGAAATTGTGCAGATGCAGTCACATCTGCCATGTTGTCCCCTCAGGCTATTGCTAGTTCCCACGAGAGTTGGGACATTCCCAGGGTGCCTGTCCCGCCATGTTGTGCCCTCAGGGCATTGTCTATTCCCTGCGATATTTGGAGTGCTTTGGTTACTCCTCCCCCTTCTAATTCTCCTGAGAGCTATTCCCATAAAAGCCCTTCTTCTTCCACACCTCACTCTCTTGCCGGCCCTTCACTTCAGTGGTTAGACGCAGGGAAGGTTGCTGCATGAGGCAGCCATTTTTGCTACCTCCATGTGGCCCAAGCTGCTTCTCTGTCACCCAATTCTGAGGTGCCAGCACAAATAAAGATTTGTGTTCCCTCTTTGCTCCAGATCTCCTCTCTCTCTTTTCCACGGCTCAGCTCAACACCTGGCGCCCAACGTGTCCTGCACTCAAGCCCCACTGGGTGGCCCGGCCTGAGGTCTAGAAAGGTCGCCCAGACACAGGTAAGTGGCAGCTACCTAACTCTGCGGCCCTGCGTTTCCCCCCACCATGGGATTTTTTCCACTTTATGAGGAGGCGTCCCAGACATTCTATTCTTTTCTCATGGGACAGGCTCTCAATCTCAGAGACGCTTTAATTGGAGCTGCACCGTGGGTTCTCTTGGCTATGGTTGCAACTCTCAGGATATGTATAAGGCATCCTGCCAAAAGGTTAAGAGACCTTGAGGCTGAGTTACAAGAGTTAAAGGATATGTTCTCGGCGCTTAAACACCCTAAGCCTTTTGTTATCTGCCCCGAGAGTTCTGCTTCCACAGACACATGTTCGGTTTCTCCTGCAGTCACTACAGTGGCTTCCACTTCTGTGACTCCTCCCCCCTTTGATACCTCATCATTAAGAGACCTTGAGTCTGAGATACAAATGTTAAAAGAGATGTTCTCAGCACTTAACCACCCTAATTCCTCTACAGTTTGCCCCAAGAGTTCTCTTCCAGCAGCTCCGGCGGTGGCTACCCCAGCAGCCACTACCCCAGCAGCTTCCACTTCCATGACTCCTTCACCCACGTCATCAAACCAAGTCCACACCTTCCCAGTAAATATGGCCCCCATTAGACAAAACCCTCAGCTGTGGCATCCATACTTCTCCAAAGAACTCAGAGAACTCAGGCAGGTAGTGAAGGAGGATGGGTTCATGCCCCATGGACCAAGTTAGTTTTACGAGGCTTTTTCCAGCACCCTAATACCCTCCAAGATTGGAGGGACTTAGCTCATGCTGTGCTCCCAGACCCCCTCTACCTGCAATGGGAGGCATGCTTTCATGATGAATGCTCAAAACAATCCCAGAAAAATAGTCACAAACAGCTAGAATGGAATTTTAATGCATTGTTTGGAGCAGGAGAGTTTGAAACTGGAATTCAGCAGGCAGAAGCCAAGTTTCAACCGGTTATTTTGAATAGGTATGCATCTGCACAACACAAGCGTGGGAAAGGTTAACCCCATCCACAGGAGAGGCCTCTGTCCCCATTAACTCCATTCACCAAAAAACCGATGAATCCTTAGCTGACTTCATTTCCAGGGTGCAGTCAACCGTAGAGAGAAAGATTTATAATCCTGAAGTTCGTTCTCTCCTCCTGCGTTCTATTGTCTGGGATGGCATGATTCCAGAATTCCATCAGGCATGCCTCAGTCTTAAACACCAACAGCCAGATAATTGGATTCTAGCGACACAGAAACTTAGACCAGGCTCTTATGGGACACTCATTACGACACAGGCTTATGCAGCTACCCTACATAATCAAAACGGGGCCTGCTTTCAGTGCAGTCGCCAAGGGCATTGGCGTAACCAATGTCCAGATAAGCTGCAACTATGCCTCCAGTCAGGGCAACCATGCCTCCAGTCAGGGCAACCATGCCTCCAGTCAGGGCAACCCCAACTTTAGTCAGGGAGCCAGAGGCCATGAACACCTTGTCCTAGATGTCAGAAAGGTTTTCATTGGAAGAGAGATTGTTGGTCTAAGTTTCTTTCTTTCTTTTTTTTAAAAAATTTTATTTTTTATTTTTTTGAGAGAGATGCAGAGAGAGAGAGAGATGGAGAGAGAGAGAGAAAGAGAGAGAAACACCAGAGCACTGCTCAGCTCTAGCTTATGGTGGTGCGGGGGACTGAACCTGGGATTTAGGAGCCTCAGTAATGAGAGTCTGTTTGCATAACCATTATGCTGCCTCCCCCGCCACTGTCTAAGTTTCATAAATATGGCACGCCCCTGAATGGTACAAATTTGGGGCCTGATATTTTGTGGACCACTCCCGTTTTAGAATGAGGTCACCCTACTATGCCAGTAAGGATTGGCAATATTCCTTTTAAATGTCTGATTGACACGGGGACAGAAAAGATGATTTTAAGGCAAGCAGAGATTCCCCAAAATTGGGAACTCCTCCCAGGACCCAGTTTACACAGAATTGGAGCGTTGACCCAAGCCTTTCTAACATGAGATTCGCTCATGTGGGAAGACACTGAGGGGACTACCGGACACTTCTGCCCTTTGGTAGCTGATATTAGCACCAACCTACTGGGAAGAGATCTTTTGGAATGTCTTGATGTTAGGATGTCCACAGATGCCTCTGCAGAGCGTAACACCCGCTCCTGCGAGACTAGATCTAATCAGCACCCCGAATACTAACTGCCACTGTTCGTAACCAAACTCCCTGCTTAGACTGGCTTTCTAATGAGCCTGTCTGGGTGGAACAGTGGCCTTTGCCTAGGAATAAGCTAAAAATTTTAAAAGAGCTCGTCTGAGAGCAGTAATCCTTGGGACACATTCGTCATCCCAGAAGCCCATGGAATATTCCTGTCTTTGTGATTAAAAAGCGCTCAGGAAAATGGTGCCTCCTCCAAGATCTCCATGCGGTAAATAAAACCATGCAGGTCTGGGACTCCCTCCAAAGGGGTTTGCCTCTTGCTTCTGCAATTCCCTTGGGAATTCCAATCATAGCTATTGATATACAAGATTGTTTTTTCTCTATCCCCTTGCATCCGCAAGATTGTAAATGTTTTGCCTTCTCTGTTCCTTCTATTAATAACACTAGCTCTGCTGAAAGATTTGAATGGGTAGTGATGCCCCAGGGCATGGCCAATAGTCCTGCAATTTGTCAAGAGGCTGTTAAATCTGCCCTTTTCCCATATATTCATAAGGGCCTTAATGTTTTTCACTACATGGATGACGTCTTAATATGGGGAGAATTAGATACAGATCTCTGTGCCCTATGTGATTTTCTCATTCCTGCCTTAAAGAAAAGTGGCCTTAATGTAGCTCCTGAGAAGATACAGCTAATTCCTCCAATATCTTTCTTAGGTTCAGAGATTTCTCTAACTCAAATTTGTCCCTTAAAACCTAGTGTTACTTTTCCTTCTAACCTCACTCTTGCTTCTTTACAAAGTTTTCTTGGAAATTCAAAATTGGCTTAGACAGTATCTTTATCTGCCTACTAGCTGCCTCCAACCACTGTTTGACCTGTTAAAAGGAAACAAACAGCCCTCCTCAAAATGTAGGTTAATGCCTGAGGCCTCCTTGGCACTGGAAAGGGTTAACCAAGCCCTCCAGGACATGCACCTTGTTCGATTCTCTTCCTCCTCCTCGGTAAACCTTCTAATTTTTAAGTCCACCCCCACAGTAGTGGGAGCATTGTGGCAGAACCATGGGGCTCTCGAATGGCTTCACATGCCAGTAGGCGAAGCTCCAAGACTCCTCACTGAGATAGATGTGTTAGCATTCATGGTTCACCAAGGAAGAAATAGGTGTGTGCAGGTCTTAGGGAAAAAACTGGATTTAATTATTCTTCCCTTTTCTCTCACAGATACATAGTGGCTCATACACCATCATTCCCATTTTGCCATAAGCTTCGTGAGGTTTCCAGGACAAATAGAGAACCATTTTCCTTCTAATAAATTGATAGCTTCTTTACCTCTTTTGCCTCTACTAGTACCTAAACTTTTCTCTCGAGATCCCATCCCCTCTGCTCCTACAGTCTTCACTGATGGTGGAATAAAGGGAGCTGCTGCCCTTAAATATTGCCCAGACAAGCAATTCCCTAAACCTCTCTTTACTGAGCTTCCTGATAATTCCCCTCAGTACAAAGAACTTTATGCTGTTTTTCTTGCATTAAAAGCTGTACCAGTATCCTTCAACCTTTTTTCTGACAGTGTGTATACTTACTTCCATGGTTTGCTCATTCTTATGTGAAAATTGATGATAACCCACTTTCCCCTCTCTTGATTCAAATCACCTCTATGCTCTGTTCTCGAACCCAACCACTGTATGTTCAACACCTTCAGCCCCACAGCCCTCTTCCTGGTTCCCTGTCTGAAGGGAATGCTACAGCTGACAGCCTTGCCTCCACAGGAACTCTCCTAGTCTCTGTCTCTGATCCTGCTGACTTTCATTTCCTAACCCATGTTAATCTTAAAGGCCTTCGAGCTCGATTTCCTGATGTTCCTTTACCACAGTTGAAACATATCCTTGCTACATGTTCTTCCTGTGAAAGTCTCATAAAAACACCTGCTATTCAAACTCTTGGGGTTAACCCCTGAGGCTTATAAGCCAATGCTCTTTGGCAGATTGATGTCACCCACATACCAAACTTTGGCAAACAAAAATACGTGTTTGTCTCAATTGAGACCTTTTCTAAATTTATGTGGGTGACAGCTCAGATGGGAGAAAGCTCTAAAAAGCTTATAAGCCATATGCTCTCCTGTTTTGTTGTAATGGGCTCACATGTTCAACTGAAAACTGACAATAGGCCTACGTTTACCAGCAAACAATTCAAAGATTTTTGTTCCCTCTGGAACATTACTCATACCACAGTCATTCCCTATAATCCACAGGGACAAGGCATTGTCGAGAGGGCCCATCAAACCCTTAAGGCTCAATTGAATAAAGATTAAGGAGGAATGTACCCCCCAATATCCAGCTAGCAAAAGCCTTAACTACATTAAATCTCTTTAATATTTACAATAACTCGGACCTACCTCCTATTATTCTTCACTGGCAAATACCATCTACCCTCCCAGGTCAAATGGAAAGGTCAAATGGAAAGTCCCACTCGATAAAATTTGGAAAGGGCTTGACCCCCTATTGACCATGGGGAGGGGTTTTGCATGTGTTTTTCCACAGAATTACTCCAAACCTGTCTGGGTTCCTGCCTGCCATATCCGACAATACCCACATGATGGCACTGCTATCCCTGAAGAACAAGAAATACTACAAGAGGAGTAGATGCAGGATAAATCCCAGGACACATAATACAATATGGCAGAATCTGGAAAATCTGGCTCACAGAGCCCTCTCTCCTACTCTGGATGTCTTATGTTATGACTGGCCAGTTGTGATTTGTGAGTGAGTGTGTTGAATGACCAAAAATTTTTGTATGACCCATCTGCTCAGAGTACTCTAAAAGGTAATTGACTTTATATAAAAATGCTAGATGCAGGCAAAGTTTCTGGAGATATCCAGAAACATTCCAAAAAAAATTTTTTTCTCTCTTTTGATTTTTATATATAAGTCTTGGTATATATGTAAAGTGCTTAGTCTTAAACTGTGTAAGTAAAGACGGATATAAATTTGTTTTTAAAATGATATGTTTTTATAACAAAAGTTTTTCTCCTCCTGTGTGTTATAACTAAATGTTTATAGGTATATTTTGAGTTTGGTAAATACTAACTTAACGGTTAAAAGTGTAACCTTGAAGCTACATTACTACCAGGCAAGGTAAAATTAATTTGCTAAAAGTAACTAACTATTTAAGGTAAAGTCTAAATATTCGTGACAATATATCCCCCAAACTAAAATGCAAATTCTCTATACAGGGTGCTTTTGGAGAGCCCCCAAAAGTGCCCTGTAAACTATCTTGTGAAAATTAATCCACAACAGATCTGGCATCAGTCTGGCACTGTAAATGTTAAAACCATTGTCACTAACATGCATTAACTCTCTAAGTAACCTGAGTCTGTTTGTAGTCCAAAGTAAAAATAGTTAAAAAATCAAAATATATATTTTAACAAAAATTGGTCTGAAGATCCTGCCATAGAGCCTTCTATGAGAGGTCACATTAGATGACCTTTAAACAAAATCATAAAGATATTTAAACCAATTATAATCATCAAGTATCAATTATAGTAAACCTCTAAGTTGTTACAAGTTTTATTTTTTTCACAAATAAGTGATTACAGCTATCAAGCCTTCATCTGAAGAATCATCTCTTCATATGATTATGTTTCTTTCACAGGAATCCCGGAAAAAAACATCTGGACCCCTACACACCCTGACATCACCCACTAGATGGCACGACTACAGTGGCGCACCCCCCGAAACCCTAGATGTCACCTGACGCGATCTGAAGAATCTGATTCATAGACTACAAGGACAGAACTTTTTTACTGCCTGTCTGCCTTTCCGGATTCTGCTTTCCTTGTCACATTTTGGTGGTTCCAGCTCACTCTCTACAGAAAAGCAGAATTCCAGCGGCTGACCTTCCTCATACAGTGTTTCATCCCCTGCCATTTCTCCCCCAGTCACCTAGTTTGGACTGAGACTTCTATTGGACTTGCTGGTATACCCTTTGGACACTTTAGACAATTTTACAGCAGCTTCCTTCCCTTCATGCTGCTGTTTTTTCATAGACTGACCCTGAGTAGTTCATAGACTTTACAGACTGTTGCCTTGAGGACTATACAATGCCAAATAGCCCCTCTGCTTGGCGGGCCATGCCCCCCCTCCTACAGGTCCTTCCCTTTGAGGCAGGAAACACCTCCTTATTACGAACCCTTTCCCCCCCCTCCCCTGGAGACAGGGAACATTCCTTTGCGCACAAATCCTTCCCTTGACATCACACTGGCTTTTACTGCTACCCTACTTGTCCCTTCCCGTTTTATTATATCATTCAGGTTTATGCCCAAAAGGTTTCTGCTCACCCCTACACCACTATTCCTCAGTCACAGATGGAGTCTTTTACAGACATTGACCAATCTTAATGCAATGACTAGATAGAAAGATAGGGAAAGATGCAGAAAAATTGTGAGGAGATGGTGGAGCCTGGCAGAGCTTAACCTATGAGATAAGTCCTTCCAGGTAAGTCTCTCTCTCTACAGAGGGGTTGAGCACAGGGGGGACACATAATCTCACAAGGTTGGCGACCATGTAAGTCTTCCCTCCCCCACAAAAACGTTCTACATCTTCCCACCTGAGTATGGCATTCCTTAAAAACATTTAAGCCATCTCCACTCTAAATTTTCTATACTGTGGCCATTAGATAAAAGGAAATGGGGAGATGCTGGGAAATTGTGCAGTTGCAGTCACATCTGCCATGTTGTCCCCTCAGGTTATTGCTAGTTCCAGCGAGAGTTGTAACATTCTCGGAGTGCCTGTTCCCTCAGGGCATTGTCTATTCCCTGCGATATTTGGAGTGCTTTGGTTACTCCTCCCCCTTCCCATTCCCATGAGAGTTATTATCCTACCCTGGAGTGCTATGGTTACTCCTCCCCCTTCCAATTCTCGTGAGAGCTATTCCCATAAAAGCCCTTCTTCCACACCTCACTCTCTTGCTGGCCCTTCACTTCGGTGGTTAGAAGCAAGGAAGGTTGCTACATGAGGCGGTCATTTTTTCTACCTCCATGTGGCCCAAGATGCTTCTCTGTCACCCAACTCTGAGGTGCCAGCGCAAATAAAGATTTGTGTTCCCTCTTTGCTCCGGATCTCCTCTCTCTCTTCTCCACGGCGCAGCTCAACAAGTCTGTACTTTAAAAAGTTTGAGGCAGGGAGTCGGGCTGTAGCACAGCGGGTTAAGCGCAGGTGGTGCAAAGCACAAGGACCGGCATAAGGATCCCGGTTCGAACCCCAGCTCCCCACCTGCAGGGGAGTCGCTTCACAGGCGGTGAAGCAGGTCTGCAGGTGTCTATCTCTCTCTCCTCCTCTCTGTCTTCCCCTCCTCTCTCCATTTCTCTCTGTCCTACCCAACAACGACAACAACAATAATAACTACAACAATAAAACAACAAGGGCAACAAAAGGGAATAAATAAATAAATAAAATAAATATTAAAAAAAAGTTTGAGGCATTCAATCAGTTTTTCCCCTCTCATATTACTTGGTGATTTATGACTACAAATTAATAGGAGTGTACATAAACACCATTCCCACCACCAAAAGACTGTGTCCCATCCCACCCCCACCTCCACCCTATGAAGTTGAACATCCACCCTCACCCTCAACCCAGGGTTTATACTTTGGTGCCCTACTCCAAATTCAGTCTAATCCTGCTTTGAGTTTCCCTTTCTGTTATTCTTTCTCAACTTCTGTTTATGAGTGGGATCATCTTTATCTTTCTCTAGTTTTGTTTTCTTATGCTACAATTTATGTAGTCTATGTTTTTGGTGGATATTTGAGTTAAAGATAGGATTTTTAGTGATTTTTTTCAGTCTCTTTCTTGGCAGGGCACACAATGGACCCTGGTGATGGCATGTGGAGTCTTTACCTTGTCCAGTGACATCAGGAGAATTGTGTTGGGCCTGGCCTGCTCTACCATATATGTTTCGTGTTATAGTTCCTCCCACACCGTCTGAATTGGAAATGTCCATTTCTTGGTTCCTATTTGTCTTTATTTCTTGCTGAAGTCTCAGTTCTCGCTTACATATCTTCTTAAAGCAGTGTCTTTAGTGCTAGGATTTTGGCATTTCTGTAAGAAGTCCCTTCCCTCCAATCCTCTGCTTAGTTCTGGTTACCAGTTACAAGTTAAACTTGACAATTAAAATGGCTGTCAGTAGTACCCCAAATTCAAATCTCTTCAATCTGAGAACTGAATTTTACCTGTACCTTGTAGCCAAAGAGTGTAGTTGCATTTCTGTGCTATTTAACCTGAGGGCTTGGTAGCACTGCTTCTGTTCCCTCACCAACGTCTTTGTGCATTTCACTCCCTTCTTTGGCAGTTCCATCCTTCTCTCAGACTAACTTTGCTTACTCCTCAGTAGAGGTGGCTTTGGCAGAGGTGGAGCATAAGGACCCCTGTGACTGGAAGCTGTACTAAGTGGCTTAGAGGAGAATTATAGGCCTTGGGCTTTACTCAAAGGGCTAATTTCTGCTAGGAGAAAGCTTAATTGGAGATTAGAGCAAATGTCAAAGTAGAGTCCCTTTCCACTCTCTGTGTCAATATTTCTTCTACAACAGCCCTGACAGATGACTGGCCTCTGGATTGCTCATTCTATTGTGAAACATCATCCTTGTTTCTGAAATTATACAGACATTTTTAAAACATTGATACATTTATTGTGTGTATTCTTTTTAAATTGCTTTATTAGGAAAATCACAAATTACAGGACAGTTGTCCTATTGGCACAATCTCCCATTTTCCATGACAAATGTTCATTTTTCCTCCAAGATGAAGCAAAGGAAATGATTTCAACAGTAAGAGTTAAACAATACCAATCTTTAACTGCTCATCTGTTGCCTTCAAGTGTATTCTTAATCTTTTCTATTCCCAAAACCTCTAGTTTCTTTAATGGTGTTTTTAACATGACCTTTTTATCCAGACTTTAACATTTTTCACTTCAGCTTTGCCATTAAGCAGACTTTAGTTCTGAACTTCTTTAGCTGTCTAAATTCGATGGATACTTATTTTCATCCTATAAACATTTTTTTTTTTAAAAAGGTTCTTTTTGCTGGGGTTTATAAAATCAGCAGAGGGGGCTGGGTGGTGGCACACCTGGTTAAGTGTACATGTTACAGTGCACAAGGACCCAGGTTTGAGTCCCCAATCTCCACCTGCAGATGGAAAAGCTTTGTGAGTGGTGAAGCAGTTGTCTCTTTGTCTCTCTCCCTCTTTATCTGCCCTATCCCCTCTCAATGTCTCTCTGTCTCTATTCAATAATTTATTTATTATGTTTTTAAATCCACAGTAATCCAGATTTATTATGTTTTTAAATCCACAGTAATGAAATTGATAAAAGGAGGAAAAGATTTAACTAGCCATGTGGCCAGCGTGGGTCATAAAACCCTAATTGTACGTGTTCTTTGGCTTCTTTTGTTCTTTTGTTCTTTTGTCAGCTTCCAAGACACATGTGTCCCAGAGGGATGGAAGGAGAGGCAAGCCAGAGAGCTATGCTGCAGAAACAGCAAGGGAGAGGCAAAGAGGCCAGAGAATAAAAGAGAACTATTTCCAGCAGATTTTCCCTTAAATCCCTTTAGTTACATAGTATGTGAATTCTGCCATATGCTAATGATGGCTGATGTCCACTAATCATGTCCGTTTACCCCAGACTTCCTCTTGTTTACAGTCAATAATGCATAATATTCCTAACACTCATCAAACTTACATTCTCTCACTTGTATAACAGTGTCTAAAACTGTACCTACCTTGGTAGGGTAGTTGTGTTGCTTGAGTGGACCAGAAGAGATATAAAATAGTCCACCTTTTGCACCCCATAATGACCCTGGGTCCATACTCCCAGAGGGATAAAGAATAGGAAAGCTACCAGGGGAGAGAATGGGATATAGAGTTCTGGTGGTGGGAATTTGTGTGGAGTTGTACCCCTCTTATCTTATGGTTTTTGGTCAGTGTTCCCTTTTTATAAAAAAATAATAATAAAATAGTGCCTGACACATGCTAAATCTATAAAAATGTGAATTCATATGTGGAAGGTGAGGGTCTTTGTCAAAAACAACTCACTTGATGTATTAACAACTAAAAATGAATGTTCTCTCCATTCTGTTCATTAACTTTCTACAGAGATCCATTTATTTGTTTTCTTAAATTGTTTTATTTCTTTTATGAGAGAGAAAGAGAGAGTCAGATTCCAGAGCACTGCTTATAATAGTGCCAAAAACTGAACCTTAGACCTCAGAGCATCCAGGGGCTGAGTGGTGGTACACCTCATTAAGTGCATACATTACAATGTGAAAGGACATTATAATGTTCAAGCCCCCAGTCCCTACCTACAGGAGGAAAGCTTCATGAGTGGTGAATTAGTGCTGCAGGTGTCTTTCTGTCTCTCTCCCTCTCTATCTCCCTCTTCCCTCTTAATTTCTAGCTGTGCCTATCCAATAAATAAAGATAAATAGGAAGAAAACAAAAAAGAAAAAAAGAGAGACCTCAGAGCCTTAGGCAAAAATGTCTTTATGCATAATCATTGTGTTATCTCCTCAGCCTTTTATTTATTTATATCATAATTCCAGTGCATGTTTTCTGTAAGTATAGATAGAAAAAATAAGCCAATGAACAAATGTTTTCTTTTATATTTATGCTGATAAAAATCTAAATAAATCTATATATATATTTAAACCTAATAACTTTAATTGATAAAAATTTTACATAAATATCACAGCATAAAATAGCCAGCAAATTATAAAAATAATGTGCCAAAGAAATTCAGAATAATTCACATTTTACTCACTGAACCCTTCAATGGATGGTTCAGTAGTTTGGGGTTAGGGGTTGGAGGGTCATCACTGGAGAGATCTGCAAGGTTAACAGGAGTTGTGTAAGGCCCAGGCAAGGGAAATGATGGTAAGGAAATGGGAAGACTTGAAAGGGTAGGTGTCCTGCATGGAATTCTAGAGAAGTAGTGCTGTTTATGTCACAATTTTTTTCTTCATAAATTTCATGATAGCATTGTAAAATTTCATTTATTTGGTGTCCTAATTTTGTGAATTGGTCAACATTTAGGTCCATGCTCTCTGGCTCTAACATAGCAGCATTTACTTTTGAGTTAACTTTCTGTGTTCTTCAATTCTTTCTTTCTCCCAAGTGATTCTGTTCTTCTTGCTATTAAATATTCTTTCATTAGCTCTCTCTCAACAAATTCCATTACGTCTTCAAAATCTTGCATTTCAACATCTAAATTACGTAAATTCCACAAGTTCTTCATTTACAACTTCAATAGGTCCATCTTTCTCAAACTCTTTGAAATTATTTACAAAACATTTTAGGCATTTTTTCCATATGTCTTACATAAACTTTTTTGTCACTTCTGTCCAAGCTGATTTAATGTTCTTTATATAATATAAAACATTGTATGATTTCTAAAAACTGTAAAGGGTCACTTCACCATTTTCTACTGCTGCTGCTACTTTTGGAAAAACAGAGCATGTAAATGGTATGTTTAAATGTAGCTATAACCACCCTCCTCCCATTGTAACAAAGCAGTTGTCTTTTTTAAAGTAGATATATTTTTTAAAGTAGATACCTTTACATCTGGGTGTAGATAACTGAGGTGTCAGGAGTGGCCTGGAATATTGTCAAGCAGGAAAAATTAAGACGGATTGAGGAGTCATTGAAAGAGAGAAAAATAGACACCAGCAAACATGCTTCACCACTCCAGCTTTCCCTCTGCAGGTGGGAAAAGGAGGGCCAGGAGAGCAAATCCGGAGGGCCCTGAAGAGCAAATCCACCTAGGTTATTCTAGCCAGAAAGTCAATGAAGAGAAGAAAAAGAAAAGGCACCAATCTAGAAGCAGAAAGGAAAACATAAATGAAGTATGATCCAGAGCCGGGGGTGGGGTTCTCCTTTTATCCTCAGACAATATAAATAGACTTAGTTACTAAAAATGCCCTATAATTTTTTTTTTAAAAAGATAAGATGTTCCTAAGAAGTGAACATTCCATCATTTGTTAGAGAAAGCTATTCTCATAGTTTTCAGTATCTATTGTCCTCACTTGATTAGAGGGAAAATCTAACTCACATAACCAGTACTATAAATATTAACAAAAACATTATCTCATTCTGGGTTATTGTGCAAGGTAACATATGCACTTAACTGAGAGCATCACTGCCCAGATCTGACAGAAGTGACAGATAGAAGATAGAAGTGACAGACTCTATTGCTAGTATTAAAAAAATATTATGAAATTATGAAATATTATGAAATAATATTATGAAATTAACTATGTAATGGCACAGATAAATATTCACTTGAATGGGTGTCACATTTCTTTAGATTAAAAATAACTGTAAAATTTACATACTGGAACAGTTATGAAAGAAGTTAAAGATTTCAGTGACAAATATCATTTGATCTGAAAAGAAAGGAAGGAAGGAAGGAAGAAACACAGAGAGAGAAAGAACTGATAAATGGAGGGAAAAGCTAAAACTTATTTTATAACTAGGTATGTGCAATGGACTATGCATTCTGCAATGGATATCAACATGTTACTGTTTAAATGTGATGAGGTACTCTGGGTAAGATTGATAGTCATAAAATACCACAAATAAACTAGGATTTTGTACATTATCTGTGACAGTGTCATACAGGTCAGTAGGATTTTCAGAGTTCTTTGGAGGAGGCACAAGTAATGACTTATCTCCACGTGTGTACATTCCAGTAAGTACTCGGACATAATACATATGCTTTTTCCCATTTATGTCTGGTCTGGAGTATAGATCATTTGCTGAATAACTGGCATTGACAGCAAAATATGTTCCTTTTCCATATTTTACAGCTGTGAGGAGAAAACAAAGGATTTTATTTTGTTATTATTATTACCAAGGTTATTGCTGGGGATTGGTGCCAGCACTATGAATCCATAGCTCCCTGCAGCCGTGTTTTCCTTTTTTCATTTATTTCT
This sequence comes from Erinaceus europaeus, assembly GCF_950295315.1. Lineage (NCBI taxonomy): Eukaryota > Metazoa > Chordata > Mammalia > Eulipotyphla > Erinaceidae > Erinaceus > Erinaceus europaeus. Next base: position 79,540,356 of record NC_080170.1, read on the forward strand.
GATTTTTATTAGATAGGACAGAGAAATTGAGATGGCAGGAGATAGAGAAAGGGAGAGAAAGAGATACACTTGTAGACTCGCTTCACTACTCATGAAGAAGACCCCTGCAGGTGGGGAGCAGAGGCTCAAACCTGGGTCCTTGCACTTAGGAATGTGTGTGCTTAACCAGGTATGCCACTTCCCAGCCCTTTACTTTTATTTTTTTTAGACCACAGTACTGCTCAGCTTTGTTTTATGTTAGTTTTGAGGATTGAATCTGGAGTGTCAGATTCTAGTTGGACACTAGTCAGAGCATGTAAATAGTATGTTTAAGTGTAGCTATAACCATTCCCCTCCCATTGTAATAAAGCAGTTGTCTTATTAAAAGCAGATATCCTACCTTTACATCTGGGTGTAGATAACTGAGGTGTCGGGTAGCCTGGAGTATTGCCAAGCAAGAAAAATTAAGATGGATTGGGGAGTCAGAGAAAGAGATAACGGCTCAGTTGGTAGGTGACATAATTTACCTACCAAAAGGCTAAGGTTCAGTTACCAACAGGTCAGGTCATATGATTCAGTAATTTCTGGTATCACTCTAAATCCTCTTTTTAAAATATCATTGATTTATAATATAATAAAATTTTGTGTAAAGCACATTTTCACACCGATATATGTGTGGCAGCTTCATAGTATCCTCACACCAAGTTCTAGTGCTGTTCTCATTATCAGATTGACTTCCTTTATACTTTTTTCCTCCTCTGACAAACATCCTATTTTTCTAAGAGCCTAATGACTATTTTTGTCTGACTTTTTAGCTCCTACTTTGATTACTTAAAGGTCCCATACATTGGATATGCTCCTTCTATTCTCAGTTTATTGAGAGATGTTGAATATTTTCTATTATCTTTTGAATATCATTAAATGTTGTTCTCAGAGTCTGTTTAAGTGATTATATGATTTTCTTTCTTTTCTTAATTTGCATTACTGAACTATCCTAGAGTATCCTTGAAATGCTCTTTGTTCCTTTCTGTTGCTTGTTCTCTCTCTTTACCTCCTCATATACATGGAATCTTTCTTCTTCTATGGAGTCTGATACTTCTTATAGGCTTACATAATTTTTCCTTAATCTTATTTCTCCTCTTCCACTTGAAACATTAGTGGAATTTCATCTGAAATTTCACTGATTCTTTCCTTCACAAGGTCAAGCCTATTTGTTATGCTTTCTGGTGAATTTATTGTTGGTGTTTTCCATATTTTCCATATTACACCATGTCTATTTAGATTTTTTTATATAACTTCAATTGCATTGGTGAAGAACTCTTTTGTTTCTACATTGCCTTTACTTTTTCATTAATGTTTTATATTATGTTAGAGTAAATTTGACATATCTAATTTTTTCATAACAGCTATTTTAAATTCACTATCCATTAGACCCTACATTTCTTTTTAAAAAATTTTATTTATTTTTTCATTCCCTTTTGTTGCCCTTGTTGTTTGATTATTATAGTTATTATTGTTGTTGTCATTGTTGTTGGATAGGACAGAGAGATATGGAGAGAGGAAGGGAAGACAGAGGGGGAGAGAAAGATAGACACCTGCAGACCTGTTTCACTGCTTGTGAAGCGACTCCCCAGCAGGTGGGGAGCCGGGGGCTTGAACCGGGATCCTTATGCAGGTCCTTGTGCTTTGCACCACATGTGCTTAAACCCGCTGCGCTACCACCCAACTCCCTAGACTATACATTTCTATGTCACATTAATTTTGATGCTTTTCCTTTCTCAGGATTCTGCCACAGGTTTTAACCTTTTTTTTTTTTCTAGCACTTAGTATGTGGGTCTAGTTCTGGAGGCCTTTTACCTTTTAAAAACTTTGAGTTTATGGTGGAAAATTAGGCAATATGTGAGTGTGTGTTTATGGTTTGTATGTGAGAGAGTACGTGTGTGTGGTGAGGTTGGGGAGTAAGTATGTGAGTATATATGTACTTGCATGGGAAAAAGAATGTCCTTCAGTAACAGCTTCTCCCTTTCTGTCTGGTCCTACTCTCAACCTGAGGACAAAAATCTGTGTTCTGAGAATCCTCCACCAAGTCCAGTCACAGGATTTTTTAACTGGAAGGAGGCTCACTATGCAACTATATTTCTGCGGAACACTAAGGAACAGAGAACAGTGTATTCAAAATGCCACTCCTTTAACTGCTATAATTACTGAGGTTCACTATCTGGTCATAATACCCAGCTTCAGGAAGCTGCAAGGTGTCCCTCTTTTCTTTGAAGGAGATCACTGGAATGCTAGAGATTGTTGTAGCCAGAATCCTGATCCTGTTCTTGCTTTGTCTCAAATTCAGACTGCCAAGACTCTTCACCCAATTGCAGTTGTGGTTGAAATTCCAACCTCTCTCTCCTTATCCCCCTAAAACCATGAGCTTTTAGATACCCAGATTAAAAAATGAATGAGCAGTGGTCCGGGAGGTGGTGCATTGGTAAAGCTTTGGACTCTCAAGCATGAGGTCCCGGGTTTGATCCCCGGCAGCACATGTGCCAGAGTGATGTCTGGTTCTTTCTCTCTCCTCCTATCTTTCTCATAAATAAATAAAATCTTTAAAAAAAATGAATGAGCATTGATTGAATTAACAACCTTACGTAAAAAGTTGATATCATCTGCATGAGACATTTACTTGTTTCTAGTTGTGCTTTAATGGGATTTCTTTTTATCTCATGTGGTTTTTTGTGTTGTTTTATTAGTGTATCCCCTTATATTTTTATTTTAATTATTTAATTAGTTTATTTTGGATAGAGACAGAGAGCAATTGATAGGGGAAGGGGAGATAGAGAGGGAAAGAGAGAGATACCTGCAGCACTATTTCACTGCTGTGAAGCTTTGTCCCTGCAGGTGGGGACCAGGGGCTTGAATCTGGGTTCTTGTGCACTATAATGTCTGCACTCTACCAGATACAACACCACCAGGCTCCAGTATATCCCTCTCTAAAATCTTTTAATTTCCATGCCCGTAATTGCTTAAAAAAAAAATTCCTCAGGAGTCAGGCAGTAGTGCAGTGGGTTAAGTGCATGTGGCTCAAAGTGCAAGGACCAGAGTAAGGATCCCTGTTCAAGCCCCCGGCTCCCCCCCTTCAATGGAGTTGCTTCATAGGCGGTGAAGCAGGTCTGCAAGTGTCTTATCTTTTTCTCCCCTTCTCTGTCTTCCCCTTCTCTCTCCATTTCTCTCTGTTCTACCTAACAATGATGACATCAGTAACAACAACAACTACAACAACAATAAAAAACAACAAGGGCAACAAAAGGGAAAATAAATAAATGAATATAAAAATATAAAAAATAAACAATTCCTCCACTTCAGAAGTCCAGTCTATCCCTTTTTAGATGAAACATAGTGAATGAAACCTTGAATCTGGCTTTAACATGGCCACTAACCACAAGGAAACACAATATAATTCACCTGTTTCTATCTGAGTTATTATAACTGACATATCATTTGAAGCAGATAGATGACTTCTTTCTTACCATGCTTTCCAGCATAACTGCGATTAAAGCCCATTGTATTGACGAATGGCACTGAGTCAGCATCTGTCCCATGAAAGAGCTGCTTCTCATTTGCTATTTGGCCATTCTTGGCATCCATGGTTTTTTTCTGTGTCTGGTAGCTATTCCAGAGAATGGTATTCTGAATTCTCTCAATCTGAAAATCAAACAAGAGATATAATCTACCAGTGACAAGATAATGTGGTACAAGTGAAAAATAATAACCATTTCTCATAAGTACAAATCACAATGGCTGCATTATATATAACATGGTAATTTTCTGTATTCAGAAATATTTTTAGGTCTATGTTTCACAAATGGACACTAGAGAGAATGCCAATTTAGCTTTAAATTCCATCTGAGATAGGTTAATGTTTAGAATCTTAGGTTCTCATCACATGACCTTGACTAATAAAGTCTCCCTAGCTTCTGTGCCCTCTCTCTCTCTCTCTCTCTCTCTCTCTCTCCTCTCTCTCTCCTCTCTCTCTCTCTCTTTCTCCTTTTCTTTCTTTTTAATGAGAGATACAGAGAGAAAGATATGGAAAGAATGAGATACCAAAGAACTGCCCAGCTCTGGCTCATGGTGATGTCAAAGATTGAACCTGGGACCTCAAAGCCTCAGTATGAAAGTCTTTTGCATGACCATTATGCTCTCTCCCCTGCCCTAGTTTCTGCTTTCTACTTTCACACTAGAAATGATCCTGGTCCTGATTGTCTCCTCTATCTTTCTGAATTCTTATTAAACTAAGCATGTTCTAACAGAGAAGAGTAGGGTGTCTTGGAAGAAGGGAGAAATAATATATGAGAAGTCATTTCTGCTGCACTTGAAAGAGTAAGGCTTAAGTCCTGGTTGTGGTAATCTGACTACAGGACAAAGTAGCCTTGCTCTGGCCAGAATCTGGAAAGTGACATCTACAGTGTGGCAGAAACTCCTTAGGTCCTGGATTGTAGGACCTAAGATGAATCAGACAAACCTAGATTCTACTAGAAAAATGACTTGGACTATTCTGAAATGACATGGAAGCATACAAAATACAAACGAAGAGGAAGAGATTTTTTGTACACCTATGTTCATTGCACTGATATTTTCAATAGGCTAATATGGAAATAGCGTAAGTATTCAGTGACAGATGAATGGATAAGGAAGTTGTGGTATAGGTACACAATGGAATATTACTCAGCTATAAGAAAGATTAAATCTTCTCTTTTGCTACAAAAGAATTGGAGTGGTTCAAGTTAAGTGAAATAAACTAGAAGTAGAAGGATAGATACCAGTAAATCTCACTGAGAGATGAATTTAAGAAAATACATACATATGGGTTGAGCCCACCTGCATGTTAGCTGTCAGGCTCAGGCAAAAATTAGTGAAGTTCTGGGCCCCTTGGAATATACTTAAAATAGACTTCTTGGCTTCTTACAACATAAAGACCTCAAATCTTATCTGCTATACTCTTACTTTTAGGTTCCTGATTATTAAATAGTTTGTTCTGCTTTATATCTTAATGCTTTTCAGCCACCAAGTTTCAGATGCTACCATAATGCCAACCTGACTTCCCTGGGCAGATGACCTCACCAATGTGTCCTGAAACCACACCTTCCCAAGCTGGGAGTATGGATTGACCTGTCAATGCCCATGTCCAGTGGAGAAGCAATTACAGAAGGCAGACCTTCTATAATCATAAAGATCTTTGGTCCCATATCCCAGAAGGATAAAGAACAGAGAACCTTTCAATGGAGGGGTTGGGATACAGAACTATTGTGGTGGAAATTGTTCCCCTCTTATCCTACAATCTGTCAATCATTATTAAATCACTAGTAAAAAAAAAAAAAAAGAAAAGAAAATACAGGTCGAAACTTGTGGAATATTTCAGCAGATCCAAGAACTCAAAGGACAGGAAGAGGCAGGAAGGCTTATAGGGGACTTGGGGGCCTATGGCACACAGGAGATATGAAACTACCTCTGAGACATCACCAGTCTTGTAAATAAACACTTTCTTTTTGAAGTTATTGAAAAAAGCATCAAAGCAATAGTGCATATAAATAAAACAAGAACATGATTTCAAAAGGCAATACTAATATTTAACAGCTATCAAAATAAGTGAGTTGAAGTAGGAAAGCACTTGGGTTCAGTGAAGAAGAGAACTCTTAATCTGTAAATAGTGAGTTAGAAATAAGAAATCCTAATACCAAGAGTCTCCACTTCTCTTTGTAGTAGTTGTTTCAAAGTTCTATTGTTGACTTTTTATTATCTTGCTACACAAAGCAGGTATGTGTCATTGGCATCCTAGTTTCATACTGGAAAATGTTATGCTATAATAACTAGTATAAGAAATTCAATCTGAATATCTTAATAATTAATGATAATATGAGTAGAATCTAAAATCATTATTACTAAGTATTACTAGTTATAATATATATATATATTAGAAAGGGAATATATATATGGAACTAAATGAAAATCTCCAGGGTCACCAATTTCTTTCTTTTTAAAGTCTTTTTTTATCATCTTTACTTACTTATTGGATAGAGACAGCCAGACACCAAGAGGGAAAGGTGCAATAGAAAGGGAGAGAGACAGAGAGAGAAACCTTCTTCACCACATGCAAAAGTTTCTCCCTGTAGATGTGGATCCTTGTTCCTTGTATTGTAATATGTACACTCAACCAGGTGCACTACCACCTAGCCCCTGGGATCACCTATTTCTACCACTAAGAGCCATCATGAGAGCAGAAGACTTACCTTCTCTATTTTGAAGTTTACACAGGTCTGATTAAACTTGCTTGCCACAGTCATGTACTCTGGATCTGAAGGCTGGAGTGAGACCACAAGAACATTCTGCTGATTCATATCTCTCCAGTGTGCAGGAATTTCTACTGCAAGGTAGATATTTGAGAGACCCTCTCAACTGGGAGCTCATCTACACAGTCCATGTTATAGGTAAGCTTTGAAAAAGTGAATATATCATCTTTGTTCCTATCTGAGTATAAGTACTTGAGAATATTTATCTTAAAGTGTCTCTTCAAAGTGAGGACCAGAGACAAACTATACCAGGGTCCTTCCTAATGCTTCTTTAAAAAAAACACTGTGGGCCAGGCAGTGGAGCACCCAGTTGAGCATACTTATTATCATACAGTAGGACCCAGGTTTAAGTCCCCGGTCCCAGTTCTCATCTGCAGGGAAGAAGCTTCTCTAGTGATGAAGCAGGGTTGTAATGTTTCTCTTTCTTCCTCTTTATCTCTCCCTCCCCTCTCAGTTTCTCTCTGTCTTATCAAAACAAGCAAAAAAGGAAACAAACAAAATTTTAAACCCCACAAAACTTCATAGATATACTAAATTGAAATATGTAAGTGGTGGAGCCTTTGGTCCTGCATTAACAAATTTTCATCATGCTCAGATTTGAGAATCCCCAGTGTAGTGTAACTCTGCTGCATAGTCAACTGAGTCTCTAAATTGTTTCTCTACAATGTTTTTAACTTCTCACCTCCACAAGGTCCTTCACATCTACTTTGTGATTCTTTTCAGTAGTTACCTTCTGAGTGGGACAGGTGACAGCTTTTGCCTTGAGGCAGGTTATTTCCCTAAAGGTAGAAGGTTGTCTCCTCTCCCCTTCTACTGAACAGAATGTCATTACCTCAGAGCTTCAAAGATCTGGAAATTGCTTCTTGCTGATTTCACAAGACATGCAAATACCACACAGGGAGTTTACTTACTAGTTTTCAGTGGGGAGTTCTGTGAATGGAAAGGGAAAAAACTGTCTACACAAGACAAGCATCCCCTTCTCAGGGAGCAGATCCACCGGAGAAGATGCTGCTTCCTGATATCTGCATGTCAAGAGGCTTTATTTTAGGTTAGAGGATGAAGTAATTCCAGGAAAGGCAAGGGTCCAGATCCTGTGGGTTATCAGGCACAGAGTGAGCTCATTCACACTAGCCTATCTTCTCCATTTTGTTGTAGAAAACCTTGAGGCAATTTTCTGTAGATTTCATAGTTATTCATTGCTGTACAGATCTCAGGTTAGTACCAGTTCCCTCGAGAGTTAATACGATATTCTTGAAGTGCCCTTCCCAACCAATCCTGTTCCAGCTCATCACTCCCGGGTTTTGCCCTATAAAGCCCTTCTTCTTCCGCCCTTCTCTCTCTTGCCTGCTTTTCACTTCAGTGATTAGATGCAGGGAAGGTTGCTGCGTGAGGCAGCAATTTGGCTAGCTCCACATGGCCCGAACTACTGCGCTCTCACCCAACTCTGAGGTGCCCAGCGCAAATAAAGAATTGTGTTCCCTCTCTGCTTTGGATCTCCTCTCACTCTCTCTCCTCCGCATTGCAGCACAACACCTGGTGCCCGAAAAGGGGCTGACCCGCTCAGACATAGGTAAGTATACAGCTGCTTGAGTCTCTACGGCCTTGTGTTCCTCTCCGCCATGAGAGGCTTTCCATTTTACAAAGAGGCTTCCCAAACCCTCCACTCTTTTGTCATGAGACAGGTTTTCTACCTCTGGGATGTTTTTCTCGGGGCCGCACTGTGGATACTCATGACCATGTTTACAGCTTTCAGGAGATTTGTAGAGTGCCATCTCAAAAGATTAAGTGACCTTGAGGCTGAGATACAAGAGTTAAGGGAGATGGTCATTGCGCTTACCCACCCTAAGCCCTCTGCATTTTGCTCTGAGGCTCTCATTTTGGCAGACACATGGCCGGATTCTCCTTCGGCCTCTACAGCTGCTTCTTTGGCCACCCACATTTTGGCAGACACATGTCCGGCCTCTCGTGCGGCCTCTACAGCTGTTTCTCCAGCCACTGCTCCTCTGGCGGCTTCCACTTCTATGACTTCGCCCCCGCCGATACACCACTACCAGACACAGAATGCCTTTGTGGGCTTCACAAGGGAGCTTTTCTTCTGGAGCAAGTCCACACATTCCCGGTACCCCCAATAGACAGAAATCCCAGGGGTGGCACCTGCATTCTTCCATAGTTCCTAACAAACTTCACCAGGCAATTATGGAGCATGGAGTTCATGCTCCATGGACCAGGTCCATTTTACAAGGCCATCTTCAGGTCTGGGCCACACCTTGGTTTCTCTTGACTGTTTTTGTAGCGCTTGGGAGATGCGTGGGGTCCCCTCCTGTGTCTCCCACAGGAAACACTGACTCTAACCTGAAAAATAGCTCTAATCTAACCAACCATGAGGCTGTCGCCCAGAGGCTCCTATTTTGGTAGACATGTCTTCGGCTGCTGCCAGCTTCTGCGGCCCCTCCCCCTGCCACTTTTCCAGAGGCAGGACATCATCCAGGACTCATAATACAAAATGGCAAAATCTGAAAAATTAGTTCACAGAGCCCAAAAACCAAACCTCCCTATCATTTCTCTCTTCCCCCCTTACTCTCTCTAAATATCTTAAGCCTGCTTGCTGTCTAACCCCTCTGCTTTCAGTATTGTTTTTTAAGAAAATGATTTGAATGACAAAATTTTTGTACGGCCTATTTTGCTGAGTATTCTAAAACTTAATTGACTTTATTAAAAAAAATGGTAGACACAGCCATGGTTTCTAGAGACATACAAAAAACAATACAATTTTTTTTCTCCTCTTTTGATATTTTTTTAAGTCTTAAAATAAATATAAAATGTTTTAGTCTTAAACCGTGTGACTATAAATAGTTCAACTAGGACAGTACAGATCTAAATTCATGTTTAAAATGACATGTCTTCATAACAAAAGTTTTTCTCCTCTTGTGTATTAAAGATCATGTTTATGTGTGTGTTTAAAGTTTGGTAAACATTAAATTTAAGGTTAAAAAATGTAACTTTTTAGGCTACATGCTTGCCAGGCAAAGTTAAATACAAGAGTTTCCAACATAATGCTCATAAAGGTAAAATTAATTTGTGTTTAAAGTCTGAGGTAAAAATTCGTTAAAAATCAGTGTATTTTAACTAAAATTGTTCTGAAAATCCTGCACACACTTAGGGTGTGTCTCCATCTTAAATGGGTGTAACAAAAGATAAAAAAGACGTTATTGATATGTAAAGCTCTCAAATACCTTCTCAATTAGAGAACCAGCCCAGGCAAATGATAGATCACACAATGGTTATGCTAATGATTCTCATGCCTGAGGCTCTAGCAATGGTTCTTTGCCTCACCACATTTTATTGCACTTAAATTGGTTAAACAGCCTTAAAATGATACAAAAAAACCTTTAAAAAATTATAAAGATACTTAAACCAATTATAATCATTGAATTATCAATTATAGTAAATTTCTAACTTGTAAAAAGTTTTTTTTTCACAAGTAATTGACTACAACTATGTCAAAGCCTTCACATGAAGAAACATCTGCTCATATGGTAAGGTATTAAACTATAAGAAGTTCCTCCATATACAACTTATGTGAATTAACGATATTCACATATTTTTCTATACTTAACTGGTGTATCTTGTCCTGCCACTATAGGCCTGCCTTTGTCAGCCAACAATTTAAAGATGTTTCCTTTTATAACATCACCCATGCCACAGACACCCCTTACTACTCCCAAAGACAAAAGATTGTTGAGAAGGCCCACCAAACACATAGGCTCAATTAAGTAAAGAAATAAATAAGGGGAGATATATCCCCCCAATATTCAGTTGGCTAAGGCACCAAACCTCTTTTTCTATAAAAAAAATTTGAATCAGATGCCCTGCTAACCACGGGAAGCAGATTGTTTGTGTTTCTTTCACAGGAATCCTGGGAAAAATCATCTGGACCCCTGCACACTCTGACATCGCCTACTAGACGTCATGACTACAGTGGAACACCCCTGAAACCTATGATATGACCTGACACGATCTGAAGAACCTGATTCACAGACTCCAAGGACAGAACTTTCTTAATGCCTGTCTGCCCTTCCTGCTTTGGCTTTGCCTGTCATGTTTTGGCAGTTCCAGCTAACTTTCTACAGAAAAGCAGAATTCCAGTGGCTGACCTTCCTCGTAGAAATAAGCATGCAGCGTTTCATCCCATGGCATTTCTCCTGGTCACCTGCATTGGACTGAGACTTCTATCAGACTTGCTGGTATACCCTTTGGACACTTTACACAATTTTACAGCAGCTTCCTTCCCTTCATGCTGCTGGTTTTTCAAAGACTGAGGTGGAATAGTTCATGGACTTTGCAGCCAGTTGCCTTGGCAACTATACAGTGCCAAACAGCCCCTTCGCTTGGCAGGCCATGCCCTCCTGCCTGCAGGTCCTGTCCTTTGTGGCAGGAAACGCCCTTCCCTCATTACGAGGTCCTGCCCCCAGAGGCAAGAGATTCCCCCAGAGGAAGGAGACACCCCCAGAGACAGGAAACGCCCCCTTGCCCAACAGCCTTCCCTTGGCATCACACTGGCTCTTACTGCTCCCCACTTGTACCTTCCTGTTTTGTTATATAATTCAGGTTTATGCCCAAAAGGTTTCTTCTCACCCCTACACCACTATTCCTTGGTCACAGATGGAGTCTTTTACAGACATTGACCCATCTTAATGTGATGTCTAGATAGAATGATAGGAAAAGATGTAGAAATATTGTGAGGAGGTGGTGGAGCCTGGAAGAGCTTAACCTATGAGATGAGTCCCTCTAGATAAGTCTCTCTCTCTCTCTCCAGAGGGGTTTAGCACAGGGGGGACACATAAATCTCACAAGGTTGGCGGCCATGTAAGTCTTCCCTCCCCCACGAAAACATGCTACATCTTCCCACCTGAGCATGGCATTCCTTAAAAAACATTTAAGCCTGCTCCACTCAATTTACTATACTGTGGCCATTAGGTAAAAAGAAAGTGGGAGATGCTGTACAGATGTCCCCTCAGGCTAGTGCCAATTCCCATGAGAGTTAATATGATATTCTCAAAGTGCCCTTCCCAACCAATCCTGTCCCAGCTCATTACTCCTGGTTTTTGCCCTATAAAGCCCTTCTTCTTCCACCCCTCTTGCTCTTGCCCACTTTTCACGTCAGTGATTAGACGCAGGGAAGGTTGCTGCATGAGGTGGCCATTTTGGCTAGCTCCACATGGCCCGAACCACTGCACTCTCACCCAACTCTGAGGTGCCAGCACAAATAAAGAATTGTGTTCCCTCTCTGCTTCAGATATCCTCTCTCTCTCTCTCTCCTCCACGTTGCAGCATGACAATTCATTTTCTTCCTGAAGCAACGTTAACCTTGTGGGCTGGTCACAAGTGCAAGGTTCAGTTATTACTAAATGAAGGTGGTCTCCTCTGGCTGTTTATTGAGCCTCAGATGTATTTTCTACTCCTCAAGCAAGTCCCTCAAGCTCAGACTAAGTTTCCTAATTAACTCCATAATGATCAGGTATTTTGGGAGGTGGAGCTATGGAGCAGCAGCAACTGTATTTCTCTCCTCTCCTCTGCCTGGTCAACTAGGAATACCAAAGGAGAGCATCTGGGACCACAACAACACAGGACTAGAATGACTTCAGGAACCCACCAAATCACTGGAAAACCCATAAGATTAGCAGCAGACTTCTCCACACAAACACTACAGGCCAGAAGAGAATGGCAAAATATCTATCAGGTGCTGAATGAGAAAGGCTTTCAACCAGACTACTGTAACCTGCTAGACTGTCATTCAGACTAGATGGAGACACCAAAACCTTCTCAGACAAGCAACAGTTGAAAGAATCAACTATCTCCAGACCTAGCCTGAAAGAACTTATGAAAGGTCTCCTATAAACAGTCAGACCACCATAAATAGGCCATCAGAACACTCTAAAAATCTACAAGAATGGCGTTAAAATATCTTCAATCTTTAATATCAATAAATGTCAATCGCCTGAATTCATCTATTAAAAGGCATCGAGTAGGAAGATGATCAGAAAACACAGCCTAACAATATGCTGTCTACAGGAAACCCACCTAATTCAACAAGACAAACATAGACTCAAAGTGAAAGGATGGAAAAGTATCATACAGGCTCACAAAAAAGGGCAGGAACAGCTATTCTCATATATAAAACGGTAGACTTTAAAGTAAATAAAAACTAAAAAATATAGGGATGGACACTACTTAATGCTCAGTGGATCAGTCAATCAAGAGGATTTAACAATTATTAACATCTATGCACCCAATGAGAAGCCATCTAAATACATATACTGAAAGAGCTTCAGCAATACATTAAGAGCAACGCAGTCATAGTATGGAACTTCAGCACCCCACTGTCTCAACTCGACAGATCATCCAGGCAGAAAATCAATAAAGACATGAGGGAGCTAAATGAGGAGATAGATAAACTAGAACTACTGGACATTTTCAGAGTCATTCATCCCAAGAAACTGGAATACACATTTTACTCAAGTCTACATGGGTCATTCTCAAGGACAGATCATATGTTAGGCCACAAAGACAGCATCAGAAAATTCAAGAGCATCGAAATTATCCCAAGAATCTTCTCAGACCACAGTGGAATTAAACTAACACTAAACAATCAAGATTAGTAATAGTCCCAAAATGTGGAAGCTCAACAGTACACTCCTTAACAAGTACTGGGTCAAAAAGGAAATAAAGGAAGAAATCAAAATGTTTTGAGAGTTCAATGGAAATGAAGACACAAACTATGAAAATATTTGGGACAGAGGTAAGGCAGTACTGAGCAGGAAATTCATAGCTATACAAGCACACATTAGGAAACAAGAAAAAGCACAAATAAATAGCTTGATTGCACGTCTTAAAGACCTAGAAGAAGAAGAACAAAGTAACCCTGAAGCAACCACAAGAACAGAAATCACTAAAGTTAGGGCAGAAATCAATAACATTGAGAATAAGAAAACCATACAAAAGATCAACGAAAGTAAATATTCTTTGGAAGACTGGACAAAATTGACAAATCTTTAGCCAGACTCATAAAACAAAAAAGGGAGAAGACTCCAATAGATTGGATCATAAAGACAAGATATCACAACAGACACCACAGAAATTCAACATATCATGCAAAGCTTCTATGAACAACTATATGTCACCAAGCTAGAGAACCTGGAAGAAATGGACGATTTTCTAGATACGTACAAACTTACAAAACTAAGTAAAGAGGAACCAGATAACTTGAACAGGCCCATCACAGCTAATGAAATTGAAACAGTTATCAAAAATCTTCCCCAAAACAAAAGTCCTGGACCAGATGGTTTTACAAATGAATTCTGCAAAACCTTCAAGCAAGAGTTAATACCTCTACTTTTCAAAGTCTCCCAGAAGATTGAAGACACTGGAATACTCCCTTCCAGCTTCTATGAAGCCAACATCACTTTGATACCAAAAACAGGCAGGGACACAACCAAAAAAGAAAACTACAGACCAATATCTCTGATGAACATAGATGCTAAAATATTGAACAAAATTCTAGCCAACTGGATACAGCAGTATATTAAAAAGATTGTTCATCATGACCAAGTGGGGTTTATCCTAGTCATGCAAGGTTGGTTTAATATATGTAAATAAATCAACGTGATCCACCCCATCAACAAAAGCAAGACCAAAAACCACATGGTCATATCAGTATATGCAGAGAAAGCCTTTGACAAAATACAACATCCCTTTATGATAAAAAACAATACAAAAAATGGGAATAGGTGGAAAATTCCTGAAAATAGTGAAGTCTATATATAGCAAACCTACAGCCAACATCATACTCAATAGTGAAAAACTGGAAGCATTTCCCCACAGATCAGGTACTAGAGAGGGCTGCCCACTAATCACCATTACTATTCAACATAGTGTTGGAAGTTCTTGCCATAGCAATCAGGCAGGAGCAAGGAATTAAAGGCATACAGATTGGAAGAGAAGAAGTCAAACTCTCCCCATTTGCAGATGACATGATAGTATATATAGAAAAACCTAAGGAATCCAGCAAGAAGCTTTTGAAAATCACCAGGCAATACAAAAAATCATCAGGTGTCAGGCTACAAAATTAACATTCAAAAGTCAATGACATTCCTCTAAGCAAACACTAAGTTAGAAGAAGTTGAAATCCAGAAATCAATTCCTTTTACTGTAGTAACAAAAACAATAAAATACCTAGGAATAAACCTAGCCAAAGAAATGAATGACTTGTATACTGAAAATTATGAGTCACTACTCAAGGAAACTGAAAAAGACACAAAAAAGTGGAAAGATATTCCATGTTTATGAGTTGGAAGAATTCACATCATCAAAGTGAATTACTACCCAGAGCCATCTACAAATTTAATGCTATCCTCATCAAGATCCCAACCACATTTTTAAGAGAATAGAACAAATGATACATATGTTATTCTGGAACCAGAAAATCTCAAATTGCCAAGACTATCTTGAGAAGAAAGAACAGAACTGAAGGCATCACACTCCCAGATCTCAAATTGTATTATAGGGCCATTGTCATCAAAACTGCTTGGTACTGGAACATGAATAGACACTCTGACCAGTGGAATAGAATTGAGAGGCTGAAAGTAAGCCCCCACACCTATGGACATCTAATCTTTGACAAATGTGCCCAGACTATTCAATGGGGGAAAGCAAAGTCTCTTCAACAAATGGTGTTGGAAAAAGCGTGTTGAAACATGCATATGAATGAAACTGAACCACTATATTTCACCATATACAAAAGTAAATTCAAGTGGATTAAGGACTTGGATGTTAGACCAGAAACAATGAGACACTTAGAGGAATATATTGGCAGAACTCTTTTCCGCATCAATTTAAAGACATCTTCAATGAAATGAATCCAGCTGATAAGAAGACTAAGGCAACCAGAAACCTATGGGACTACATCAAATTAAAAAGCTTCTGCACAGCTAAAGAAACCATTATCCAAACCAAGAGACCCCTCACAGAATGGGAGAAGATCTTTATATGCCATACATCAGACAAGAGTTTAATAACCAGAATAAAGAGCTTGCCAAACTCAACAATAAGACCACAAATAACCCCATCCTAAATGGGGGGAGCACATGGACAGAATATTTACCACAGAAGAGATCCAAAAGGCCAAGAAACACATGCAAAAATGTTCCAAGTCTTTGATTATCTGAGAAATGCAAATAAAAACAACCATGATATACCACTTCATTCCTGTGAGGATGTTGTACATCAGAAAAGGTAGCAGCAGCAAATTCTGCAGAGGTTGTGGGGTTAAAGGAACCCTCCTGCACTGCTGATGGGAATGTCAATTGGTCAAGCCTCTGTGGACAACAGTCTGGAGAACTCTCAAAAGGCTAGAAATGGACCTACCTTATGATCCTGCAATTCCTCTCCTGGGGATATATCCTAAGGAACTCAACACACCCATCCAAAAAGATCTGTGTACACATATGTTATTAACAGCACAATTTACAATAGCCAAAACCTGGAAACAACCCAAGTGTCCATCAACAGATGAGTGGCTGAGCAAATTGTGGTATATATACACAATGGAATACTACTGAGCTATAAAAAATGGTGACTTCACCATTTTCAGCTGATCTTGGATGGACCTTGAAAAATTCATGTTAAATGAAATAAGTCAGAAACAGAAGGATGAATATGGGATGATCTCACTCTCAGGCAGAAGTTGAAAAACAAGTTCAGAAGAGAAAACACAAGTAGAACCTCAACTAGAATTGTCTTATTGCATCAAATTAGAGGACTCTGGGGTGGGAGAATACAGATCCAAGAAGGATGACAGAGGACCTAGTGGGGGTTGTATTGTTATATGAAAAACTTATAAATGGTATGCATGTACAAAATTTGTATTTACTGTTGAATGTAAAACATTAATTTCCCAATAAAGAAATTTAAAAAAATTTCTGCACAGCAAAAGAAAATGCTAACTAAATCAAGAGACCTCTTACAGAATGGGAGAAGATCTTTACATGTCATACATCAGATAAGAGGTTAATAACAAAAATATATAAAGAGCTTGCTAAACTCAACAACAAGATAACAAATAACCCCATCCACAATGGATAGAGGACATGGATAGAATATTCACCACAGAAGAGATCCAATAGGCTGAGAAACACATGAAAATATGCTCCAAGTCTTTGATTGTCAGAGAAATGCAAGTCAAGACAACAATGAGATACCACTTTACTCTTGTGAGAATGTCATACATCAGAAAAGGTAATAGCAAGTGCTGGAGAGGTTGTGGGGTTAAAGGAACCCTCCAGCACTGCTGATGGGAATGTCAATTGGTCCATCGTCTGTGGAGAACAGTCTGGAGAACTCTCACAAGGCTAGAAATGGACCTACCCTCTGATCCTGCAATACCTCTCCTGGATATATCCTGAGGAACCCAATACACCCATCAGAAAAAGATCTGTGTACACATATGTTCTTGGTAGCACAATTTGTAATAGCCAAAGCTGGAAGCAACCCAGGTTTCCAACAACAGATGAGTGGCTGAGCAAGTTGTGGTATATATAAACAATGGAATACTACTCAGCTATTAAAAATGGTGACTTTGAGCAATCATGGACCCAAAGCTTGGAAAAGTGGAGAGGAAGTATTAGGGAGGTACTCACTGCAAACTCTAGTATACTTCTGCTTTCTTACTCTCAACCAAATTGCTCAACAATTTGTTTGGCTTTGTATGTTAACTCTCTTTTCAGTCACCAGGTTCCAGGTGTCATCAGGATGCCGGCCAGACTTCCCTGGATTGAAGACACCACCAATGTGTCCTGGAGCTCAGCTTCCCCAGAGACCCATCCTACTAGGGAAAGAGAGAGGCAGACTGGGAGTTTGGACTGACCAGTCAACCAGCGAGGAAGCAATTACAGAAGCCAGACCTTCTACCTTCTGCAACCCTCAATGACCCTGGGTCCATGCTCCCAGAGGGATAGAGTGGGAAAGCTATCAGGGGAGGGGGTGGGATATGGAGATTGGGCGGTGGGAATTGTGTGGAGTTGTACCCCTCCTACCCTATGGTTTTGTTAATTTTTTCCTTTCTTAAATAAAAAATAAAAAATAAAATGGTGACTTTACCATTTTCAGCCCATCTTGGATGGAGCTTGAAAAAATCATGTTAAGTGAAATAAGTCAGAAATAGAAGGATGAATATGGGATGTTCTCACTCTCAGGCAGAAGCTGAAAAATAAGACCAGAAGAGAAAAAAAAGTACAACCTTAACTGGCATTGTCATATTGCACCAAAGTAAAAAACTCTGCAGTGGGTGGAGGGGAGAATATAGGACCAAAAAGGATGAGAGTACCTAGTGGGAGTTGTATTGTTATATGGAAAACCAGGAAATGTTATGCATGTACAAACTATTGTATTTACTGTCGAATGTAAAACATTAATTCCCCAATAAAGAAATTTAAAAAAAGATTTGGCATTTTATGTCCTGAATACAGTTTTCATGTATGCACACAATGTATTAAATCCAAAACAGGTATAAAATAATGAATAATAAGCATAACACTGTGACTCACCTTCAAATTTTGTGAGGCGTTTAACCTGCAGTGTGTGTCCCTGTGCACCTGTAGCAGTGTATGTGTTCAAGTCCACTTTGTAGAGTTGATGATTAATTTTGACCTCAATTGTCTTTCTGTTTGTTCTTCTGGCCTCCTCCAACAGCAGATTGGTTATTTTATCAAAACTATGAAACATATTATTGGCATCATATTGCCATTCTACAAATTCATTGATACACTCTGCCCAAAATTCCTGTTCTTTGGCTGATCTACCTCTTTTGCTTTTGATCATTTCCTCAATTTTCTTTTTGGCATGTGTTACATCTCCAAATCCCAATACCTTTATTGAAGGTTTTTTAGTGTCCAAGGAAATGGCAATATTCAACTTTGTTTGTATATCATTCAATTCCTGGTATTCTTTTTCATCAAAGTCTTTGATACACTCATCTTCACTGGTGTAAGAACACTGATTTCTTTCAATCACATCCTGTATGTAGTAAAGGGCATCTTCCACTAATTTTGCATTGCTACCACATACCAGAAAAAATGTTGATTCTCTTTTCTCTTCCAAAACCAAAGAACATTGTTTCTTGGGAGATTGGCTTACATCACTCAAAAGTGCTAAAAGAAAGTAAAAGAAAGAAAAGGAATATTAGCTTTTTCTCTCTTTTTATCAAGTTATATATTATAAAATATTGGTTAATTTTGCAGTTGTTTCTGCCTCAAACCACTTTCATCCATTTTACTCACTATCACACATTTTATAGCAACCCCATTTGACTGTACCTGGCAGCCATCAATATGTTCACTGTGTCTGAAGTCTTGTTTTTTTTAACTTGCCCATATAAGTGAAATAATACAGTATTTATTGTTGTCTATATCTATATATATACACATATATATGATTTTTAAGTTGTTTCCTTGACAACTATAAATAATTATGCTCAATTAATGTACATATAGACATCTTTTCTACATAGTAGATTTGCCTTCCTTTGGAAAAGCAGAAATAGAATTGTAGGATCAAATATTTAACTTTTTGAGGTATTACAACTTTCAGTTACATACAACTATAATTTACATTTGCACAAACTGTACAAAGTCTCTTTTCTCCCTATCTTGCCAATGTTTTGTATATCTTATCTGATAACAGCCATTATATGGAATCATATATGTCTTCATATGGTTTTGGTTTTCATTTCCTTGATGATTTATGATGTTGAACACCATGTTATGTACCTGTTGATTATATGTATGTTTCATTCAAAAAGTATCTATTCATAACCTTTCCAATTTTCCAATTGAATTATTACATTTTGTTGGGTTGTATGAGTTCTTTTAAATTTTGAATATTAACCGCTTATCATTTGCAAATACTTTACCTCGTTGCTAGGTTGTCTTTTTATTCATTAATGGTTTCCTATGCTGTACAGAAACATTTTATTTGATGTAGTTTCTGCTCCCCTTTTGCCTTTGCTTTTTGTGTCATACCAAAAAATATCACTGCAAAACAATGTCTAGGGGTGTATGCCTATGTTTTCTTCTAGTAATTTTATGGTTTCAGGACTAATATCAAGGCTTAAATCCATATCAAGTGACTCAATTTCATTCTTTTTGAGAGTGACTTTCCAATTTTCCTAACATCACTCATTGAAGAGACTATCCTCTCCTCATTGGATATTCTTGGTACCTTTGCTATAATAATTGAACTAATATATATGGACTTGTTTTGAGGCTCCTGCTACAGATCTATTGATCTATATATCTTTTTTTTATGCCAATATAAAAGATTATATAATAGCAGTAGATATAGGTGTGACTTAGAAAGGAAGAGAAGGCAGAACCATAGGGGAAAAATGGGCAAATCTATGTAAACATAGATAGTTACAGAAATAATAGTCAACCCATATGTTACATTGGGAAAATTAATGCGGTTTCCAATGAAGGGAATGTGAACACAGATATGTGGTGGTAGGAATAGTATGGGATTATACCACTATTAATTATCTCACAGTTTTATAAATCAATTTTAAATCACTAATAAAAATTAATAACTTACATGAAGTTTTAGATATCATGGACTGTTGACAAGAATCAAAGGATCCTTTTTTTTTCATTTTGTCATAAAACACATTCAGTAATGGAGGCCGAAAGATAACAACTTTAACTGTTTTCACAGAGTGGATGGAATCTTT
Source organism: Erinaceus europaeus (assembly GCF_950295315.1). Classification (NCBI taxonomy): domain Eukaryota; kingdom Metazoa; phylum Chordata; class Mammalia; order Eulipotyphla; family Erinaceidae; genus Erinaceus; species Erinaceus europaeus. The sequence continues at coordinate 79,560,447 of NC_080170.1, forward strand.
CTGGATAAAGTCTTCAATAGCATCAATTATGGCTTCAGCAACCTTATCTGGATTTTGTTTGGCACGTCCTAGAAATTCAAATAATGCAAATGACTGGGAATGAAACACCCAACTGGAAAAGCTTGGAATTGAAAATTCCAATATTAAGAAAATAAATAATCTCTCCCCACCTGGTTGAGTGCACATGTTACAATGAGCAAGGACCTGGGTTCAAGTCCCCAGTCCTCACCTGTAGGGGAAAAGCTTTGCAAGTGGTAAAACAGTATTGAAGGTGTCCCTCTCCCTTTCTGTCACCCTCTCAATGTCTGGCTATCTCTATCCAATAAGTAAATAAATATAATAATTATTTTAAATGAAAGAGTATCTCACACGAGAGAAATAGGTGGAGAGAGAACTACAGATACAGACAGAAGTCACCTCTACCTGCAGGGGCGTCGTTTCACAAGAGGTGAATCAGGTCTGCTGGTGTCTATATTTCTTTCCCTCTTTCTGTCTTCCCCTCCTCTCAACTTATCCTTGACTTATCCAGCAACAACAATAATAATAACCACAGCAATAAAAATGGAAAAAAAGATAGAAGTCAGAACACCATTCTGGTACATGTGGTGCCAGGGATCTAACAGTAGCCACAGACATGCAAGTTCTCTGATCCTTCAGTAGAGCTACATCTTGGCTGCATCATGGACTTCTCTAAAAATGCAGCCACAAATACTTTCAAAATTCTAGGTGCAATAGTAAGTTTTTATTCCAGGATGTGAAGGAGGCAACCCTTCTACAATGAACAGACTCCTATAAAAATAACATTTAGTGTCTGATATTCATATTTTGTCCTTGTGACCAAGAAGGTCTCACACAGCAAATTCCTAAAGCCCACTCACACCCTTTTGTAGAACTGAGAGAATAGGGCTGGAAAAAGCTCTTGGTGTCAGCTACATGGAGGAGGAAATCCATCCATCACTGATGTTCTACATGGAGAGCAAGAAGAGAAGAGGAAGCTTATGACTCAATAATGGTAGGGGGTATGAAGGGAAAAGGAAGAAAACAAACTGACTTAAAAAAAAGGGGAGAGATGGACTTTGTTTCTCTCAGGTTCCCTCTTCTTCCTTCACCCTTTTTACCCCTTCCTTCCTTTATCTTCCCTTCTCTTTTTATCTTCCCTGCCATATGAGAAAACAAATGTCTCTTCAGTTTTCAACATTCTCATCACCTATCTCCATATTTTTATTTTTTATTTACACCACCTATAGGACTTGTTTGTTTCCACCTGAGCTGTTTTGAGGGTGAGGCAGCTGCTTCACTCAGACTCATCTTTCTACATAAACAGTCAGTTCTAATATAAAGAAATGTGGACGTCTTGGGATTTAACCTTGAAAAAGAAGAGGCTACTGACCTGTTCCTATGGCTGGGAGACAAATAGAAGAATAATTGCGTTTATTACTCTCTTGCAAAACACTAGTAACAGATTTCTTGACATCATTTCCACCAACAACATGAATAATATTCTTACACTTCAATAATCCACCAACAGTAACAATATAATCACGGTTGCCCTGTCCAGCTGGGAAAAACAAGAGAATGTATACAAAATTAGATGTAGAACTCACATTTTGTTTACAAAGAAACATACCTAACTTGGTAGATAAAACATTTTATGTGAATAGAAGACTCCTGAAATTTTTCTTGATTACCTTCTCTTTTTGTGTGAGGTTACTACTCAGGTTTAACTCTCTGCAATAGAAATTCATCAGTAAAATTTATTATTTTATCAGTATATTAATCTTTTCTCTCCTATCCACAATCTTATTTTATTTTATTTGTAATTATGGTGGGTTACAAGATCGTAAGATTACAGGGTATAGCTCCACACCATACCCACCACCAAAGTCTTGTGTCTACACCCTCCCACTTTCCACTTTCCAATGCTAGCCACCATAATTCTCACAGTCTTGGAAACAGTTTGTTCACTTACGGGGTTTTTCTGTTTGTTTTTCAAGTTCATATGTAGAAATTCTCTAGAATTCACTGTGAGTGAAACCATTTTGTAATTGTCTTTCATCTCTTTATATCACTAGACATAATTATCACCAGTCCCATCCATTTTGTCCCAAAGGAATTATATATCTCACTTAATTTCTTCAGCCAGTCATCTGTTGATGGACATTTAGGCTGCTTCTACTCTTTTGCTATTGTGAATAATGCAGCTATGAATATAGAGGTATATCCCTTCAAATTAATGTTTTGGTGTCCTTTGGATAAATGTGTAAGAGTGGTATTCAAAGACTATGCAGTCTTCCAAAGGAGCTACACCAGTTTGCATTCCTACCAGCAGTGTAATAGTCCTATCCACATTCTTTCCTCTGCATCCTCATAGCCTCCAGTGATCATCTGTCACTTTTCTTTTCTTTTTTCTCTCTCCTTTCTTTTATTTTTCCTCTCTCTCTCTCTCTCTCTTTCATTTATTTATTTACTTATTTACTTATTTATTTATTTATTTATTGTCACTGGGGTTACTGCAAGAGCCCAGTGCCTGCATGACTCCACAACTTTTTTCTGGTGACCAATTTTCTTTCCTTCATTCTCCTTTCTCTATTTCCTTCCCTTTTTGATGGAAGATGACGAATAGAGAGGGGGGGGAGAGAGAGAGAGAGAGGAAGAAAAACACTTGCAGCATTGCTTTGTGGTTTATGAAATATTTCCCTTGCAGATGGAGTCAGGGGGATTTGAATCTAAGTCTTCACTCATGATAATATGTGAGCTATACTTGGCATAGCGCCACCCAGGTAAAACCCAGATAAAAAGTAGCATTGTACCTTACCTTGTAAAAGACATTGCATTTCTACATATTTCCCAGCGCCCTCTAAAATTGCTTTGGAAACTCCTATATGAAATAGTCAAGAAAAGTTATAAACATGAGTAAAAAATCAGTATATTTCACATACAGATCCCAATGACTTCTCATTATCTAAACTCTTTCTTAAAAACAAAAATTAATATCATAATTCATCTTATTTAAAAATTTCATATTATACCAATTATTAGAAATAATGACAAATTTTAAATTGTTAATCAATAGTAATAGGTCAAAGTTGTAGAAATCATATTGGCTGGTGTAGCTATAGGACAATTTCACTAGAGCAGCCTGTTCATAGGATTTACTGTGACTATTAAACTAGTCAAAACCTTCCAGTAACACACCTGCTTTATGATCAAATGTCCTTGATGTTGAATTTACAATCACATCTGTCTCTTCATTAATAATATCTCCAGTGGCTACCTGGTAAATGATGGAACCAATCTTCATTTCATACATGCCAGTGCAAGGACTGGAAACAGTTCCATAGAATCCTGAAAAAGAACTCAAACCAATTATGACAATAGAAAGAAGGATTCACATTTCAAGCTTTTCATAAGTTCCCTGTTTTGTTTTCCTTCTCTATGATATATGACCCTAAGTCTAAGCAATGCTCTCTTTCTGACAATGTACTATAAAATATAACACATATTAATTGTGGGCTTCTGGTACAGATCAAGGTAAATCTATTCCACTAAAGTCTGTCTCATCCACTAATTACAACTAAAATGCATAACAAATACAAAAAAGTTTGTTAGCTGAGACAAGAAGTATGCAATAAACAAAATTGGGAGGGCAGCAAAATTTTAAGCAGCAACCTGTACATAGGAAAAGTTCTCATTTTGATTTGTTTTGAAATGTGTCTTCCTTCTCTCCTAACTTTGACCTAGAGGATCTAGATGAGCAATACTCAATAGATATAGGCACCAAGACATTCAAAAGTCTCAAAACATTCTCTGCCATCAGAGGATTGCCATCTCTGTGGACTGAAGAATCTGAGGAAGTACTCATTGCTTCCCATATATAAGTGAAACATGGAATGTGTGTGGTGTATTGCATCAAAGCAAAGGACTCTAGGAAAAGGGGAAAGGAATGGGTGGAGAGGGCATTGAGGTCCTGGTATATGATGGTGGGAAAATGCCCAAGTTGTAGGGGTAAGAGTATTCTGCAGATACATATCATGATGTGCCCAGGTCCTGAAATGAGTGCAGCCTGCTATGTTCCCAGCTGTAATATGAGCTGCAAGCTCAGACCAAAAGGGACTTAGAAGTTATACAGGCTCTGGTGCTAAATATAAATATAAATATAAATATAAATATAAATATAAATATAAACATAAATAGTCCCAAATATTTTTGGATGGGAATGTTTGGTTCTTTGGGATATTTCCCCACAAAAGTAACTGCAGGTTTATAGGGTAGGTCCACTTCTAGCCTTCTGAGAATTTTCCAGACTGCTCTCCACAGGGGTTGGATTCCCACCAGCACTGCAAGAGGGTTCCTTTGTCCCCACAACCTCTCCAGCATTTGTTGCTGCTATCTCTTCTGGAATATGACATTCTCACAGGAGTGAAGTGGCATCTCATTGTTGTCTTTATTTACATTTCTATGACAGTCAATGACTTGGAATATTTTTTCATTTGACTGTTGGTTGGCCTTTTGTATCTCTTCTTGGTGAATATTCTGTTCATATCCTCTCCCATTTTTTTGTTGGTGTTGCTGAGTTTGGTGAGCTCTGTATATATTTTGGTTATTAGCCTCTTGTCTGATGTACGGCATGTAAAAGATCTTTTCCCATTCTGTAGGAGTCTCTTTGGGTAGTGTTTTCTTTTGCTATGCAGAAGTTTTTAATCTGATGTAGTCTCATTGGCTTATTTTTGTTTTAGTCTTCTTTGTAATTGGATTCATTCCATTGAAGATGGCTTTAAATTTTATATGGAAAAGAGTTCTGCCAAAGTTTTCCTCTAAGTATTTGATAGTTTTTGGTCTAACATATAGGTCCTTGATCCATTTGGAATTTAATTTTGTGTTTGGTGAAATATAGTGGTTCAGTTTCATTCTTTTGCATGCTTCAAACTATTTTTTTCCAACACCATTTGTTGAAGAGAGTTTCCTTCCCCCATTTCTGAGCATCTTGGTCAAAGATGAGATGTCCATAATTTTGGGGGTTTAGTACTGGGCTCTAAATTCTATTCCACTGGTCATTGTGTCTATGGTCAGTTTATGTCCTGGAACCAAGCAGTTTTGATTACAATGGCCCTATAATGCAATTTGAAATGTGGAAATGTTATGCCTCCAGTTCTGTTCTTTCTTTTAAAGATTGTTTTGGAAATTCTAGGTGCTTATTTGGCTCCAGTTAAACATTTGTAGCTTTTGGTCTATTCTCGTAAAAAATATTGGATGGGACCTTGATGGGGATTGTATTAAATTTGTATATGGCTCTGGGGAGTGTATTCATTTTGATGATGTTAATTCTTCTAACCCATGAACACAGAATATTTTTCCACCTCTTTGTGTCTTTTCCTATTTCCTTGAATAGTGAACTATAAATTTCAATATACAAGTCTTTCGTTGGGCATTACGCCAGCTCCCCTGCATTGCTTGATACTATGGCCTATTTACATAATCATTGTTTTGCCTGAAAGATCCCCACCCATGCCTGCAGGGTACATTAATCCCACCAGCTTTCTGTCCTCCCAGAGTGCCATGTTTTCTCCAACCCCTTTCCTAGCCAATCCCGTTCCCGACTTGCCACTTGCATTTTTACCCTATAAATCCTGCTGATGTTCCTGGTTTCACTCTCTTTCTCTTCTGCATCCCGACCTGGAGAAGGGCTGGTGTGCATAGCGGGAGGCAGCCATTTTGCTAGCTCCATGTGATCTAAACCCACTGTGCTCACACTGTGCTGACTCTGTGTCACCTACATCAATAAAGAATTATATTACCACGCCACCATGAGTTCCTTGTCTCTCTCTCTCTGGCAAAGCTAGCCTAGCAGTCTTTAACTTCTTTTGTTGGCTTTATTCCTAAATATTTTATTGTTTTTGTTGCTATAGTAAAAAGGAATTTATTTCTGGGTAGCTTCTTCTTCTACTTTATTGTTTGCAAAGAGGAATGCTATTGACTTTTATATGTTAGTTTTGTAGGCTGACACCTTACTATATTGCCTGGTAATTTCCAAGAGCTTCCTGATGTATTCTTTAGGTTTTTCTATATATTCTGTCAACTCATCTGAAATTGTGAGATGTCCAATATTTCTGATTTACTTATCTCTTCATTTAGCTATATCGTTTCTTTATTGATTTTCTGCCCAGATGATTTGTCAAGTTGAGAGTGTGGGGTGTTGAAATCGTGTACCATTACTGTGTTACTGTTCATATATTGCTGTAGCTTTTTCAGTAGATGTTTGATGTATTTAGATAGCCTCTCATTGGGTTCATGGATGTTAATAATCATTAAGTCCTCTTGATTGACTAATCCTCTGAGCATTAAGTCCATCCTTATCTTTTAAAATTTTATTTATATTAAGATCTATTGTGTCAGATATGAGAATAGCTGTTTCTGCTTTTTGTGGTCCATTGGCTTATATTATAGTTTTCCATCCTTTCACTTTGAGTCCGTGTTTGTCTTGCTGAGTTACATGGGATTCCTGTAGACAACATATGGTTGGATTGTGTTTTCTGATCCATCTTCCATCTCTGTGCCTTTTAATAGGTGAATTTAGGCCATTGACATTTATTGATATTGTAGATACATTTTAATGTCATTATTCTAAACTTTTAGAGTGTTCTGATATATGGCATGGTTATGGTATTGTGACTGTTTACAGAACTTTTAGACTATCTTGCACAGCAGGCTTGATGATAGTTGATTCCTTCAACTGTTGCTTTTCTGAGGTTTTTATTCTTCCATCTAATCTAATGACAGTCATGCAGGATATAATTTTTTTAGTGGAAAGCCTCTCTCTTTAAGAGCTCGACATATATCTTGCCATTTTTTTTCTGTGTATATTACTTCTTTTGACATCATCTCATATGTCTCTGTTATTGTTTTCAGTCTCTTCATCTCTTTTTGAGATCTTTTATTTCTTTCTTAGTTTTCTCTAATTAATTCTCAATCTTGCTAATTTTGTTTTCTGCTTCAGTTATTCTGCATTCTCTCCCTTCTGCTGTTTTCTGTAGCTCAACTATTTTGTTACCCTGTACTAGCTTGTTCTGTTAGTTGTGCTCTTAGCTCAGCTATTTCAGCTTTCAGCTCTCTAATTACCTCAGGGTAATTAATGTTTTCTTTCAGAGTCTCATTTGTTGTTTCCCTAATCTGGATGATACTACTTTCAAAATCTTTCCTCATTACATTAATTATTTCATTGATTAGTATTTGGTTGTCCTCATTCTTATGTTTTACCTTTTGGGGACTTCAATCTGGACTTTTTTATGGTTCACTTCTCCAATGCTTCTTCTTGGACTAATCATTATATTTGTTTTGTTATGAAGTCCTTTCTTCACTGCTTTTCAATCCACTAATCACACTTGCCTGGACTTACGTGTATCTAAATAAGGCCTTTATTAGTTTACAATTGTCAATCTTAACAGTTCTTTCAAGGTTATCTGAACCACTGAGGTGAAACAAAGTGGCTATTAAACCTTATTATATTGTTATTCTATTTATATTTCCTTCTTGCTATGGGATCATGAGGACTTTTTAACTATAAGTACATTTTTTAGTTTAATCACTTACTGCAGACCTAGAGATAAAACTGTGGGGGCACAATGATTATGCAAAGAGACTCCCATTCCTTTAGGGTCCATGTCTCTTGCCTAATCCCCTCTACTCCACCATCAGCAGAGCAAAGCAGAGCAGATCTTTGGCCCCATGAGAATCTAAATAAATTATGTCTTCATTTGGTTGGTCCTTGGGCAGTTAATCACTGTTTCCTAACTTATCAGGAGAACAATGGGATGCATTGGATCGACCTTCCCATGGTGCATCTCGTGAGTACCCATTCATTGGGGAAACTGACGATCCTTCCTAGCCGACTGAATCCACATGGATCCCAGTCACTTTCAAAGCCAGCAACAAGCAGCTCCTGACAGCTTTCAAGCTGTTGGTCCTGCTCTTCAAGTCCTCCAACTTAATGTTGAGGGGCTGTCCTTTGCCAAACGCGTTCTTATTGGTCAATTGGCGATACAGCATCAGGCAGATGTTATCTGCCTACAAGAAACACATATAGCAGTCGATGAAGCTGCTCGATTCACCATCAGTGGATTCGATTTAATATGCTATAATCTCCATCCTAAACATGGCCGAGCCATCTACGCCAAATCGTGTCTTGCGGACGTTTACCATACGGCCTCTTCAACCTTCTACGACTCCATTACTATTGGAACTATTCAGCTCGTCAACATATATAAGCCTCCCAGTGCCTCATGGGATAATGAGGTCCTGCCTAGCCCGAATCACCCAGCCATTTATGTTGGAGTCTTTAATAGTCATCACCAAGACTGGGGATATTCCTCCACTCGTACTGAAGGCTCTATATTAGCCAACTGGGCTTCAGCAAATGACCTCTCCCTATTATATGATCCCAAACAGCCAGGTTCTTTTCACAGTGCTAGATGGAATAAAGACTCACCCGACCTGTGCTGGATTAGCACAGTCAACGGCCAAGCCTTTCCCGCTATGAGACAAGTTCTCAAGATCTTCCCACACAGTCATCACCGCCCAGCTATCATCCACATTGGTCTCCAGCTCCCACTGATTCTGTGCTCAGAGAAACTAAGATGGAACTTTCGGAAAGCAAACTGGCGTCTGTTCAGTGATCTTACCAAGAAATCTATTCCTGCAGTTCCAATTAACTCTATCCCCTCTGAAGATTCCTACAGGCGCTTCCGCCAAGCCATCTTCAAAGCAGCTTCCCAAGCCATTCCTCATGGGAGACGTGCTAACTATACGCCTTGTCTTGATGCTGAATGCGAGCAACTACTAAAGCAATATGATGAGTTGGGCGACCCAGATGTGGCTGACCATCTCATTGCCTCCCTGGATGCAGCACGCCAAGCCCGCTGGCAACAACTGATGGAAAGTCTGAACTTCACCCACTCAAGTAGGAAGGCCTGGAAGCTTCTTCACAGACTGGGTGCCGGTAGCCAACCCCCTCCCGTCTCCCATCCTCCCGTATCTCCAAACTCAGTGGCCAGTCACCTAACTCAAGTTAGACGTGCTAAGATCGACCCAGTCTGGAAAAGAGAAATTTCCCATGAGTGGTCATCCCACTTCCAGTTATCTTGTCCATCTCCAAAACTCTCTCCCTTTACACTGTCTGAACTGGAAGATGCTTTGAAGAGGGTTAAACCGGGAACAGCTGCTGGCTATGATAACATCACCCCAGAACTCATTCTTAACCTGGGTCCCGCGGCAAAGAAGTGGCTCGCTTCATTCCTGTCCCACATCTTGGAATCTGAGTCTATGCCCAAAGTTTGGCATCGTGCGAAGATTATAGCGGTTTTGAAACCAAAGAAAGACCCAACACTGGCCGCCAGCTATAGACCAATTTCTCTCCTCTCCGTGTGTTACAAACTCCTTGAGAGGCTGCTTCTGTCACATATTTCTCCTCTTACAGAGAAATTCCTATCACCCGCCCAAGCTGGTTTCCGCCCAGGAAGATCTACCTGTGAACAAGCCCTGGCCCTCTCAACTTACATTGAAAATGGATTCCAGAAGAATTTAAAGACGGGTGCTGTCTTTGTTGATCTCACAGCAGCCTATGACACGGTATGGCACTGTGGTCTCCTAGTCAAGATCTCAAGATGCCTGCCTCCATGAGTGGCCAACACTATATCGTTTCTTCTCCAAAACAGAAGATTCCGGGTGCATCTGGGTGACAAGTCTAGCAGATGGAGACTTGTCTCAAGTGGCCTCCCCCAGGGCTCTGTTCTGGCTCCTACGCTATTTAATATTTACATCAATGACCTCCCAGAAACTTCTTCAAGGAAGTTCATCTACGCCGATGACATCTGCTGTGCAACTCAGGCATCCAAGTTCGACATCCTCGAGGAAACACTCACGAAAGACATGTCTCTGATATCTGATTACTGTAAAAAATGGCGACAATCCCTAGCACTGCAAAAACGGTATCATGTTTTCCATCTACACCATGCCTTGGCCTCGCGTGAGCTAAATGTGCAGCTTGGCGATACGAGAATCCGGCATGAAGCCCATCCAGTCTATCTTGGCGTTACTCTCAATTGCACTCTGTCATTTCATGAACATCTCATAAAAACTGCAGCAAAGGTGGGCGCGAGGAATCACATCATTGCAAGACTGGCCAGCTCCTCATGGGGCGCGAGCGCTTCCACACTACGATCATCATCTCTGGCATTATGCTATTCCACTGCAGAATACTGTGCCCCAGTATGGTTCCATAGCCCCCATGTCCACTTGGTCGATTCCAAATTATATTCCTCCATGAGGATAATTTCTGGAACCATCCATTCCACCCCGGTTCCATGGCTGCCAGTTCTTAGCAACATCGCCCCGCCAGATATTCGTCGGGATGCGGTATCATCTAAGTTCATTTCCCACGTCTACGCTCGACCGCACCTGCCAATATACGCGGATATCTTCGCCCACCCTGTCCAACGCTTGACGTCTCGTCACCCAATCTGGTCCCCTACACTGAACTTCTTTGTTCCAGTCTCTTGGAAACAGAGTTGGCAGTCAGCTGAGGTAAGGAACAAACACCTCATAACAGACCCCTGCAAGCGTCAACCTGGCTTTGACTTAGCACGTTATGATTGGGCCCTCCTCAATCGCTATCGAACAGGCCATGGCTGGTGCGCTGCTATGTTCCATCGCTGGGGAGCCAGAGACGACCCGAACTGCCCCTGCGGCTACAGACAGACTATGACCCACATAGTCAACGACTGCCACCTCTCCAGATTCAAAGGAGGTCTCAAAACTTTACATCAGGCTCAACCTGACGCTGTTGACTGGCTACGGAAGAAGGGCAAACGCTAGAAGAAGAAGGAGAACAATGTAGAAAGGCTCCTACTATATAGCTACACTTCTGGACCATTGGGAGTGTATATTTTCTCCTGAGTCACCCAACCTGTTCTCTCCTCCCAGATGGCAGTATAGGGTTTCCCTACTGCTGTTCCAGCCTCTGAGGGGCAGCAGTAACAGTGATTCATAGTTGTATATTGGTGTGTATTAAGTGATTTTCTACTTCTTTTAACAGTGTTTTTCTTGATAAAACTCAGACCAGATGTAGTGAATCAACTGGCAAAGTGCTGGACTGGTACAAGTTGTTCCTGAGTATGTACCAGCTTTTAGCCCCAGGAACATCTCTTTAAGCCATCTCTGGACCATGAGCCACATGTGTTTGCACTCATCCATGGGTGATGGGTTCTGGAAGCAATTCTACTCTTATCTTGTTATGTTCTCTAAAACCTCTACTTTTAAAGCTTTTCCAAATGATTGAAGATACAGGAATACTCCTAACCACCTTCTATGAAGCGAACATCACCCTGATATCAAAAGCTGATAGGGATACAACAAGAAAAGAGGACTACAGATATATATATGCTAAAAGACTGAACAAAATCCTAGCAAAATGGATACAGCCTGTATATTAAAACAATTGTTCATCATAACTAAGTGGGATTTATTCCAGAAATGTTAGGCTCACTCAGTTAACTTAAGTCAATCCATGTGATTTCCCACATCAATAAAAGCAAAACCCAAAGCCACATGATTATTTGAGTAGATGCAGAGAAAGCCTTTTATGAAATGCAACATCCCTAAATGATCAAAATGCTACCAAAAATGGGAAAAGATGAAACATTCCTTAAGATAGTGTAGTCCATATACAACTAACTTACAGCATCATAAAACTCAATGGTGAAAAACTGGAAGCATTCCCCCTTAGGTCAGGTATTAGTCAAGGTTGTCCACTATTACCTTTATTCTTCGACATAGTAATGGAAGTTCTTGCCATAGTAGTCAGGCAAGAAAAGGATTCAAAGGGATGCAGATTGGAAGGGAAGAAGTTAAACTCTCACTATTTACAGATAACATGATAGTATATATAGAAAATTTTAAAGAATCCAGCAGAAAGCTTATGGAAATTATTAGGAAATACAGTAATCTGTCAGGTTGCAACATTGACATACAAAAGTCAGTAGCATTCCTCTATACAAACATTAAGCCAGAAGAAGATTTCCAGAAATCAGTCCCATTCACTATAGCAGTAAAATCAATCAAAATCTAGGAATATACCAAACTAAAGAAGTGCAATATTGTATACTGAAAACTATGAGATACTAATCAAGGAAATGGAAAATAATACAACAAAATGTAAAAATACCCCATGCTCATGGATTGGAAGAATTAACATCATCAAAATGAATATATTACCTAGAGTCATATCCAAATTTAATGCAGTACTATCTAGGTCCCACCAATTTTCTTTAAGAGAATAAAACAAAAATTACATTTATCTAGAACCAGAAAACACCTAGAATCGCCAAAACAATATTGAGAAAAAAAAATAGGGCACCAAAGTAAAGTAACAGGGTTGTGGTGAGGGGTAGACATGCAGCTTCCTGGGCCAGTGGGGGGTGGGAGTGGGTGGGAGGGATGAGTCACAGTCTTTTGGTGGTAGGAATGGTGTTTATGTACACTCCTAGTAAAATGTAGTCATATAAATCAGTAGTTAATTAATATGTGAGGGGGAAAATTAATTGTATTTCTCGAAGATTTTTAAAACACAGACTGAATCTTTTTAATATATAGGCTGTGTATTTGATAGGCGGACTCGCTCAAAAGCCTAGACCAAGTAGATCAGAAGCATCCAATAGCACAGCTATATATAAGATACTGGGTACTGTACAGCAAACCCTAACAAAAGGACTTTTCAAAGATAACCCAATTACCAAATAATGTGATGATAACATTAACTATCCATTGTCTTTTTGAACCCTAAGACAGCAGGAACCTCACATCTCCACTATAGAGCCTCTACTTCCTCCAGTCCTGGAACCCTTGGATAGGGCCCACTTTCCTGTATGCCTCTCCCAATCCATATAAAATAATATTGCATCTGCCGATCACAAGCTAATCAACGCAACGATGGCAACCTCAACATGCTTCACTTCAGACTGTGTCCAGAGACTTCACGTGTGGAATGACAACCCTTCAGCTTCATTACTTGAGTGAGACCTTTCCTTTCATAGTATACTAATTCCATCTCAGGTGGTTCACTTTCTAACAAAGTCCCAAAACCTAGATATAGACCAGGTTCTGTGAGAGAGAGCATATGTTCACACGTATCCATAAACTACTGCAAAATATATACCTGAAAGCAGAAGTACACTAGAGTTTGCAGTGAGTATCCCCCTAACACTTCCTCTCCACTATTCCAACCTTTGGGTCCATGATTGCTCAACAATTTGTTTGGCTTCGTATGTTAACTCTCTTTTCAGCCACCAGGTTTCAGATGCCATCAGGATGCGGGTCAGGCTTCCCTGGACTGAAGACCCCACTAATGTGTCCTGGAGCTTCACTTCCCCAGAGACCCACCCTACGATGGAAAGAGAGAGGCAGACTGGGAGTATGGACTGACCAGTCAACGTCCATGTTCAGCGGGGAAGCAATTTTAGAAGCCAGACCTTCTACCTTCTGCAACCCACAAGGACCCTGGGTCCATGCTCCCAGAGGGATAGAGAATGGGAAAGCTATCAGGGGAGGGGATGGGATATGGAGATTGGGTGGTGGGAATTGTGTGGAGTTGTACCCCTTCTACCCTATGGTTTTGTTAATTTATCCTTTTTAAAATAAAAAATAAATTAAAAAAAGAAAAAAAAAACAGAAATGGAGGCATCATGTTCACAGATCTCAAACTATATTATAAGGCCATCATACTCAAAACAGCCTGATACTGGAACAAAAAATAGATATACTGAACAATGAAACAGAATTGAAATTCCAGAAATAAACTCCCATACCTATGGACATCTAATTTTTGAGAGGGAGTCTCAAACTATTAAATCGAAAAAAGAGGATTTCTCCAATAATTGGTGCTAAGAACATTGACTGAAACTTGCAAAAGAATGAAACTGATCCATTACATCTCACCACAAACATAAGTAAACTCCAAATGGATAAAGAATCTGGATGTTAGATCAGAAACTATCAAATATACAGATGGAAATATTGGTGGAACACTTTCCCATCTAAATCTCAAGGGAATCTTTGATGATATAGACCCAATTGCAAGGAAGACTAAAAATAATAATAATAATAAACCAATGGGACTATATCTATTTAAAAGCTTCTCCAAAGCAAAAGAAACCACCACCAAAACAGAGACCTCCTACAGAGTGGGAGAAGATCTTTTACATGCCAAATATCAGACAAGAGGATAAAAACCAAAATATATAAAAAGCTCACCAAATTTAGCAACAAAAAGCAAATAACATAATTCAAATGTGGAGGACATGAACAGAATATTCACCAAAGAAAAGGTACAAAAGGACAACAGATATATGAAACACTGCTCTAGGTCATTGATTGTCAGAGAAATGCAAATAAAGACAACAATGCAAAGTTACCTCTCCCCTATGAGAATGTCATATATCAGAAAAGGTAGCAGCAAAAAATGCTGGAGAACTTGTGGGGACAAAGGAACCCTCCTGCACTGTTGGTAGAAATGTAAATTGGTCCAACCTCTGTGGAGAGCAGTCTGGAGAATCCTCACAAGTCTAGAAATAGATGTTCCTTATAACCCAGTAATTCCTCTCCTGGAGATATATCCTAAGGGTCAAATATATCCATCCAAAGAGATTTATGTATACCTATGTTCATAGAAGCATGAGTTGTAATAACCAAACCTGGAAATAAGTGCCCAACAACAGATAAGTGGATGAGAAAGTTATAGTATATATACACAAATGGAATACTACTCAGCTATGAAGAATAATGAATCCACTTTTTCCTACCCATCTTGGATGGAGCTAGAAGTAATTATGTTAAGTGAGATAAGCCAGAAAAAAAGACAAGTATTGGATGATCCCACTCATAAACAGAATTTGAGAAAGAATAACAGAAAGGGAAACACAAAGAATTTGACTGAGTTTGGAGTATTGCACCAAAGTAAAAAAAAAAACCTCTGGGGGTGGGAAGGTAGATTTTCAGCTCCACTGTAGGGGCATGGGAAGAGGGATAAAGACCTTGGGTGAAGGGGATGGTGTTAGTATATACTCCTATAAACTTACAGTCATGTAAATTACTATTTAATTAATATGGGAAGGGAAATAGATTTAATATCTCAAGCTTTTTAGTGCATAGACTTTATTTCTGAGTATATATTCCTTTAATGTAAGCACTTTAAGGTTTCATATTAACAAAATGATTGAATTTTAACAATAGGCTTAAATGTTAATGCATTTCTAATAATAACTTTTTTTGAAATATTGTATCATCTATAATCACAGACCAGAGAGATTGGAAGCAAGTGATCTTGTTAGTATATAAGATATATTTATTTATAGATAGCATTAAATGACAAATCATGGGGAAGTCTTGTATGGTATCATAAATCCTAACCATGGAATTTTCAAAGTAAACCAAGTTCCCATTATCTATTGCCTTCTTAAACTCTAAGACAGAAAGGAAACTTCTTAATTCTCTATAAAACTAGTATTTCTCCCAGTCTTGGAACTTCTGTGGTGTGGCTAATTTTCCTTCATGCTTCTCTTGATTATATCATTTGATACTTTATTCGTTTATCTCAACCAAGTAAAAATGCAACCAAGTAAATGCCACCTCAACATGTCTAACTTCAGACTGTGTCCACAAATGCCAGGCCTGGGATGTCAACCTTTCAGCTCCAATACTCAGGTGAGAACTTTCCTACCTCTTATGACTACTACGTTCTATTTCAGGTGGCACACCTCCTGACAAAGTTATAGAACCTAGATATAGACCAGGGCCCATGAGATAGGGCACATGTGCATATGTATCCACAAGTTAGGGGAAATAATATACCTTAAAGTAAAAGTGCACAATATATTGCAGCAACTCAGTAAGTGTAGCAAGCAAGTAGAAAGGCCTAAAAAGGACACATAAAGTACTTAATCAAATATTTTCTACTAGATCTAGAAACCTTCCTTACCTACTTCCTATTTCATGACATGGAATCACTCTAAGGCTAATCCTAGCAGATAAAGCAAAGACTACAAAAGCTGGAAAAGGACAAGAGACCAGCAGACTTTAATGACGACCCTTTAGGTCACTTCCAGGCCACCCCATCATTTGGGGCCCTAGTAAAGGAATCCTGGGATTCCCACATTGATATGATAGACCTAGACCTCTAACAGATCCCTCTCTTCACCATCACTGCTCATCTCCATCAGGAACAACATCACAAACCCACTTGTGGGCTTCTACAGGACCTTGCTTTCAATGTGTAACAGGAGTGGTAAAAACTGCCACTCTCTCTGAAGAGAGGCTGGGTCAGCATACTTAGCTACCAAGGAAAGCTGGTCCTGAAATGAGTGAAGCCTAGAAATTCCTAGCTATGACTATAGAATGTGAGCTCAGACTGACAAGGGTGCAGAGGTTACACAGGCTCCTGTGCTAAATACAAATAGACATGGGCCCTAAGTCAGATTAATGAGGTTTATAGTTAAGAATATTTTTATACTTTTTCCATATTTCTGCCCTGATTTAGCTTTCTGTCCTATTTCCAACTCTGACACAATCTTCTCAGACAATACTGTTAGCCTACCTCATGCTAGCTATCAGGTCCAGGCAAAATTAATAAAGTCATGGGCTCCTTGGAATGTACCTAAAATACTTCCTAGCTTCTTCCAACATGAAGACCCCAAATCTCATCTGCTGTATTCTTACCTTTAGGTTCCTGATTATTAAGCAATTTATTCTGCTTTACATCCAAATGCTTTTCAGCCACCAGGTTGCTGATGCTACCATAACGCCAACCTAACTTTCCTGGACAGATGACCTTACCAATGTGTCCTGCAACCACACCTCCCCAAAGCCCTACCCCACAGGAAAATATAGAAACAGGCTGGGTATCTGGATCAAGCTGTCAGTGCTTATGTGCAGCTGAGAAGTAATTACATGAGCCAGACCTTCCACCTTCTGCATGCCATAAAGATCTTTGGTTCATACTTCCAGAGGGATAAAGAACAGGGAAGTCTCCAACGGAGGGGATGGGATGCTGAACTCTGGTGATGGGAATTGTATGGAATTCTACCCCCTTTTATTCTAATGTCTTGTTGATCATTATTAAATTACTAACAAAATAAAATTTAAAATACATGTCATCAACCCATACCTATGACCTTGGGAGGGTTATGGTGGTTTTCATTGGAGAGATATGTGGGGTACAGATCTTTGCTGGTTTGAGTCATGTAGAATTATATTTCTATTATATAATGATCTTACAAAATAAATAATCTTAAAAATTACAAATAAATAATCTTAAAAGATGAAATAATCTTATCAAATGGACATTTGTCAGTTAAAGAAAGGATTATCTGAAACTTTAGTAATCATTACATACATATATCAGTGAGCTGGGAGACAAAATCAGTAAAAATGAGTAATTTGACAGAAAGAAATAGAACAAAGAACTTATAATGGAGGACCTGTCAGATACTATCAAAACTTAACATTCAAGTGAGAAGAAATGAATGGTGCTTAAAATATTTTTGTAGAAATGACTGTGAAACTGCTAACTTGATGGAAGACATAAAAATTATATCTAAGGGAGTTGGGCAGTAGCACAGCGAGTTAAGCGCATGGGCGCAAAGTGCAAGGACCGGCATAAGGATCCTGGTTTGAGCCCCTGGCTCCCCACCTGGAGTCACTTCATAAGCCGTGAAGCAGGTCTGCAGGTGTCTATCTATCTCCCTCTCTGTCTTCCATTCCTCTCTCCATTTCTCTCTGTCCTATCCAACAACAACTACAACAATAAAATAATAAGGGCAACAAAAGGGAATAAATAAATAAACATAAAAATTAAAAAATATATATCTAAGCTCCTAATATGACAAACTCAGATTAAACAAGAACAAATTAGACAGTAGTGTTTAATTAGTATTATTTATTTAAATATATCTAATCTGAAAACAGATTTATATCATCCCTAGAAAGTAGAAACTCTTCCCTGGACAGACAACCCCATCAATGTGTTCTGGAGCCCCCATTCCCTAAATCCCTGCCCTACTAGTGAAAGAGAGAGACAGGCTGACAGTATGGATCAACTTGCCAATGCCCATGTTTAGTGGGGAAGCAATTACAGAAGCCAGACCTTCCACCTTATGCATTTCATAATGACCCTGGCTCCATACTCCTAGAAGGTTAAAGAATAGGAAAGCTATCAGGATACGGAGCTCTGGTGGTGGGAACTGTACCCTTCTTATCCTATGGTCTTGTCAGTGTTTTCATCATATAAATAAATTAATTAAAAAAGAAAGTAGAAACTCTTCTGCTGGGGAAATAGATAATGGTCATGCAAAATTCAATACCCAGTACCACCATAAGCCAAAGTGGAGGAATACTTTGGTAATAGTAAAGAGGAAGGGGGTGGGGAGAGGAGAGAAAGAAATGAAATGAGAGGGGATAAAATAAGAAAGTAGTATCTCATCACTACTTAAATACACCTGCATAGATTGAAAATATGACGACTTCTCTTTAGCTCTATATCACAGAACACGACTAGTTTTACCTATATGCAGGTGTATTAAATATGATTTGTTATCATAAAATAATTTTTCATATCAACTCTGTCATTTTTTACTTATCATTTAAAAATAATTTCAGTTTAAAACCATTACTTAACCCTGTGTGTCTTCAACCTGGGAAATTTTGTCACTGGAGGAATTTCCATTAGTCCTTTGGGAAAATTCATCTGAGAATACCTGAAAATACAAAGATAGCTTTGACTACTAAGAACTTAAGTGAGAGAATTTTATTATTAGGACTTTCGATCGTACAAACACTTAGCAATGAAAAATAATGTGCCAGGTGGTGGCGAGCACACACACGTTATAATGCACAAAGACCCAGGTCCAAGATACTGGTCCCCACTCTGACCACTTATACTATTAAGTGAAGAAAACTCATTTACACTTCAATTTCACTTTTTTAAAAAGTATGCAATTACTAATACTCACATGAAATAAGACTGGAGAAGGGCTTAGTGGTGCTAGAGTGTACATGTTACAATGCACAGGGGCTTGGGTTCAAACTCCTAGTCCCCATCTACAGGGGGAAAGCTTCACAAATGGTGAAGCAGATCTTCAGATGTCTCTCTGTTTCTCTTCCTATCTCTCCCTTCCCTCTTGACATCTGGCTGTCTCTATCAAATAAATAAAGATAATAAAAAAATAAAAGGAATAAATGACTGGAGAAAACACAACTATAAAAGTCATAAATTTTGTGTTGGTCAAAGTCTGTACAATAAATACTGATTATCATCCTACTCAACAAAAGAAAATAACTTAAAAGTTGTAAAAAAAAATGCCCACAATGTTAAGAAAAAGACAATCATGTACACACTTCTGTTTTTAATTCTTTATACTAAAAAATAAATGAGAACCATGATTTCTTGATAGAACCCTGAATTATAGAGCCAGATATTTCTCTGATGAACTATTTTTCTTAATCACTAGCATCTATGTATCATACCAGACATGTGAGAAATTCTTTGTATCTCTGTAGTTCTGTCTCTAGCCTCCATCAGATTTGGCTAATGTTAGGGTAAACACAGATAACAGGTCAAAAGGCCTTCAGGCTAACAAAGGCCTTATCTGATATCCCTGAATTATGCCTTTAACTTTTGGGTAATAGAATATGATGTAACCACTAGAATTGGAGATGACAAGTCTGATACACAGTGGTTTACATATTAGGAAAGAGATAATTCAATTATGCATGCTTTTAAGTGAAGTATTTACCCTTGAGATGTATTTATGTACCTTTAAGATGTTTATGTATACTGTTAAGAAGTTAATATTTGACATAGCTGTATGGACACATACCTAGTAGAGGATCAGAGAGGTTTGTACAAGTGATCAGAGAAATATAGGAGACACTTGACAGAACCTCATTGTGAAATGTACACTTTGTGTCAGCCATGCCATATCCCCTCTTTTCTCTTACAACTAATGGTGTAATGAAGTTTATTTTTCAACCCTGAGATGCAGTCAAAACTCTGCTCCCTGGCATCCAGAGGACCCAAAGGCACTAAGGTCCTTGGAGAAAGAGACTGGTGTTTATATTCTAGAGTTAATAAACTTGTGGATTTCACTTCTTTGGTAGTGATGTTTTCAAGTTACAACTTTCTTCTTTGTGAACAAGTAGTAGAATTTTTTTTTGGGGGGGAGGTGGGGAATACCATTTTAGTTAAAAGACTAATAAGAGGATGGTAGAGGGATCAGGAGAGACTATAGAACCAGCAACCCAGGCTCATGACTTCTAGGACCAGGCAGGTAAGCTACCTGAGCAAGTGTGGTAACTGGTTTCACTCTGAGAGCTAGGGAGAACTACCACCATGGTGAAGTGTATAGGTAGAAATACACATTCACTATACTAGACTTAGAATTTTTAGGTTACATCTGGAATTTTATATGAAATTTCAGGTTCTTAAAAGTTAGAAACTGATTAAAAATTTAAAAGTAGCCTAAATAAATCACTTTTAGGTCTGGCTTTATCTCAGTGGTTACACCATTGGAATACACAAAATTAAGTACAGTTAAAGGTATCTTGAGATTACAACTTGCAGGTTTGTAACCTCTATTATGGTATCCACTATAAACAACTCAATAAGATTTGCTGATTTTGTGAAAATGGAAGCAAAATTTAGATATCTTTACATGTCTAATGAAAATAAGAACATAATCTTATGCAGTATCAATACTTTTCTCAATGATATTAAAGGTATCTATATAGACTAACCTTTAACAGGGTACTTACTGAGTACTAATCATTTTAGAGAATATTTGCTTACTATTTTAAATATTTAGAAAAGAAAATGAAGGTTGGGTATGCACAGGAATAGTAAAATTGAATCTTCAAATCCATGTCATAGACATTAACTGATTCATTCAACCATACATCAAGAAACTGGCAGTATTTCTATCCTGACTTTAGTTCACATTATGAATAGGTCTTAATGCAATTGTAATTTTTAACAGAGAAATTGTGTTAGTCACTTTATGATCCCATCATCTTATATATTGCACCACATAGGAGACTGCTCAAAAAAGTGCCTATTGGTTAATAATTACTGTAGTGCAGACTAACTATGTGGATTACATGTTTTGGCTGCCTGTTTAGAACTTAGGTTTGATTTTCTTGCTTTTAAATAATGTGTAAACTCTGCAAAAATTGACATAGTGGATAAGCTGTTTTGGATCTCAAGCATGAGATCCAAAACTCAGTCCCTACCATTGCATGTACAGAGTGATGCTCTGGTTCTATCTGTCTCTCTTATTCATAAATAAATACTTCCTTATAAATAAAGTATAAGTAGTTTCTAAATCCAAAAATAATTAACTAAACATAAAAATTTAGATGATTCAATTACTGACTTTAATCTACTAAAGTCTTGTACTATTATGGAGATTTTTTTTCATAAGGAGTAGATTTCTATAATTAAAAAGAGAATGAGGATTATGCCAGTCATATTGTGATGTATGGACTTTATCCTCAAACAAATAAAAGTAAACTATTAAAACACAACAAAACATTTAAAAGTCAGATTATTGACTTGAGATTAGACTCAGTATAAGAGCAATTGTCAGTTTATTTTATTGATATATATGAAGTAGTACTGTGGTCATGTTATATTGTCCTAGTGCAGCCTAGAATGTTCCTAACTATAACCACAGAATGCAAGCTCACACCTACAGGAATGCAGAGGTTACACAGGCTCCTGTACTGAATATAGTCCTCAGATAAAATCAGTGGGGTTTACATTTAATAATATTTATATACTTTCCCCATATTTGGGAACTACTCTCTTCCTTGATCCAGCTTTCTGGTCCTGTTTCCAACTCTGACACCATGTCCCCAGACAATACCTTTAGCTCATCTTCGTGTTAGCTGTCAGGCTCAGGCAAATATTATACCTAAAATAGACCTACTAGCTTTTTCCAAAATGGAGACCCCAAATCTCACCTGCTATATTCTTACCTTTAGGTTCCTGATTACTAAGCAATTTGTTCTGTTTTATATCTTAATGCTTTTCAGCCACCAAGTTGCAGATGCTATCATGATGCCAGCCATGGGCAGACAATCTCATCAATGAGTCTTAGATCCCTACTTCCTTACTGGAGAAAGACGAATCAGACTGGGAGTATGGACTGACTTGACAATGCTCATGTCCAGTGAAGAAGCAATTACAGAAGCCAGACCTTCTACCTTCTGCATCCCATAATGATCCTATGTCCATACTCCCAGAGGGATAAAGAATAAGAAAGCTTCCAATGGAAGGGATGGGATATGGAACTCTGGTGGTGGAAATTGTGTGGAATTGCACCCCTCTTATAATACAGTCTTGTTGATCATTATTAAATAAAAAAAAGTCGTGTCATATAAAATCAATGTTTATGTGAAAAATATATACCTAGGGTTTCCTTTAAAATAATGTAAGGCTAAGAATTATAAGTACAGATAGGACCATGAATTTCATATAAACTATTGGTAACTTATCAAATAAGTGCATGGCAATTCATTATACTATTTTGTCTACTTTTCTATGTTAAATTTTTTAAATATGAATTTGAATATTTCCATATCCATAAACTTGATTGAAATTTGTCATACAACTAATCTGCATTATATATACCTTTACTTTCCTATATGGAAAATACATGAGATAGTAGACCAAAAAGAATTTGAAAGGATAGGACTTAGTTAAAAAAATAGCCATAAATAAGTGAAGCTGTACCTGAATATTCTCATGATCATTTTGGTGCAGCATAAGGTGAACCTCTTGTAGGGTTGTTGTTTGATACTCACTACTAAATTTGAACACCTCTGAAATGATTAATTTAGCAAAAATAGATTTTGGAAATCCCAATGTTCCAGTTCCAATTGCTGGAAATGTAACTGACTTTAAAGACAAATTCTTGGTGATGTCCAGACATTTTCTGATTATGACTTCCATGATCTGAAACACACAAAGCACCTCTTTACACATGTTAGAAAGAGGAGTTTGAATAATAAGCACAAGGTTTGGGAATTTTTACTGTGGTATCTGCTTACTCCTTTTTATTTTCAACCAATATTAAAGGACATTAGAAGGAGAAAGACAAATATAGGAATAGATGAGGAAAAGAAAAGAGAATGTGACTCTCCAAAGAGTTTCAAACTCACTCAGAAATGAAGAAGCAAAACTGTTACAGTTATAGTCTCCCCCACCCTTCAGCCCCCACTCTTCTCTTCTTTTTTTCATGCTTTTGTCTGATTTTCTTATTAAACACAAGATATCTTCAATAACTCTTCTCAGAGTTCCAATAATCACTGAGTACTAGGTGATCAGTTATACTATGAAACAGTCCTCAGGTATGATTGAAAGAAATTATCATAAAGATGGAAATTTATTATCATAAAGTAAGAAAGCTACTATAGACAAAAGACAGGGACCAATCTAGATTATACTGAAAGAGGAGCAAAAGTATAACCACTTTTCTGGAAAATGTGAATCAGGTCACACCTGGTGTGCAGATGTGCTATTCTCACTCCAGAATGGAGCTACCACGTGAAGTACATGGCTGCAGTGCAGATTGTAACCACTGGTCTGGAGAATGGTTCCTGGGTGAACAGTCACTGCTTGTCCAAGTGTGTTCAATTCCTCCTGGAGCTTTGGTCCAGCTTTGTTCAAGAGGGCTTGAGAAAGTGGCCCTCTGTTAAGTGCAAGATCCGAGGGAATGGAGTTGACAACAACATCCGTCTTAAAAACAAAACCAGTAGTTTACCTTAAATATTTACATTTATTCTACTTGAGTTACTGATCTGATACAAGAAGAAACAATGCAGATAATTAAGTTTTAAGACTACAATCAAATACACTCCAATACAAAGTGCCAATAGATGTTTCTTTCAGTAACATTCCAGGACAGAGCTGTCAAAAAACAACATTTAAATGGTATATAAATATTGGGGTCCGAAAGAAGTACCCAGGTGTCTGGTGAAGGCAACATTTGGAGTCTGAGAAATTTGCAGTTTTTAGGTAGAGTGATAAAGGTATATGTTTTGGAGAGAAACACCACTAACATAAGCATGATAGATTATGAGCAGTGAGCGGATTATTTAGATATGGATAGAAAGTTTCTACAGGTCAGCTTAGAAGTGTTTTCTGGCCTGTAGAAAATATGTCAGTGCCAGACCAACTAGAGTTCCCAACGAACAGTAACCAAGGAAGCATTTCAAACAGCTTCATCAGGAAAATGAAGGCACTAAGAGAAGAAGGAGATGTGAACCACGTGATCTTCAGAGTCACCCTGTAGGGTCAACATGGAGCAATGCACAGCACATACTGGGACATCAGAGCCACACATGATGGAGTGAAAGGAATGGAACCAATGGCCTAATTTTCAATATTCTAGGAGGAGGAAGTGGAGGAACTGAATTCATTGTGATTATTGAGTCTTGGTAGAAAATGTCTATTGTTAATTTGCTTGCATTTTAAATGAGAGACAAAACCATATTTTAATCTTTAAAAATACTCCAATGTTTAGAAACTCTGAACAAATTCAGTACCTGACTCAACCATTTATTAACTGTGAGATTTAGGCAAATTACCAAAATTGCTTAAGTTTTAGTTATTTGTAATATGGAAAAAATAATCCTAGATTCTATTCCACTGAGTTGGGAAGTACATATCAAGCACTTTGCATAGTGTTTGGGGCACAGTAAACAATGTTAACTACTATATAATTATAGATAAGCTTGCTGTAAGATAAAAATATTTTGAAAAATCTCTCTATTAAACTATAAATGTATTTTAAACAAGGAACAACTGAAGGGGAAAGAGTGATGACACACAGATGGAAGAATGTTTCAAATAAAATTTTATTAAAAAACTTTTGTACATTCAAAGAATTCTCTAAAGTTAATAGTAAAGTACCCCAGGAAGTGGTTCAGTGGGTAAAGTGTTAGACTCAAGCATGAGGCCAATGACTAAACCTGCAGTATCACGCATGCTAGAGTGCTGTTTTGCTTACCTCTCCTTCCTTCCATCCTTCCTTCCATCCTTCCTTCCTTCCTTCCTTCCTTCCTTCCTTCCTTCCTTCTTTTTTTCCTTCCTTCCTTCCTTCCTTCCTTTCTTGTTAATAAGAAAATAAACCTTATCAAAAAGTCCATGGTAAAAAAAAAAGTTCATGTAAAAATATGAAAAGATCTTAATTGATAGCCCTGGAAAGATATGCAAATAGACTTCACTGAGAGACCTTGCCTTAGGACTGTCCCACTGTGTTTGAATTATTTTCCTAGGACTCTGAAACTAAACTGGAAGAGACCACTGTCTGATTAGCAAGAGTCCAGGGTAAAGACAGTATTAAATACACTATGAGAAAACATGGTGGGGCTGGGTGGTGGCACACTTGGTAGAGTGCCCACATTACCACGAGTGAGGATCTGTGTTCAGTCCATTGGTCCTTACCTGCACGGAAGAAACTTCATGTGGTGAACAGAGCAGCAGGTGTCCTATCTCCATCTCTCTCTCTCTCTCTCTTCCCTCCCTCCCTCTCTCTTCCATCCATCTCCTTCTCCCTCTCCTTCTCAACACCCCTCTATCTTTATCTTTCATAGTCTCTATCAAAAATAAAGCTAAGGAAAAAATAGCCACTGAAAATGGTGGAGTCATAGTATAGGCACCAAGCCCCAGAGATAACACACCTAGGGAAAAAAAAGACAAATCAGTCACTTCCTATCAGTCCTAACAGAGTTATTGGTGCACTGTCACCAGACATTTATTAGGTCCACTTGCTACTACATTCTTCAACTTCTCTAATGGTGTTGTGCTGAATTATGACCCCTCAAGCAGGATCCTCTGGTTATTCTGATTCAGTATCATTGACAAATTCCTCTGTTCTCACTCTATTCTGTAACATTCATTGTCTGTCATCAGCATATTTTATAGAAAATGAGCATTAGTATGCCTACACAGACAAGAATAAAGTCACTCAACTAGGATAGAGGCCTTGTAAATATAAGGTCTAGAGATACATTTCATTTATTATAAACATGGTGACATGAATGCAGTTGTAGTTGCTATAAATAACTAGTCAGTCAATTAGTAAATGTTTTGGTGAAGCAGCATTAAGAATAGCCTAAGACAGACTGGGAGTAAGGACCGACCAGTCAACGTCCATGTTTAGCGGGGAAGCAATTACAGAAGCCAGACCTTCCACCCTCTGCAACCCACAATAACCCTGGGTCCATGCTCCCAGAGGAATAGAGAATGGGAAAGCTATCAGGGGAGCGATGGGATATGGAGATTGGGTGGTGGGAATTGTGTGGAGTTGTACCCCTTCTACCCTATAGTTTTGTTAATTTATCCTTTCTTAAATAATAAATAAATAAATAAATAAAAAGAATAGCCTAAGAATCTATTTCAAGGCAGAGTTGGAGGGCATGGATTCTTTGTATTGGCTCCATGATTCTAATCTGCTTTTAACAATTAACTACCCAGAGGTAGTTATGGTGTATATTATGGAAGGCATGGAATACTTTCCTGATTCTAATTTGCCTTAATTACAATATTCCTTTGACAACTCACAAGATTGAACAATGATGGTGGATGTTCCATAATGAGGATACTCACCACAGCATTCTGCACATCTCCTTTCACCAGCAGGACTCTCAGACCTTCTGGGGTCAAAAGAATTCCTCTGTTTCCATCATCTTTTCCCATGTGAGGCTGTTTGGTTACTGGTAAACTGGGCAGGGAAGCTGATTCAGGCAGGGATTCTTTAAATAGCATTTTCACAGCCTCATCAAAGGCTTCAACAGACTTCTCAGCTGTATCCACAAGGTAAATCTCTTTTAAGGTGTGTCCATCTGACTTCTTTTGGAATTTGTCCTTGAGAGCCAAGACAATGGTCTCCACACACTGGGGTAAGGGAAAACCATAGATTCCAGAACTAATGGCAGGAATGGCGATAGACTGGTACTTGTGTTCCTCAGCCAAATGAAGGCACTCCTCCACAGTTCTCTTTAACTGGTCCACACACTTCTGAGCCTCATATTGCGTCCACTGGGGCCCCACTGCATGGATCACATGACGGTATGGGAGTTTGCCTGCTTTGGAGATGGTGGCACTGCCAGGGAGGATCTTGCCCTTTGTCTTCACTATCTGGTCACAGTCTGCTTGGAGCTCAGGACCTGCTGCTTTTAAAAGAGCAGCAGCAAGCCCCCCAATATGCTTGAGATCCTCATTAGCTGAATTCACCACCACTTCCACAGGAAACTGAGTCAGGTTACCCTGCTGCACAATCAGGGAGACTCCAGAGGGCAAAGTTGTCCTAGAGAAGCACTTTGGCCCATCAGAGCCACCACCTGCTTTTACTTCACTCTTTAGTTCAAAAAAACAGCCACATAAATTTCTGACTTGACTTTGATAAGCCTGTGCATTATCCCGGAAGAACTGCCCGACTCCTGGCTTATCAATATGAATGCTTTTAACACAGACAGAGTCCCGGGCTTGTGTGACATGATTCACTGCCTCCAGGACCTTGGTTTTGGGGCCAATTAGTAAAATGCTGTTTTGTTTGTACTCAGGATTGAAAATTACCTGCACATTTGCTTTTTTAACCTTTTGCCATAAATGGTTCATTTCATTCTTTAAGTAATGAAGAACTAAGACAGTCTTTACTTCAACAAACTGCTCTATTTGTGTGTGTGTTTCCAGAAAGTCAGAAAGTGAGCCATGGACTTCATTTACTTCTCTCACATAGCCTGTTATGACCACCTCAGTGGTGAGTCTTGAAGTTAACTCATTGATGAAGACAGTCCTTGAGGAAGAGTTATATTTCTTTGACAAACTGCTGGTGAGTTCTTTCCATTTCTTGTCACTGAGGACTTTATTGTCCTCAACATCTATGTGCTTAGAAGTTAAAGCACTAACCATTTTCTTTTCAGCTTCAATAAGTGCTCCAGGAGAGCAGCTGGTTAAGAGAACAGTGGCTGCCTCCAACTCATAAACTGTAAGAATTTTCTGTGCTATGAAAAGAGACTTAGAGAACTCTGCACAGTCTGCCTCCTGCAAAAACTGAAAGACCTCAGGGGATACCTGAAGGCTTTTCTGAACCATAGCAAGGACCTTCTCCAAGATGTCACACTTTATTTTATACACATCAGCAAGGAGTCCTTTTAAGCACATGTGTTGAGTGGCTTCATCATAAAACATCTCCACCTCTGGACATTCAGTGCAGAGATGCTTCAGCACACCACTGTGGCACAAAAGATAATACTTTCCTGGTGAAATGACCATTTTTTCCTGTACACTTTGCTTCTCTCTCTCAATTTTTTTATTGGTGACTTCTTTTAATTCATTGACTTCTCGCTCAAATTTTTGTATGTCCTCTGATTTTCCCACTACATTTAGGACTTTCATAACTGCATTGAACTCAACCAAAAATCTAGTATCATGTAAATCATTTTTGATCCTGCTCCACACTGTTTTATCCAATTCAAATGAGGTGACTTTGTATTTAGACTTTATTTCATTGAATGCTGTGGAAGTGTCTTTCTTCCAGGTCTGGATTTGGTTTCTCCCTTGACTGAGTAGGGAGGCCACAGGTCTGATGGTAACTTCCCCATTGACTTTGGGCCAGGTTAGCTCACAGTGATATTGTCTCATTTCTTCATTTATCTCCTCAATCAGGTGATTCTTTGTCTGTAGGAATTTCCACACTGGGAGAGCCAAGGTTTCTTTGAATGGTGCTGGTAATGTGATCAGAGGTTTCTTCTTTCCATACAAAGTGGTGCCCAAAGAATTGTAATATGGGAACACACAGAGAGGCACATTATTGAAGTCAAGTTTCCTGGTGATGATGGTGTCTAGGACTAATGGGGAAGAAATAAAAATAAAAATTCTATTGTGATATACTTCATTTGGGAAAATTAAACTTATTTATAGAAAAAAATCCTAATGTGGTTGAACATTAATGTTATGACATGCTATTTAACAGCAGCTCTGCTCTCAACATGCTTGGATACAGCTGTGTATGAACAAGCATTGAACAGCTACCCCCTTGTTTAATGGAATGATTATTATCTAACAATGATCATTCTGTGTTGATATTCTGCTAAGTAAATACTATTTTCACTCCTAACATATTGCCAGCACTAAATAGGGTGAATAGTTTTGAGTTTCATTACAAGTATAGGGATAACATCTGACCCTGGCGTTAATAAAAATTTATGTCAAAGAAAATCTCAAGATCACCTAAAAATAATGCTAAAAGTCTCTCCTGGCCACTGGGGCCCTTTCCTCTATGAAACTCTTCCTAATTATTAGTAATTAATACTCAGATGTAAGGACACTAAGAAAGAAAAGAATTAGAATTATTTCAAGTAACCACTATGATTAAATTGCATCCATGTGGGGAGATGTTAAAATATTTATTCATGGCTGGCTCCTAGAATAGATAATGGGCTGAAGGAAAAGTATGTGATCTTCAGAGGACCAGACACATAGATTTCACTGCTTAATATGCCCTTAAATATTTGCTGAGCCTGTGAAATAGTGGAAACTAACAAGTTTAACTAACATCCTATGTCAAGAAATAATTACAGGTATACTTACATTTAGTCCTTAAAACTTTCCTTTGTGGTCAGTAGTAGCATAAGGTCCATTTTAAAGATAAGAATACAGAGCATTTGGTAGACTGAAATAACTTTCCGAAGATCACAAAGCTAGTATGCACCATAGCTGGTATCTAACCTCAGAATTAGCACAAATATCACCTTAATGTGCCATATACTCTCTGCTGTCTCCTCTGTAAAAAATAATTAACTATATTGAAGGCAGGGCCATATCTATGATCTTGGGAGAACTATGGCCATTACCACTGAAAAGGGATGGGAGCACTGAACTTTGGCAATAGACTGATGTGGAATTATATCCCTATGATCTTATAATTTTGCAAATCATTATTAAATCTCTAATAAAATTAAATTAAACAGAGAGAGTAACTATATCTAAACATGTAGGTTACTATAAAGATTCAGTGGAATACAGTGACAGAAGAAATATCAGACACAATAAGTATTCAATAAGGGTTTCCTTCCTTAGAGTTTGTGAATGAGATCTTGTGAAATTGAACCAAGTAATACCATAGAAAAATGTCTAATCCAGAAACTATCAAATACTTAGAAAAAATGTTTACAGAGCACTTTATGACCTATACTCCAACAAGGTCTTCAGAGATTTAAATTCAATAGCAAAGAAAGCAAAAACAAAAATAAATGGGACTACATCAAACTAAAAGCTTACAGCAAAGGGTATCACAAAACTAGCAGAATGAAATCCTACAGTGTGGGAGAAGATCTCTAGATACAACATACTTTAGACAAGAGACTATTAATAAAGAGCTCAGTAAACTTAACATCAAAGGAAAAACCCTATAAAAAATGGGGTGAGGACATGAGTAGAAACTTTAAAGAAGAGTTCCAGAGGGTCAACAGACACATGAGAAAGTGTTCAAAGTCAGGAATAACAAAGAAGATCACATGAGAACACAATAAGACAAGACTTGGGTTACTTTGGGAACCCACCAAATGATGGGAGAGTACAAACATGTGTGGCTCATGGACAGAGGAGGGGCTAAGGAGAGATTCCTGGGGCTAATGCTCATATCTACTCCGGAGCAACTGGGAACAGTCTGGCAGTTTGCCAGTTGAGGTGTCACCTCCAGTCTGAGTTTTATCAACAAATAGACTGCTGAAGGGAGAAGAAGACCCCCTAGCTCTCACCAAATGCAACTGTGAGTCTCCACTGATACTGTACCTTGGAGGCTGGAACAGCAGCATGGAGGCCCTGTGCTGACATTGGGGACAGAGTCCTGATCAGGCAACTCAGGAGAAGACATACACTCCCAGGGGTATGGAAGTGGGGATGTATAGTGGGAACCTTTCCACATAGTTCTCCTAATGAATTTGGTGACATGTTGAATAATCACCTCATAACCCTTGGAGTACAAACAGTATTTTTTTAGAAACTTATAGGACCAAGGAGTGCTAACTAGCTTGGTTCCAACTGCTGTCAAAGAAACCAAATTGGCTTTGGACCCTTGAGGAATAGGAGTCTCTTTGCATAACCACTGTGTTATCTCTCCTCCATCCTATTTTATCTCTATGTTAGGAATGATTAATTAAACTAAAAAATCTACTTATAGTTAAAAAGTCCAAAGGCTCTCACAGCCTACATGTAAAATAAAGATCATAAGAGGGTTTAACAGCCAACATGCTTCACCTTAAGGATTGAGACAACATTGAAACATTAATTTTCACAACTGTGAACTTTTTAAGTACCTTACTTAGACACAAATCAAGCCAGGCCAATGTGATTAGTGAATTGAAAAGTACTGAGAGAGAGAGAGAGATCTCATAATACAGCATATACAATGGTTAAACCAAGAAGAAACTTTGGAGAAATGAACTAGGACAAAAGCTCAGATTAAGTCCCCAAAAGATAGAAGCACATAAGAATGAGGACAACATCCAGACACTAATTGAGGCATTAGTCACATGAGGGAGGATAGAATTTTAAAGTAATATCATCAGAAATAGAGAAACAACAAATGAGACTCTGACAGAAAACACTCAACTATCTCAAGGTTATTAGAGAGCTGAAAGCTGAAATAGCTGAGCTAAGAGCACAACTAGTTGAACAAGCTAAAGTATCAGAAATGGGTAACAAAATAGTTGAGCTGCAGAAAACAACAGAAGGGAGAGAGAATAGAATAAATGAACCAGAAAACAGAATTAGCAAGATTGAGGATTAGAGAAAACTATGAAAGAAGTAAAATATCTCAAAAAGAGATGAAGAGATACTGAAAACAACAACAGAGGCATATGGGATGACTTCATAAGAAGTAATATATGCATTATTGGCTTACCAGAGGAAGAAAGAGAGGGAGGGGAAGAAAGAATTCTTCAGGACATAATAGCTGATAATTTCCTTATTCTAGACAACATAAAAGACATAAAGGTTCAAAAAGTTAAAAGGGTCCCAAACAGAATTTACCCAGAATTAAAGACACCAAGGTACATCATATTTAGAATGAAAAGGAATAAGGATAAAGAAAGGATCTTGAATGCTGCAAGAAAAAAAAAAAAGAATCACCTACAGAGGAAAGCACATAAGATTAGCAGCAGATTTCTTCACACACAAACACTAAAGATCAGAAGAGAATGGCAAGATATATATATCAAGGGCTCAATGATAAAGGCTTTCAACCAAAACTACTGTATCCTGCTAGACTGTCATTCAGATTAGATGGAGGCATAAAAACCTTCTCAGACAAGCAATAGTTGAAGGTATCAACTATCACCAAGTCTGCCCTACAAGAAATTCTGAGAGGTCTCTTATAAACAATCATAAACATGCCATATATCAGAACACTTAAAAAGTCTACAATAATGGCATTAAAATATCTTCATTCTATAATATCAATTAATGTCAATGGCCTGAATTCACTTATTAAAACACACAGAGTAGGAAGATGGATCAGAAAACATAACTCAACCATTTGTTGTCTACAGGAATCCCACCTAACTCAAAAGGACAAGCACAGTCTCAAAATGAAAGGATGGAAAAGTGCCATACAAGCTAATGGACCACAAAAAAAGGCAGGAGCAGCTACTCTCAATCTGACATGATAGACCTTAAAATAAATAATATAAAAAAGAGAGGGATGGACACTATTTAATGCTCAAAGGATCAGTCAATCAAGACGTCTTAATGATTATTAACATCTATGCACCCAAGGAGAGGCCATCAAAATGCATTAAACATCTACTTAAAGGGATAAAACAATATAATAACAGCAACACAGTAATAGTAGGGTATTTCAACACCCCTTGGATGTTAGAACAGAAACTATCAATTACTTAGAGGAAAATAGTGTCAGAACTCTTTCCATCTAATTTTTAAAGACATCTTTAACAAAACAAATCCAATTACAAAGAAGACTAAAGGGAAAAAAAAAACAATGGAATTACATCAAATTGAAAATCTTCTGCATAGCAAAAGAAACCGCCACCCAAACAAAAAGACCCCCCACAAAGTGGGAGAAGATCTTTACAAGTGATATATCAGACGAGAGGCTAATAACCAAAATATATAAAGAGCTCAGCAACAAGAAAACAAATGACCCCCATTCAAAATGGGAAGAGGATATGAACAGAATATTCACTATAGAAGAGATCCAGAAAGCAAAGAAACATATGAAGCAATGCTCCAAGTCACTGATTGCCAGAGAAATGCCAATAAAGACAAGAATAAAATACCACTTCACTCCTGTGAGAATGCCATATGTTAGAAAAAGTAGCAGCAGCAAATGCTGGAGAGGTTGTAGGGAAAAAGGAACCCTCCTACACTGCTGGTGGGAATGTGAATTGATCCAACCCCTGAGGAGAGTGGTCTGGAAAACTCTCATAAGGCTAGAAGTGGACCTACCCCAGGACCCTGCAATTCCTCTCCTGGGGATATATTGTAAAGAACCAAATATACCCAACCAAAAAGATTTGTGTATACCTGTATTTATAAGCAGCATAATTTTTAATAGCCAGAATCTGGAAGCTGCCCAGGTGTCCAACAACAGGTGAGTGGTTGAGCAAGTTGTAATATATATACACAACGGAATACTACTCAGCTATTAAAAATGGTGATTTCACCACTTTCAGCCCATCTTGAATGGAGCTTGAAAAAATCATGTTAAGTGAAATAAGTCAGAAACACTAAGATGAATATGGTATGATCTCACTCATAGAAACAAGTTGAAAAACAAGATCAGAAGGGAAAACACTGGTAACAGAACTTGGACTGGAGTTGGTGTGTTGCAACAAAGTAAAAGACTCTGGGGTGGAGAGGAGGGTTTGAGTCTTGGAACATGGGAAGAGGAGGACATAGTGTGGGTTGAATTGTTATGTGGAAAATTGAGAAATGTTATGCATGCACAAACTATTATTTCACTTAGTGTAATCACACTGAATTCTTTTTATTTGTCCACGACAATATATCAGTTTTTTAAATTGCACAGTAGTATTCACTTGAATATATAAACAATCCTTCTTTATTCAATTGCCTATAAATGCATATTTATTTGTTTCCACATTTGGCTGTTGTGAATCGTGTCATTAGTAACATGTCTATGACTTATCCTTTTTTTTCTTCCAGGATTATTGCTGGGGCTCAGTGCTGGCACTACAAATCCATCACTCCATGCAGTCATTTTTTCCCTAATTTTTTTTAAGATAGGACAGAGAGAAAGTGAGAGAGACCAGGGAGATATAGAGAGGGAGAGAAGATAGACACCTGCAGACCTGCCCCACTGCTCATGAAGTGTCCCCAGTCCAGTTGGGTAGAAAGGGCTCAAACCCAGCTCCTTGTGCAGGTTCTTCTGCACAGTACTATGTGTGCTTAACTGGGTGTGCTACTGCACCTAAAATTTATGTCTTTCAAAAATAAGCTGTCTTATTTTTAATCATCTTTTTGTTTTTATTTCATTTGTCTCTTCTACTCTACCTTATAAGAAAATCTTGTATTTTTCCAAACCTTATTGCTTCTCTAAAGTTTGAGTTTCATACTCCTTATGCATCATATCCCTGGTAAATAGGAATAGCAATTCAAATGAAACAAATAAATAAAAATGAAATATATCAGAATTCCACTGAAACTCATTAACCTCTGCTAAAATGGGAGAAATTATGTTGGAAGTAAGTTTACAGTCAGGCTGGTCAGTATTACCTTTTCTATCAAAAAATTCAATGAAAGCAGAGTTCTCTTCAGGAAAACATTCAATATTCACAACTTTCCCCCCTCCATTCTGAGGATTTTCAAAAAAGATTTTTAAATGATGGTCATCTACACCAGATGGCAGGTTTTCAACCCTGATAGTTTTTGTCACTTCCAGAAGTCTTGCAGACAGCTTCAGCTGCTTCACACCGGGATGCTTGGCACAATCACCAACAAATTTCATGACATCTAGAAACAGAATTGACAAACGAATACAAACATTGTGATTGTATCTTGAGACTGTATGCAAATAGGTTTTCTGAATATGAATTAAGTTAAAGAGGAGCCACAACCTCAGATTTTAGATGCAAAGTGTCAGTTTCTACATGAGAAATTGCATGTGTAAGACTTTGAGGCACATGCAAAGGTCTTAACCTTGGATTATCCTAATCTGTCTCCCTGTCTTCAGTTATAGTCCTCTGTGGCCTTCTTTTATGTGACCCTTGAATGCTTTCTCTACAAGTTGTCTCATTCATACCCTTTCTCATATGCTTTCCCAATCTTCTCCCTATTACTTACAGGCAGGAGTTTACACTCTTTGTTAGGCCTACATGTGCTTGGCTACTTGACTCCCAACTAAATTGTAGGCATCACTTTAAACTGTTGTTTATTATTCATTTTATTTCCA
Source organism: Erinaceus europaeus (assembly GCF_950295315.1). Lineage (NCBI taxonomy): Eukaryota > Metazoa > Chordata > Mammalia > Eulipotyphla > Erinaceidae > Erinaceus > Erinaceus europaeus. The sequence continues at coordinate 79,595,981 of NC_080170.1, forward strand.
TCTCTAAACTAGTATATTTATTATTTTTAATGTTTTTTTATTTTCCTTTTTGTTGTCCTTGTTGTTTTTTATTGTTGTTATTATTGATGTCGTCATTGTTAGGACAGAGAGAAATGGAGAGAGGAGGGGAAGACAGAGAGGGGGAGAGAAAGATAGACACCTGCAGACCTGTGTCACCACCTGTGAAGTGACTCCCTGGCAGGTGGGAAGCCGGGGCTCAAACCGAGATCCTTATTCGGGTCCTTGAGTTTAGCGCCACGTGCACTGAACCCACTGCGCTACAGCCCAACTCCCCAAACTAGTATATTTATTTTTAAAATTAGTTTTGGTATCTTTGCATATGCTTCTCTCTCTCCCTTTTTTTTTTTTTTTTTTGCCTCCAGGGTTATTGCTGGAATTAGGTGCCTGCACTATGAATCCACTGCTCCTGGAGGCTATTTTTTCCCTTTTGTTGCCCTTGTTGTTTATCGTTGTTGTTGGATAGGACAGAGAGAAATCGAGAGAGGAGAGGAGGACAGAGAGGGAGAGAGAAAGATAGACACCTACAGACCTGCTTAACCGTTTGTGACGCGAGCCTCTGCCAGGTGGGAAGCCAGAGGCTCGAACTAGGATCCTTATGCAGGTCCTTGGGCTTCGCGCCATTTGCGTTTAACCCGCTGCGCTACCGACCGGCCCCCATGCATATACTTCTTACATACAAGAAATTTCTCTGAAAGTTTGATTTATATAGCAACTAGTGAGAGAGAATACCAATTTATGATGTCTTTTTTTTTGACACTTTGTCAAATATTTAATTTTTAATCTGAACACTACAGTTGGCCAGACAAAGGGAGCAATTCAGGCAGTTTTCTATACCAAAAAAAGTTTTCTTTTCTTTTTCGGTTTTTTTGTTTGTTTGTTTGTTTTTGCCTCTGGGATTATTGCTGGGGCTTGATGCTGCTCCTGGCAGCCACTCCCTCCCCCCTTTTTTTCTTTAATTGGCTAGGACAGATGAAGAGGTATTTACCTGATAAGGGGAGGAAACATCTGAGGCCAAGGGAACAACAGTGTCATGAGGCAGATGGTGTTTTTGTAACCTGATCAACTGATGCTGCTTGAATAAAAATGGGTGGGCATAGGCTGTACCCATGTGTCAACAGCTATCCTGTAAATTATTGTTTTCTCCAATACATAGATAGAAACATGGATGGATTGGGCAAGACAAATCCATGTCACCTGTGGGGTCCCTTTTCCTCTCACTCCCCATACCCTGCTGTTCTCATGTTCATGATTCATTTACATGTGAGCTTCCAGGAGCAGGAAATGGGGTCATTTATCTCTGTACTCCAGCATCTAGACTAGGACCTGACACATAGAATGTATTCATGAGTTTTTGTCCTATGAACATAACCATGTCAATTTAGTCCACTTAGCATGTGCCCTATAAGAATAATCTGAAATAAAAACTATTCCGTTATTGAGCTTACAATGACTTTTTTTTTTAAATACTCTTATTTAATCCTCATAGAAATTGCACTGGGTAGGAATGATTATCTCCATTATACAGAACAGGACGGTGAAACACACAGATAGTGACTTGGATAACCTCAGACAGTCAAATGGCTGATTTGACCTTTCACTTATTCACCAACCTCCTAACTAACCATTCACTGCCATGGCTCCAGGGCTTGGAACTAGAGAAATCTCATCTTCTGGAGACCCTTCCAGTCTTTAGCTTCCTGAAAATAACACAAGGCGAATTTACTTTCTGTATCCCAAGATCCTTTTCATCCCTGTATATGTGATGAATGAAATATACTAAGGAAAATATAGCAAGGAAATAAAAGATAAATTGTAGAGTAAGATTCTAAGGTGAAATCTTTCATTTGCAATTTTTCTGCCCTTCTCTATAAAATGAGGAGTAATAATAGTAATCACTAAGGGCTGTGAAAAGGAAAAAATAAACATACATCAAGAATATAGCCAAGGACATGACATAGTAAACTTTATAATAATTATTATGATTATCTTCCAATGAGTATAGTTCGGTCAATAATTTCTTCAAAGACATGCAAATACTGATTTTTCTGTTTGAGAACATTTTAGTAATCTTAAACTTTAAATTATTATTACCAGGTATGTTTTCCCCTCCACTTGTGCTCAAACACACATATACAGGATTCCTGCAATAACTTTCAACATGTTAAGCTCACCAAAACTGAGTTTCCAAAAAAAAAAACATTTCTCTCTCAATATGAAAAGCATACATTGTGATTCTGGAGTTGGCACAGTGGATAAAGATTGGACTCTCAAGCAGGAGGTCCCAAATTCAATCCCTGATAGCACACGTACTAGAATGATGTCTGGTTCTTTCTCCTCTCCTATCCTTCTCATGAATAAAATTAATAAAATATTTTTAAAAACATATCATACAATTACAGAAGCCAGACTTTCCACCTTCTGAAACCCACAACAACCCTGGGTCCATGCTCCCAGAGGGATAGAGAATGGGAAAGCTATCAGGGGAGAGGATGGGATATGGAGACTGGGTAGTGGGAATTGTGTGGAGTTGTACCCCTCCTATCCTACAGTTTTGTTAATGTCTCCTTCCTTCAATAAATAAAAAAAAAAACTTAAAAATATCCAAACTATGTAAATTAAAACATAGGTGCATTTTTCAATATCTAATTTTACTGACATATGAACTATGTATTGAACACTTCTGCTAATTACATCTGATTTTTTTCATTGTAAATTATAACATTTCTGGTGTCATGAGAAGTAGCCTAATAAATGTAAAACCTTTTATATATTTGCAAATGCATGGTAGGATATGTAATCTGAGAATAACATTACATAAATTAAATTTCCCTAACCTTATCTAGCATGGTATTTTTCATAAATCAAGATGTTTAAAGACTTTACATCTCTTACTATAGATCTGAGTCTTTCCTAGATACAGATTTAACAATTAAATAGCTACAAATAATGTAAAAGAAAATTTAATGTAAAATTTTAAAGTAAAAGAGAAAATTTGTAATTTATAATAATAGAATACTCGGTGTATGTCTTTTGTTATTTTCTTTAATTTGGTGTGGTTCCGTTTGATTTGATTTGGTGTTATTTTGTCAAAATATGTGGCTTTGTTCTTATTGAAGTTGAAAACTTTTTTTGGTATAGAAAACTGCCTGAATTGCTCCCTTTGTCTGGCCAACTGTAGTGTTCAGATTAAAAATTAAATATTTGACAAAGTGTCAAAAAAAAGACATCATAAATTGGTATTCTCTCTCACTAGTTGCTATATAAATCAAACTTTCAGAGAAATTTCTTTAGATCACTGCTCTAAATCCCAAAGCTGATATGGTGTGCTCTCTTCAGCAGCATACATACTAAAGTTAATATATAGAAAGCTGTAAAATGAAATATCACTTGATCTTACCTATATGTTTTTTAAAAGTAACCACAGCAACATCAAAATCTCGTATTGCTTCTACTTCAAATTCATCACTGGACAAACCACTTATATTCTCCACTAACAACTTTAACATCATATCAGTCACGCTATCCTTGAGATTTTCAAATGCAACCAATAGAGTATCTTTCGGTTCTTCTAACACACCTAATTTTAGGGAGACAAATGAGGTATGAGATGTTATATTCATCTACTATGGTCATAGCAATGATATTTCTCATAATGCACTGTCTTTTTTATTACCAATCTTTTTCCTAACTCACATGAGATATTGGAAGATTATTTGCCTGACTTAATTAAGAATAGGATGTATCACTTAATTATTATCATTATTATTATTAAACCCCTTTCTGTTTTGTTTAAGGAAACTTATTTTTTAAAGTAATTGAAATTAATTTCATCATAGCACCATATTATAGGTACTGAGCACAATTTCCCAAAATCAAAGGGGTATTTTTACCACTCTTGAATCTCTAGAACATGGTTTGTGGTGGACAAGATCATAGCTGCTGAATTAGAGATACACTTCTTGGGCCATGGGGAGAAAGTGATAATATCTGATGATGCCCACATATAAAATGAAATAGCACACTGTAATTGGAGTGAATTATACTCTGAAAAGCAATAACTTCCCAAAACTATGAAGAAGAAAGGATACTTGTAGTGAAAGACAGAGAAATACACACCTATAGGTTTGTTGCTGTTTATCAAACTCACTACATGGTGATCATCTCAGTCAGAATATTCCAATCCATTGTTTACCAATGTGGGGTACAGCTAAGGGTAAGTTTAATATCTCTGTAATTGCTACTTAAAAGCCGATGCACATGATACAATCTTTAGTGTGTGTGTGTGTGTATGTATGTGTGTGTGTGTGTGTGTGTGTGTGTGTGAAGGTGGGGAGAGAAAGAGAAACCTCTAGCATTGTTTCACCACTTATGAAACTTTTCCCCTGCAGGTGGGAAGCAAGGGATTCAAAACCAGGTCCTTACACATGAGAACATGTGTGCCCTACCAGGTATGCAATCACCCAGCCATGATAGAATCTTTATTCAGTCTCTGAGCAACTATTCAGTTGGGACCCTTGTTATTTTCAAGGATGTGGATGTGGAGAGGATGCACATAAAATGTTAGATAAGGGATTTACATATTTTATGGTGGAGATACACACACACACACACACACAAAGTGGAAATGTGTTTATTATGAAAATACAAAAGCTTCCTGCTCAACATATTTATTTTAGTTTTTTCTGGACACAAGAACAGCAATACATCCTGCCCTTGCTTCTCAATGTCCAGTTGGCCATAAGTGAGCTCTATAAAGAGCAGGTCACATATCTCCCTGGACTGCTTTGTCTTCCCACCAATTGCAAAGTGTCTCCCAGTCCCCACTGATAGAGCTGTTTCCATCTTCTGATTTAGCTCTGAAAGTTCAAAGGGCAATCACACACTTTGTACTCTGCAAAGACATTAGTAGATGTAGATGATAGTGCAGAATATGTGTGTAAATGATGCAGTAGAAAGCTTTCTGAAGATGAACAAACCCTGCCTTGTAATTCAAGAAAAGGGGAAGGACCTTCTTAATACTTTCTTTTGTAAAAAATTTCTTTACTGTGGGATTAATGGTTCACAGCTGACAGTAAACTACAATAGTTTGTACATACAAACTATTCCCTGTTTTCCACATAACAATACAACCCCCATTAGTTTGTACGTACATTCCCTGTTTGTACATACATACATACAAACTATTCCCTGTTTTCCACATAACAATACAACCCCCATTGATCCTCCTTTGAATACTTTCGTGAATAAAAGCAAATTTGCTGGTTGAAGGAGACTTACCTGATTGTTGAACATGGTCTTTGGATTCCTGAAACCCAAACAAAAATGTACCATTAATCAATTACTAATAATTTCTTTAAGAAAGTGTCCCTAGACTAAGTCCAAAATGGAGTCTATAGGTTTACAGTGAAAGTATGGCATACCCACTTACTGGGCTCAAATCATTAGTACAAGAGAGTCTTAAATAGTAGAAACCCAAATGGGTGTTAAGATTTTAAGGGGTGGGTGACATCTAAATCAGAAAAATGGGGTGTGTGTGTGTGAAAGAGTATATGAGTATATGTAAATATATATATATATAATTTTGGATTTGGTCCCTGGCCAACATTAACAAAAATTTCTTTCAATATTATAAACTATTATTTTATTATTATTTATTATTACTTTATTATTATAAAATAAGACATAAAGCAGAAAAAATTGTTTAATAAACAGGAATCCAAATGTAAGAATAGAGCAGATGAAATTTGGTGTCTTAATGTGGGAAGAAGCTAGGAAGTCTATTTTAGGTATATTTTAGGTATGACTCTTGCACACACACACACACACACACACACACACACAAACACTAAAAACATCAAATGAAAAAAAGCTTTTTTTTTTTTTCTTCAAAGTTATTGCCAGGGCTCGGTGCCTGAACTACGAATCCACTGCTCCTGGAGGCCATTTCCCGCCACCCCTTTCACTGCCTATTATTGTCATTGCTGACGTTGTTGTTGGATAGGACAGAGAAATCGAGAGAGGAAGGGAAGACAGAGAAGGGGGAGAGAAAGACAGACACTTGCAGACCCACTTCACTGCTTGCAAAGCAACCTGACTGCAGGTGGGGAGCCCGGGGGGCTCAAACCAGGGGGCTCAAACCGGGATCCTTAAGCTGGTCCTTGCACTTTGCGCCATTTGTGCTTAACCTGCTGCGTTACAGCCTGCCCCCCCCCCCCAAATATTTTTTCATGGTCTTTCCCATTTAATGCTTACAGTGTTTCCTTCCTTCTCTCCTTCCTTCTTCCCTTCCTTCCTTCCTTCCTTCCTTCCTTCCTTCCTTCCTTCCTTCCTTCTTCCATTCCTTCCTTCCTTCCTTCCTTTTTTCTTCCGCTAGGGTTATTGCTGGGGTCCAGTGAGGGAACTATTAATCCACTGCTCCTGGTGGTCACATTTTCCATTTTTATTGGATAGGATAGAGAGAATTTGAGAGGGGAGGGCAAACAGAGAGCGAGAGAGAAAGACAGACACCAACAGACCTGTTTTGCCACTTGTGAAGTGACCCCTCTGCAGGTGGGGGCCAGGGCCCAAACCGTGATCATCCTGTGATCCTTAAGCTTAGTACTATGCACACTTAACTGGGTGCACCACTGCCTGGCCCTCAAGAGTGTTTTCTATTGATAAGCACCATGCTTTGTGCTTTATGGGGTCTCCTCTTTAATCCACACAACCACTCAACAGTCCAAAGAATGGATGTTATTACTATGTAGTTTTACAATTGAGGAAATACTTTGTACATGCATTGTGGATCATTGTTCCCTCAAAAAATAAAACAAAGTGGCCTAATGGTAACACACCTGATTAAGTGCACATACTACTATTCTCAAGGACTCTAGCAAGGCTTTGGGTTCTAGTCCCCCACTACCCACCTGCAGCAGGGATGCTTCACAAAAGGTTAAGCAGGTCTGTAAGTGTCTTTCTTTCCCCTCATTTTTTTTCTTATAACTTAAAAAAAAAGAGTGGGGGAAGGATATGTGGATTCATAGAGCCATTACCAAGTCTCAGCGACAACCCTGGACACAAAAATAAATAAATATAAAGAAAATGTATGTCCCAGATTAAACAGACCCATTTTTTTTATATCTCAAATAGCCATTATCATAGCCTTGAAACTTATCTGAAAGCTAAGGGTTCCCTTACTTGTTACCTATCTTATCACTACTATCATTCCCCCCACACTAATAAGTTATTTTTCTCCCTCCAGTTTGACTTACAGCTCTCCGAGATCAGACAAGATTGGGCATGTTAAGGATGGTATGACCATAGACGACTTACAGATCTCATTCCATCTGTTTTCCTCACAGGTTACCACCCAACACACCTTAAAGACCACTCCACCCTTCACTTACATGTCTTGGAATGTCCCTCTCAGCAGCTTTATGGGCTTTCTCTGGGGCTGTGGGCAACTTGACACTTAACTTAAATGTTCCTTTTCCTGGGAATACCAACTCGTGATTCTCTCTTTCCAGAACTCTCTGTCGAACTGAAATGAGAACAATATAAAAAAAAAACTTCATTCAAACATATGAAACAATCTTCATTCATAGCATTATTCCTGTAAGGCTTCAGTATTGCAAAGAAGGAGGAGGAGGAGGAAAGAAAATTTTAGTGAATAGATGTAGATTACAATTCTATCTTATCTAAAGCATATTTCTGAGTTCTAGTTACAAAGTACCAGTCACACTGTCTATTTATAGTTAATTTCTGAAGACTATCTTGTATATGTGTCTCATAGATCAGATAAAAGATTATACAGAAATCACTATAGTGGCTGAAAAGATTCTCAGAAAGACTGCAACATTTATCCTACAATGAGGGAAGTAACTATGTATCAAGTCTTGTTAGGGACATATGTGACTAGCTGATCCAGCAATATCATTTCTAGGTATTTATCTAAAGTATATGAAATTATTAACTCAAAGAACTATATTAATCACACCGCTTACTGCAGCATTAATTAATTAATTAAGGAAGATATGAAAATTTAATTGCTCATTGATAAGTGAGTGGTTGAATAAAGGTATAACATATTTATATACAAAAGAATTATCTTCAGCTGAAAAACTTGATGAAATCTGTCATTTGCAACATAATGAAATGTATTGGAAGAAATTACATGAAGCAAAATAACTTGGGGAGAAAGACTGATTCACCTACATGAATATAAGGAACCAAACAGATGAACATAAATAACAAACCAGTAAAATTTTAACAGTAGAACTCCAGAGCTCTTCCCCACTAGGGAAAGAGAAAGACAGGCTGAGAGTATGGATTGACCTGTCAATGCCCATGTTCAGTGGGGAAGCAATTACAGACACCAGACCTTCCACCTTCTGCATCCCACATTGATCTAGGGTCCATACTCCCAGAGGGGTAAAGAATAGGAAAGCTATCAGGGAAGGGGATGGGATACAGAGTTCTGGTGGTGAGAAATGTGTGATGTTTTACTCTTCTTATCCTATGGTTTAGTCAATGTTTCCTTTTTATAAATAAAAAGTTAAATTAAAAAGGAAAAAAGAAAAACCAGGGTGGGGCAGTGGCACAACATGTTAAATACACATACTGCCAAAAGCAAGGACCAGAGTTTAAGCCCTTATTCTCCACCTGCAGGGGTTCCGCTTCATAAGCCATGAAACAAATCTGCAAGTGTTTTTCCCTCACTCCCTCTCTATCTCCCTGTCCTCTCTCAATTTCCTTATGTTCTATCTAATAAAAATACAAAGAAAAGGTATATAAAATGGCAAAATGGCCACTGGGAGCAGTAGATTGGTAGTGCCAACACTGAGCCCCAGCCATAAAACTAGTGGCTATTAAAAAGGAAAGAAGGAGGAGAAGGAGAGAGGTAGAAAGGGAGGGAAGGAGGGAGGGAGGAGGAAGGAACGAGTAGAAATAAATAAATAAATAAATAAATAAATACCTAGAAACCCACAGCTCAACTTATAAGTTTGAAGATCAGGTAAGTACAAAGTGGGGGGGGGGATTATCCTGGGGGACAAAAGTGACTTGAATCATGAGTTTAATAAAGCTGCTGGGGGAAAAGCAGCCAGAGCTCCTGGACAGATTTTGTCAGACAAGTAGTAATGCAGAGAAAACCCAAGACTGCTGAACAAGGCAGCCAGAAACCAGAATAGTCTGAAAAAGTTACACACAGCTCAGTCCCAAACTTCTATCAGAAATACCCATAGTGAGAAACAGACAGCCCCATTTTGAAATACTCACTGTCCACTGTGGGCTTATCGAACTGGAAGTGGAGTAATAGGGAACTCTGCAACCCACTCATACCACCCCACCCCACCTCTGTTGTAACCACCACCCCAACATTCGTAAACAATACAATGACAGCACCAACTGCCAGTTGAACAGAAACAGTATACATACAAGCAAACCAAGGAAATAAATCCTAACTTGGAATACATGTCTGAATTTGAATTTAGGAAGCAAATAATTAAAGCAATTCAGAACTCCAACAATAACATATAAATGCAAATTAAGGAGATCAGGGAACTCTACCTATGAGCTAAAAACTTCAGAAAAAGAACTTCAAAAGGAAATATCAGAAATAAAGGAAAGCCTCAAGAGTGTGAAGGCCTATTTAAGGGGTCTTGTACCCAGAATAAGCCAAGTTGAGGACAGAATAACAGGGCTGGAGGGACAAAACCACAACACTCTGGGAGTGCAAAACAGCTAAAGAATGGTTTTCAAAAAATGAAGCAACTTTATGTGAAAGAGCAGACTTCCTCAGAAGAAAAAAAATTTTAAAAGTCATTGTGATACCTGAGGGGGAAGAGAGAGAAGTTCTAGCAGAGAACATATTCCAAGATATTATTGCAGAAAATTTTCCTCACCCAGGCAATGGTAAAAATATAGGCATAGCTAGCAGAGCCAAGGTGACGACTTGGAGGCAGCTGCTGGCATGAGCTCCAACAACAGGAGCCAGATATCATTAATTCCCCAATAAAGAAATTTTTTAAAAAAGGTAATGGAGATAGCATAATGTTTATGCAACGAGGCACTTATGCCTGAGGCTCTAAAGTCCCAGGTTCAATCATCCCACACCACCATAAATCAGAGCTAAGCGGTGCTCTGGTACTGAAGAAAGAGGAGGAGGAGAATGGAAGTAAAAAGAAAGAAAGCAAAGAGCTGACTCAATTTTTTAACCTGTGACTAGTAGAGCTTCATATCTGACAGTAAGAGAAACAAATAAACAAAAAAGGAAAGGGAGGGACTTTTTTTAAAATACCAAAACACACTACTGAGCAACAGTGAACAAATTGAACAGTAGACATAGGTGTCTAAAACCTGGACTTGAGTTCTAAATTTTCCCTGAACTTGTTGAGCCTGGGGTTGGAGGAAGCAGCATGGTGGTTTGGGAAGGTGAAGGAAGGCCAGGAGCATTTCTGCTTTGAGGGTTAGAACCGAATAATGTTATCCCCCTAAAAAAATTATATATATGTATGGTCAGTTTTGCATTTCTTGTATGTTTATGTTATTTTTATATAATTACTCCCCTATTTCTTCTTTCAGGATCATCAGCACAGAAAAGAAATTTTCACACTTCAGCACATCTAGGGCACCTTGGAGCTGGTTAAGTGTGAAGATCCCTAGGCCTTAAGTTCTGACCCTCTGTACTTCCAGGATGGAGCTGAAATGTGTTTGATTAACCTGATGTGTTTCAGATGCAGTAGGTCTCCTGCCCGAATGCAAGAAGTGCTGTTGGGGAAGAAAGAATTCTACAGGAAGAAGTGTCCCCAAGGGCCAAGACTATGTTGAGACTGATAGTCTGGAAATGATTCATGTTGCATAGCCTCCTTCAAGCATTCCTTGGAGAAATCAATCAATGGACAATTTGTTGTTGGTACAGGTTTTTTGTTTCTTTATATATTTGTTTTGAAAAGGGACACAATGGGATAAAGAGGTGAAAAAAAACAACAAAAAAGAAACAAGGACAGAAAATTAAAACACAAAGAAAAACTTGAACTAATTAAGGTTTACTAAATCGATGCATTTTGTTATTATGAGGACTCTGAGCTAAGCGTGCTTTGATCCCTTCCTGATTCACTTCTTTCAAACTTTTCCCTCTCCTCTTTCTGCTTCATCTTTTCCATTCCTATCCCTTCCTAGAGCATTCTAATTGTTCTTATGGTCTTTAAGACTCCTTGCCTCTTCTCTGGTCAAGGGCTACTCTAAACCCAGCACAGGAAGCAGGATCCATGTTCTTCTACATCATCCCTGCATAAAATCTTGCAGGAAAAGTGCACTCTGGGTGTAGCAGATCACCTGGCCCTCAGTTTAGACCTCATAGGTGTGTGGATCAAGTAGGTATCCTGTAGACACTTCTCCTCCTTCTTTGAGGGAAAGAAGGACTGCCAACAAGGAGAGACCCTCTATAGACTAAAAATTCCTATCCAACAGTCACTCTGAATGTCTGTTATTCTAGTCTGAGGACCACCCTGTAACCTAGGAACAAAGTAACAATGGACATTGCAGAACATGTGCCCAGAAATGCTAGGGCTGGTCATTCATGATTAGAAATACCAGCAATATCCTTTTTAAATGCTCCTCTGGGGTGAAATTGAAACTCAGTTAGATCTTTTTACTTTCACATCTTTGACTAATATATATATTTATTAGTCACCCAGGGCTAAAATTTTCCTTTTTATTTTTTAATTTTGTCTAATTATTCCTATTTTGTTCATTCAAACTCATCAACCAACAAGAGGGATTCTCACACTTTAGTACATCAGGGTCACTTGAATTTCACTAAACATACATTTTCCCACTAAACATACATATTCCACATATCTTACCCATGGCTCTCTAGGATAGTGCTGAGACAGGGCCCCCAAAGAGGTGTCCTTGGGGGCAGGAGAGACAGCATAATGATTATGCAAAAAAAGACTTTCATGCCTTAGGTCTAAGGTCCCAGGTTCAATCTTTAGCACCAGCCAGTGCTAAGCAGTATTTTTGTCTCCCTCTGTATATTTTTCTTAATATCTCTCCCTCTCTTTTTATCTCCCTCTCCATACATATATGTGTATATTACATATACATTATGTGTAAAATAAAATAAATAATATATCTGACTGAGTTTCAATTTCACCCCAGAGGAGCATTTAAAAAGGATATTGCTGGTATTTCTAATCATGAATGACCAGCCCTAGCATTTCTGGGCACATGTTTTGCAATGTTCATTGTTATTTTGTTCCTAGGTTACAGGGTGGTCCTCAGACTAGAATAACAGACATTCAGCGTGACTGTTGGATAGGAATTTTTAAAAAGAAAAAAAGAACTGTGCTTGAACCTTTTGATATGACCATGCATGAGGAGATGACCAGAGAAAGGTAAATTGAGTTGGACTTAGCCCCTGAAGTTAATAAGCTAAATTCACATCCCACAAGAGAAAAACAGTTTGAGACTCAAAGCCTGCTGACCTTGACCTCTTGAAACAGTAAAGAATAGCTAGAAATCACTTATAGATATGAACCTTGATCCAGGAACATGTTTGAGCAGCTCCTTTCCCAGAGACAGGAAGAGTTGTAGCAGTTTAGAATTTTTGAGACTTTACACCCCTCCCTGATTGTGCCCAAATCTTGCTCCTATACTGGATGTCCACCTGTATAAAACACTAACACTCCTCAAAGGAGAACAGATCTGAACCAGGGGACTGAGTGGGGGTTCAGCAATGAGCAAGTTTGCCTACATGCATAGGTAGGGTGTCAGGCTGGCTTTCTGCAGCTCTGAGCAGCAGGGCCTTGATCATATGCGAGGCTGAAGCTGCCTGCTGTGATTCAGATGCAGGGAGTCTGCATTCCTAATTCAAGAATTGTTCCTGAGAAGAATGAAATTCTTACAAAGAGGGGCCAGGTGATGACACACCTGGTTGAGCTCACATATTAACAATGCACAAGAATCCTAGTTTGAGTCTCTGGTCCCCACCTGCAGGGGGAAAGCTTTGCAAGTGGTTAAGCAGTGTTGCAGGTGTCTCTGTTTCTGTCCTCTCTCTTCTTTAAGTTTTATTTTTTTATTATTGGATAGAGACAGAGAGAAATTGAGAGGGGGAAAGTAGATAGGGAGAGAGAAAGAGAGATACATGAAGCTCTACTTAACCACTTATAAAGCTTTCCCCCCTGCAGGTGGGGACCAGGGACTTGAACCTGAGTCCTTATGCACTGTAATGTGTGCACTTAACCAGGTGTGTCACTGCCTGGCCCCTCTCTGTTCTCTCTATCTCCCCTTTTGCTCTAGATTTCTGGCTGTCTCTATCCAAGAAACAAAGATTTTTAAAAAGAAGAAGAAATAAAGAAAGCTGATTCTTTAGAAAAAATCCTTACAAAGAAAGAAATGCTTCTCAGGACAGGTTTCTGGCTAATGACCATAGTCTAGAAATGACTCACATTGCACTGCTGTCCTTTGCATGTTCTGTAGTGAAACTAAAGCTTGGGGAAAATTTGGACTTCGTTCTCACAAGGACTCTGAGCCAGGTATTTCTCCTGTCCCTGACCCATCTTACTTTCTTTTTATGTACTTGCTTCCTCTTTTGAGTTTCTCCTCCTCCTCTTCCTTTTCCTCCTCTTCTTCCCCCCTTTCTTTCTCTCTCTTTCTCTCTTGTTTTGTTCCTCTTTGATTCCCTGCTTAACACACACCAACTGTTCTCATAGTCTTTTAAACCACCTTGACTTTCTTTGACCAAAAGGTCCACCAAAGTCTAGTGAACAGAAAGCCATATCACTGGATATAGCATTTAAGAGTTCCATGGCAAAGTGCAGGCTTTAGGAGCATCAGGTCAAGTTCAGACTTGGTTGGTGCCTTTTGCTTTCCCTAAGGATGACATGAATGGCCAGTGAAAAGGGAACCTACGCCCTAACCCAAATTCACAGCTCCTATCAGACAACCAGCTGCACAGAGATACAGTGTATCAGTCACAGCATGTAGCTTCTCCCTTTAATAAGCCTCTAAATTTACAGTGTGATGTGATTTTATGATGTGTCTCCACCCCATTCCCATATAACAACAGAATCATTGAGCATCTGCAAAATCCCTCACATTCCTTAATTTGTTTTCTTCCCTACTCATAAGGTAACAGACAGAAAAGGGGCTCTCCCTCTCCCTCAAGGGGAGCACTAACCAGCCACACTGACTCAGTTACCAAACCCAGAGCCTACACATATGTGCACCTTGCATCCCCACACTGGCTTTTATAGTTAATGGTTCACTTGCCTGTGGAATATTACATGAAACTCTTTTAAAAGTCTGGCACACATGGTCTCTCCCTCCATAAGTCTATTTTCTTTTTTCCCAATAAATATATTTCATCATAGTAAACATACACATCTTGAGCTGGGGGTATGGAGTAACCTACCAGTGTCCAAGTCCAGTGGAGAAGTGATTACAGAAACCGGGCCTCCTTCCCTCTGCACCCCCAAAGGAATTTTGGTCCATAGTCACAGAGGGGAAATAATAGGGGGAAATAAACAGAGGGCTCTGAATTCCAATTCTAATAGGACCCAAAGCATATGTCAGTAGGAATTTTGTTTTTCTATCATCATTGAAAGAAAAACACCAGAGGAACTCAAGCACTGTTTCTCTTACCTAAGACATAAGAGGAAGGACACTCAGAACCAGTAAAGGTATAGACTTAGAAAGGTATATGACTTAGAAAGGAAGTGAAGGCAGGGGTATAGAAAAAAATGGAGAAAAAATATGTAGATGTAGATAATGATAGTTATAAAGTCAACCCATATCTATGACCTTGGGAGAAGCACTGCAGTTTCCAATGGAAGGAATAGGGATACAGAACTCTGGTGGTGGAGATGGCATGGAATTATATCCCTATTATTTTATAATTTTGTGAATCAATATTAAATCACTAATTAAAATGTTTAAAAAGATACACATGTGCCTTTTTCTTGTCAATCAGCAAGGAAAGTTAATAGTCCTTACCTGTTCATACAGAAACTCTATGTCCAACTATTTATTTCTTCCTACTTAATTTTCTATCTCTTTCACTAAAATAATATTTAATAAAGGGAGGCCTACAGCTTTACTTTTTACTATAAGCACCTCCTTAGACATCTGAGAAAAATTTCCAGACCCCAGTGTCCTTTAAAAAAATACTTATTTTCACTCTATTGGGGTGGAGGGGCTAGTGGCTTATAGTATGGTTGTTGGCATTTGGACATATCAATACCCCAAGACCCTTTTCCCTCCCAACTCCTTCTTCCCTGGAGTTTTTTTTTGCTTTGATATAGTGCATCCTGCTCAGTCCAAGGTTTGCTTTGTTTTTACATTTTCTGTGCCTGTATCTTAAGTTCTACCTATAAGTGAAGTCACCTGGTATTTGTCCTTATCTTTTTGACTAATTTTAGTTAACACAGTGCCTTCAAGTTCCCTCTAAGGAAGAGAGAAAGGTAGAGACACCACAGCATGAAACTTTCTGCAGTTATCAGAGGCAGGTTTGAGTCTGGATTGCATACAAGATAATGTACACACACTAAGCAGGGAAACTATTTTGCTGGTCCCTTAAGTAATGATTTAATAGAGGTTTATAATATTATAAAATTTCTGGTTTATATGTTCACAGTCATATATTTGAGTTTAAGTCAACACACCCATAGCCAAAGTCCTTAGGTCCCTGCCCTCTGCTAGCCACTAGAATTCTCACAAAGTATAAAAAAGTATAAAAAAGATTAGCTACTTTTTCCTGCTCATTTGTTTGCTTCAGTTGTCTATATTTCACTTTGTTGGTAAAACAGACTGGAGGTGGTGTCTCAACTGGTAAACTGCAGGGCTGTTCGCAGCCACTTATTCTCTCCCTAGGCTCCTCTCTGTCCATGAGCCACACATGTTTGCACTCACAGGTGATTTGGTGGGTCCGTGAAGTCATTTTAGTCCTGTCTTGTTGCAGTCCCAGATGATCTCCTTTGATATTTCTAACTGACTCAGGAGAGGAGTAATCTTCCATTGAGTATATATCCCATGCCTCTACAGACCTTCTTTGGACACAGGAATAAGCAGATTGCTCACTACTCAGCCAGACAGCCTGAGGATACCCGGCTTGTTCCTTGAAGATGCCTTATGATCCTCTGCCTCCAGCAGGTACTCAAGCAGGACACTCCCACTTTGGGTTGTCTCCAATGCCTTGCCCATAGGAACTGAATTCACCCTCCAGAGTCACTTTATAGGTGACTCTCCCTGGAAACTTCCTTTTTCCCTTGAGATGAAAATTCCAGGACTGCTGTTCTAAGAGAGGTAAAGCAAACATTGCAACTGAATTATGTTTCTGCTTCTAACACTGTGCAGTGTAGTGGAATGATATGGATAGACCAGTTAATAGTTGGTTCTTTGTTGCACCACACTAGATATTTAACTTATTTGTGGCTTCTTACACCACCTCCAGGCAGCACCAGAGAGAACAGCAGTGAGGAACTGCAATGCTTAGCATAAAGGCAGAGACTTCTTTCACAGACTAGTATTTTTTGTCACCCTGTCCTAGGCTTTTTCCTTCTTTGGCAGATAAGGAGGTTAGATACTCCTACTGCTTTCCTTGCCCCAAATTCCCTTGCAGGCTGTGGCAGGTGATAATCTCTCAACTTCACCTCCCCACTTGAGTCCCCAAGTATGCCTTACCATCCTCTGGGAAGAAAACCACCAGAAAGTGGGGAGGATTCCCGGGCTCCTGATGGACCTCACACTCGCCTCCTCCTGACTTCTTGGAGCTCTGGAAGTACAGCTGCAATTTGGTGCTCAAGTTCTTTGGGGGCACTGCACCCCAGGAGCCTTCAACCAGCAGTGGGAAGCCACAGGGTGCCTCCATTCTCAGCTCTGTTAGTCTGACCCTGTCCCACCCCAACCTAAAGGATTTATCTTTGCTTCTTTCACTTTTCATTCCAGGAGAACTCCTCCCAGTATTTTTTCCTTTCATTGTTATCAGGTGTCTCAACACTGGAATTAGTCATTCTCAGTTTCATCTCTCCTCCATGGCAAAGGCTGACCATGACCACTCCAGGCAGTAACTCCCTTTCCTGAGCTCAGGGCCTTCTCTGCATTCACCAGCAGAGCCCCAGCAGTTGTTGGATATACACATACAGAGAGATACATCACCTCTACTGCAGGATACATTTTACAAGAAAATTTTGACAAGAATTACTTTGGAATTGTATGGAGTTGTACCCCTCCTACCTTATGCTTTTGTTCACTAATCCTTTCTTAAATAAAAAATTAAAAAAAAAAAGAATTACTTTTCTTTCCCTTCATTCTTAAAATTTGTGATTAAGGGGACTGGGTGGGTGCACTGGGTTACATGTACATGTTACCATGTGCAAGGACCTAGGTTAGAGCCCCTGTTCTCCACCTATAGGGGTGGGGAGGCACTTCACTAGTGGTGAAACAGCTCTGCAGGTATCTGTCTTTCCCTTTTCTTCCCTGACCCCCATTTCTCTGTCCTATAAAAAAAGGAAAGGAAGAAAGGAAGAAAAGGAGGAATAAAGACAGAGGGAGAGAAAGAAAGAAAAGGTATAAAAAGAAAAAGGGGTTACTGGGAGTGGTGAATTAGTGTACTTGCATGGAGCCACATTGATAATGAAAACCCTGGTGGGAATTAAAAGCAACAACAACATGATTTCCGGAGGCGGGGCTATGGAGCATCAACAGCTGTGTTTCTCTCCTCTCCTCTCCTGAGTCAGTTAGAAATATCAAAGGAGATCATCTGGGACTGCAACAAGACAGGACTAAAATGACTTCACGGACCCACCAAATCACCTGTGAGTGCAAACATGTGTGGCTCATGGACAGAAAGGATCCTAGGGAGAGAATAAGTGGCTGCGAACAGCCCTGCAGTTTACCAGTTGAGACACCACCTCCAGTCTGTTTTACCAACAAAATATGGCTAGAGGGAAGAGAGGACTCCACTAAGACTCACCAAATTCAACTGTGAGTCTCCATTGCAACTGCCCTCAGAATCTGGAGCAGCGGGGGGGGGGGAGGGGGGGGGGCTGTGCTGACACCAGGGGACAGAGAACTAAGGAGGAAACTCAGGAGAAGGTCTATAATTCAGTGGCCTAGCAGTGGGGCTGTGAGAGTCTCTTTGCATAACCATTGGATTGTCTCTGCCCCACCCTGTTTTATCTCTTGGTCAGGAGTCAGTGATTAAGCTAAGAAGCCTACTTAGAGTTTAAAAGCCCTCAGGCTCCCATAGCCTACAGGGAAGTAAAAGAACAAAAGAGGCTTTTGATCCACTGGGCTCCAACTCAGCTGAAATAGCTGAGCTAAGAACATAACTCTAAAAATCTACAAGAATGGCATTAAAATATCTTCAATCTTTGATATCAATAAATGTCAATGGCCTGAATTAATCTATTAAAAGGCACAGAGGAGGAAAATGGATCAGAAAACACAACCCAACAATATGCTGTCTACAGGAAACCCACCTAACTCAACAAGACAAATACAGACTCAAAGTGAAAGGATGGAAAACAGTCATACAAGCCAATGGCCCACAAAAAAAGCCAGGAATTTCTATTTTCATATCTGACAGAATAGACTTTAAAATAAAATTTAAAAACAGAGATGGACACTACTTAATGCTCAGAGGATCAGTCAATCAAGTGGACTTAATAATTATTAACACATATGCACCCAATGAGAAGCCATCTAAATACATCAAACATCTACTGAAAGAGCTACAGTAATATACTAACAACAACACAGTCATAATAGGGGACTTCAACACCCCACTCTCTCAGCTGGACACATATTCCAGGCAGAAAATCAATAAAGACATGAGGGAGCTAAATGAGGAGATAGATAAACTAGAACTATAGGACGTTTTCAGAGTCATTCATCCCAATAAACTGGAATACACATTTTACTCAAGTCCACATGGGTCATTCTCAAGGATAGACCATATGTTAGGCCACAAAGATAGCATCAGCAAATTCAAGAGCATTGAAATCATCCCAAGCATCTTCTCAGACCACAGTGGAATTAAACTAACACTTAACAATCAACAAAAGATTAATAAGAGTCCAAAAATGTGGAAGAGCAACAATACTTAACAACTACTTGGTCAAAGAGTAAATAAATGAAGAAATAAAATATTTTGAGAGTTCAATGGAAATGAAGACACAATCTATCAAAATATTTGGGACAGAGGTAAGGCAGTACTGAGAAAGAAGATCATAGCCATACAAGCACACATTGGGAAACAAGAAAAAGCACAAGTAAACAGCCTGACTACACACATTAAAGACCTAGAATAAGAACAAAGGAACCCTAAAGCAACTACAAGGACAGAAATCACTAAATTTAGGGCAGAAATCAATAACATTGAAAATAAGAAAGCCATACAAAAGATCAATGAAAGTAAAAGTTGGTTCTTTGAAAGAGTGAACAAAATTGACAAACCTTTAGCCAGACTCACAAAACAAAAAAGGGAGAAGACCCAAATAAATCAGATCATAAATGAAAGAGAAGATATCACAACAGACACCACAGAAATTCAGCATATCATATAAGGCTCTATGTACAACTATATTCCATCAAGCTAGAGAACCTGGAAGAAATGTACAATTACATAGATACCTACGTACTTCCAAAATTAAAAAAAGAGGAACTAGAAAATAGGAACAGGCTCATCACAGCTAATGAAATTGAAACAGTTATTAAAACCCTTGCCAAGAATAAAAGTTCTAGACCAGAAGATTTTACAAATGAATTCTACAATACCTTCAAGGAAGAGTTAATACCTCTACTTTTAAAAGTCTTCCAGAAGATTGAAGACACTGGAATACTCCCTTCCTGCTTTCTATGAAGCCAGCATCTCTCTGATACCAAAAGCAGACAGGGACACAACCAGAAAAGAAAACTACAGACCAGTATGTCTGATGTACTTAGATACTAAAATATTGAACAAAATTCTAGCCAACCAGATACAGCAGTATATTAAAAGATTGTTCATCATGACCAAGTGGGGTTTATTCCAGGGGTGCAAGGTTGGTTTAATATATTTAAATCAATCAACGTGATCCACCACATTAACAAAAGCAAGACCAAAGTCTACATGGTCATATCAATAGATGCAGAGAAAGCCTTTGACAAAATACAACATCCCTTTATGATCAAAACACTACAAAAAATGGGAATAGATGGAAAATTCCTCAAGATAGAGGTGTCTATATATAGCAGACCTAGAGCTAACATCATACTCAATGGTGAAAAACTAGAAGCATTTTCCCTCAGATAAGATACTAGACAGGGATGCCCAATATCACCATTACTATTCAACATAGTGGAAGTTCTTGCCATAGCAATCAGGCAGGAGCAAGGAATTAAAGGCATACAGATTGGAAGAGAAGTCAAACTCTCCCCATTTGCAGATGACATGATAGTATACATAGGAAAACCTAAGGAATCCAGCAAGAAACTTCTGGAAATCATCAGGCAATATAGTAAGGTGTCAGGCTACAAAATTAACATTCAAAAGTCAGTGGCATTCCTCTATGCAAACACGAAGTTAGAATAAGTTGAAGTCCAGAAATCAATTCCTTTTACTATAGCAACAAAAACAATAAAATATCTAGGAATAAACCTAACCAAAGAAGTGCAAGACTGACATACTGAAAATTATGAGTCACTACTCAAGGAGACTGACAAAGACACAATGAAGTGGAAAGATATTCCATGTTCATGGGTTGGAAGAATTAACAGCATTAAAATGAATATACTACCCAGAGCCATCTACAAATTTGGTGCTATCCCCAACAAGATCCCAACCACAATTTTTAGGAGAATGGAACAAATGCTACAAATGTTTATCTGGAACCAGAAAAAGCCTTGAATTGCCAAAACAATATTGAGAAGAAAGAATAGAACTGGAGGCATCACACTCCCAGATCTCAAACTGTATTATACGGCCATTGTCATCAAAACTGCTTGGTACTGGAACATAAATAGACACACTGACCAGGGTAATAGAATTGAGAGCCCAGCAGTAATCCCCACCCCTATGGACATCTAATCTTTGACAAAGGTGCCCAGACTATTCAATGGGGATAGATGAGTCTCTTCAACAAATGGTGTTGGAAACAGTGGGTTGAAACATGCAGAAGAATGAAACTGAGCCACTATATTTCACCAATACAAAAGTAAATTCCAATTGGATCAAGGACTTGGATGTTAGACCACAAACTATCAGATACTTAGGGAAAATATTGACAGAACTCTTTCCTGCATAAATTTTAAAGACATCTTCAATGAAACAAATCCAATTACAAAGAAGACTAAGGCAAGTATAAACCTATGGGATATATCAAATTAAAAATCTTCTGTACAGCAAAAGAAATCACTACCCAAACCAAGAGACCCCTCACAGAATGGGAGAAGATCTTTACATGCCATACATCAGACAAAAGGCTAATAACTAAAATATATAGATTGGCAATCTGAACAAGAAAACAAGTAACGCCATCCAAAAATGAGGAGAGGTGCTGGCTGGCTCCACGTGGTCTGAACCAACCCCCCCCCCATCCTATAATAAAGATTTGTGTACCCCTTTGCTCTGGACGTCCGCTCTCTTCTCCGCGGTGCAGCCCAACACCAGACCACCTCAACAACATCTGGCGCCCATCGTATTCCGTACCCACACCACGCCCGGCCTGAGGTCTCCGAAACCGCCCAGACTAAGGTAAGTGGCATCCGCCCACTTCTGTGGCCCTGCGTTTCCCTCCACCATGGGAAATTTCTCGTTTTATGAGGAGGTGTCCCAGTCATTATCTCTTGACCTGGGACAGATTTGCGCTGTCATAAATGGTTTAATTTTCGCTACCCCTTGGATTTTTTTAACTGTGGTCGCCACTTTCAAGATATGTAAAACGTGGTATGCCATAAGGATAAGTGACCTTGAGGCTGAGGTACGAGAGTTAAATCACATGTGCTTAAGACTTAGACGTCCTAAGCGATCAGTGGCTAAACCCAAGAATTCCGTTCCCACAGACACGCACACGTGTTCGGACGCTCCTCCTCTGACCCCACCCCCTTCCGCCCTGGTTCAGCTCCGCCTGAGGTTTCTGTGTCCCTGACCCCGCCCCCGGCCCCTGCCTCCCCGGTTTCAGCTCCGCCTGCAGCTTCTGCGTTCCTGAACCCCACCCCTGCCCCTGCCGCCCTGGTTTCAGCTCCACCTGAGGTTTCTGCGACCCTGAACCCCACCCCTGCCCCTGCCGCCCCGGTTTCAGCTCCACCTGCAGCTTCTGCGTTCCTGAACCCCACCCCTGCCCCTGCCGCCGTGGTTTCAGCTCCGGTTTCAGCTCCGCCTGCAGCTTCCATTTTCCTGACCCCGCCCCCGGCCCCTGTCTCCCCGGTTTCAGCTCCACCTGCAGCTTCTGCGTTCCTGAACCCCACCCCTGCCCCTGCCGCCCTGGTTTCAGCTCCACCTGAGGTTTCTGCGACCCTGAACCCCCCCCTGCTCCTGCCGCCCCGGTTTCAGCTCCCCTGCATCTTCCTTGTTTCTGACCCCGCCCCCGGCCCCTGTCTCCCCGGTTTCAGCTCCGCCTGCAGCTTCTGCATTCCTGACCCCGCCCCAGGCCCCTGCCTTCCTGGTTTCAGCTCCGCCCCCGGCCCCTGCCATTGCGGTTTCAGCTCTGCCTGAGGCTTCCTCATCCCTGACCCCGCCCCCTGCTGATACATCACCATTAAGGGACCTAGTGGCTGAGATACGAGAGCTAAAGGATATTTTTTCAGCATTTAAGGATTTTAAACCATGTGCAGTCCACCCTGGGAGCTCCGTCCCCGTAGATATGCGTTTAGTCTCCCCTGCAGCCACTACAGCAATTTCTATGGCACTTTCCACTTCTGTAGCTCCCTCTCTCACGCCATTGGACCAAATCCACACATTCCCGGTAAACTTGGCCCCTTCTAAACAAAACCCTCAACCGTGGCAGCCATATTCCTCTAAAGATCTTGAAACACTCAGACAAGCAGTCAGGGAGGACGGAATTCATTCTCCATGGACCAAGTCCGTCTTGAGGAGCTTTTACCAGCATTTAAATACACTACAAGACTGGAAAGATCTGGCTCGTGCTGCACTCCCAGACCCACTCTATCTTCAGTGGCAGGCATGCTTCCGCGATGAGTGCTCTAGACAATCGCAGGAAAATAGTAACAAACAGGTAGAATGGAATTCTGATGCCTTGTTTGGAGCAGGAGTTTATGAATCTGGAGCTCAGCAGGCAGAAGCCAGGTTTCCAACCGGTTATTTTGAACAGGTACGCATCTGTGCAACACAAGCATGGGAAAGGGTAACCACACCTGATGTAGATCCGTCAGCTCCCATTAACTCTTTTCACCAAGGCTCTGATGAATCATTGGCGAGCTTCATCTCAAGGGTGAAGAGAAGCTTAGAGAGAAAGGTTTATAATCCTGATGTCCGCAAACTACTCCTGCGCTCTATTGTCTGGGAAGGCATGACACCACAATTCCGTCAGGTATGCCTTAATCTTAAACACCTACACCCAGATAATTGGATTCTAGCGACACAGGAACTTACATCAGGCAATTATGGGGCACCCGCTACGACACAGGTCTATGCAGTTGCCCCACATAAGCAAAACGGGGCCTGCTTTCAGTGCGGTCGCCAAGGACATTGGTAAGTTGCGACCACGCCTCCAGTCAGGGAAACCACGCCTCCAGCCAGAGCAACCCCGCTTTCAGTCAGGGAGCCAGAGACCACGTACTGTTTGTCCAAAATGTTGTAAGGGGTTTCATTGGAAGAGAGATTGTTGGTCCTAATTTCATAAAGATGGTTCGCCCCTGAATGGTACAAATTTGGGGCATGAGATATTGTGGACCACTCCTGTTTTAGAACAGGGCCACCCTTCTATGACAGTAAAGATTGGCAATATTCCTTTTAAATTTTTGATTGACACGGGGGCAGAAAAGACAATTTTAAGGCAAGAAGAGGTTCCCCAAGATTGGGAACTTATCCTTGGACCCAGTTTACATGGAATAGGAGGGATGACCGGAGCATTTTGCACACGAGACTCGCTCATGTGGGAAGACCCAGAAGGTTGTACCGGACACTTCTGCCCTTTGGTAGCTAATATTAGCACCAACTTACTGGGCAGGGATCTTCTGGAATGTCTTGATGTTAGGATATCCACAGATGCCTCTGCAGAGCATAAAACTCATTCCCACGATACCAGATCTATTCAGCACCTCCAATACTAAATGCCACTGTTCGTAGCCAAACACCCCGCTTAAGCTGGCTTTCTAATGAGCCTGTCTGGGTGGAACAGTGGCCTTTACCTAGAGATAAGCTAAAAATTCTAAAAGAGCTCGTCCAAGAGCAGTTGTCCTTGGGACACATTCATCATTCTCGAAGCCCATGGAATACTCCTGTCTTTGTGATTAAAAAGCGCTCAGGAAAAATGGCACCTCCTTCAAGATCTCTGTGCAGTAAATAAAACCATGCAGGTCTGGGGCTCCCCCCAAAGGGGTTTGCCTCTTGCTTCTGCAATTCCCACGGGAATTCCAATCATAGCTATTGATATACAAGATTGTTTTTTCTCTATCCCCTTGCATCCGCAAGATTGTAAACGTTTTGCCTTCTCTGTTCCGTCTATTAATAACGCCAGCCCTGCTGATAGATTTGAATGGGTGGTGCTTCCCCAGGGTATGGCCAATAGTCCTACAATTTGTCAGGAGGCTGTTAAATCTGCCCTTGTCCCATATATTCATAAGGGCCTTCATGTTTTTCATTATACAGATGATATTTTAATATGGGGAACATCAGATACAGATCTCTATGCCTTACGTGATTTTCTCATTCCTGCATTAAAGAAAAGCAGCCTTAATGTAGCCCCTGAGAAGATACAGCTAATCCCTCCAATATCCTTCCTAGGTTCAGAGATTTCTCTAACGCAAATTCGTCCCTTAAAACCTAATGTTACCTTCCCTTCTAACCTTACTCTTGCTTCTTTACAAAGTTTTCTAGGAAATTTAAATTGGCTTAGGCAGTATCTCTATCTGCCCACAAGCTGCCTCCAACCACTGTTTGACCTGTTGAAAGGAAACAAACAACCCTCTTCAAAACGTAAGTTAACTCCTGAGGCCTCCTTGGCACTGGAAAGGGTTAACCAGGCCCTCCAGGACATGCCTCTTGTTCAATTCTCCCCCTCCTCTCCGGTAAACCTTCTAATCTTCAACTCCACCCCCACAGTAGTAGGGGCACTGTGGCAAGACCATGGGGTTCTCAAATGGCTTCACACGCCAGTAGGAGGAGCTCCAAGCCTCACTGAGATAGACGCGTTAGCATTCATGGTTCGCCAAGGGAGAAATAGGTCTGTGCAGGTCTTAGGGAAAGAACCGGATTTAATCATTCTGCCCTTTTCTCTCACAGATACAGAGTGGCTTATACGCCATCATTCCCGCTTTGCCATAAGCTTCGTGGGGTTTCCAGGACAAATAGATAACCATTTTCCTTCTAATAAATTGATAGCTTCTTTACCTCTTCTGCCTCTACTAGCACCTAAACTTTTCTCTCGGGATCCCGTTCCCTCTGCTCCTACAATCTTTACTGATGGCGGAAAAAGGGGAGCTGCTGCCCTTATGTATTACTCAGACAAACAATCTCCTAAACCTCTCTTTACTGAGCTTCCTGATAATTCCCCTCAGTACTGTTGTTTTCGATGGGTTATGTCGTTTTCACCGGGCTGGCTTCACGGGCGGGTAACAGATGACCAGGGACTCATGTCTGGGTTGTACGCAGTATCTCTTTATTCATGCAGGACGCAGCACAATCTAAGATGAGCTAAGCTAAACTCAAAGTACAGTACTGTAAAACTCACAATGCTGTCTTTATATATACTTGCCAATTAGGGTGGAAACAGGGTGTGACATAGAGAGGGTGGAGAGAAAAGTGACTGGTGACAATCAGTGTGTGACAAGGAGAGGATCAGGGTGTGACAAGGAGGGGGGTGGAGCAAAAACATATCATGAAACAGTGGGGATTGAACCAATGCCCTGGAGGGAGGTGCTTGTTAACAGCGGTTATATAAATAGAATGAAGTGGTTATGTAAATAGAATAGTGTTAAGCAGGGGGGATTTAAACCAAATGAAACAGAAGGGGTCTCATGCATACCAACAAGTACAAAGAACTTTATGCTGTTTTTCTTGCACTAAAAGCTGTACCAGAATCCTTCAACCTTTTTTCTGACAGTGTGTATACTGTTAACTTACTTCCATGGCTTGCTCGTTCTTATGTGAAAATTGATGACAACCCACTTTCCCCTCTCTTGATTCAAATCGCCTCTATGCTCTGTTCTCGAACCCAACCACTGTATATTCAACATCTTCATTCCCACAGCCCTCTTCCTGGTTCCCTGTCCGAAGGGAATACCGCAGTTGACCGTCTTGCCTCCACAGGAACTTTCCCAGTCTCTGTCTCTGATCCTGCTAATTTTCATTCTCTAACCCATGTTCATCTTAAAGGCCTTCGAGCTCGATTCCCTGATGTTCCTGTACCACAGTTAAAACATATCCTCGCTACATGCTCTTCTTGTGCAAGTCTCATAAAGACACCTGCTATCCAGACCCTTGGGGTTAACCCCCGAGGTTTAAAAGCTAATGCTATTTGGCAAATTGATGTCACCCACATACCAAACTTTGGCAAATAAAAATATGTGTTTGTCTCAATTGATACCTTTTCTAAATTTATGTGGGCTACATCTCAGACAGGAGAAAGTGCTAAAAACTTGTAAGCCATATGCTCTCTTGTTTTGCCGTTATGGGGGTCCCATTATTTTTGAAAACAGACAATTCACCTATGTTTACAAGCAAACAATTCAAAGATTTTTGTTCCCTCTGGAATATTACTCATACCATGGGCATTCCCTACAATCCATAGGGACAAGGCATTGTCGAGAGGGCCCATCAAACTCTGAAGCCTCAACTAAATAAAGATAAAGGAGGAACATATCCCCCCAATATCCAGCTAGCAAAAGCCTTAACTACGTTAAATCTCTTTAATATTTACAATAACTCAGCCTTACCCCCTATTATTCTTCACTGGCAAACACCATCTACCCTCCCATCTATTAAGGTCAAATGGAGAGACCCACTCGATAAAATTTGGAAAGGGCCTGACCCATTATTGACCATGGGAAGGGGTTTCGCATGCATTTTCCCTCAAAATTTCTCTAAACCTGTCTGGGTTCTGGCCCGCCATGTCCGACAATACCCACAGGATGGCGCTGTTATTCCTGAAGAACAAGAAATACTACAAGAGGACCAGATGCAGGATACATCCCAGGACCCGTAATATGACATGGCAGAACCTGCAAAATCTGGCTCACAGAGACCTCTCTCCTACACTTTCCCTGTATGTCTTATGTTATAACTGGCCAGTTGTTTTTGTGAGTGAGTGTGTTGAATGACAAAAGTTTTTTTTTTTTTTTTGCATGACCCATCTGCTTGGAGTACTCTAAAAGGTAATTGGCTTTATATAAAAATGCTGGACGCAGCCAAAGTCTCTGGAGACGTCCAGAAACATTCCAAAATTTTTTTTTCTTTCTCCCTCTTTTGAATTTTATATATAGTTTTGGTTTATATGTAAGTGTTTAGTCTTAAACTGTGTGACTAATGACAGATTTAAATTTGTTTTTAAATAATGTGTTTTTATAACAAAAGTTCTTTTTCCTCGTTTGTTATAACTAAATGTTTATGGGTATGTCTCAAGTTTGGTAACACTAACTTAACAGTCAAAAGTGTAACCCTACAGCTACACTTTTACCAGATTAGGTAAAAATTAATTTGTTAAGGTAACTTACTATTTAGGTAAAAGTCTAAATGTTCAACGTGACTATTCATTCCCAAAACTAAACTATATAAATTTTATATACAGGACATCTTTGAAGGGCCCCCAAAGGTGCCCTGTAAACTATCTTGTGGAAATTAATCCACAACAGATCTGGCATCAATCTGGCACTGTAAACGTTAAAATCATTGTCACGAATATGCGTTAACTCTCTAAGCAATTTGAGTCTGTTTAAAATACATATTTTAGCTAAAATTGGTCTCAAGATCCTGCGGTAGAGGCTGCTACAGGAGGTCACATTAGATGACCTTTAAATAAAATCATAAAGAGATTCTAAACCAATTATAATCATTGAGGTATCAACTATAACAAACCTATAACTTGTTACAAGTTCAAATTAACCACGAGAAGCAGATTGTTTGTGTTCCTTTCACAGGAATCCCGGAAAAACCATCTGAACCCCTGCACACCCTGACGTCACCCACTACATGGCACGACTACCGTGGCACACCCCCCGAAACCCTAGATGTCACTCAACGCAATCTGAAGAACCTGATACACAGACTCCAAGGACAGAACTTTCTTCATGCCTGGTTACCATTCCTGCTTCTGACCTGCTTGTCACGTGTTAGTAGTTCCAGCTGGCTATCTACAGAAAAGCAACATTCCAGCGGCTGACCTCCCTCATGCAGCGTTGCATCCCCTGCCAATTTCTTCCCCTAGCCATCTACTTCAGACTGAGACTTGTATCGGACTTTCTGACATACCCTATATACATTTTACACAATTTTGAAGCAGCTTATTTCCCTTCACGCTGCTGGTTTTTCATAGACTGATCCTGAGTAATTCATAGACTTTACAGACTGTTGCCTTGAGGACTATACAATGCCAAATAGCCCCTCTGTTTGGTGGGTCATGCCTCCCACCTCCCCCTCATTATGTACCCTTGCCCCTTTCCCCACCCAAGCAGGGAATGTTCCTTTACACACCAATCCCTCCCTTCACACCACACTGGCTTTTACTACTCCCCTACTTGTCCCTTCCTGCTTTGTTATATCATTTAGGCTTATGCCCAAAAGGTTTCTGCCCCATGATAGTCTTTTACAGACTTTGTACATCTTATGCAATTACTAGATAGAAAGATAGAAAAGATGTAGAGATATTGTGAAGAGATGGTTGAGCAGGCTGCGCTTAAACCTATGAGATGAGTCTCTCCAGGTAAGTCTCTCTCTCTAAAGAGGGGTTGAGCACAGGAGGACACATAAATCTCACAAGGTTGGCAGCCATTTAAGCCTTCCATCCTCCACAGAAAGTCCTACATCTTCCCACCTGAGCATGGCATTCCTCTAAAACATTTAAGCCTGCTCCATTCCATTTTTCTTTACTGTGTCCATTTAGATATAAAGGGATAGGAGGAGATGTTGCTGAGGAGTTATTCTGATGCAGTCTCCGCCCCCAGGTTTTACTACGCCGCGCAAAACCCTAGCATTGCCCCCTTCAACCAATCCTGGCCTTACACGTCACGCCGCACGAAACCCTAGCATTGCCCCCTTCAACCAATCCTGGCCCTACACGTCACCTCTGGTTGTCGCCCAATAAAAAGCCCCTTACCCCCCCCCTCTCTGGGCTCTCAGCTCTCCCTCTCTGAGGTCTCACTCCCTGCTCTCCCCCCCGTGGTCAGCCATTGCTGGCTGGCTCCACGTGGTCTGAACCAAACCCCCCCATCCTATAATAAAGATTTGTGTACCCCTTTGCTCTGGATCTCTTCTTTGCTTTTGGATCTCTTCTCCGCGGTGCAGCCCGACACCAGACCACCTCAACAACAGAGAGGACATGGACAGAATATTCACCACAGAAGAGATCCAAAAGCCTGAGAAATACATGAAAAAATGCTCCAAGTTTTTGTGAGATGCCATGCCACTCCTGTGAGAATGTCATACAGCAGAAAAGGAAACAGCAGTAAATGTTGGATATGTTGGGTGGTCAAAAGAACACTCCCGCACTGCTGGTGGGAATGTAAAAAGGTCCATCATCTGTGGAGAACAGTCTGGAGAACTCTCAGAAGGGTATAAATAGACCTATCCTATGATCCTGCAATTCCTCCCTTGGGGGTATATCCTAATGAACCCAACATACTCATCCATAAAGATCAGTGTACACATATGTTCTTACCTGCACAATTTGTAATAGCCAAAACATGGATGCAACCCAGGTGTCCAACAATAGATAAGTGGCTGAGCAAGTTGTGGTATATATACACAATGGAATACTACTCAGCTATTAAAAATGGTGACTTCACCATTTTCAGCTGATCTTGGATAGACATTCATGTTAAGTGCAATAAGTCAGAAACAGAAGGATGAATATGGGATGATCTCACTCTCAGGCAGAATTTGAAAAACAACGTCAGAAGAGAAAACACAAGTAGAACCTGAAATGGAGTTTGTGTATTGCACCAAAGTAAAAGACTCTAGTGTAGGTGGGTGGGGGGAGAATACAGGTCCAAAAAGTATGACAGAGGACCTAGTGGGGGTTGTATTGTTATATGGAAAACTGAGAAATGTTATGCATGTACAAACTGTTGTGCTTATTGTTGAATGTAAAACATCAATTCCCCAATAGGGAAATTAAAAAAAAACATAATAAGACTTTACAAACTCTTTATAAAAAAAGAAAAGAAAAATTGTGATTAATAGTAGATTACAAGATGGGAAAATTACACTGTATAGTTCACACCATTCCCACCACCAAAGTTCTATGTCCCCACCTTCCTACCTACCAAAGATAACCACCATAGTTTATGACAAGAGCTACTTTAGAAGGATGGGGCTGGTTTGGGAAATTTTTCCAGTTATCAGTGGTAATCAGAATTCTGTCTTGTTTTGCATTTTGTTCCCTGATCTGTTAAAATTACATGAGGAGGAAGGATAGTCAGTTTTTTAATGAAATGTTTATTCATAATTTACTCAAGGGACAAAGCTCCTACCTTCGTTGAGACATACACCTGTGGAGACACAGAGGAATTATGACATCATGAAGTCTCCTTAAACAGGTATACCTGGAACAAAGCCTCAAGGTTCCTAGTCCAGGTGTGAGCACCTAGGGAGGGGTTAGAAGGTGGAGACATATAGTCTGTAGCCTCATAATGAGGGAAGACAGTCATGGAGGATGAGGAGAGGAGAATTGAGTTCATGCTTCTTAAGGAGTATGTAAAGCCTGATCAACACAGTCCATGTGTGGGAAGTGTTACAGAACAACCCAGAGCAGATTACCTTTTTCAAAGTTGTACTAGAAGAAGAAACAAAAATTAACTCCAAATTGATCAAGGACATGGATGTTAGGCCAGAAATTATCAAATACTTAGAGGAAAACATTGGTAAAACACTTTCCCAACTAAACCTCAAGGACATCTTTGATTGTGCACTTTTACTTTAAGGTATATATTTTCCCCTAACTTATGGATATATGGGCACCATGTGCACTATCTCATGGGCCCTGGTCTATATATAGTTACTGTGGCTTTGTAAGGAAATGTGTCACCTGAAGTGGAATTAGGGAGTCCTATGAGCTAGGAAAGGTCTCACCAGAGTAATGGTTCTGGCAGGTTATTGACATTCCAGACCCGGCATCTCTGGACACTGTCCGAAGTGAAATGTGTCCAGATGGTACTGGTTGCATTGATTTGGTTGAGATCAGTAGATGCAGTATCAAATGATATGAATTGAGTAAAGTGTGAAGAAACATGAGCCATGCCCCAGATGTCCCAGGACTGGGAGAAATATGGGCTTTATATAGAATGGAGAAGGTTCTTGCTGTCTTAGAATTTAAAAAGGCAATAAATAATTATTGTCATAACCAGGTTATTTGGAAATTTGATTTACTTTGAAAATATCATTGTTAGGACTTACTGTACCATACAAGACTTTACCATGATTTATGTCATTTAATGTCATTTACAAATAAATATATCTTATATACTGACAAGACCAGATACTTCCAGTCTCCCTGATCTAAGATAATAAGTTATTTAGTATTGAATATTCCTAGCTATGACCAGGGAATGCAAGCTTAGAGCTACAGAGGTTACACAGGCTCCTATGCTTAATATGGGTCCCAGGGCAGATTGATGGGGGTTACAGTTAATGACATTTATATAATTTCCCCATATTAGGGAGTTATTTTATTTTTTTTAATTTTTATTTATAAAATGGAAACACTGGTAAGACCATAGGATAAGAGGGTTACAATTCCACACAATTCCCACTACCAGAACTCCATATCCCATTCCCTCACCCTGACAACTTTCCTATTCTTTATCCCTCTGGGAGCATGGACCCAAGGTCATAAGTTATTACTTTTCTTTTTAAATTTTATTTATTTATTTGTTTATTTATTTATTTTAAAAAGGAGACTTCAAATGTGTAATCAGACTGAATTTTAGCAGTGGAGTCTAATTGGTAAAACTTTTCTTTTTTTATTTTTTATTTGTAAAAAGGAAACATTGACTAAACCATAGGCTAAGAGGGATACAACTCCACACAGTTCCCACCACCAGAACTCTGTATCCCATCCCCTCCCCTAATAGCTTTCCTATTCTTTAACTCTCTGAGAGTATGGACCCAAGATCACTGTGGGATGCAGAAGGTTGAAGGTCTGGCTTATGTAGTTGCTTCCCCGCTGAACATGGGCATTGACAGGTCAATCCATACTCCCAGCCTGTCTCCCCTTTCCCTAGTGAGGAAGGGCTCTGGGGAAGAGGAGCTCCAGGACACTTTGGTGGGGTTGTCTGTCCAGCGAAGTCTGGTGGGCATCCATGCTAGCATCTGGAACCTGGTGGCTGAAAAGAGAGTTAACATACAAAGCTGAACAAATTGTTGACATTCATGGACCTAAAGGCTGGAATAGTGTAGATGAAGAGTTGGAGGGGGTCCTCCATTTTGTAGATAGCTAATAGGTATATTTTAGTTATATTCCAAAGGGCCTGTGCTATACTAGTTTTTTTTTCTTTTCCTTTTTTCCCCCTGAGTCTGAAATCTGATATTCAGGTGTATCCAAGTTATTGTCTGGGGAGATGATGTCATGGCTAGAAAAAGGACCAGAAAGCTGGATCAGGGAAGAGAGTAGTTCCCTAATATGGGGAAGGGGTATAAATATTGTTGACTGTAAACCCCATTGATTTGATTTGGCTGGGGCCCATATTCAGCTTAGGACCCTATGTGACCTCTGCATCCCTGTAGATCTGAGCTCATATTCTGTGATCATGAGTAGGAACATTCTAAGCTGCTCCAATATCGACCCATCTTCTTCAGGTATAGTATAGAGTATGTTGTCCAGCCTCCCTTCAGAGGATGGAATACTCTCTACCATTGTTGATCCAAGTTGAGGGCAAGGTCCTATGGGGGTCCACAAAGGGGTCTGTTTTGTTTTTCCTGCTATAGATGACCGGTAACAATGGAGAGAGGGATTTATTCGAGGTCTAGGCCCATCATGTCTGTTTGGGAATCTCTGGACTCCCTGATTAGGGCCCCAGCTGATGGGGTGGAACACATTTCTAATAATAACTTGTTCTTTGAAATGTTGACTCTCCTAAAAACTTAGACCAGGGAGAACAGAAGCAACCAATGGCATTACTTTATAAGACACAGCTATATATAAATAATGTCAAAGGACATAAATTATGGTGATGTCATGTATCATACAGCAAATCCTAACAATGGGATTTTCCCATATTTGGGAGCTACTCTCTTCTGTGATCCAGCTTTCTAGCCCTTTTTGTAGCCATGACATCATCTCCCCCAGACAACTACTTGCATCCACCTGCATATCAGAGGTCAGGTTCAGGAAAAAATTAGTATAGTCATGGACCCTTTGGAATATAACTAAAATAGGCCTACTAGCTATCTTCAAAACAGAGACCCCAACTATTCATCAGCAATATTCCAGCCTTTAGTTTCATGATTAGTGAACAATTTGTTTGGCTTTATATATTAACTCCTTTTTCATCCATGAAGTTCCAGATGCTACCATGATGCCAACCTGACTTCCCTGGGAAGACAACCCTACCAGTGTGTCCTGGAGATCCACTCCCCAGAGCCCCACCCCACTAGGGAAAGAGAGAATCAGGCTGGGAGTATAGATTGACATGCCAACTCCCTTGTCCAGTGGAGAAGCAATTACAGAAGCCAGCCCTTCCACCTTCTGCACCCCATAATGACCCTGGGTCCATACACCCAGGGAGTTAAAGAATAGGGAAGCTATCAGGGTAGGGGATACAGAGTTCTGGTTGTAGTAATTGTATGGAGTTGTACCCCTCTTAT
This sequence comes from Erinaceus europaeus, assembly GCF_950295315.1. Lineage (NCBI taxonomy): Eukaryota > Metazoa > Chordata > Mammalia > Eulipotyphla > Erinaceidae > Erinaceus > Erinaceus europaeus. The sequence goes on from NC_080170.1 coordinate 79,630,158, forward strand.
TCTAGTTTTTTCAGTGTTTCCTTTTAATAATTTTTTTAAAGACACCATAAGTTGCTTAATTAGTTTCTATTTAGACTAAATACTCTCCTCACCCACTTCCTATTTCACTTACCTCAATCACTCTAAGCCTACCCTTGTCAGGTAACATAAGCAGTACAAAATATGGAAAAGGACAAGAGACCAACACACTTCAATGATGGCTCTCTTGGGTCAATCGAAAGCCCAAGTCATGGAATTCTGGGATTCCCACATAGATATGATTAGCCTATACCTCGGTAGATACCTTTCTTCACCAACATTGGTCATCTCCATCAGGAACAGCATTGTGGACCCACTTTTGGGCCTCTCCAGGCTCTTATCCTCAATATGGAACAACAAATCTTATCCTCAATATGGAACAACAAAGGTAGGGACTGCCCCACTCTCTAAAGGAATACTAGGTCAACCTACTCTGCCAACTCAGAAGACTGGTTCTGAAATGAGTGCAGTTTTAAATATTTTATTTATTTATTTATTTATTTATTTATTTGTTACATATAAGGATAGGAAGACACAGAGAGAAAAAGAACCAGAACATCACTCAAGAAGATATGTTGCTGGGGATCAGATAGGACCTCATGCTTGAGAGTCCAGTGCTTTATCCACTGCACCATTTCTTAGACCACAAAAAGCCTAGGTCTTAATGGCCTCACCAAAAAGCTACAGGACCATCTCAAGAACTACTTACTAAGTGAGTCAGAGAAGTCCATCTATCTAATCCTGTTTCAGTGAGACTGTCACTGAATAACATACATGTCATCCTTCAGAGTTTTTGCATCTAGCATGCAGGTCTGTCTGTAAACAGCTGTGACACAAGGCAGAAGTATATGCTATTCATGAAGGCTTCTCAGAGCCATGGGACTGACAAGTGGTATAAGTTGCTTCTGTGGAAAGACTGGTGGTGGAAGGGGGCAGGGGGTAATGCTCGATAGGGGCTGCCATATATATATGGCATATATATATATATATATATATATATATATATATATATATATATATATATGAAACACTGACAAAAATGATATGCTAAGAGGGTTTCAACTCCACACAATTCTCACCACCAGGACTCCGTAGTATCCCATCCCCTCCCCTGATAGCTTTCCTATTCTTTAACCCTCTGGGAGTATGGACCCAAGGTCGTTGTAGGATGCTGAAGGTGGAATGTCTGGCTTCTATAATTGCTTCCCCGCTGAACATGGGCATTGACAGGTCAATCCATACTCCCAGCCTGTTGCTCTTTCCTTAGTGGGGCAGGGTTCCGGGGAATCAGATGTCTAGGACACATTGGTAGGGTCATCTGTCCAGGGAAGTCTGGTTGGCATCATGCTAGCATCTGGAACCTGGTGGCTGATAAGAGAGTTAACATAAAGCCAAACAAGTTGTTGAGTAATCATGATGAACCTAAAGGCTGGAATAGTGCAGATGAAGAGTTGGAGGGGGTCTCCATTCTGTAGATAGTTAGTAGGCCTATTTTAGTTATATTCCAAAGGGCCTGTGGCTATACTAGTGTTTTTCTTTCCCTGAGCCTGAAATCTGATATGCAGGTGTATCCAAGTTATTGTCTGGGTAGATGATGTCATGGCTAGAAAAAGGACCGGAAAGCTGGATCAGGGAAGAGAGTAGCTTCCCAATATGGGAAAGGAGTATAAATACTGTTGTCTGTAAACCCCATCGATTTGATGTGGTCTGGGACCTATATTCAGCTTAGGAGCCTATGTGACCTCTGCATGCCTATAGATCTGAGCTCACATTCTGTGGTCATGAGTAGGAACATTCCAAGCTGCCCCAATATCAGGACCCATCTTCCTCAGGTGTAGCATACAGTATGTTGTCCAGCCTCCCTTCAGAGGATGGAACATTCTCTACCTTTGTTGATCCAAGTTGAGGGCAAGGTCATATGGTGGTCCACATATGACCTTGTCTGTTCTGTTTTTCCTGCTATAGATGACCGGTAACAATGGAGAGAGGGATTTATTCGAGGTCTAGGCCCATCATGTCTGTTTGGTAATCTCAGGACTCCCTGACTAGGGCCCCAGAAGAGCTGCCATTTTGATGAGCTTTGAATGTTGGCCGAGGGTGTCAACGACACAGATGGGAGGGGCACAGTGTACATCATGAGCAGTTTTCCCCTGGAAAACCTTGGGGATGTCTAGAGCAACCCTCTTCCCTCAGATTCGTCAGTGTAAGCTGGAAGGGTAGGGTGAAGCCTGAGTGTCTTGACTCCAAGCTAAATACTGTTTATTCTCTGTTCTCTCCACACATAGAGCATTATGAGGTTTTCTCACAGGGCTTGATGGCATAATCACTGGTCACTTTTTTTGATGGACAATGGAAGATGCAAATATGAAATTTTAACCAAGCAAAGTGACTGTATGGTGTTGATGTCAGTGTGGCTATTCCTCTGGGAAACAGCAATGACTGAGGGGAGCTGCTGGGAGCTGCAGAGGTGAGACTTGGGGCCTGTTTCTAGGCTCACTACTACCTGTCACTAAGCAGTGGCCCAGAGTGAACACAGAGCAAGCACTGGGCCCTCCTCCACTACTCTGAAAGGGAAATGTGACTGAAGACTTTTAATTACTATTTGTTTTTATTTTTTGTTCATCACTAGAGATTCACGTCTCCAGGGCAACTTTGTCAGGTAGGGAGGCAGGGGGCAGTTCTAAAATTCGAACCTACTAAAAGGCAAACACTCTAGGAAAAAGAAGACTATAGCATGTGACTCTTGATAGGATCAGTGATGGCACATAGAAAATCAAGATGTGAGAGAAAGCCTCTGTTCTGGGCTACCTTCTCAATTCTCAGTGGAAGAATAACTGCTCCTATTTCCCAGTTTGAAAGCTACAGGGCAGCCCTGCTATAACTGTAGGTGTGACTGTTCTCAGAAAGAGGGATTTTCCTCTGTTGAGTCATAGAACAGGCCTAATTTGAAATTGACCCTCATACAAAAGGACAAAGAGAGTCTCAAGGAAAAGGAAGACCAATCCATATTGGTAGGTAGAAGACTTACTTAGTATTATCAATGGAACATACACAGACTCTATGTCCTAAGTTGTAGGGAACTGTGAGGATATGGTAGAGATTGGCAGGACCCCCCCCTGAAAAATGAGGGGCTGAGGGGCACAGCCAATCCTATCAGTCTCTCTCTATTAAGGGGTTGAGCAAGGAAGGACACGGCCTCCAGGGTCTGCCCCACCTATCAGCCTCCCTGCCTCACAATAGCGCACTCCCTTATTATCTACATAATCATTGTTTTGCCTGAAAGTCCCCTCCCTACTTCCCCACCCATTCCATTCCTTTGATCATATCTGATCTATCTTTCTCTGCCCCCAGGATCCCACTCTGGCTTTCTCATTCCTTTAACCATTTAAACCTCTTGCTCAACAATTACTGGAAAAGTCCTGACCCCCCCCAGACCCTTTGCCTCCCTACCATATATGGTATACACATGTCACTTCCTCCTGTGACCCCTTCCTCCCTTCCATATATGTTATCCACGTCACTTCCTCCTGCGACCACTTATAAACTCTGATTTGCTGTTCAGTAAATGGAATGCCCATGAGACAAGTCCCTGGATCTTCTCTTGCTTCTCTATGCATGGGGCATAGAGAGAGACCTATACAGCTCCACCCCTGCTGCCCCAGAACATTGCCTTAGGCCCCTGCATCTGGTGCGCAATAGAGTGGGTAAGCCAGGAGTTTGTGCCTGGGAAATAGGCTTCCCCACCGAAGAGTCTGACACTGAGTGGACAGAGACAGTAGCTTTCCACACACACTCGTCAATCTCAAAAATTTACAGAGAAGTTCGCTGGGTAGCCAGGATGGACTTATTTTAGCCACAGATTTTGTCTCAGGAATATGTCCTTGGGAATCTTCTGGATGAGGCTTCCAGTTCCTTCACATGCTCTTCAACAAATACTATTTTCTATTATTGTTGTTGTTCATCATTACCATAACTTTCTGGTGAGTGGTTGCTACTTTGTCTTTCATTTATTTGTTTATTTTTCTTTATTGAGGGGATTGTTTACAGTAGATACACCTTTCATTTATATTCTTTAACTTTTATTTATAAAATGGAAATATTGACAAGAACATAGGATGAGGGGTACAGTTATACACAATTCCCACCACCAGAACTCCGTATCCCATTCCCTCCCTTGAAAGCTTTCCTATACTTTATCCCTTCATGTATACTTAATCTCATTAAAATGAGGGATTCTGTCTGTTATATCTGTGTTCCTTGCATTCTTCTCACCCTGTAATCCACCATAAACTGGTATTTCTTAAAGTGCCCTCTATGCTAAGATATTTGTTAGCATTTTAAGGAGTATATTTAGTACCCCATTCTCTTAAAAGACCTTTCTTCCAATTACCCAGCTCTATCTTGTTCTTAGTACATGCTTTTAGTTTCCTGAATCTCAAATCACAAAGTTTTAGGTTCTCTCAGTCCACAGGAAATCTTGCCCCAAGGCTGCATAAATGTAGTCCTTGACTTTGCTCAGTTCTTGTGTTTACTGCACTTTCCTATTTTTTTTATTAATGTCCAATAACTGAACCACTGCAAGAATGTCCTGTCCTTTCCCAACTGTCCCATAATATAAACTATTTTAAAGATAGAATCAGAGAGAGAGAGAGAGAAGCCAGAGTACCAAAGTGTCCTTCAATGCAGTGGGGGGAGGCTAGGCTCAAACCTGGGTTGTGTACATGTTAGAGCAGCATAGTAACCAATTGAACTATTTCTTCAACTCTGGCATTGAAGATTTCTTTGGTTTTGAAGTTCATGACATAAAGATCTTAGCATTAAAAATATTTAGTATTTGGGGGGGGGGGTTCCCGGAAGATGGCAGACTGAGAAGCTGCTAGTGGCTTGAGCTCTGACCACATCCTCTGGAAACGGTAGGATTTTCTGCCTTTAGTAGGCAAGTCAATGAGGGGTCCTAGTGGTAACACCAAGGAGGTGACTATAACTTAATTTGGGATAAAAAATAGAGTAGAAAAAAAGAGAAAAAAATTTTTTTCTTTTAAATTATTATCTCCAAAGCATACCTCTGCCCCCTTCTCCCCCCCCCAACCAGTCCCTGGGGACCAGCTCCTAACAGGTTCCCCTGCTGAGCTTCTTTCTTTACCAGGATTCCTGTCCCACCAGGGAGTATCATTCATTCTAAGTCTAGTCCCTTCTGAAACCTCTGGCCTTTTTTCTTTCTAAGTAGCCAACCCCCCCCACATAGCTAATTAAATAAATTTTTAAATTTTTTAAATAAAAAACTCTTTCCTTCCACCACTCTTTTATTACTGTTCTTTTTCTTACCTTTTTCTTTTTTCTCTCTTTTTTTTTCTTTTTCTCATTCTTGTCATCCTTTCTTCCTTAATCCTACACCTTCCAAAGCCACAGGCCCCATCCCCCACACCACCAAACAGTGTGCTTTCAATGATTTCACTGATACACCTTTGGGAATTATTTTGAGGAAGAATTCTGACTCAGAGTGGACACTCACTGCGAGTATCTCTGTTCAACTTCCCTTCCTCCTTTAGCTACCCCTAGAATATACAGTGGATAGTAGATTTGCATAACTGTCTATTTCAGCTATCCTTGTCTAGTCCTGAGGGGTTTTTTGTGTGTGTTACTTTGTTTGTTTTTCTTTCTTAACAATCAGCTGCCACTGCTCATGAGGTTTGAGGTAATCTGGGACAGGGTTTTTTTGTTGTACCCTGCTCTATTTTATTATCAATATTATATAAAGGCATATAACAGCCCCCCCCTTTAGGTTGATCAGAATTAACTCTTAGGGTATCTTTCATTGCTAGGGTAGTGGGCATCTTATCTATTGTGGGAGGAACTTGTCTCGTTACTCCTACCTCCTCTACAGACTCTCCCCTTCTTCCTCCTCCTAGCTAATTAAAAAAATTAAATTAAATTAAATTAAAAATAAAGTAACCAAAAAAAAAATTTCCTTTCACTACTCTTTAATTACCGCTCTTGTTCTTATCTTTTCTCTTTTCTCTCTCTTGTTTCTTTCTTTTTTTATGTTGTCATACACTTCTTCCTTCCTTCTTTGTCTTTCTGAATTTATGAATTATTTTGGGGAAGAAATCTGACACAGAGTGGACTCTCTATGTGTGTATCTCTGCTCTACTTCCCTTTCCCCTCTTGTTACCCCTAGAATATACAGTGGATAGTAGATTTGCATAACTGTCTATTCTTGCTAACCCTTCTTTCTTTTCTCTTTCTTCTTCACTGGGATTTGGTTACTATTTTTTCACGGACTGGAGACATTGTTTGGCTAACTGGTAGTGATTAAACTGCTTCAATACTTACTTCAGTTGCTATTGTAATTTCTGAGGTTGGTGAGTGTAATTGTCATAAAACATTTAGTACAGTGTTGCTTGTACTCAAGACACAAAAACTGAGGAGCAACAGAGCATAAAAATAAAAGAAACACATAAATAAAAAAAATGGGTAGATCAAAAACAAATAAAACTGCTATTCCAATGAATGAAGACAAGAGCCCAGAAGAAACTAAAAATAAGCCAGAAGTAACGATAAGAAAAGTATGCAAGCAATAATAAACTTATTCTTCTTCTAGCGTTTGCCCTTCTTCCGTAGCCAGTCAACAGCGTCAGGTTGAGCCTGATGTAAAGTTTCGAGACCTCCTTTGAATCTGGAGAGGTGGCAGTCGTTATCACAGAAATGAAAACAACATTGGAGGAAAGGAATGGCAGTATTAGGGAAACAACAGTTGAGACTCCCAAGGAAAATACTGGTTATCTTAAGGCAATTAGAGAACTGAAAGCTGAAATAGCTGTAATGAAGAAAGAAGCTGAGGCAAGGGAAAACAGACTAACAGAAGCAGAAAACAGAATTAGTCAGAAAGAAGATAAGTTAGAGAAAACTAAGAAAGAGGTGAAAGAGCTCAAAAAGATATTGAGAGACACTGAAAACAACAACAGAGACATATGGGATGATCTCAAAAGAAGTAACATTCATATAATTGGCCTGCCAGTGGAAGAAAGAGAGGAAGGGGAAGCAAACATTTTGGAAATAATAGAAGAAAACTTCCCAGACCTGAGTAACAAAAAGGACATCAAGATTCAAGAGGCCCAGAGAGTTCCAAACAGAATCAATCCAGACCTGAAGACACCAAGACACATCATAGTCACAATAAGAAAAAGAAAGGATCCTAAAGGCTGCAAGGGAGAAACAAAAAGTCACATACAGGGGAAAACCCATAAGATTATCTGCAGACTTCTCCACTCAAACTCTAAAAGCCAGAAGAGAATGGCAAGATATCTATCGAGCCCTGAATGAAAAAAGGTTTCAACCAAGGATAATGTATCCTGCTAGGCTTTCATTCAAACTAGATGGAGGGACTAAAACCTTCTTAGACAAACAACAGTTAAAGGAAGCAACCATCACCAAACCAGCCCTGAAAGAGGTTCTAAAAGACCTCTTATAAACAAGAACATCACTATAATACTTGCAATATATCAGAGCAAACAAAAATTTATTTTGAACAATGGCACTACAGTACATTAAATCCATAATATCAATAAATATCAATGGCTTAAATTCACCCATCAAAAGGCACAGAGTGGGGGGATGGATCAGAAAACATAACCCAACCATATGCTACTTGCAAGAATCCCATCTCTCACAACAAGATAAACACAGACTTAAAGTGAAAGGATGGAAAACTATCATGCAGGCTAACAGACCACAAAAAAGGGCAGGAACAGCCTTATCATCTCAGACATGATAGATTTTAAATTAAATAAAGTAATAAAAGATAGGCAAGGACATTATATAATGATTAGAGGGTCAATCAGCCAAGAAGACTTAACAATTATTAACATCTATGCTCCCAATGAGGGACCATCTAAATATGTCAAGCACTTACTGAAAGAATTCCAAAAATACATCAATAATAGTGGGAGACTTCAATACCCCACTCTCACACTTAGACAGATAAAAAAGGCAGAGAACCAACAATAATACAAGAGAATTGGATGAAGAGATTGACAGACTAGACCTCTTGGATATTTTCAGAGTCCTTCACCCCAAAAAACTGGAATATACCTTCTTTTCAAATCCACATAACACATACTCAAGGATAGACCACATGTTAGGCCACAAAGACAGCATCAATAAATTCAAGAGCATTGAAATCATACCAAGTATCTTCTCAGACCACAGTGGAGTAAAACTAACATTTAACAACAAACAGAAAATTATTAAAAGTCACAGAATTTGGAATCTAAACAACATGCTCCTTAAGAACCAATGGGTCAGAGAGTCACTCAAGCAGGAAATTCAAATGTTCCTGGAAACAAATGAAAATGAAGACACAACCTATCAAAATATTTGGGGCACAGCTAAAGCAGTACTAGAGGGAAACTTATAGACATACAATCATATATTAAACAACAAGAAAAAGCTGAAATGAACGACCTTACTGCACATATAAAGGACTTAGAGGAAGAGGAACAAAGGAACCCTAAAGCAACCAGAAGGACAGAAATCACTAAAATTAGAGCAGAAATAAACTACATTGAAAATAAAAGAACCATACAAAAGATCAATGAAGCCAAATCTTGGTTCTTTGAAAGATTAAATAAAATTGACAAATCCCTAGCCAGTCTCACCAAACAAAAGAGAGAAAAGACTCAAATTAATAGAATTGTAAACGATGGAGGAGATATCACAACTGACACCACAGAAATCCAGAGAATCCTGCGAAACTTCTATAAAGAACTATACGCCACCAAGCTAGAGAATCTGGAAGAAATGGAAAAATTCCTAGAAGCATATGCCCTTCCAAAACTGAACCAAGAAGAACTACAAAATCTAAATGCACCAATCACAGACAAAGAAATTGAAACTGTTGTTAAGAATCTCCCCAACAACAAAAGTCCTGGACCAGATGGCTTCACAAACGATTTCTACAAAACTTTCAGGAAACAGTTAGTACCCATACTTCTTAAGCTTTTCCATAAGATTGAAAACAGGAATACTCCCTTCCACCTCTATGAAGCCAACATCACCCTGATAACAAAAGGTGATAGGGACAGAACAAAAAAGGAAAACTACAGACCAATATCTCTGATGAACATAGATGCCAAAATATTAAACAAGATCTTGCCCAACCCGATACAGCAACATGTCAAAAAGATTGTTCATCACGACCAAGTGGGATTCACCCCAGGTATGCAAGGCTGGTTAAACATCCGTAAGTCAATCAATGTCATTCACCACATCAATAAAAACAAAGCCAAAAACCACATGATTATCTCAATAGATGCAAAGAAAGCCTTTGACAAAATCCAACACCCATTCATGCTCAAAACTCTACAAAAAAAGGGAATAGATGGGAAATTCCTCAAGATAGTGGAGTCTATATATAGCAAACCTACAGCCAACATCATACTCAATGGACAGAAGCTGAAAGCATTCCCCCTCAGATTGGGGACTAGACAGGGCTGTCCACTGTCACCATTACTCTTCAACATAGTATTGGAAGTTCTTGCCATAGCAATCAGGCCAGAGAAAGGAATCAAAGGAATACAGATTGGAAGGGAAGAAGTCAAGCTCTCACTATTTGCAAATGATATGATAGTATACATAGAAAAACCTAAAGAATCCAGCAGAAAACTACTGGAAGTTATTAGGCAATATAGCAAGGTATCAGGCTACAAAATCAATGTACAAAAATCAGTGGCATTTCTTTATGCAAACACTAAATCTGAAGAAGAAGACATCCAGAAATCACTCCCATTTACTGTTTCAGCAAAATCAATCAAATACCTAGCAATAAAGTTGACCAAAGAAGTGAAAGACTTGTATACTGAAAACTATGAGTCCCTACTCAAGGAAATAGAAACTGATACCAAGAAATGGAAAAATATCCCATGCTCATGGATTGGAAGAATAAATATCATCAAAATGAATATTCTCCCCAGAGCCACATACAAATATAATGCAATACCCATCAAAGTTCCATCAAACTTCTTTAAGAGAATAGAACAAACACTACAAGCATTTATCTGGAACCTGAAAACACCTAGAATTGCCAAAACCATCTTGAGGAAAAGAAACAGAAATGGAGGCATCACACTCCAAGACCTTAAACTATATTATAAAGCCATCATCATCAAAACAGCATGGTACTGGAACAAAAATAGGCACACAGACCAGTGGAACAGAATTGAAAGCCCAGAAATAAATCCCCACACCTATGGACATCTAATCTTTGATAATGGTGCCCAAAGCATTAAATGGAAGAAGGAGGTAAATGGTGCTGGGAAAACTGGATTGTAACATGCAGAAGAATGAAACTGAACCACTTATCTCACCAGAAACAACAATCAACTCCAAATGGATCAAAGACCTGGATGTCAGACCAGAAACAATCAAATACTTAGTGGAAAACATTGGTAAAACATTGGAAAGTTCCGACCTACACCTCAAGGACATCTTTGATGAATCAAACCCAATTACAAGGAAGACTAAAGCAGAAACAAACCAATGGGACTATATCAAATTGAAAAGCTTCTGCATAATCCAAAGAAACTATTAAACAAACAAAGAGAGCCCTCACAGAATGGGAGAAGATCTTCACATGCCAGACATCAGACAAGAAACTAATCACCAAAATATATAAAGAGCTCAGCAAACTTAGCACCAAAAAAGCAAATGATCCCATCCAAAAATGGGCAGAGGATATGAACAAAACATTCACTACAGAGGAGATCCAAAAGGCTAACAAACATATGAAAAACTGCTCCAGGTCACTGATTGTCAGAGAAATGCAAATAAAGACAACATTGAGATACCACCTCAGTCCTGTAAGAATGGCATACATCAAAAAGGAAAGCAGCAACAAATGCTGGAGAGGTTGTGGGGACAGAGGAACCCTTTTACATTGCTGGTGGGAATGTAAATTGGTACAGCCTCTGTGGAGAGCAGTTTGGAAAACTCTCACAAACTAGACATGGACCTTCCATATGATCCAGTAATTCCTCTCCTGGGGTTATACCCCAAAGATTCCATAACACCCAACCAAAAAGAGGTATGTACTCCTATGTTCATAGCAGCACAATTCATAATAGCTAAAACCTGGAAGCAACCCAGATACCCAACAACAGATGAGTGGCTGAGAAAGCTGTGGTATATATACACAATGGAATACTATGCAGCTATCAAGAACAATGAACCCACCTTCTCTGACCCATCTTGGACACAGCTAGATGGAATTATTTTAAGTGAGCTAAGTCATAAAGATAAAGATGACTATGGGATGATCTCACTCATCAACATAAGTTGAGGAAGAAGATCTGAAAGGGAAACTAAAAGCAGGACCTGACCAAATTGTAAGTAGGGCACCAAAGTAAAAACCCTGTGGTGAGGGGTAGACATTCAGCTTCCTGGGACAGTGGGGGGTGGGATTGGCTGGGATGGATGGGTCACAGTCTTTTGGTAGTGGGAATGGTGTTTATGTACACTCCTAGTAAAATGTAGTCATATAAAACACTAGTTAATTAATATGAGAGGGGGAAAATTAATTGTATTTCTCGTAGTTTTTTAAAACACAGACTGAATCTTTTTAATATATAGGCTGTGTATTTGATATGCGGACTCTCTCAAAAGCCTAGACCAAGTAGATCAGAAGCAACCAATAGCACAGCTATATACAAGATACTCAGTACTGTACAGCAAACCATAACAAAAGGACTTTTCAAAGTTAACCCAATTACCAAATAATGTAATTAACTATCGATTGTCTTTTTGAACCCTAAGACAGCAGGAACCTCACATCTCCACTATAGAGCATCTACTTCCTCCAGTCCTGGAACCCTTGGATAGGGCCCACTTTCCTGTATGCCTCTCCCAATCCATATAAAATAATATTGCATCTACTGATCACAACCTAATCAACGCAACGATGGCAACCTCAACATGCTTCACTTCAGACTGTGTCCAGAGACTTCACGTGTGGAATGACAACCCTTCAGCTTCATTACTGGAGTGAGACCTTTCCTTTCATAGTATACTCTAATTCCATCTCAGGTGGTTCACTTTCTAACAAAGTCCCAAAACCTAGATATACACCAGTTTCTGTGAGAGAGAGCATATGTTCACACGTATCCATAAACTACTGCAAAATATATACCTGAAAGCAGAAGTACACTAGAGTTTGCAGTGAGTATCCCCCTAACACTTCCTCTCCACTATTCCAATCTTTGGGTCCATGATTGCTCAACAATGTTTGGCTTTGTATGTTAACTCTCCTCTCAGTCACCAGGGTCCAGATGTCATCAGGATGCCGGCCAGGCTTCCCTGGACTGAAGACCCCACCAATGTGTCCTGGAGCTCTGCTTCCCCGGAGACCCATCCTACTAGGGAAAGAGAAAGGCGGACTGGGAGTATGGACCGACCAGTCAACGCCCACGTTCAGCGGGGAAGCAATTACAGAAGCCAGACCTTCCACCTTCTACAACCCACAATGACCCTGGGTTCATGCTCCCAGAGGGATAGAGAGTGGGAAAGCTATCAGGGGAGGGGGTGGGATGTGGAGACTGGGTGGTGGGAATTGTGTGGAATTGTACCCCTCCTACCCTATGGTTTTTTTAATTTATCCTTTCTTAAATAAAAAATATAAAAAAATATTTAGTATTCTATATGTATACTGAGTAAATTGGACTCCTTCATGGAAGAAAGATAAAGAAAACAGACAAGTTACTGCCAAGACTCAGAGTCAAATTTGAATTCTAAGAGAATAAAACATAATGCTTATTTTAAAACAAAAGTCTGAAGGTAAAGAGTGATATATGAGAGGCACCTTTCTACCATCCATATAGTGCCCTTTGTGCTGTCCATGCTGCTCCCATATGGTGCCAGAGATCAAGCCAGTACTTCACACAGTAAGGTGGGCACTATACCCACTGTACCAGCACATAAGCCCCTTTAAAAATAAGTGTTACTCCTGATTTTTATATTTACAGAGTCTCTCTTGAAACTTGTTGGTTAATTTTTCTTATATAGCAGGATTAGTTTATTTTATATGTTATCATTTATGTAGTCTGTGCTTTGTTGGTGAATGTTTGGTGATTTTTCAGGTTTTTTCCTTGAAGGGCATACAGTGGACTCTGGTGATGGCATATAGAGTCTTTTCCTTGACTAGGGACATCAGCAGAATTGTGTTGAGCCTGACCTGCTCTGCCATATGTTGCATATGTTGCATATGTTGTAGTCCCCTTCCACACCATCTGAACTGGAAATGTCTATTTCTTGCTTCCAGTTGTCCTTATTCCTTGATGAAATCTTGGGTCTTGCTTACACATATTTTTATTCACATGCTTATCTGTAAATATTTATTTCTCCTCCTTTTTACAGAAATGGTAAACAATATTGTTAGCACCTTTTAAAAATAACAATAATACTATGAAATTATGTAATGGCACAGATAAATCTTCAGATGAATGAGTGTTATATTTGTTTATATTAAACATAACTATAAAATTTACTGATGAGAACTTTACATTGTCTCTGGTGTGATTCATTCCAGTTATGAAAGAAGCTAAAGATTTCGGTGACAAATATCCTTTGATGTGAAAGAAGAATGTGCTGAAGTTTCCAATACAGGGGGTGGGACATAGAACTCTGATGGTGGGAATTGTATCTTTATTATCTTACAATTTTGTAAAGCATTGTTAATTCTCTCATAAAAATAAAATAAAGTGCTTATAAAGTGAGAAAAAGCTAAAACTTGTTTTTCAACTAGGTATTTTCAGTGGGTTATGCATTCTGCAAAGGATATTGAAATGTTACTGCCTAAATGTGATGAGATACTCTGGGTAAGAGTGACAATCATAAAATACCACAAATAAATTAGGATTTTGTACATTATCTGTGACAGTGTCATACAGGTCAGTAGGATTTTGAGGGTTCTTTGGAGGAGGCACAAGTAATGACTGATGTCCAAGTGTGAACATTCCAGTAAGTACTCGTACATAATACACACGCTTTTTCCCATTTTTGTCTGGTTTGGAGTATATATCACTTGATGAATATCTGGCATTAACAGCAAAATAGGTTCCTTTTCCATACATTGCAGCTGTGAAGAGGAAACAAAATATTTTCACTTAATATTTTTAAGGTAGAGAACTGCTTATCTCTGGCATATGGTAGTGCTGAAGATTGAACCTGGGCTATTTCTTTGCATAACTACACTCTCTCTCCAGCCTGAAAGTGAAATACTTTAAAAAATGGCAATTTCATCTATAATTTAAGCGACTGATCTGATATGTCAAATATTGTTAAAATAATGTTCCTATGGCCACGAGGATGAAATAGATGGAGAGCATGCTTTATATGCCTAAGGCCTCAGGTCAATCACTGGCCGGTCATATGATCCAGTAATGTTCTGGTTTCACGCTCTCTCATAATATGCATCTGTTAAAACTAATGTTCTGTTTTCCTCTCTAAATTCTCATTTAAAATAAAATAAAATATTATTGACTTATCCCTGACTTACAATACCAGAAAATGTTCATGTAAAGCACAGCTTCACACCTCTATATGTAAGTCTGACTGTACCTGCCCTTGCCAATCAAAGTTCTAGTTCTTTATTAGATTGATTTTCCTATACCAGTATATATATCTCATCAGCATTCCTCTCCTCCTCTAGTTTTTTCAAAGCCTAAGGATTATTTTTCTCTGTCTTTTCAGCACATTACTTTGGTTGTTTATAGTCCACATATAAAAGAAAGTATCTAGTCATTGCCATTCACTTTCTGACTTATCTGAATTAGTATAATCACATCAAGCTTTGCCCACACTTTCAAAAGAGAGAAAAGTTTATCTTTCATAATATTTGAGTAGTATTACATTGATTATACATACCACAATTTCTTTAGGCAGTTATCCATGTACGAACATCTAGGTGGTTCTATATTTTCTCTATTGTTAATACTGTTGTTCTGAACATAAGGATGTGTCTATCTTTTTTAATTAATTATTTAATTAATTAATTATTGGATAGAGACAGAGATTGAGAGGGGAGGGGTAGAAAGGGGGACAGAGAAACACCTGCAGCCCTGCTTCACCACCTGTGAAGCTTTCTCCCTGAAGGTGGGGACTGGGGGCTTGAACCCAGGTCCTCGTACACTATAATGTGAGCATTTAACCAGGTGCATCACTGCCTGGACCCCCATTTGCCTTTTTTTTTTTAAATTGGCTCCAGTTGTTACTGGGAGTTGGTGTCTACACAGTGAATTTTTGGTGGCCATTTTAGCAATTTTTTTTACCTATTATTTTATAGGACATAGAAAAATAGTAAGAGGAGGTTGAGAGGGAGAGGGGAAAGAGGAGAGAAAGAGGGACATTGCTTCATTGCTTGTGTAGCTTTCCTCCAGAAGGTGGGGTCCAGAGGCTTGAACCTGGGTGTTAGCACATGGTAACATGTGTGCTTTGACTTAATTTAGTTCCAGGCATGAAGGTCTGGTGAATAGACCGCTATGATATATCCCTGACTCAATTTTCAGTATTTTAAGCAATATTCACATTATTTTCCATAGATACTGAACCAATTTACATTTCCACAAAGTTTACTTTTTTCCATACCATCACCAACACTTTTTCTTTTTTAATATATAACAGTATCACAAGTGTATGGGTTTATTTCCTAGTGGTTTTGATTGCATTTCCTAATAATTAATGACATAATTTTTCTTGTACTTATTAACATGTATGCATTCCTATACATATTCTTTTTGGATGTGTCTATTTCTAATCTTCTGCTTATCTTTTTTAGAGTCATGTAGTGTTCTGTTGTGTGGCTTTTTCAAATATTTTGGCTGCCTTGTTTAATGTATGATGTACAAATAATTTCTTCTAGACAGTGGATTGCTTTTTTGTTTATTGTGGTGTTTTGCTGTATAAAAGCCTTTTAATTTGATGTAGTCCCACTTATTTTATTTTAGTTGTGTTTTCTTTGCCATTGCAGATAACTCCCAACAGACATTTTCACTTGATGTTCATTAGTGTACCACATTCTTTCTTCTACATATTTTTTAATCTCAGGTCTTATAACCTTTAATCTATTTGGAGACCACTTTTGTTAAATAATAACCTAATTTATCTCATTTTTCCTTGCATTTAGCTATACAAGTTTCTCAACAACATTTGTTGCAGAATTCCCTTTTCCCATCTACCTAACTCACCTCCCTCTGCCTTTCTGTGCCTAGATACCCATATTAAAAAATTAAAGTGCATTGACTGAACAAGTAAAATTTGGTAATAAACTAATGACAGTTGCATGAGACATTTAGTAACTTTGTGATTGTTTTAAGGGGTTTCTTTTACCTCTCCGCAGTTTGTGTTTGTGTTGTGTTTTCTCAGTGTATCCTTCTTCAAAACCTCTTATTAATATGACTGTGATTAATTATAAAAAATAATTCATCCACTTCAGAATTCATGCCCTTTGGAACGAAATATGTTGAATGCGACTCTGAATCTGGCTTTAATATGCTCACCAACCACAAGGAAATACAATATAATCCAGTTGCTTCTATTTGGGTGCCCATGATAAATACTTGATTTGAAGCAGGTAGATGATTGCTTCCTTACCATTCCTTCCAGCATAACTGCGGTTAAAGCCGTTTGTGTTGATATATGGCACTGAGTCAGCGTCTGTCCCATGGAAGAGCAGCTTCTCATTTGCCATTTGGCCATTCTTGGCATCCATAGCTCTTTTCTTTACCTGGTAACTGTTCCAGAGAACTGTATTTTGGATTCTCTCGATCTGCAAATCAGTCAGGAGATACAATGTACCAGTGCCAAGATCAGATATAAGAGAAAAATGATTCACTAATGGGGGCCAGGTGGTAGCTCACCGGATTAAGCGCACATGGAGTGGAGCTCAAGGACCACGCTAATGATCCGGGTTTGAGCCCCCTGTAGGGTGGTCCCCACCTGTAGGGTGGTTCCCTCAGGGGCGGTGAAGCAGGTCTGCAGATGTCTATCTTTCTCCCTGTCTTCCCCTTCTCTCTCTATTTCTCTCTGTCCTATCCAGCAATAACGACAAGAGCAATACAATGGAGAAAATGGCCTCCACGAACAGTGAATTTGTAGTGCAGGCACAGAGCCCCAGAAATAATCCTGGAGGCAAAGAAAAAAATCCACTAATTTCATAAAAACAAATTACAATAACTGCATTCTATGCAAAACGGCAGGGTTTTTTTGTATTTAGAAATATTTCAGGTCTACAATTTCATAAAACAGACCCTAGGTAGAATGTTAATCTAACTTTAAATTCCATCTGAAGTAAATTTATGTAATTCCATCTGAAATAAATTTGTTTAGTATGTTTATTACATAAATTTGACTAATAAAGTCTCTCCAGATTCTATTTTCTACTTTAATTCTGAGAACTGTCACTGTTCTTGTCTAGTTCACTTTCTTACTCAAATATCTCCTCCATTCTCCTGGAATACTACCTTGCCTAATCATGTTCTAACAATGGGAGAAGTACTAGGCTGTCTTGGAACGAAAGGGAATTATGTATGAAAATTCATCTCTAGCTCAGTAAGGATTAAATCCTAGTGTGAAAGGATTTAACTACAGACCAGTGTTTACACTCTGACCAGTCCCTAGATAGTGACCTCCAAGGTGTGGAGGAATCTCCTTGGCTCCTGGATCGTAGCACCTAAAACGAATCAGACAAATCTAGAATCTATTAGAAAACTGACTGTTTGCCAATGTTATGAAAGTATATATAGAAAATCCAAAAGAACCTACCAGAAAACTTCTAGAATTTCTTGGGCAATATAGTAAAGTGGCAGGCTACAAATTTAATATACAAAAGTCAGTGACTTTCTTCTATGAAAATAGCAAACCAGAAGAAATACAGAAATCAATCTCTTTTACAATACTCACAAAAGTAATTAGGTATCTAGGATTAAATTTAACAAAGCATGTGAAAGATCTGTACACTGAAAATTATGAATCTCTCTTAAAATAAATAAAAAAACTCACAAATAAATGGAATGTTCATGGATTGGAAGAACTAAAGAACAGGAAAGCCTTCAAGGGAGGGGATTGAATACAGGGTTCTGGCGGTGATAATTGTGTGGAAATGTACCACTTTTTCCTATAGTGTTGTCAATATTTCCTTTTTATAAAAAAAATTTAAAGAGAAAATAAAAAGAAAAGTTTGGAATCACAGTAGAAACAGAATTGTAAAAAACTCATGAAAAATTAATAAGAATGGAAGCATCAAAAAAAAAGAAAGAAACAGAAGGATGAGTATGGGAAGATAGATAAGATCAGAAGAGAAAACACTAAGCTGAACTTTGACTGGAGTTGGTGTGTTGCACCAAAGTAAAAGACTGTGGTGGGTTGGGGGGCAGGGGAGGGAGAGTTCAGGTCCTGGAACAGGATGCCAGAGGACCTAGTGGGGGTTGTATTGTTGTGTGGAAACCTGGGAAATGTTATGCATGTACATACTATTGTATTTACTGTCAACTCTAAAACGTTAATTCCCCAATAAAGAAATAAAAACTTTAAAAAAAAAAAAGAATGGAAGCATCACCTGACTTCAAAGTATATTACAGAACTTTAAGAATCAAATGTGAAGCAGGGGAGACAGCATAATAATTATGCAAAAGACTTTAATTCTTGAAGCTCTGTGATCTTAGGGTAAATCCCCAACACCACCATAAGCCAGAGTTGAGCAGTGCTCTGGTCATTCTCTCTACCTCTCTGTCTCTGTATCTCTCTCCTTCTCTCTTCTCTCTCATTAAAAATAAACATAGTGTATTGAACCAAAGTAAAAGACTCTGAGGGCAGTGGTGGAGGGGAGGGTTCAGGTGCTGGAACATGATGGCAGAGGAGGACCTAGTGGGGGTTGAAATGTTATGTGAAAAACTGGGAAATGCTATGCATGTACAAACTATTGTGTTTTGCTGTTAACTGTAAACCATTATCCCCCAATAAATAAAGTAAATAAAATATTTTAAATAAAGCAATCAAATGTGGTACTAGAACAAAAATAGGCACACAAATAAATGCAATAAAATTGAAATGCCAGTAATAAGTCTTCATACATATGGTCAATTTACAACAAAGTTGCTCAGAACATAAAGTGGAAAAAAGGAGAGTCTTTTAAAAATGGTGTTGAGGAAAGTAGGTGTCTACATGAAGAAGAATGGAACTGGATCACCACATGCACAAAAGTCAACTCAGAATGGATTAATGATTTGCGTAGGATTCAGAAAATATAGAAAAAGATGTTGACTTAATATTCTATGATGTCTGCTTCAGAAATGTCTTTGAAGATTTGAAGTTCACAATAGCAAAAACTTGGAAACAACCAAAATATCCTTCAACAAATGACTGGATAAAAATGTTATGGGATATATACTTAACAGAGTATTATTCAGTGATAAAAAAAATGATATTGTGTCCTTTGGGATAAAGTGGATGGAATTAGAGACTATGCTTAGTGAAGCAAGTAAGGAGGTGAAAGACAACTACAGAATTGTTTCACTCATACACAGAATATAGTGGCAAAAAAACAAACAAACAGACATGGACCTTCCATACTCCTCTCCTGGGGATATACCCCAAGAATTCCATAACACCCAGACAAATGATATGTGTACACCTATGTTCATAGCAGCACAATTCATAATAGCTAAAACTTGGAAGCAACCCAGGTGTCCAACAACAGATGAGTGGCTGAGAAAGCTGTGGTATATACACAATAGAATACTATACAGCTATTAAGAATAATGAACCCACCTTCTCTGGCCCATCTTGGAAATAACTAGAAGGAATTATGTTAAGTGAACTAAGTCAGAAAGATAAAGATGAGTATGGGATGATCCCACTCATCAACAGAAATTGAGAAAGAATAACAGAAAGGGAAACTCAAAGCAGGATTAGACTGAATTTGGAGTAGGGCACCGAAGTAAAAACCCTGGATTGAGGGTGAGGGTGGATGTTCAACTTCATGCAGCAGAGGTGGGGGATGGTATGGGACACAGTCTTTTGGTGGTGGGAATGGTGTTTATGTACATGCCTATTAATTTTTAGCCATATAAGTCACTATTTAATTAATATGAGAGGAAAAAATTGATTGTATGTCTCAAACTTTTAAAAACATAAACTGAGTCTTTTTAATACATAGGCTGAGTCTTTGATATGTTGACTCTCTTAAAAGCCTAGACCAGGGAGAACAGAAGCAACCGGTGGGTGGCACAGCTATATACAAATAATGTCAAAGGACATAAAGTATTGTGATGTTGTATATAATACAGCAAATCCTAACAAAGGGATATTTCAAAGTTAACCCAGTTGCCAAATAATTTAATTATAGCAATAACTGTCTATTGTCTTCTTAAACCCTAAGACAGCAGGAACCTCCTGCTTTCTCTTTAGAGCCTATATTTCCCCCAGTCCTGGAACCTCTAGGGTGGGGCTCACTTTCCTGCATGCTTCTCTCACTTCATACCAAATGATATTCCATCTGCTGATCCCAACCTAATCAATGCAATGAGTACCACTTCAGCATACTTCACTTCAGACTGTGTCCAGAGATGTCAGGCATGGAGTGCCAACCCTTCACCCTCATCACTCAGATGAGACCTTTCCTTTCATAGTATTCTCTAATTCCATTCCAGGTCGTTCAATTCCTAACAAAGTCCCCAAACATAGATAGACCAGGTCCTGTGAGATAGAGCCTATGTTCACATGTATCCATAAAGTAGGGCAAGATATATACCTGAAAGCAAAAGTACAGAATAGTCTGCAGTGAGTCTGTATAAAATTCCTAATGAAATAGTGTCTACTTAGACTTAGATACCCTCCTCACCTACTTCCTATTACACTTCCTTCACTCACTCCAAAGTTAACCTTATCAAAGCAAGGACTGCAAAAGCTGAAAAGGGCAAGAGACTGGCATACTTTAATGATGACTCTTTAGTCACTATCAGGCCACCCCATCAGCTGGGGCCCTAGTCGGAGATTCTGGAGATTCCCATATAGACATGATGGGCCTTGACCTCAAATAAATCCCTCTCTCCATTATTACCGGTCATCTCTATCAGGAACAACAAAATAGACCTCTTTGTGGACCCCCATAGGACCTTGCCCTCAACTTGGATCAACAACAGTAGAGAATGTTCCATCTTCTGAAGGGAGTATGGACAACATAATCTATGCTATACCTGAGGAAGATGGGTCCTGATACCGGGGCAGCTTGGAACATTCCTACTCATGACCACAGAATGTGAGCTCAGATCTATAGGCATGCAGAGGTCACATAGGCTCCTAAGCTGAATATGGGTCCCAGACCACATCAAATCGATGGGGTTTATAGACAACAATATTTATACCCCTTTCCTATATTGGGAAGCTACTCTCTTCCCTGATCCAGCTTTCCGGTCCTTTTTCTAGCCATGACATCATCTACCCAGACCATAACTTGGATCCACCTGCATATCAGATTTCAGGCTCTGGGAAAGAAAAAACACTAGTATAGCCACAGGCCCTTTGGAATATAACTACAATAGGTCTATTAGCTATCTATATTAGAAAGACTCCTCAACTCTTCATCTGCACTATTCCAGCCTTTAGGTTCATGATTGGTTAACAATTTGCTTGGCTTTTTATGTAACTCTCTTTCCAGCCACTAGGTTCCAGATGCTAGCATGATGCCGACCAGACTTCCCTGCACAGACAATCCCACCAATGTGTCCTGGAGCTCCATTTCCCCAGAGCCCTACCCCACTAGGGAAAGAGAGAGACAGGCTATGGATCAAGATGTCAACACCCATGTTCAACAGGGAAGCAATTACAGAAGCCAGACCTTCCACATCCTGCATTCCACAATGACCCTGTGTCCATACTCCCTGAGGTTAAAGAATAGGACAGCTATCAGGGGAGGGGATGGGATACAGAGTTCTGGTGGTGGAAATTGTGTGGAGTTGTACCCCTCTTATCCTATGGTTTAGACAATGTTCCCTTTTTATAAAAAACAGGGGGGGGGAATATCAACCTATTTCTAAGACTATGGGAGAATTATAGTGGTTATCTGTGGGGGTGGAGATTAGGACACAGACCCATGGTGAAGGGTGTGGTAAACAAAAGAAAGAAAAAAATGAAGGAAGGAAGGAAGGAATGAACGAACGAACTTAAGTGAGATAATACAGAAAGAAAAGAACGAATATGAGATGATCTCACTCATAGACTGAATTGAGAAATAAGAACAGAAGGGGAAACACAAAACAGAACTTGGGCTAGGTTTGGGGTATTGCACCCAAGTAAAGGAGAGGTGTGTGCTTTCAGGTCCTGGTTCACAATGATGGAGAAGAACCTCGGCTGGGGGTGAGTGTTTTTTGCAGAGAACTGTATTTACTACTAGCTGTAAACCATCAATCCTTATAGTAGAGAAAGAAAAAAAACTAAACAAAACCAGCTAGTTTAAGAAGAAACATACGATACCGTTAATTTATAATTGATATCACAATGCCATTTTTTTTACTTTCTATATATCTCATTCAATGAGTTTAATATACTATAGAAAACTAAGGTAAAATAATATTTTGTTAATAAAATTACATTCTAAGTTTAAAAGAGAGGGACCTTTGAGTACAGTAACATGGATTTAAAAAAAGCAAACATAAAACAAGACTGAAATAAGCTGAAAAGCTTCTGCAAAGCAAAATAAACCATCACCCATAACAACAACAACAAAAACATGAAGAAGATACTTTACACTATATATCAGATTAAGGATTAGTAGTCATATATATAGAACTCAAAAAATTCAGCAACTAAAAACAACACTATTATTAAATGATTAACAAATATTAGTAAATGAAGAGAGCTAAATTGAGTCTTTACCAGATAAGAGATTTGGCATATGGGAAAGTACTCAGAGATTCTAATCATCAAAGAAGCCAAGTCAAAACAAGTAGATGCCACCTCACCCCTGTGAGAATGCTCCCAGAGGGATAAAGAATAGGAAAGCTTCCAGTGGAGGAGATGAGATGTGTAACTCTGGTGAACGGAATTGTGTAGAATTGTACCCCTCTGATCAAATATACTTGTTTATCATAACTAAATTAATAAAAATATTTAAAAGAAACAAGTGTTTGTGGGCAATCAAGAAAAGGAACCATTTGCACAGTTGACAGGAATGTAAACGATCCAAATCCTGTGGATAACAGTATGGAATTTACACAAAATTTTTAAGAATGTACTCACCATATGATCCATCAATTCCTACTTTCAATATCTAGTAAGATAAAGTGAAAACACCAATCCAAAGAGATTTATGCACATCTATGTTCACTGCAGTGGTATTTGTAATAACCAAAATATGGAAACTGCTAGCACTCAAAGATGACTCGATAAGGAAGCTGTCATATAGACAATTCAGTGGACTACTACTCAACTGTAACAAAAGATTACATCTTCTCTTTTGCTATGACATAGATAAAACTAGATTCAAGTTAACTGAAATAAGGCAGAAGGAGAAGGAATAGATACCAGGTAATCTCACTCATAGGTATAATCTAAGAAAAACAAAATGGAAAATATAGGGTGACACTTTAATAAATAACTAATTTTTAATAAATAAGTTAATAAGTAAATAAACTGGAATATTTCCACACATAGGAAATATGAAACTACTTCTAAGATGGCAATAGCCTTGTAAGTAATCATTTTATTAGTAAAGTAACTGGGGGGATGAAGCATCCAAGCAGTAGTGCACACAAATTAAAAGAGAATATTATTTCAAAAACCAAAATTAATGTTTAACAGTAAATATATTAAAATAAGTGAATTGAACTAGAAAAGCACTGTTGGGTTTATCAAGGAAGTAAAGTCTTCAAGTATGAATTATGAATCAGAATAAATAATCGTAATATCAAGGGTCTTCAAATCTCTTTATAATGGTTGCTTCAAATCCCTATTGTTGGTTTTTTTATTATCTTGCCTCACAAAGCAAATATGTGTCATTGTCATACTAATATTCTATTGCAGTTTAAAAATATGCTATACCATTAACTATAAACCCCATTGATTTGAGCTGGGGCTTATATTCGGTGCAGGACCCTGTGTAACCTCTGCATACCTGTAGGTCTGAGCTCACATTCTTTGTTCATAATTAGGAACATTCTAGGTTGCACCCATTACCAGACTCATCTTCCTCAAATGGTGGAGGATTTTGGTCCAACTTCCATTCCAAGAATGGGGCAGTCCCTACCATTGCTGATCCACAGTGAGTGCAAGGTCCTATAGGGGCTGACATAGGGATCCATTTATGTTGTTCCTGATGGAGATGATCAGTGACAGTGGAGAGAGGGATCTATTAGAGGTCTAGGCCCATCATGACTGTGTGGGAATGCCAGGATTCCCTGACTAGAGTCCCGGGAAATGAGGTGGACTGGTAGTAAGCCAAAGAGCTTACTAAGCTTCAAGTCTGCCAGTCTCTTGCCCTTATCTAGCTTTTGTAACCCTTACTTTGTCTGACAAGGTTAGCCTTAGAGTGATTGAGAGAAGTGATATAAGAAATAGGTATTTATATACATTTCCCAGATTTGGGAGTTTCTCTCTGCCCTGATCCAGCTTTCTAATCCTATTCCCAACCCTGCCACCATCTCCCCAGATAATACCTTTAGCCCACCTGCATGTTAGCTGTTAGGCTCAGGCAAAAATTAGTAAGGCCATGGGCCCTTGGAATATACCTAAAATAGACCTACTAACTTTTTCCAAAATGGAAACCTCAAATCTCATCTGCTATATTCTTGCCTTTAGGTTCCAGATTATTAAACAATTTGTTCTTCTTTATATCTTAATGCTTTTTCAGACACCAAGTTGCAGATGCTACCATGACACCAGTCTGACTCCCCTGGGGCAGATGAACTCACCAGTGTACCCTGGAACCCCATCTCTCAAGATTCCTGCCCCACTAGGCAAAGACAGAAACATCCTGGGAGTATGGATTGACCTGCCAATACCCAGGTCCAGTGGAGAAGCAATTACAGAATCCAGACCTTCCACATTTTTCACCCCATAATGATCTTGGGTCCATACTCCCAGAGAGATAAAGAATAGGAAAGCTTCCAGTGGAGGGGATAGGATATGGAACTCTGAAGCTGGAAAATGTGTGGAATTTTACACCTCTTATCCTATGGTTTTTGTCTATATTTTCTAATTTTTATTTTATAAACAAATTAATGTTATAACAAAAAATTTAAGTGCCCCCCAAAAAACTATGCTATAATAAGTAGCATTAAAATTAAATCTGAATGTCTTAATAATTATGATGATGTGATTAGATTCTACCATCTAATTATCTGTAATATTTTAAATTAAATTTTGTAGTAAATATATGTTGGAGAAAGAATATATATACATATACTGGAAAGTGAATCTGCCCAGGCCCACTGATTTCCACCAGTGAGAATATCCATGGGAGCAGGAGACTTACCTTCTTTATTTTGAAGTTTGCACAGGTCTGGTTAAACTTGTTTGCCACAGCCATGTACTCTGGATCCGAAGGCTGAAGTGCCACCACAAGGACATTCTGCTGCCTCATGTCACTCCAGTGTGCAGGGATTTCAACTGCAAGGCAGACATTTGAGAGATCCTTGCATCTGGGAACTCATCTACACATTCCATGTTACAAGCAAGCTTTGAACAACTGAATACCATTGTGTTCTTAAATAATTCCACGTGCTCAAGAGGTTCTTGTATAAGAAAACGTCTCTAACATACGGACCACAAACAACCCACATCAAAGTCTATCCTAGAGTTTGTTTAAAACAAAACAAAACAAAAACCTGAGCCCAGTCGGTAGCACACTTGGTAGCACACACATTACAGTGCACAAGGAACCAGGTTCAAACCCAGGTCCTGATCTGCAGGGGCAAGGTTTCATGAGTGGTGAAGCAGTGTTCTCTCTTTCTCTCTCCCTCTCCATCTCTTCCTTCCCTATATATTTCTTTCTGACTCTATCCAGTAAGTGAATAAATATATATTGGGCTCAGGCAGTGGTTTACTAGTTGAGTACACACATTACAATGCACAGGACCCAGGTTCAAACCCCTAGAACCCATTTGCAGGGAAGCAGATTCACCAACAGTGAAGCCAGGATACAAATCTCTCTCTCTCCTCTCTCTCTCTCTCCCTCCCTCCCTCCCTCTCTCTCCCCCTCTCCCCATCCCCTCCCCCTCTTCCTCTCCCTCTTACTCTCTTTTTCTCTCTTTCCTTCCTTCCTTCTCCCCTTCCCTTCCCTCACCCTCCTCACCCTCTCTTCCTCTTCCCCTTCCTTTTTCACTCTTCTTCTCCTCCTTCTTTTATGCCTATCTCTCCTTCCCTCTGAATTTATATCCTGTCAAAAAGTAAATAAAATAACCACAAAACTCCATAGATGTACTAAATCAAAATCTCTAAATGATGGAGCCTTTGTTCTTGCATCTTAACAAGATTTCATCATGCTCAGATTTGAGAATTGCCAGTGTAGGTAACTGCTATATAGTCTACTGAGACTCTCACATCCTATTTTAGTAATGTACTAATAAATTGCTTCTCTACAATGCTTTGAATTAGATATTATTGTCTTTGTCCCAAATGTGTGGACTTTGCTAGAACTTATCACCTTCACAAGGTCATTCTTCTCAATAGTGGCCTTCTGAATGGGATAGGTGGCAGCTTTTGCCCTAGATGGTTATGGTGACAGTCTACTTTTCTACTAAATGGAATGTCACATAGATTTGTCATTTCTTCATAGCTGCAAAACTCTGGGGATTAACTCACACTGATCTCACAAGAGATGAAAACACTGCATGAGGAGCCTATTTACTACAATAGTTTTCAGTGGGGACTTCTGTGGCTGGAAGGGGAAATAACTGTCTACGCAGACAAGCATCCCCTTCTCAGGGAGTAGATCCACCAGAGAATCTGAGTGCTGCTTCCTGATGTCTGTGTGTCAAGGAGCATTATGTTCAGGACAGAGGAAGAAATGATTCCAGGAGAAGTCAGAGTCCAGATCTTCTGGGTTATCAGGCACAGAGAGAGCTCAATCACACCAGCCTGTCTTCTACCTTTTGTTGTAGAAAACTTAGACCACTTTTTTCTATAGATTTCATGGTTATTCCTCTTTTACTCAAAGCAACATTAGCTCCCCAACAGAACAGGCTCTGGGACTTTTGAAAACTGTGGGGATGGTCACAAGTTTGGCTATTGTTACATTAAGATGATCTCCTCAGACTGTTTTCTGAGTCCCAGATGTATTTTCCTAGTCCTCATGTAAAGCCTTCAATTTAGGGTTAGTTATTTTATGTATCTATAGCATGTGTATATGCATAAAATGTATTAAACTCAAAGCAGGTATAAAATAACGAATAACAAGTATAACACTTTGACTCACCTTCAGATTTTGTAAGGCGTTTAACCTGCAGTGTGTGTCCCTGTGCATTTGTAGCAGTGTATGTGTTCAAGTCCACTTTGTAGGTCTGATGATTAATTTGAACCTCAATTGCCTTTCTGTTTGCTTTCCTTGCCTCCTCCAACAGCAGATTTGTTATTTTGCCAAAACAATGAAACTTGTTATTTTCATTATATTGCCATTCTATAAATTCACTGATCCAATCTGCTTGTAATTCCTGTTCTTTGGCTCTAACTCTTTTGATCATTTCCTCAATTTTATTTTTAGCATGTGTAACATCTCCAGTTCCCAACACCTCTATTGAAGACTTTTTAGTATCCAAGGAAATAGCAACACTCAAATTCTTCTGCAGCTCATTCAATTCCTGATACTCTTTTTCATCAAAGTTTTTGATACACTCATCTTTATTGGTATAACAGGACTGCTTACTTTCAATCAGTTTCTGTATATAGAAAAGGGCACCTTCCAAAAGTTCTACATTTTCACCATATGCCAGAAAAACCGTTGATTCTTTTTTCTCTTCCAAAACCAAAAGATTCTGTTGCTTAGATGATTGACTTAAAGGGCTCAGAAATGCTAAAAAAAAAAAAAAAAAAAAAAAAAAAAGAAAAGAAAGAAAGAAAGAAAGAAAAAGATTATCTATTTCTCTTCTTTTACCAAGTTGTACATTATCCTAAAGATTGGTTTATTTACAATAGTTTCTGGACAAAACCACTTTCACCCCCCTTTACTCACCATCACACATTTTATGGGATTTTACACTTGGAAGTCATCAATATGTTCATTATGCCTCAGGTTTTTTTTTTAACTTGTCCATATAAGTAAAATAGTACAGTATTTAGTGTTCTCCATTTGACTTATTTCAAGCATCTACCATGTTATCATAATTGGGAGGAGTTCCTCTCTTACAGCTTAATAATATTCCAGAGTGTACATGTGTATATATTAGATTTATGTACATGTGCAGTATATTAGGCTTTTGTTTCCTTGACAACTGTAAATACTTCTCAATTAATATACAGATACAGACATTTTTTTGACAGAGTGATATTGTTTTCCTTTGGGAAAATACTCAGAGTAGGTGGCCCAGCAGTGGAGTAACCGATAAGTGCAAGGACCCAGCTTTGAGCCTATGCTTCCCACCTGCAGCAGGAATACTTCACAAGCAGTGAAGCAGGCATGCAGGTGTTTCTTCTCTCTCTCTCTGCATATATATATATGAAATATATATATGCATATATACATATATATATTTCCTCCTATCTCAATTTCTCTCTGTTCTATATAATAAAATAGAGGGAGAGAAAAAGAACGGCTGCCAGGAGTGGTGGATTCATAGTGTGGGCAGCAAACCCCAGCAGTAACCCTGGAGGAAAAATAAAATACTCAGAGTAGAATTGTGGGATCAACTTTTAACTTTTACAGGCATCATCATAACCATGGATTATAAACATCTATACAATTTACATTCACATGAATTGTACAAGGCCTCTTTTCTCTCCATATTGCCAACACTTTGAATATCTTGTCTGATAATAGCCTTTATATTGGATAGTATGTATCTTCATATGGTTTTTAAAGTATTATTCATTTATGAACTTATTTGTTTATTTTAGATAGAGACAAAGAAATTTAGAGACTAGGGGGAGATAAAGAAGGAGAAGCAAAGAGAAAAACACAACTGCAGCAGTGTCTCACTAGTCATGAAACTTCTTCCCTGCTGCTAGGGACCACCAGGTCTTTAAATCGAGGTACTTATGCACTGTAGTGTGCCCACTCTACCAGGTGCACCACCACCTGACCCCTATCTTCTTATGGTTTTTGACTCATTTCCCTGAAGATTTGTGATGTTGAAATGGTCATGTACCTACTGATCATATATATATTTCATTTGAAAATATATATTCATATTTTCTGCTCAATTTCCAATTGAATTGTTATATCTTGGGGGCTGCAAGAGTTCTTCTATAGTTTGACTATTAACCCCTTACCATTTGTAAATACCTGCCCTCATTTTTAGGTTGCCTTCCCATTTTTTGATGGTTTTCTTTGCTGTGTGGAAATACTTTTTGTTTGATGTATTATCCCCCCTTTTTTGCCTTTGCCTTTGGTGTCACACTAAAAAAAAAAAAGTGAAGGTATAGGTTGTACTTTTTTTTTTTCCAGGGTTATCACTGGAGCTGGGTGCCTGCACTATGAATCCACTGCTCCTGGAGGTCATTCTTCCCATTTTGTTGCCCTGTTGTTGTTATTGTCGCCATTGCTGTTGTTCTTGGATAGGACAGAGAGAAATTGAGATAAAAGGGGAAGATAAAGACACCTACAGACCTGCTTCACCTCCCCCCCCAATAGGTGGGGAGCTGGGGGCTCAAACTGGGATCTTTACCCTGGTCCTTGTGCTTCGCCCCATGTGTGCTTAACCTACTGTGCTACCACCCAGTCCCCAGGTTGTACTTGTTTGTCTTCTTCTAGAGCTTAGTGATTTTAGGACTCATATTCAACTTTTTATTCCATTTTGAGTGACTCAGTTTAATTCTTTTGCATATGAATGTCCAATTTTCACAACACCATTCATTGAAGAGGCTATACAGGAGGGCGGAACTAAGATGGTGACTTGGAGACAACACATGGTGTGAGCTCCAAAGAGAAGCAGCTTACAACCTGGGATTCTCTGGAGAGGGTAGAATATCTGGGCCATCCATGAAAGGGTGAATAAGAGGGGCACAGGGTGACACCAAAAAAAGAGTCCTATAACCCACTTTTGGGCTGGCAAACAGAGGCCAAAAGGACAAAGAAAGGAAAATCTTTGGCTTGACTATTCCTGAACTAACCCTCCCCCCCCCACCACCACCCTAAAACCAGCCCCCATGGGCTGGCCAGATGCTCCTAGCAGGCTTCTTGTGGAGCTATTTTCTTTACCAAGATTCCTGGCTCAGCAGGGGTGTCATTGCAAGCCTTTTCCTTTTCTTTTTTGAAGGGGGCTGGAGTTCTTTTTGAGTGACAGAATACCTGACCAGTCAAGGCTTCTGCCCTGTCTGGGAAAGACTAACTGGAGGTTTTTGTTGTTGTTGTTGTTGTTTTTTATATACTTCTTATAATTAGTTGTCTTTGCTTGGTTTAGGAGGGGGACCAGGCTGAGTGCAGCCAATCTGGAGTGGTCCAAGCAGACTGACTGTTAGGGTTTTTTACTCTATTTTATTTTATTATTACTATTATTATATATGTGTGTCCCTTTTCCCTCCTCTTCAGGTTGACCAAAATTAACTGTTGTTGCTTTTTCCATTGATAAGTGACTGTGTGTCCTATCCATTGTGGAGAAACTTGTTTCTCTCTCCCTCTTCCCTCTACAGTCCTTTTTCTCTCCTTGCTAATTCAAAAACAACAACAACAACAACAACCCTTGCTTTCACTGCTCCTTTTTTTTTCTTCCTTCTTTTGCTTTCTGAATTCACAGACACTCATTTGTGAATTATTTTGTAGGAGAAATCTGACTCAGAGTGGTCTCTCTGTGTGTGTGTGTGTGTGTGTGTGTGTGTAGTTCTCTTTTGTACTTTCCTTTATCCTCTTGCTATCCTTAGAATTTATAGTGACAGTATATTTGCATAATTGTCTATTCTTGCTTTGCCTTTTTTCCTTTCTCTTCTTTTTCTTTTTTTGGACTGGAGGTGTTGTTTGGTTAGCTGGTATTGTTTGAACAGCATCAGTCCTTGCTTCAGCTGCTATTGCAATTTCTGAGGTCTGTGACTGCATTTGTGAAAAGATTTTAGTATATCGTGGCTTGTAGTCAAAACACAACAACTGAAGAATGAAAGTACAGAAAAATACAAACCACATCAATATAAAACATGGTCAAATCAAGAGCAAATAAAACTGCTACCACAATGAATCAGGACAGGAGCCCAGAAGAAACTCCAAGTCAGTCAGAAGTAACCAAAGCTAAGAAAACTATGCAAGCAATAATAAACCTAATAATCACAAACTGAAGACAACTATGGAGGAAAGTGATATCAGAAATAAGGAATCAGGAAGTCAGGCAGTAGCACAGAGTGTTAAGCACACGTGGCGCAAAGTGCAAGGACCAGAATAAGGATCCTGGTTAGAGCCACTGGCTCCCCACCTGCAGGAGGTAAAGCAGGTCTGCAGGTGTCTACATTTCACTTCCCATCTCTTTCTTCCGCTTCTTTTTCCATTTCTCTCTGTCCTAACAATGACATCAATAGCAATAATAACTATAACCACAATAAAAAACGAGGGCAATGACAGGGAAAATAAATAAATTAATTAAATTTAATTAATTAAAAAAAAGAAATATGGAAACAACAGATGATACCCTCAAGGAAAATATGAGGAGGTACCTCAAGGTAATTAGAACTGAAAGCTGAAATAGCTGAGTTAAAAGGCCAATTAGTAGAACAAGCTAATACTATAACTGAGCTGAAGAAGGAGGCTGAGGGAAGGGAATGCAGATTAACAGAAGCAGAAAACAGAATTAGACAGACAGAGGATGAGCTAGAGAAAACTAAGAAAGAGGTAGAAGAGGCTGTCCTTGCTCCATTGTATATTGCTGATATTTTGCTATATATAATTGAGCTTACATGTATGCATTTGTTTCTGTACTACCTCTATTGTTCCACTGATCTATGTGATTTTTTATGCCAATACCATATATTTTATAATGTAGTATGAAGTTTTAAAATGGGTTGATTCAATTTTGTTCTTTCTCAAGACTATTATGCATGTTGAGGAACTTTTATATCCCATAAACTTTTGGACTGTTTATTCTGTTCCTGAAAAAAAAAAAATTCCAATGGAATTTTGACAGTATGGATTGGTTTTGCTAGTATTGACATTTAAAACAATATTAATTCTTCCACATAATTAGAATTGCTGGAAAATTGTGCAGATGCAGTCACATATGCCATGTTGTGCCCTCAGGGCATTGCCAATTCCCCACGATAGTTGGAGTGCTTTGGTTACTCCTCCCCCTTCCCATTCTCATGAGAGATATTCCCATAAAATCCCTCCTTCTTCTGCCCCTCTTTCTCTTGCCCGCCTTTCACTTCAGTGATTAGACGCAGAGAAGGTTGCTGCACGAGGCTACCTCCACATGGCCCAAACTGCTGCTCTCTCACCCAACTCTGAGGTGTCAGTGCAAATAAAAGATTGTGTTCCCTTTCTGCTCCAAACTTCCCGTCGCTGCCGCAAGTGACAAGAATAGAATATCTTTCCATTTATTAGTGTGTTCAGTTTCTTTCTTCACTCTCTCACATGTTTCAGGGCGTATCTTTCCCATCCTCATATTTATTCCTAAGTATTTGTATGCACTATGTGTAGATAATTTTCTTAGTTTCTCTTACTGATAGTTTGGGAAGATTATCTATTTCTCTTGTGGCACTTATATTAGAAATGTGCATTTCATAAAAATGAATAACTCACATGGAGTTTCTGATATCAAAGACTGTTGGTGAGAATCATGTGAACCTTCTCTTTTTTTCATTTTCTCATAAAACACACTTAGTAATTGATGCTGAAAGATAACAACTTTGACTGTTCTCACAGACTGGATGCATCCTTTCTGGATAAAATCTTCAATAGCATTAATTATGGCATCAGCAACTTTATGTGGATTTTGTCTGGCATGTCCTAGAAATTCAAATAATGCAAATCACTAGAAATGAAACACCAGATGGAAGAGCTTGAAATGCATGAAAATTCTAATGTTAAGAAAATAAATAACTCCTCTACAAATCTTTCATAGCCACAGATTTTAAGGATTTATTTTAAATTTATTCCATATGAGAGGGAGTATTTCCCTTGAGATAAACATACTGAGAGATATATAGAAAGATGAAGAGACACAGGTAGAGGTACAAGTAGAGATACAGATAGGGAGAGAAGTCAGAACACTATTCTGGTATATGTGGTACCAGGGATCAACTCAGTAACCACCAGCACACAAGTCCTGTGATCTGTCAGTAGAGATACATTTTGGCTGCACTGTGAACTTGTCTAAAACTACATCAACAAATACTTTTAAAATTCTAGGTTCAATAGCAAGTTTTTTGTTCCAAGATATAAAAAAGTAACAATTCTACAATGAACAAAGAATCCCAGAAAAAAATACCATTTAGTGTCTGATATTCATATTCGCTTTCTTCAACTGATTCTAAGTTACTGTAACCATGAGATTTATTAAGTATAAGAAACCTTTCATGTTTCACTAGTGTCCTCAAAATACATGTAGAGAACAAAAGATGCTAATTTATGTTGGAACATCATATTTCACAGAGGAAAAAAATTTGGTCCCTGTTATCACTTGATTTTATGCAGGTATCTATATTTCCCCATTATCTTGTAGGACTAAGCTAAATTTAAGATGACAAGAGCTATCAGATGTCTATTATAGTCTGTAATTTTTGCAAATAATTTATCCCAAGCCCTCTAAGAGCTTGTCTTGGCACTTTAAGAGATTTTAATGGACTAACTATAAGGTTCAAGTTTGCTGCCTGAAGTGATTTTACTTTTTTCAGCATGCACCATAGCTTATTTCAAAGCTAATTCCTAGGGAGAAACTTCTGGAGGTGTGTCCAGGGAGTAGCAGCTGCTTCAAAGCTAATTCCAAGTAGGATCATAAAAACCCCCATGATGTTAGCATGGTCAAATACGGGGGTGTAGATAAAAAGGAAACAAGAAACTCAAAAAAGAGACATTGTGACTGAAAACGAAGAATTTCTGACCAATTAGAACACATTGTTCTGGTAACTGAGAAGTTCTTTTACAGAGAGGTCCTAAGGTCCACTCACACAGCCTCCTGTTGAAGAGGTGAGAAAAGAAGGTTAAGAAAGCCCTTGGGTTGGGTGCATAAAAGTTATGCAAACAGGCAGTCATGTCTGAAGCTACAAGGTCCTAGGTTCAATCCCCCACACCACCATAAACCGGAGCTGAGCAGTGCTCTAGTAAAAGAAAGAAAGAAAGGGAGGAAGGAAGAAAAGAAGAAATAAAGGACAGAAGAAAGAAACAAATCAAGAAAAAGAGAGAGAGAGAGAGAGAGAGAGAAAGGAAGGAAGAAAGAAAGAAAGAAAGAAAGAAAGAAAGAAAGAAAGAAAGAAAGAAAGAAAGAAAGAAAGAGAAAGTCCTTGGGTCTATGGCTATACCACCCTGAACACATCCAATCTTATATGGGAAAGTTCTGGGAATCAGCTACAGGAATGTAGAAGCTCTTCACTAATGTTTTCCATGGAAAAACTGAGAACAAGAGGGGGCTGACATGGAAAGAAATTGAAGAAGGAAGAGAAGGAGGAGGAGGAGGAGGACTGATTAATTGATGGACTTCATTTCTCCTTTTTAGGTTCCTCCCTCCCTTTTTATCCCCTACTCACTTCACCCTTTTCATTACCCTATTTTTTATCTTCCATTACATATAAGAAAGCAAATATCACTCTAGGTTTCAACACTGTATTCATCATTCATTTCAGGTTCATTCCCTTGGGGGCTATATTGAGGATAAAAAAAGCTGTCTCACTTAGGCCCATCTCCCTACATAAACAGTCAGCTCCAATATAAGGGAATGTGGGAGTCTTGGGATTTGACTTAATCATGAAGATTCTACAGACCTGTCCCAATGGCTGGAAGACAAATGGAAGAATAATTGCGGTTTTCACACTCTTGTAAAACACTGGTAACTGATTTCTTGACATCATTATCACCAATGACATGAATAATCTTCTTAGACTTCAATAATCCACTGTCAGTAACAATATAACCACTGTTACCCTGCTGAGCTGGGAAACACAAGAAAAAGGACATAAAAGTAAGTGTAGCTCTCTCTCACTCTTTATTTACAAAGAAACACACTTACTTTGGTAAGTAAAACGTGAATATGAGACTACAGACATGCTACCTTTGTAGAATCTTTGATTAACTTTTCTGTTTTTCTATGAAGTTACTATTCAGTTATAAATATCTACAATAAAATTTGTTTTTAGATTAATATTTTGTCTCTCCTACCTACATTCTTTCTTCTGCCTTTATGTAGCCTCCAATAGTCAGCATCCTTTCACTTTTTTTCCCTTTATTTATTTATTTATTTATTTATTTATTTATTTATTTTTCCACCAAAGTTATTGCTGGGGCTCAATGCCTGCATTAGTGCATCATTGTTTCCCATTGGTCATTTTCCTTTCTTTCTTCCTTCCTTCCTTCCTTCCTACCTTCCTTGCTTCCTTCCTTTCTTTCTTGATAGAAGGTGAGAGGCAGAGAGATAGAGAAGGAAAGAGAAAGAAAGAGACACTTGCAGCACTGCTTCATCACTCATGAAATGTTCTTCCTATAGGGCTAGATAGGGGGCTCGAACCCAGGTCTTCACCCATGGTAACATCTACTGGATGCACCACAACCTACACAGATTAAAAAAAAAAAAAAAAAGGATTAAAAAACAGCACTATCCCTTACCTAGAAGAGAAAATTGCTTTTTTATGTTTTTCCCAGCACCTTCTAAAATGGCTTTGGAAAGTCCTATATGAAAAAGTCAAAAAAGTTACAAACATGAGTAAAAAATCAGTAGATTTTTACATACAAATCCCAATGAGTTCTCATTATTTCAATTTACCTATCATCAAAGAAATTCTGTATTATGGTATATATAATACTTTTACAATTTCATAAAATAACTGATACCAATTATTAAGACAAAGACAAAATTTAAATTGCTAATCAGCATCAATAAGCCAAAGTTGCAAATATCACATTGACTATAGCAACTATAATGCAACATGACTAGAGAAACCTCCTCATAGGATCTACTATGATGATTTTACTAGTTGAAATTCTATGAGTAACATACCTGTTTTAAAATCAAATGTATTTGATGTTGAATTCACAATCACATCTGCCACTTCATTAGTGATATCTCCAATAGATACCTGGAAGGTGATGGGACCAATCTTCATTTCATACACATTAATGGTAGGACTAGAAACAGCTCCATAGACTCCTGAAAAGTAAAGAAAATGAGACAAAGTCATGCTGATAATAGCAAGAATGACTCAGATCAGAAGTTCCTCACAAGTGCCCTATCATTAATAAGTCTTCCTTCTCTGTGGTATATGGCCTTGAGTCTAGTGATACTCTTTCTGATAGTAGTATAAAATATAATACATATTAAATGTGGGTTTCTAGTGCTGATCAAGAGAGATCTAGGCTACTCAAGCGTGTTTCATCCAATGATTAAAACTAGCACATGTAAAAAAAACACCAAAAAAAGTCATTAACTGAGACAAAATGTATAAAATAACACACAAAATTGGGAAGAGGATCAAAATATGAAGTAACAACCTGTACTTGGGGGCATATCCCATTTTGTTTAGTTTTGAAATGTGTCTTCTTTTTCTCCAGTTTTGACCTAATGTGGTCTAGATGAACAGTACTCAGTGAATACAGTATTGCATCAGAGCAAAAGACTGGGAAAGAAGGGGAGAGGAAGAGGTGAAGAGTGTTAGGGTCCTGGTGTATGATAGTGGGAAAGGACCTATGTTAGGGGGGTGGCTGGTTAGAGTGTTCTTCAAACACATTTAGCGGGGGGCATGATAAGATTGTATCCATGTCCCAACAACACTACTGTGAATTAACCCTTCAATAAAATGAAAAAAAGAAAAGGATCAAGAGACCCAACATATAATCCAAAATTGTTTGTCACACAAAAAACCAAGGAAAATAAGGTCAATTTTCATGGATGAAGACAATCAGCAGGTATTAACTCAAAATTATCCAGAATTTAGAATTATCAAATGCTTTAAGATACCTTCTATAATTACATTACTGAAGTGAAGGTGCCCATTTGAATAACAGGAATAATTCGGGGTGAATAGGAATTTACAGTTTTTCCTCAGAAAAGTGTAAATGATAAAATAAGTATCAAATGGGCATTCAATAATTAAAGAATGGATTACTTGAAATTTTAGAAATTACTAGATAGACAAGCATTATTATAGACAAGTTGAGCTTGGAGAAAATCAGTAAAATTACCAATTTGAAACAGGAAAGAAAGAGAAAAAAATAACTGATACTAGGGGACTTCATATACTATCAAAAACTTAACATTCAAGTCAGAAGAAATGAACAGTGCCTAAAATATATTTGTAGAAATGACTAGAAACCACCAATTTGGTGGTAGACAAATATTTATATCCAAGCAGTTGTACCAAACTTCTAATAAAATTAACTTGGATATAGCAACAGCAAATCAGACAGGAAAGTAATGTTTCATTTGAATAATTTCTTTAAATGTTTTTAATCTGAAAACATGTTTGTATAACTCCTATAAAGTAGTAGCTCATCTGAGATGGAAATAGCATAATGGCCATGGAAAAAGGCTTCCATGCCATGGGTTCTGAGTCCAATTTCAATTCCTAGTACCATAATAAGCCAATGCTTAGTAGTGCTTTAGTAAAGAAAAAAAAAAAGGTAATCACTCATCACTATTTAAATACACCTGTATAAATTGACAACTTCTCAAGGTCCTCTTTTGCTCCAGATCATGTTAATATGATCAGCTTCTTCTGTGTTCACATGGAATATAATTTAATATACATCTAATAGTATAATGGAATGTGATTTAATATATATAATCCTAAATTGCTTTTTTTAAATAAAATGAGAACTTCCATTTTTCACTTGTCAACTAAAAAGAACTACAATTTAAAACCATTACTTAACCTTGTGTATCTACAAGCTGGGAAATTTTGTCCCTGGAGAAATTTCCATTAGTCCTTTGGGCAAATTCATCTGAGAATGCCTGAAAATACAAAGACAGTTGTGACCACCAATAGGTTAAGTGAGTGAATTTTATTTACTAGGGTTTGATCCAACAAGCAAAAACACACTTAAAAGTAAAAGTCCAGATGGCACTTGAGTTTTGGGAGGGTTACTGACTCTCTCCATTCTGCGTTACTAGAATACTGCTTCATAGAAACACCTTTTCTTTTAATATTAGAAAGAGAATATGGAAATAAGGGACTAAGAGCAGCAGCAGATGTGTTTCTCTCCTCTCCTCTCCCGGATCAACTAGGAATACCAAAGGAGACCATCTGGGACCTAAACAAGACAGGTCTAGCACAACTTCAGGAACCCACCAAATCACCGGTGAGTGCAAACACGTGTGGCTGGTGGGCAGAGAGAAGCCTAGGTAAAGAATAAGTGGATGGTAACAGTCTGGCAGTTTATCAATTGAGAAACCACCTCCAGTCTGTTTCACCAACAAGGGGACAGCTGAAGGGAGGAGAGGACTCCCCTGAGACTCACAAAGTGCGACTAACTGTGACTCTCCATTGCTACTGCCCTCAGAATCTGGAGTAGCAGCAGGGAGGCTGTGTGCTGACACCAGGGAACAGAGAACTAACCAGGAAACCCAGGAGAAGACTTGTACCTCCTTGGCATAGCTGTGGGGCTGTGAAAGTCTCTTTGCATAACCACTGGATTATCTCTGCCCCACACTGCTTCTTCTCTTGGTCAGCAGTCAGTGATTAAGCTAAGAAGCCTACTTATAGTTTAAAATACCTCAGGCTCCAATAGCCTACAGGGAATAAAAATCACAAAAGAGGCTTTTAAGCCACTGAGCTCCAACACAAGGATTAAATTAATATTGAAACAACTGTTAATTCCCTTTAATTACTTTACTTAGACACAAGTCAATCCAGGAAATAGTG
Organism: Erinaceus europaeus; assembly: GCF_950295315.1. Lineage (NCBI taxonomy): Eukaryota > Metazoa > Chordata > Mammalia > Eulipotyphla > Erinaceidae > Erinaceus > Erinaceus europaeus. The sequence goes on from NC_080170.1 coordinate 79,669,350, forward strand.
ATCAGTAATTTGAAAAGTACTGAGAGAGGGACTTCATAACATTATTATGGTTAAACCAACAAGAAGAAATATTGGAGAAATGAACCAGGACAAGAGTCCAGATAAAAGCCCCCCAGAGGTTGAAGCACAAAATAATGGGGTCAACATCCAAACACTAGCTAAGGAAATAATCACAGAAGTGAGTAAAGAGTTTGAAAGAATTGTCATCAGAAATGCAGAAACAACAAATGAGACTCTGGAAGAAAACACTATCTCAAGGTTATTAGAGAACTGAAAACTGAAATAGCTGAGCTAAGAACACAACTAGCTGAACAAAATAAAACAGTATCAGAACAGGGTAACCAAATAGATGACTGCAGAAAACAGTAGAGGGGAGAGAGAATAGAATAAATGAGGCTGAAGACAGAATTAGCAAGATTGAGGACAAATTAGAAACAACTAAAAAAGAAGTAAGAGATCTCAAAAAGAGATTAAGAGATACTGAAAACAACAACAGAGACCTATGGGATGACTTCAAAAGAAACAATATACGCATTATTGGCTTACCAGAGGAATAAAGAGAGGGAGAGGAAGAAAGCATTCTTCAGGCCATAATAGCTGAAAACTTCTCTAGTCTAGACAACATCAGAGACATAAAGCTTCAAGAAGTCCAGAGAGTCCCAAACAGAATTAACCCAGACTTAAAGACACCAAGACACATAATATTTAGAATGGAAAGGAATAAGGATAAAGAAAGGATCCTGAAGGCTGCAAGAAAAAAACAGAGTCACCTACAGAGGAAAACCCATAAGACTAGCAGCAGACTTCTTCACACAAACACTACAGGCCAGAAGAGAATGGCAAGATATCTATCAAGTGCTCAATGAGAAAGACTTTCAACCAAGAACATTGTATCCTGCTAGAATGTCATTCAGACTAGATGGAAGCATCAAAACCTTCTCAGACAAGCAACAGTTGAAGGAAGCAACCATCACCAAGCCTGCCCTTGAAAAAGTTCTGAAAGGTCTCCTATAAACAGTCAGATAACCATAAATAGGCCATATATCAAACACTCTAAAACTCTACAAGAATGTCATTAAAATATCTTCAATCTTTGATATCAATAAATGTCAATGGCCTGAATTCATCTATTAAAAGGCACAGAGTAGAAAGATGGATCAGAAAACACAACCCAACAATAAGCTGTTTACAGGAGACCCACCTAACTCAACAAGACAAACACAGACTCAAACTGAAAGGATGGAAAATTATCATACTAGTCAATGGATCACAAAAAGGGGCAGGAACAGCTATTCTCATATCCAACATGATAGACATTAAAATAAATAAAATTTTAAAAGATAGGGATTGACATTACTTAATGATCAGAGGATCCTTCAATTAAGAGGTCTTAACAATTCTTAAAATCTATGCACCCAATGAGTAGCCCTCTAAATACATCAAACATCTACTGAAAGAGATACAACAATATATTAACAGAAACACAGTCATAGTAGGGGACTTCAACACCCCATTCTCTCAACTTGACAGATCATCCAGGCAGAAAATCAATAAAGACATAAGGGAGCTAAATGACGAGATAAATAAACTATAACTATTGGACATTTTCAGAGTCATTCATCCCAAGAAACTGGAATACACATTTTACTCAAGTCCACAAGGGTCATTCTCAAGGATAGACCATATGTTAGGCCACAAAGAAAGCATCAGAAAATTCAAAAGCATTGAAATCATCCCAAACATCTTGTCAGACCACAATGTAATTAAATTAACACTGAACAATCAGCAAAAGATTAATAATATTCCCAAAATGTGCAAGAACAACAGTATACTACTTAACAACTACTGAGTCAAAGAGGAAATAAAGGAAGAAATTAAAATATTTTGAGAGTTCAATGAAAATGAAGACACAAACTACCAAAATATTTGGGACACTGCTAAGGCAGTACTGAGAGGGAAGTTCATAGTTATAAAAGTACACATTAGGAAACAAGAAAAAGCACAAGTAAACAAGCTGACTTCACACATTAAAGACCTAGTAGAAGACAAAGGAACTCTAAAGCAACCAGAAGGACAGAAATCACTAAAGTGAGGGCAGAAATAAATAACATTGAAAATAAGAAAACAATACAAAATATCAATGAAAGTAAAAGCTGGTTCTTCGAAAAAGTGAACAAAATCAATAAACCTTTAGGCAGACTCACAAAACAAAAAAGGAAGAACCAAATAAATCAGATAGTAAATGAAAGAGGAGCTATCACAACAGACACCACAGAAATTCAACATAACATGCGAGGCTTCTATGAACAACTATATGCCACCAAGCTAGAGAACCTGGAAGAAATGGACAATGTCCTAGATACCTACCAACTTCCAAAACTAAGTAAAGAGGAACTAGATAACATGAACAGGCCAATCACAACTAATGAAATTGAAACAGTTATCAAAAATCTTCCCCAAAATAAAATTCCTGGACCAGATGGTTTTACAAATGAATTCTACAAAACCTTAAAAGAAGAACTAATACCTCTACTTTTAAAACCAGAAAAGACCTAGAATTGCCAAAACAATCTTGGAAGAAAGAACAAAACTGGAGGTATCACACTCCCAGATCTCAAATTGTATTATAGGGCCATTGTCATCAAAACTGCTTAGTACTGGAACATGAGTAGGCACACTGACCTTTGGAATAGAATTGAAAGCCCAGAAGTAAGCCCCCACACCTAGGGACATCTAATCTTTGACAGAGGTTCCCAGACTATTAAATAGGTAAAGCAGAGTCTCTTCTACAAATGGTGTTTGTTGTATGCTTTACATTGGGTTCTAGTTCTCCCCTGCCAAGAGAATTGCATCAGTCCTGTTAATTTCACGGGCCCGCTTGGCCCCGCCCCAAGGGACCCTGGGAGAGGGTTCCTGAGTTCGAGAGTGCCAGAGTTTCAGAGGGTTCCCCAGTAAGAGAGTTCCAGAGTTCTAGAGTGAGAGAGTTTGAGGGTTCCTGAGTTCGAGAGTAAAAGAAAGAGTGCTTGCGCCGCCGCAAAGAGACAGCAGAGTTCTGTTTGGTGATTAGTTTGTCTTAGTTTATGAATCGTTGTTCCTGAATAAAGAAATACAGCTTCCCTGCCCAGCCGTTGTCTCCGCGTCTCTGTTACCCGCCGTGAAGCTAGACCGGCCGGCAAGAGCCTCCGAAATTTTAACAACAGGTGTTGGAAAAAAATGGGTTGAAACATGCATATGAATGAAACTGAACCACTATATTTCACCAAATACAAAAGTAAATTCCAAGTGGATCAAAGATTTGGATGTTAGACCAGAAACTATCAGATACTTAGAGGAAAATATAGGCAGAACTCTTTTCCACAACAATTTCAAAGACATCTTCAATGAAACAAATCTAATTACAAAGAAGACTAAGGCAAGCATAATCTTATGGGACTACATCAAATTAAAAAGCTTCTGCACAGCTAAAGAAACTACTACAAACCAAGAGACCCCTCACAGAATGGGAGAATATTCACATGCCATACATCAGACAAGAGGCTAATAACCAGAATATACAAAGAACTTGCAAATGTCAGCAACAAGAAAATAAATAACCCCATCAAAAAATGGGGGGAGAACACGGACAGAATATTTACCACAGAAGAGATCCAAAAGGCCAAGAAACACATGAAAAGTGTTCCAAGTCTCTGATTGTCAGATAAATGCAAATAAAGGCAACAACAAGATATCACATCACTCCTGTGAGAATGTCATACATTAGAAAAGGTAACAGCAGCAAATGCTGGAGAGGTTGTGGGGTCAAAGAACCCTCCTGCACTGCTGATGGGAATGTAAAATGGTCCAACCTCTGTGGAGAACAGTCTGGAGAACTCTCAGAAGGCTAGAAATGGATCTACCCTATGATCCTGCAATTCCTCTCCTGGGGAGATATCCTAAGGAAACCAACACACCCATCCAAAAATATCTGTGTACACATTTGTTCTTAGCAGCACAATTTGTAATAACCAAAACCTGGAAGTAACCCAGGTGTCCATCAACAGATGAGTGGCTCATCAAGTTGTGGTATATATACACAATGGAATACTTCTCAGCTATTAAAAATGGTGACTTCACTGTTTTCAGCCGATCTTGGATGGACCTTGAAAATTTCATGTTAAGTGAAATAAGTCAGAAACAGGAGGATGAATATGGGATGATCTCACTCTCAGGCAGAAGTTGAAAAACAAGATCAGAAAAGAAAACACAAGTAGAACCTGAAATGGAGTTAGTGTATTGCACCAAAGTAAAAGACTCTGGGGTGGCTAGGTGGATAGAATACATATCCAAGAAGGATGACAGAGGACCTAGTGATGGTTGTAATTTTTTATGGAAAACTGGGAAATGTTATGCAAGTATAAACTATTGTATTTACTGTTGGATGTAATGTTGGTATGCTTCTAAATTCTGCTTATAAGACCTTCTGTTTTGATCATCACATTAGATTCACTTGTATTGCTTAACTCTGTGGTCTATTTACATAATCATTGTTTTCATTGTTTTAATCCCCACTGGTTCATGCACTTTTTCCTTCTCCCCAACCCCTATCCTACGTACTTCCTCTTCCTGACACTTCCGCCTCAGGAGATATATATAGGACAAGATTGTGATTAGAGACAGCTAGATCGAACTGCATTCCTACTCAATAAAGATCGAACTGCATTCCCAGATCAGCCATGAGTCCCTGGCCGTCTCCCGCCCGCGAACCTAGCCCAGTATCTGGCACCTCGAACTGGCACCGGCAATGTAAAACATTAATACCCCAATAAAGAATTTTTTTTAAAGTAAAAAATGCAGCTTTTCCCCTGGTGGGCTGAGTCAAGATGGCTGCATAAAGATAGCACCTATCATACACTAGAGTTTGCAGTGAGTACCTCCCTAACACTTCCTCTCCACTATTCCAAGCTTGGGATCCATGATTGCTCAACAAATTGTTTGGCTTCATATGTTAACTCTCTTTTCAATCACCAGGTTCCAGATGCCACCAGGATGCTGGCCAGGCTTCCCTGGATTGAAGACCCCACCAATGTGTCCTGGAGCTCAGCTTCCCCAGAGACACACCTTACTAGGGAAAGAGAGAGGCAGACTGGGAGTATGGACCGACCAGTCAACGCCCATGTTCAGCAGGGAAGCAATTACAGAAGCCAGACCTTCTACCTTCTGCAACCCTCAATGACCCTGGGTCCATGCTCCCAGAGGGCTAGAGAATGGGAAAGCTATCATGGGAGGGGGTGGGTTATGGGGATTGGGTGGTGGGAATTGTGTGGAGTTGTACCCCTCCTACCTTATGTTTTGTTCATTAATCCTTTCTTAAATAAAAATTTTTTTAAAAAAGTAAAAAATGCAGCTTTTCCCCTGGTGGGTTGAGTCAAGATGGCTGCATGAAGATAGCACCTAGGCTGACTCTCCCCCCCCCCACAAAAAAATGCATCAAATCCTTGGGATTCTGAGTAGGAGCAGGATTTCCAGGCCAGTAAGAGAGAAACTAGAGAAAGAGACAATAAAAGAACCATGGTAGAATATTATAACTCATCTACAAATTGACAAAAAGGTGCTGAAAAGGAGAGCTGAGTGGTGAATTTCCTATTGCACCCCCCCCAAACTCATCCCCTAGGCCAGAAGTGACTTATTTGGAAAATATTGATCCAGAGACTAAGAATCCCCCCTTTGTCAAGTCAAAACCATCAAATAAGATTCCAAGGTTGAACCTTTTATCAGAATTCCAGGGGCAACCATCTGAGCCTGCCTGACTGGTTCTGAGCTCCAGACAATCCCAAGCAAGGTGACAGGCTTTTAAGTCTGCCCTCTGAAAAAAAAAAAAGAGCATATATCTATTCTGTTAATCTTTCTGTACTTCTATATTTACTCCCTCTGTTGACTGTGGCTGGCTGTTCTTTTCCTTTTTCTTCTTTCTTTTTTCTTCTATCTCTCTAGTGTATGTTTGATAGTTGCTGTTTTTAAAAAATTCTCTTTATTGTGGGATTAATGTTTTACATTTGACAGTAAATACAATAGTTTGTACATAACATTTCTCAGTTTTCCACATAACAATACAACCCCTACTAGGTCCTCTGTCATTTGGACCTGTACTCCACCCCCCCAACCCACCCCTAGAGTCTTTTACTTTGGTGCAATACACCAACTCCAGTTTAGGTTCTACTTGTGCATAGTTGCTTTTTGCAACTGTTTGTTTTATCTTTGTTTGGGGGGGGGGGTGAGTTTCTTGTTTGGTTGATTTGATGGACAAGCTGTTTATCTATTAGGTGTTTTTTGTTTGTTTTTTAACCTAGTTATTTCTGGCTTCTATTCCCCACTTCAACATTAATCTATACTATGGACAGCCACAATTTGTCAGGCTGGTAGGTCTGCTCACTGAAGCAAACAGACAAACCTTCAAGTCTGTTAATTTCTTCTCTGGCTCTCAGTCTGTACTCCTTATGTTGGCTACAGCTGACTGGTTTTTTGTTTGTTTGTTGTTTTTCTTTTCTCTGGTTTGATCAATCTTTGGCTTTGTTGTTGTATTTCCTGGTATTTGTCTGTGTTTTCTTTTGTGGGAGGAGTTTGGTTTGGATAGGTTTTGCTGCCTCCCCCTTTATTTTTGAGGATGTTTTAGTCATCTATCCACTACTTCAGTTTGAACACAAAAGACACTTCATCTCATCATCTAAAGACAGTGGTAGTGGTGTCACATTAGAACAATAGCTACAGCCACTCCAGAAACAGACCATAAGGTGACTGGCTTCAGTTGTCTAGAGACAGACCAAAGGTCACCCCACAGCATATCAGTATTCAAATTACAAAAGACACTAAAAATAATTGTTAAAAAAATAATAATGATCTAGGGAGTTGGGCAGTAGTGCAGCAGATTAAGTGCACATGGCACAAAGCTCAAGGACTGGCATAAGGATCCTGGTTTGAGCCCCCAGCTCCCCATCTGCAGGGGAGTCACTTCACTAGCAATGAAGCAGGTCTGCAGGTCTCTCTCTCTCTCTCTCTCCCTATTTTCCCCTCCTTGCTCCATTTCTCTCTGTTCTATCCAATGACAACAACAACAATAGCAACAACAACAACAATAAGAACAACAAGGGGAACAAAAGGGAAAATAAATAAATAGTCAAAAAATAATGATGATGCTCCACTACAACAATGAACCATAACAGGAGCCCAGAAAAAAAGACCCAGTAAGCCAGAAGCAACTAAGAATGAGGTAAGTATTCAAACATTAACTGATGCCTTTAATCACAAGAGTGAGGAAAGTTTTTGAGGGATATAATATCAGAAATATAGAAATAACAAATGAGACCCTGAAAGAAAACAGGAGCTATCTCAAGGTAGTCAGAGAACTGAAAGCTGAAATAGCTGAGCTAAGAGACCAACTAGCAGAACAACCTAATATTATAACTGAACATGGAGAAAAAATATATAGCTGAACTGAAGAATGAAGCTGAGGGAAGGGCGAGTAGAATAAGAAAAACAAAAAACAGAATTAGCCTGATCAAGGATGAGTTAGAGAAAACTAAGAAAGAACTAAAAGAGCTAAAAGAGTGAGAGAGAGATTTAGAGACACCAAAAACAATAACTACAAGAATCCAAAGTATCTTGCAAAGCTTCTTTGAACAACTATATGCCACCAAGCTAGAGAACCCAGAAGAAATAGAATAATTCCTAGAAACATATTACCTTCCAAAGCTGAACCAGGAGGAACTACAAGACATAAACAGACCAATCACAGCCAAAGAAATTGAAATAGTTATCAAGAACCTTTCCAACAATAAAAGTCCAGAGCCAGATGGTTTTACAAATGAATTCTATAAAACCTTCAGGAAAAAGCTAATACCTATATTTTTAAAACTCTTCCATAAACTTGATGACACAGTAATATTACCTACCACCTTCTATAAAGCCAACATCATTCTAATACCAAGAGCAGATAGGGACACAGCAAAAAAGGAAAACTACAGGCCAATATCTCTGATGAACATAGATGCTAAAATACTGAACAAAATTCTAGACAACTTGGTACAGTAGTATATTAAAAATATTGTTCATCATGACCAAATGGGATGTATCCCAGGAATGAAAGGCTGGTTCAATATAAATAAATAAATCAATTTTATCCACAATATCAATAAAAGCAAAACCAAAAATCACATGATTACTTCGATAGATGCAAAGAAATCCTTTCACAAAACCCAACATCTGTTCATGATCAAAACACTGCAAAAAAATGGGAATAGATAGTGAAATCCATATAGAGCAAATGCTGCAGTTTGTGGGGACAAAGGATTCCTCTGCACTGTTGGTGGAAATGTAAATTGGTTCAACAGCTGTAGAGGGAAGCCTGGAAAACCATCACAAGCCTAGAAATGGACCTACCTTATGACCCAGTAATTCCTTTCCTGGAGATATAGCCTAAGGAACCCAACACACCCATCCAAAAAGATATGTGTATACCTATGTTTATAGCAGCAAAATTTGTAATATCCAAATGCTGAAAGCAACCTAACTGTCCAAACAGATGAGTGGCTGATAAATTTGTGAAATATATATATTCTGAATTTTGTATTTAAAAAAAAATACTGCTGAAAGAGGAGAGAATTCCCTAAGGCTCACCAACTGCATCTGTGAATGTCCATTGATACCACCCCTCAGAGGCTGGAACAGCAGCAGGGAGGCCCTTTGCTGACATCTAGGGGGCAGAAAACTGACCATGTGGTCAGCCATATTTGCACAAATGGCCCACTTGTTTCTCTTGTGCAATCCTTTTCCTTTTCTGATTAAAAGTTTAAAATATCCAAGGGGTATGAAGGAACCTTGTGAGGAATACTTAGAGTTAGGAGGGAAAAAACAATGGAATAAATGTCACTTAATAAGGAAAATAAAAAGCCCTAAGAAGTACCTAACCTGATCGACAGTTCTGCCTCCACAAAAGATCTGGCCCCAGAGACAAGACAAAGATACATACATGGCTTAATGTGGTAACCCCTTCTCTTTAACTAATTATAACCTTTGTTTCTGTAAGCATGCTTCCTGCTAAGCCCAAAAACTCTCCTGTGATTAATGGCCTAGCTATTTTTTGCTTTTGTATTTCCTCCTTTTTGTGTCTGTTCCTACTGTAGATTTAAAAATTCTAACCCTGCATTTAGGAGGTAATCAAGCACTAATTAGAAGGGACATATATATGCTAAACAACCACAACATCACTATAAACATTCCATATATCAGAACATTCTAAAAATTTTAAATAATGGCAGTAAAATAACTTAAATCTATAATATAAATAAATGTCAATGACCTGAATTCACCCATTAAAAGGCATAGAGTAGGAAGATGGATCAGAAAACACAATCCAACCATATACTGTCTGCAGGAAATCCACCTAACTCAACAAGACAAACACAGACTCCAAGTGAAAGGATGGGAAACTATCATACAAGCCAATGTCCCACAAAAAAGGGCAGGGACAACTATTCTCATATCTGACACAATAGACTTTAAAATAAATAAAATTTAAAAGATAGGGGTGAACATTACTTAATGCTCAGAGGATTAGTCAATCAAGAGGACTTAATGATCATTAACATCTATGCACAAAGTTGAGAGGCTATCTAAATACATCAAACATCTACTGAAGGACCTACAGCAATATATTAACAGCAACATAGTAATAGTAGGGGACTTCAACACCACTCTCTCATTTTGACAGATCATCTTAGCAGAAAATCAATAAAGAAATGAGGGAGCTAAAGGAAGATATAAATAAACTAGAACTATTGGACATTATTTTCAGAGTCATTTGTCTTAAGAAACTAGAATATACAGAAATAATTATAGGCATAAAAATTTTTGATGCTCTGAGAACTTTCAGAGGTGTGCCTATAAAGTAACAGCTGTCTCATTTTGCTTCCCTGATAACTAGAAAAAGCAACAACAGAAAAATCACCTGAAGAGTCAACAAAATATAACCGTGATTTCTTCAGAAACTCACTAAGCCGCAGGTGCGTGCAGACATATGTGGTTAGTGGATAGAAAATATATACCTGAAAGCAAAAGTGCACAATAGTCTGCAGTGAATCAGTATATTCAGCAAGCAAGTAGAAAGCCCTAAAAAGACACCTTAAAGTACCTAATGAAATAGTGTCTACTTAGACTTAGATACCCTCCTCACCTACTTCCTATTACACTTCCTTCAGTCACTCCAAAACTAACCTTATCAAAATAAGGACTACAAAAACTGAATAAGGGCAAGAGACTGACATACTTTAATGATGACTCCTTAGTCACTCTCAGGACACCCCATCAGCTGGGGCCCTAGTCCTGAGATTTCCAAACAGACATGATGGGCCTAGACCTCGAATAGATCCCTCTCTCCATTGTTATTGGTCATCTCTATCAGGATCAACAACATAGACCCCTCTGTGGGCCCCCATAGAACCTTGCCCCCAACGTGGATCAACAACGAAGAGAGGTTGGACAACATACTCTATGTTCCACCTGAGGAAAATGGGTCCTGAAGTTGGGGCAGCTTGTAACATTCCTACTCATGACCACAGAATGTGAGCTCAGATCTATAGGCATGCAGAGGTCACATAGGCTCCTAAGCTGAATATAGGGCCCAGATCACATCAAATTGATGGGGTTTATAGTCAACAGTATTTATACACCTTTCTCATATTTGGGAGCTACTCTCTTCCCTGATCCAGCTTTTTGATCCTTTTTATAGCCATGACATCATCTCCTCAGACAATAACTTGGATCTACCTGCATATAAGATGTCAATCTCAGGGAAAAAAATAAATAAATAAGAAAGAAAAAGAAAAAAACTAGAATAGTCATGGGCTTTTTGTAATATAGCTAAAGTAGGACTACTAACTACCTATAAAATGGAGACTCCCCCAACTTTTCATATGAACTCTTCATGATGAGTCAATAATTTGTTTGGCCCTATATGTTCACTCTTTTTTCAGCCACCAGGTTCCCGATGCTAACATGACATTAATCTGACTTCCCTAGACAGATGACTCCACCAATGTGTCCTGGAGCCCCACATCCCCAGAACCCCACCCCACTAGGGAAAGAGAGAGGCAGGCTGGGAGCATGGACCAACCAGCAATGCCCATGTTCAGTGGGAAAGCAATTACAGAAGCCAGACCTTCCACCATCCGCACCCCATAATGACCCTGGGTCCATATTCCTAGAGGGATAAAGAATAGGAAAGTTATCAGGGGGAGGGGATGTGATATGGAGTTCTGGTGGTGGGAATTGTGTGAAGTTGTACCCCTCTTATCCTATGGTTTTTGTCAGTGTTTCCTTTTTATAAATACAATTTTAAAAAAATTACCAAATTCACCAACTAACAACTATGACTTCTTAGTTAGCTCATTTAGCCACAAGTGGGTGCAGGCAAACATGGTTAGGAGTGAGAAAGAGGTTCTTAAATCTTTTTTTTTCCTTTTTTTTTTTATTTAAGAAAGGACCAATCAACAAAACCATAGGGTAGGAGGGGTACAACTCCACACAATACCCACCACCCAATCTCCACATCCCACCCCCTCCCCTGATATCCCTCCCACTCTCCATCCCTCTGGAAGCATGGACCCAGGGTTATTGTGGGTTGCAGAAGGTAGAAGATCTGGCTTCTGTAATTGCTTCCACGCTGAACATGGGCATTGACTGGTCAGTGCATACTCCCAGTCCGCCTCTCTCTTTCCCTAGTAGGATGGGTCTCTGGGGAAACTGAGCTCCAGGACACTTCTGTCCGTTGAGTATAATGTTGGCTGTAGGTTTGCTATATATAGATTCCACTATCTTGAGGAATTTCTCATCTATTCCCATTTTCTGTAGTTTTGAGCATGAATGGGTGTTGGATTTTGTCAAAGGCTTTCTCTGCATCTATTGGGATAATCATGTGGTTTTTGGCTTTGCTTTTATTGATGTGGTGAATGATATTGATTAACTTATGGATGTAGAACCAGCCTTGCATTCCTGGGATGAATCCCACTTGGTCATGATGAACAATCTTTTTGATGTGCTGCTGTATCCGGTTGGCCAAGATCTTGTTTAATATTTTGGCATCTATGTTCATCAGAGATATTGGTCTGTAGTTTTTCTTTTTTGTTGTGTCCCTATCTGCTTTTGGTATCAGGCTGATGTTGGCTTCATAGAAGGTGGAAGGGAGTATTCCTGTTTCTTCAATCTTATGAAAAAGCTTAAGAAGTATAGATACTGTTTCCTGAAAGTTTTGTAGAATTCATTTGTGAAGCCATCTGGTCCAGGACTTTTGTTGTTGGGGAGGTGCTTAATAACGGTTTCAATTTCTTTATCTGTGGTTGGTGCACTTAGATTTTGTAGTTCTTCTTGGTTCAGTTTTGGAAGGGCATATGATTCTAGGAATTGTTCCATTTCTTCCAGATTCTCTAGCTTGGTGGCATATAGTTCTTTATAGAAGTTTTGCAGGATTCTCTGGATTTCTGTGGTGTCAGTTGTGATGTCTCCTCCATCGTTTACAATTCTATTAATTTGAATCTTCTCTCTTTTTTGTTTGGTGAGTCTGGCTAGGGGTTTGTCAATTTTGTTTAATCTTTCAAACAACCAACATTTGGCTTCATTGATCTTTTGTATGGTTCTTTTATTTTCGATGTTGTTTATTTCTGCTTGAACTTTAGTGATTTCTGTCCTTCTGGATGCTTTAGGGTTCCTTTGTTCCTCTTCCTCTAAGTCATTGAGGTGTGCAGTAAGGCCGTTCATTTAAGCTTCTTCTTGGTGTTTAATATGTGATTGTATGGCTATAAGTTTCCCTCTCAGTACTGCTTTAGCTGTGCCCCAAATATTTTGATAGGTTGTGTCTTCATTTTCATTTGTTTCCAGGAACATTTGAATTTCCTGCTTGAGTGAATCTCTGACTAACTGGTTCTTAAGGAGTATGTTGTTTAGTTTCCAAATTCTGTGACTTTTAATAATTGTCTGTCTGTTGTTAAATGTTAGTTTTACTCCACTGTGGTCTGAGAAGATACTTGGGATGATTTCAATGTTCATTAATTTTTTGATGCTGTCTTTGTGGCTTAACATGTGGTCTATCCTTGTGTATGTGTTATGTGGATTTGAAAAGAAGGTCTATTCCAGTTTTTTGGGGTGAAGGAATCTGAAAACGTCCAATGCTCTAGTGTGTTGATCTCTTCATTCAATTTTCTTGTATCTTTATTGGTTCTCTGCTTTGTTGATCTGTCTAAGTGTGAGAGTGGTGTATTGAAGTCTCCCACTATTATTGTATTACTATTGATGTATTTTTTAAATTCTTTCAGTAAGTGCTTGACGTATTTAGATGGTCCCTAATTGGGTGCATAGATGTTCATGATTGTTAAGTCTTCATGGCTGATTGATCCTCTAATTATTATGTAATGTCCTTGCCTATCTTTTATTACTTTATTTACTTTAAAATCTATCGTGTCTGAGATGAGAATGGCTGTTCCTGCCCTTTTTTGTGGTCCGTTAGCCTGTATGATAGTTTTCCACCCTTTCACTTTAAGTCTGTGTTTATCTTGTTGTGACAAATGGGATTCTTGCAAGCAGCATATGGTTGGATTATGTTTTCTGATCCACCCCCCCACTCTGTGCCTTTTGATGGGTGAGTTTAAGCCATTGACAGTTACCGATATTATGGATTTAATGTATTGTAGTGCCATTGTTCAAAACAATTTTTTTTTGTTTGCTCTGATATATTGTCAGTATTGTAGTGATGTTCTTGTTTATAAGAGGTCTTTCAGAACCTCTTTCAGGGCCGGTTTGGTGATGGTTGCCTCCTTTTACTGTTGTTTGTCTAAGAAGGTTTTGATCCCTCCATCTAGTTTGAATGAAAGTATAGCAGGATATATTATCCTTGGTTGAAACCCTTTTTCATTCAGGGCTCGATAGATATCTTGCCATTCTCTTATGGCTTTTAGAGTTTGAGTGGAGAAGTCTGCAGATAATCTTATGGGTTTTCCCTTGTATGTGACTTTTTGTTTCTCTCTTGCTGCCTTTAGGATCCTTTCTTTATCCTTACTTTTTCTTATTGTGACTATGATGTGTCTTGGTGTCTTCAGGTCTGGGTTGATTCTGTTTGGTACTCTCTGGGCCTCTTGAATCTTGATGTCCTTTCTGTTATTCAGGCCTGGGAAGTTTTCTTCTATTATTTCCTCTAGAATGTTTGCTTCCCCTTCCTGTCTTTCTTCCGCTAGCAGGCCAATTATGCTAATGTTACTTCTTTTGAGATCATCCTATATGTCTCTGTTGTTGTTTTCAGTGTCTCTCAATATCTTTTTAAGCTCTTTCACCTCTTTCTTTGTTTTCTCTAACTCATCCTCTGTCTGACTAATTCTGTTTTCTGCTTCTGTTAGTCTGCTTTCCCTTCCCTCAGCTTCTTTCCTCAGTTCAGCTATTTCAGCTTTCAGTTCTCTAATTGCCTCAAGGTAATCAGTATTTTCCTTGGGGGTCTCAACTGTTGTTTCCCTAATACTGCCATTCCTTTCCTCCAATGTTGTTTTCATTTCTGTGATTTTAAGTTTATTATTGCTTGCATACTTTTCTTATCTGTGGTTACTTCTGGCTGATTTGTAGTTTCTTCTGGGCTCTTGTCTTCATTCATTGGAGTAGCAGTTTTATTTGTTTATGATCTACCCATTTTTTTTATTTATGTGTTTTTTTTTTTTTTGCTCTCTTGTTCCTCAGCTGTTGTGTCTTTAGTACAAGCAACACTGTACTAAATACCTTTATGAGAATTGCACTCACCAACCTCAGGAATTACAGTAGCAACTGAAGCAAATATTGAAGCAGTTTAATCACTACCAGTTAGCCAAACAATTTCTCCAGTCTGTGAAAAAATAGTAACCAAATCCCAGTGAAGAAGAAAGAGAGAAGAAAGAAAGGATAGCAAGAATAGACAGTTATGCAAATCTACTATCCACTGTATATTCTAGGGGTAGCAAGAGGGGAAAGGGAACTAGAGCAGAGATACACACATAGAGAGTCCACTCTGAGTCAGATTTCTTCCCCAAAATAATTCACAAATTCAGAAAGGCAAAGAAGAAGGAAGAAGTGTATGACAAGATAAAAAAAAAACAGCAAACTTAGCTGCAAAAAAGCAAATGACCCCATCCAAAAATGGGCAGAGGAAATGAACAAAACATTCACCACAGAGGAGATCCAAAAGGCTAACAAACATATGAAAAACTGCTCTAGGTCACTGATTGTCAGAGAAATGAAAATTAAGACAACACTAAGATACCACCTCACTCCTGTAAGAATGGCATACATCAAAAAGGACAGCACCAACAAATGCTGGAGAGGATGTGGAGACAGAGGAACCCTTTTACATTGCTGGTGGGAATGTAAATTGGTACAGCCTCTGTGGAGAGCAGTCTGGAAAACTCTCAGAATGCTAGACATGGACCTTCCATATGATCCGGTAATTCCTCTCCTGGGGTTATACCCCAAGGACTCCATAGCACCCAAACAAAAAGAGGTGTGTACTCCTATGTTCATAGCAGCACAATTCATAATAGCTAAAACCTGGAAGCAACCCAGGTGCCCAACAACAGATGAGTGGCTGAGAAAACTGTGGTATATATACACAATGGAATACTATGCAGCTATCAAGAACAATGAACCCACCTTCTCTGACCCATCTTGGACAGAGCTAGAAGGAATTATGTTAAGTGAACTAAGTCAGAAAGATAAAGATGAGTATGGGATGATCCCACTCATCAACAGAAGCTGACTAAGAAGATCTGAAAGGGAAACTAAAAGCAGGACCTGATCAAATTGTAAGTAGGGCACCAAAGTAAAAACCCAGTGGTGAGGGGTAGACATGTAGCTTCCTGGGCCAGTGGGGGGTGGGAGTGGGCGGGAGGGATGGGTCACAGTCATTTGGTGGTGGGAATGGTGTTTATGTACACTCCTAGCAAAATGTAGACATATAAATCTGTAGTTAATTAATATGAGAGGGGGAAATCAATTGTATGTCTCAAAGTTTCTCAAAAGACAAACTGAATCTTTTTAATATATAGGCTATGTATTTGATATGCGGACTCTCTCAAAAGCCTAGACCAAGTAGATTAGAAGCATCCAATAGCACAGCTATATACAAGATACCAGCAACTGTACAGCAAACCATAACAAAGGGACTTTTCAAAGTTAACCCAATTAACAAATAATGTGATGATAATATTAACTATCGATTGTATTTTTGAACCCTAAGACAGCAGGAACCTCACATCTTCACTATAGAGCCCCTACTTCCCCCAGTCCTGGAACCCTTGGATAGGGCCCACTTTCCCGTATGCATCTCCCAATCCAAACCAAATAATATTGCATCCGCCGATCACAACCTAACCAAAGCAATGATTGCCACCTCAACATGCTTCACCTCAGACTGTATCCAGAGACTTCACGTGTGGAATGACAACCCTTCAACTTCATTACTCGGGTGAGACCTTTCCTTTTATAGTACACTCTAATTTCATCTCAGGTAGTTCACTTTCTAACAAAGTACCATAATCTAGATATATAAACCAGTTTTTGTGAGAGACAGCTTATGTGCACACGTATCCATAAACTACTGCAAAATATATACCTGAAAGCAGTAGTACACTAGAGTTTGCAGTGAGTACCTCCCTAACACTTCCTCTCCACTATTCCAAGCTTGGGATCCATGATTGCTCAACAAATTGTTTGGCTTCATATGTTAACTCTCTTTTCAATCACCAGGTTCCAGATGCCACCAGGATGCTGGCTAGGCTTCCCTGGATTGAAGACCCCACCAATGTGTCCTGGAGCTCTGCTTCCCCAGAGACACACCTTACTAGGGAAAGAGAGAGGCAGACTGGGGGTATGGACTGACCAGTCAATGCCCATGTTCAGCGGGGAAGCAATTACAGAAGCCAGACCTTCTACCTTCTGCAACCCTCAACGACCCTGGGTCCATGCTCCCAGAGGGCTAGAGAATGGGAAAGCTACCATGGGAGGGGGTGGGTTATGGGGATTGGGTGTTGGGAATTGTGTGGAGTTGTACCCCTCCTACCTTATGTTTTTGTTCACTACTCCTCTCTTAAATAAAAAATTAAAAAAAAAAGAAAAAGAAAAAAGAGACAAGTGGGAGAAAAGGGAAAAGATAAGAAAAAGAGCTGTAATTAAAGAGCAGTGAAAGGAAAGGGTTTTTTTATTACTTTATTTTTAATTTAATTTAATTTAATTTTTTTTATTATCTAGGAGGCAGAGGGAGGGGAGAGCCAGTAGATAAGATGCCCACTACCCTAGCAATGATGCCCACTACCCTAACAATGAAATATACCCTAAGAGTTAATTCTGATCAACGTAAAGGGTGAGAAGATATATGTCTTTATATAATATTAATAATAAAATAGAGCAGGGTAAAAAAAAAAAAACCCTTTCCCAGATTACCTTAAACCTTGTGATCAGAGGCAGCTGATTGTTAAGAATGAGAAAAAAAAAGAAACACCTCAGGACTAGACAAGGATAGCTGAAATAGACAGTTATGCAAATCTACTATTGACTGTATATTCTAGGGGTGGCTAAAGGAGGAAGGGAATTTGAGCAGAGATACTTGCAGTGAGAGTCCACACTGAGTCAGAATTCTTCCCCAAAATAATTCCCAAATATGTATCAGTGAATTCAAAAAAGCACACTGTTTGGTGGTGTGGGGACTGGGGCCTGTAGCTTTGGAAGCTGTAGGATTAAGGAAGAAAGGATGACAAGAATAAGAAAAGGAAAAAAAAGAAAGAGAGAAAAAAGAAAAAGATAAGAAAAAAAACAGTCATAAAAGAGCGGTGAAAGGAAAGAGTTTTTATTTATTTATTTATTTTTAGTTATTTAATTAGCTATGTGGGGTGGGGTGGGGGGGTTGGCTACTTAGAAAGAAAAAAGGCCAGAGGTTTCAGAAGGGTATAGACTTAGAATGAATGATACTCCCTGGTGGGACAGGAATCCTGGTAAAGAAAGAAGCTCAGCAGGGGAGCCTGCTAGGAGCTGGTCCCCAGGGACTGGTTAAGAGGGGGGAAGGGGGAGGAATTGTGATTTATAATTAAATGGAAAAAAAATTTCCCCCTTTTTTTCTACTCTAATTTTTAACCCAAATTAATTTATAGTCACCTCCTTGGTGTCACCGCTAGGACCCCTTATTGACTGGCCTACTAAAGGCAGAAAATCCTACCGTTTCCAGAAGATGTGATCAGAGCTCAAGCCACTAGCAGTTTCTCAGTCCGCCATCTTCTGGGAACCTCAAGGTTCTTAAATCTTAAGAAGTCCTGCTCAGTGGTAGCTGGCACCATTTTGGTACTTACAAAATGGAACACATGATCAGAGGAAGGAAGGGAGGGAATTGGGGGGATGGTAAACTCAAAACTCAGGCATATTGACTACTTATAAGGATCACCAGGATTTAAGGCAAAAAATATGACTGATAATTAATCCTGCATGGGCTACACAGACACTGACAGCAAGCATGATAAATAAATCCTGTTTTTTCTTTGAACACTCAGGAGAAAGGAATTCACATATGCTGTTACACCCCAGAGGCTGAACTCCAGAAGGGAGACTCTATATTGACATCATAGACACTAAACTAGCCTGGTGACACAGGACATAATTCCCACCATCACCACCACCACCAAGATATATAAACAGGAAAATCCAACACCTTAGCCACAATGCCTCATGCTAGCACAAGAACAATAGCCCCACTAAGTGCAGAAACTGAGAAATGCATGAACAGCAATGAAAGAAGCTCCAAATGACCAGACAGACTCGTATATAGAAAAAAAAACAGAGTTCAGAAAAGTCATTATAAAATCAATTCAAAAAACTAAACAACATACAGACACAAATTCAAGAACTCAGAGACCATTTTACAAATAATTGTAAAAGAGAGAAAAAAGCTCCAAATAGAGCTGCAGGATATGATGGATACTTGATCTGATGTTCCAGTTGAGGAAAAAGGCCCAAAAAGTAAAGTAAATCAGGTAGAGGAGAGAATATCAATGCTAGAAAATATAACCACTGTGCTCTGTGAATTTAAAGCTGTTGTAAAGGAAAAGATTGGGGAAAATGAATCACTTTTTCATGAAATACCATACTCCACCATAAATACAAATGTGAGAGCTATATGGATCCCTAAGAAAAATGAGAGGAGAGAACATATTCAAAGAATTTATAGCAGAAAAATTTCCACACTGAAAATACAGGAAGCTGAATGCACATCTAAATTTCTGAATCCAAAATTGCACACAAGACACATCATAGTAAAACTGTACAAAACAAAGGACAAAGAAAAATATTGCAGGCTTCTAGGGAAAGGAAGATAGTCACATACAGAAGCAGAACCATCAGTTTCTCATCATAAATCTTAGAAGCAAAGAGAGAGTAGAATGGCATGTCATATCCAAAGTGTTAGAGGATAATAATTACCTGTCATGAATACTGTATCCTGTCAAATTATCTTTCAAGTATAAGGGAGAAGTAAATATTATTTTTCAAACATTCAGAAACTGAAAGAATTTTCCAGTATTGACCCTGGCTTACAATAATTACTGAGATGAGTTCCACATGAAAAAGAAGAAGCAAAGTTATTCCAAATTTTAATTAGATGATCAGTTTTAGAAGAGAAGCAGAAACACAACAGGGATAAACAGACACAGGAAAAGAGAGCAAAATAGACTGAATGATATAGTCCAATGTTGGTGAGCCATGGTCAACTTAAAAAAGAATGTAATAATGTTGTTTTAACCGAGCTGGCTTCATAGGCGGGTAACAGAGATGACACGCGGCTGGACCGGGAAGCTGTATTTCTTTATTCATGAACAACGATTCATAAACTAACCCAAACTAGAAATGGTACTGGGAAGATGGCGGACTGAGAAGCTGCTATCAGCGTGTGCTCTGATCACATCTGGAAAAGGTAGGATTTTCTGCCTTTAGAAGGCCAGTCAATAATTATAGTCACCAGAGAGGTGACTATAATTTAATTTGGGTTGGTTAAGAATTAGAGTAAAGGTGGCACAGACTAGCGGGCGGCCTGCTCCAGACTTCCCAGGCGGTGACGGGCAAGGCGGGTGCGCCAGGAAGGCGGCTCCTCTGCCGGTTACAGAGCGCTGCTGGGCGGCCGGCAGAGGAGTCCGGAGGGAACACTGTAGCTTGGGGGCTTTTTCTTGGGAGTCTCCAGGGACCACTGCGACCCTGAGGGCGGATCCAAAGACCTCTTAAGTACAGCTCTCATTGGATCAAAGGACTTGGAGCTAGTTTTCATTTTCGAGAAATCCTTTAAAAAAGTCTGGGGGGGGGGTTTCCCGGAAGATGGCGGACTGAGAAGCTGCTAGCTGCTGAGTTCCGAACACATCCCCTGGAAACAATAGGATTTTCTGCCTTTAGCAGGCCAGCCAATAAGGTGTCATAGCGGTGACAAGGAGATGACTATAACTTAATTTGGGTTAAGAATTAGAGTAGGGGAAAAATTCTTTTTTCTTCCATTTAATTTTCAAGCATACCTCCTCCCCCCCACTCCCCACCATAAACAGTCCCTGGGGACCAGCTCCTAGCAGGATACCCCACACCACCAAACAGGGTGCTTTTTTGAATTCACTGATACATATTTGGGAAGTTCCTAGCAATGCTCTTTAATTACAACTCTTTTTCTTATCTTCTCCCTTTTCTCTCTCTTGTCTCTCTCTCTCTCTCTTTTTTTTTTTAATCTTGTCATACACTTCTTCCTTCTTCTTTGCCTTTCTGAATTTGTGAATTACTTTGGGGAAGAAATCTGACTCAGAGCGGAATCTCTATGTGTGTATCTCTGCTCTAGTTCCCTTTCCCCTCATGTTACCCCTAGAATATACGGTGGATAGTAGATTTGCATAACCGTCTATTCTTGCTATCCTCTCTTTCTTTTCTCTTTCTTCACTGGGATTTGGTTACTATTTTTTCACGGACTGGAGAAATTGTTTGGCTAACTGGTAATGATTAAACTACTTCAATACTTATTTCAGTTGCTACTGTAATTCCTGAGGTTGGTGAGTGCAATTGTCATAAAGGTATTTAGTACAGTGTTACTTGTACTCAAGACACAACAAATGAGGAACAACAGAGCATAAAAAAAAGAAGAAACACATAAATAAAAAAATGGGTAGATCAAAAACAAATAAAACTGCTACGCCAATGAATGAAGACAAGAGCCCAGAAGAAACTACAAATCAGCCAGAAGTAACCATAGATAAGAAAAGTATGCAAGCAATAATAAACTTATTAATCACAGAAATGAACACAACATTGGAGGAAAGGAATGGCAGTATTAGGGAAACAACAGTTGAGACCCCCCAAGGAAAATACTGATTATCTTGAGGCAAATAGAGAAATGAAAGCTGAAATAGCTGTAATGAAGAAAGAAGCTGAGGCAAGGGAAAGCAGACTAACAGAAGCAGAAAACAGAATTAGTCAGACAGAGGATGAGTTAGAAAAAACAAAGGAAGAGGTGAAAGAGCTTAAAAAGAGATTGAGAGACACTGAAAACAACAACAGAGACATATGGGATGATCTCAAAAGAAGTAACATTCGTATAATTGGTCTGCCAGAGGAAGAAAGAGAGGAAGGGGAAGCAAACATTCTAGAGGAAATAATAGAATAAAACTTCCCAGGCCTGAATAACAGAAAGGATATCAAGGTTCAAGAGGCCCAGAGAGTACCAAACAGAATCAACCCAGACCTGAAGACACCAAGACACATCATAGTCACAATAAGAAAAAGTAAGGATAAAGAAAGGATCCTAAAGGCTGCAAGAGAGAAACAAAAAGTCACATACAAGGGAAAACCCATAAGATTATCTGCAGACTTCTCCACTCAAACTCTAAAAGCCAGAAGGGAGTGGCAAGATATCTATCGAGCGCTGAATTAAAAAGGGTTTCAACCAAGGATAATATATCCTGCTAGACTTTCATTCAAACTAGATGGAGGGATCAAAACCTTCTTAGATAAACAACAGATAAAGGAGGCAACCATCACCAAGCCGGCCCTGAAAGAGGTACTAAAAGACCTCTTATAAACAAGAACATCACTATAATACTTAAAATATATCAGAGCAAACAAATTCTTTTTTAGAACAATGGCACTACAATACATTAAATCCATAATATCGGTAACTGTCAATGGCTTAAACTCACCCATCAAAAGGCACAGGGTGGGGGGATTGATCAGAAAACATAATCCAACCATATGCTGCTTGCAAGAATCCCAGCTGTCACAACAAGATAAACACAGACTTAAAGTGAAAGGATGGAAAACTATCATACAGGCTAACGGACCACAAAAAAGGGCAGGAACAGCCATTCTCATCTCAGACATGATAGATTTTAAATTAAATAAAGTAATAAAAGATAGGCAAGGACATTACATAATGATTAGAGGATCAATCAGCCAAGAAGACGTAACAATTATTAACATCTATGCACCCAACGAGGGACCATCTAAATACATTAAGCACCTACTGAAAGAATTTCAAAAATACATCAATAGTAATACAATAATAGTGGGAGACTTCAATACACCACTCTCACACTTAGACAGATCAACAAAGCAGAGAACCAATAAAGATACAAGAGAATTAAATGAAGAGATCGACACACTAGACCTCTTGGACATTTTCAGACTCCTCTACCCCAAAAAACTGGAATACACCTTCTTTTCAAATCCACATAACACATACTCAAGGATAGACCACATGTTAGGCCACAAAGACAGCATCAATAAATTCAAGAGCATTGATATAATCCCAAGTATCTTCTCAGACCACAGTGGAGTAAAACTAACATTTAACAACAAACAGAAAATTATTAAAAGACACAGAATTTGGAAACTAAACAACATGCTCCTTAAGAACCACTGGGTCAGAGACTCACTCAAGCAGGAAATTCAAATGTTCCTGGAAACAAATGAAAATGAAGACACAACCTATCAAAATATTTGGGACACAGCTAAAGCAGTACTGAGAGGGAAACTTATAGCCATACAATCACATATTAAACAACAAGAAAAAGCTCAAATGAACAACCTTACTGCACACCTCAAGGACTTAGAGGAAGAGAAACAAAGGAACCCTAAAACAATCAGAAGGACAGAAATCACTAAAGTTCGAGCAGAAATAAACAACATCGAAAATAAAAGAACCATACAAAAGATCAATGAAGCCAAATGTTGGTTGTTTGAAACATTAAACAAAATTGACAAACCCCTAGCCAGACTCACCAAACAAAAAAGAGAGAAGACTCAAATTAATAGAATTGTAAACGATAGAGGAGACATCACAACTGACACCACAGAAATCCAGAGAATCCTGCGAAACTTCTATAAAGAACTATATGCCACCAAGCTAGAGAATCTGGAAGAAATGGAACAATTCCTAGAAACCTATGCACTTCCAAAACTGAACCAAGAAGAACTACAAAATCTAAATGCACCAATCACAGACAAAGAAATTGAAACCGTTATTAAGAATCTCCCCAACAACAAAAGTCCTGGACCAGATGGCTTCACAAACGAATTCTACAAAACTTTCAGGAAATAGTTAATACCCATACTTCTTAAGCTTTTCCATAAGATTGAAGAAACAGGAATACTCCCTTCCACCTTTTAGGAAGCCAACATCACTCTGATACCAAAAGCTGATAGGGACAGAACAAAAAAGGAAAACTACAGACCAATATCTCTGATGAACATAGATGCCAAAATATTAAACAAGATCTTGGCCAACCAGATATAGCAACACATCAAAAAGATTGTTCATCATGACCAAGTGGGATTCATCCCAGGAATGCAAGGCTGGTTCAACATCCATAAGTCAATCAATGTCATTCACCACATCAATAAAAGCAAAGCCAAAAACCACATGATTATCTCAATAGATGCAGAGAAAGCCTTTGACAAAATCCAACACCCGTTCATGCTCAAAACTCTACAAAAAATGGGAATAGATGGGAAATTCCTCAAGATAGTGGAGTCTATATATAGCAAACCTACAGCCAACATCATACTCAATGGACAGAAGCTGAAAGCATTCCCCCTCAGATCGGGGACTAGACAGGGCTGTCCACTGTCACCATTACTATTCAACATAGTATTGGAAGTTCTTGCCATAGCAATCAGGCAAGAGAAAGAAATCAAAGGAATACAGATTGGAAGGGAAGAAGTCAAGCTCTCACTATTTGCAGATGATATTATAGTATACATAGAAAGACCTAAAGAATCCAGTAGAAAATTACTGGAAGTTATTAGGCAATATAGCAAGGTATCAGGCTACAAAATCAATGTACAAAAATCAGTGGCATTTCTTTATGCAAACACTAAATCTGAAGAAGACATCCAGAAATCACTCCCATTTACTGTTTCAGCAAAATCAATCAAATACCTAGGAATAAAGTTTACCAAATAAGTGAAAGACTTGTATGCTGGAAAGAATGAGTCACTACTCAAGGAAATAGAAACTGATACCAAGAAATGGAAAGATATCCCATGCTCATGGATTGGAAGAATAAATATCATCAAAATGAATATTCTCACCAGAGCCATATACAAATTTAATGCAATACCCATCAAAGTTCCACCAAGCTTCTTTAAGAGAATAGAACAAACACTACAATCATTTATCTGGAACCTGAAAACACCTAGAATTGCCAAAACCATCTTAAGGAAAAGAAACTAACCCAAACTAATCACCAAACAGAACTCTCCTGCATCCTTCTCACATGGCGGCACCAAGAAGTCTCAAACTCTGTCAGGGTTCTTTGGGGCGGGGACAAGCGGGCTGCAAAACTAGCAGGACTAAACCAATTTTCCTGGCAGGGGGAGAGCTAGACCAAACCAATGTAAAGCAAACAACATAATAATATAATATCTATATTGTAAGGTAGATGTGATGCTAACAGTAAAGTAACAGGATAAAAAATCAACTCACATAAATTTTTGGCATTTTTTATACAAATAAGGAGTCAGATGAAAGAGAAATAAGACTCAATCACATTTACAATTTAGACTTTTTGGTGAATCTCATGAAGGAGGTCCTTTACAATGAAAACTATAGAACATTGTTAAAAAATAAAAAAGGACATACAGATATGGAATAGTATGCTTTGATCCTAGATTGGAAGAATAAATGATACTGAAGTGGCCATTCAGCCAAAAGCAATCTACAATTTCAGTGCAATAATATTCCACTGGCATTTTCCATGCAAACTGAACAATTGTCAAAAAATTTGTGGGGGACCACAAAGAGCCATGAATAGCCAAAGTGCTTCTGAGAAAAAGGAAAAATATGAAGGTACCATGCTCTCCAACTTCAGTTTATACTACAAAGCAATAGTAGTCAAAACAGCATAGTACTGGGATAAAAATGGACAGTTGGATCATTGAAGCAGAGTCAAAAGCCCAGAAATTAACCCACAAATCTAGAACCACCTTATATATGACAAAGGGGCCAAATACATTAAATGGGATAATGAAGGTCTTTTCAACATATGTTACTGGGAAAGTTGAACAGCCACATGTATAAAAGTAAAATTAGACCACCACTTAACACCTATACATCAAAGTCAAGTCAAAATGAGTCAAAGACATGTATATTATATCAAGAACTCTAAAATTCATAGAAGAAAACAATGGTGAAACTTTGCAGGATTTTTACATCAAAGATACATTTGGACCCAACCCTATGAGAATGGGAAGTGAAAAGAAGAGTAAACAAATTACATGAAACTTAAAAGCTTTTACACATTGAAAGCAAACTACAGAAGAATAGTCAGCAACCTATTAAATGGGAGAAAATATTTACATATCACACAACTGACAAGTGACTGGTAACATATATACAGAATTGGTACAGATATACAAAAGAAAAATAGGCCAAATAATGGAATGGTTCTCTAAGGAAGATATACACATGACCACAGACACTTGAATAACTGCTCCAGTTCACTTATCTTTAGAGAAATGAAAATTAAAATTACACTGAGATAACATCTCACACCTGTGAAAATAGCTTACTTAAATAAAATGTGAAATGACAGGTGTTGGAAAGTTATGGAGGAAAAGGAACTCTTTTTTACTGCTGGTGGGAATGCAAACTAGTATAGCCCCTCTGGAAGACTGTGTGGAAAGTCCTTAAACAATTGTAAATGGAATTTCATTAGCAACAACAACAAAATGACCCCATACAAAAATGGGGAGAGAATATGAACAGAATATTCACTACAGAAGAGATATAAAAGGCCAACAAACATTAAAAAAATATTCCAAGTCACTGATTATCAGAGAAATTTAAATGCAGACAACAATGAGATACCAACAGCCCATATTCATCCTACTATTTCTAATATAACTCACTTAACAGGATTCATTCAAGCTCCATTCAAAATGAGGTCAAGAAAGTGAATTCATCATTTTAATAGCTGAGTTAGTAGTCCACTGTGTATATATGGCACAATTTACTCAACCACTCATATATTGTTTGACACCTGGGTTACTTCCAGGTTTTGGTTATTACAAATTGTGCTGCTATGAACACAGGCATACACAAATCTTTTTAGCAAATCAGTCTTCCAAAGGGGCTATACTAGTTTGCATTCCCACCAGCAGTGAAGAAGAGTTCCTTTTCCTCCACAACTCTCCAACACCTGTCATTTCATATTTTATTTAAAACACAAAACATTTTTATGTAAATATTTTCTCCCATTTAATAGACTGCTGGCTGTAAGAATGCCATACATCAGAAAACAGCAGCAACAAATGTTGGAGAGGTTGTAGGGACAAAGAAATGCTCCTGCAATGTTAGTGGGAATGTAAATTGATCCAAACCCTGTGAAGAACAGTTTGGATACTCTCAGAAAGCTAGAAGTGTCCCAGACCTGAATAATAGAAAGGACATTAAGATTCAAGAGGCCCAGAGAGTTCCAAACAGAATCAACCCAGACCTGAAGACACCAAGACACATCATAGTCACAATGAGAAGAAGTAAGGACAAAGAAAGGATCCTAAAGGCTGCAAGAGAGAAACAAAAAGTCACATAAAGGGGGAAACCCATAAGACTATTAGTAGACTTCTCCACTCAAACTCTAAAAGCCAGAAGAGAATGGCAAGATATCTATCAAGCCCTGAATGAAAAAGGGTTTCAACCAAGGATAATATATCCTGCTAGACTTTCATTCAAACTAGATCAAAACCTTCTTAGACAAACAATAGTTAAAGGAGGCAACCATCACCAAACCGGCCCTGAAAGAGGTTCTAAAAGACCTCCTATAAACAAGAACATCACTATAATACTTGAAATATATCAGAGCAAACAAAAATTTGTTGAACAATAGCACTAAAATATATTAAATACATAATATCAATAAATGTCAATGGCTTAAACTCACCCATCAAAAGGCACAGAGTGGGGGGATGGATCAGAAAACATAATCCAACCATATGCTGCTTGCAAGAATCCCATCTGATACAAAAAGATAAACACAGACTTAGAGTGAAAGAATGGAAAACTATCGTACAGGCTAACGGACCACAAAAAAGGGCAGGAACAGCCATTCTCATCTCAGACACAATAGATTTTCAATTAAATAAAGTAATAAAAGATAGGCAAGGACATTACATAATGATTAGAGGATCAATCAGCCAAGAGGACTGAACATGCACCCAATGAGGGATCATCTAAATACATCAAGCACCTACCGAAAAAACTTCAAAAATACATCAATAGTAATACAGTAATAGTGGGAGACTTTAACACACCACTCTCACACTTTGACAGATCAACAAAGCAGAGAATCAACAAAGATACAAGAGAAATGAATGAAGAGATTGACAGACTAGACCTCTTGGGCATTTTCAGAGTCCTTCACCCCAAAAAACTGGAATACACCTTCTTTTCAAATCCACATAACACATACTCAAGGATAGACCACATGTTAGGCCACAAAGACAACATCAATAAATTCAAGTGCACTTAAATCATCCCAAGTATCATCTCAGACCACAGTGGAGTAAAACTAAGATTTAACAACAAACAGAAAATTATTAAAAGTCACAGAATTTGGAAACTAAACAACATACTACTTAAGAACCACTGGGTCAGAGAGTCACTCAAGGAGGAAATTCAAATGTTCCTGGAAACAAATGAAAATGAAGACACAACCTATCAAAATATTTGGGACACAGCTAAAGCAGTACTGAGAGTCAAATTTATAGCCATACAATCACATATTAAACAACAAGAAAAAGCTCAAATGAAGGACCTTACTGCACACCTCAAGAACTTAGATGAAGAGGAACAAAGGAACCCTAAAGCAACCAGAAGGACAGAAATCAATAAAATTAGAGCAGAAATGAACAACATCAAAAATAAGAGAACCATACAAAAGATCAATGAAGCCAAATGTTGGTCCTTTGAAAGATTAAACAGAATTGACAAACCCCTAGCCAGAATCATTAAACAAAAAAGAGAGAAGACTCAAATTAATATAATTATAAACAATAGAGGAGATATCACAACTGACACCACAGAAATCCAGAAAATCATGCGAAACTTCTATAAAGAACTATACGCCACCAAGCTAGAGAATCTGGAAGAAATGGAACAATTCCTAGAAACTTGCCCTTCCAAAACTGAACCAAGAAGAACTACAAAATCTAAATGCACCAATCACAGACAAAGAAATTAAAACCATTATGAAGAATCTCCCCAACAACAAAAGTCCTGGACCAGATGGCTTCACAAACGATTTCTACAAAACTTTCAGCAAACAGTTAGTACCCATACTTCTTAAGCTTTTCCATAAGATTGAAGAAACAGGAATACTCCCTTCCACCTTCTATGAAGCCAACATCAGCCTGATACCAAAAGCAGATAGGGACACAAATAAAAAGGAAAACTATGGCAGTCGGGCTGTAACACAGCAGGTTAAGCGCAGGTGGCGCAAAGCACAAGGACCAGCATAAGGATCCCGGTTCGAACCCCGGCTCCCCACTTGCAGGGGAGTCGCTTCACAGGTGGTGAGGGAGGTCTTCAGGTGTCTATCTTTCTCTCCTCCTCTCTGTCTTCCCTTCCTCTCTCCATTTCTCTCTGTCCTATCCAACAACGACAACAACAATAATAACTACAACAATAAAACAACAAGGGCAACAAAAGGGAATAAATAAATAAATAAAATAAATATTTTAAAAAAAGGAAAACTACAGACCAATATCTCTGATGAACATAGATGCCAAAATATTAAACAAGATCTTGGCCAACCGGATACAGCAACACATCAAAAAGATTGTTCATCATGATAAAGTGGGATTCATCCCAGGAATGCAAGGCTGGTTCAACATCCATAAGTCAATCAATGTCATTCACCATATCAATAAAAGCAAAGCCAAAAACCACATGATTATCTCAATAGATGCAGAGAAAGCCTTTGACAAAATCCAACACCCATTCATGCTCAAAACTCTACAAAAAATGGGAATAGATGGGAAATTCCTCAAGATAGTGGAGTCTATATATAGCAAACCTACAGCCAACATCATACTCAATGGACAGAAGCTGAAAGCATCCCCCCTCAGATCGGGGACTAGACAGGGCTGTCCACTGTCACCGTTACTATTCAACATAGTATTGGAAGTTCTTGCCATAGCAATCAGGCAAGAGAAAGAAATCAAAGGAATACAGATTGGAAGGGAAGAAGTCAAGCTCTCACTATTTGCAGATGATATTATAGTATACATAGAAAAACCTAAAGAATCCAGCAGAAAACTACTGGAAGTTATTAGGAAATATAGCAAGGTTTTAGGCAAGTTATTAGGCAATATAGCAAAGTCAGGCTACAAAATCAATGTACAAAAATCAGTGGCATTTCTTTATGCAAACACTAAATCTGAAGAAGAAGACATCCAGAAATCACTCCCATTTACTGTTTCAGCAAAGTCAATAAAATACCTAGGAATAAAGTTTACCAAATAAGTGAAAGACTTGTATGCTGGAAAGAATGAGTCACTACTCAAGGAAATAGAAACTGATACCAAGAAATGGACAGACATCCCATGCTCATGGATTGGAAGAATAAATATCATCAAAATGAATATTCTCCCCAGAGCCATATACAAATTTAATGCAGTACCCATCAAAGTTCCACCAAACTTCTTTAAGAGAATAGAACAAATACTACAATCATTTATCTGGAACCTGAAAACACCTAGAATTGCCAAAACAATCTTGAGGAAAAGAAACATAAGTGGAGGCATCACACTTCCAGATCTCAAACTATATTACAAAGCCAGCATCATCAAAACAGTGTGATAGTGGAACAAAAATAGGCACATAGACCAGTAGAACAGAATTGAAAGCCCAGAAATAAATCCCCACACCTATGGACATCTAATCTTTGATAAGGGTGCTCAAAGCATTAAATGGAAGAAGGAGGCTCTCTTCAATAAATGGTGCTGGGGAAACTGGATTGTAACATGCAGAAGAATGAAACTGAACCACTTTATCTCACCAGAAACTAAAATCAACTCCAAATGGATCAAAGACCTGGATGTTAGACCAGAAACAATCAAATACTTAGAGGAAAACATTGGTAAAACACTTTCCCACATACACCTCAAGGACATCTTTGATGAAATAAACCCAATTGCAAGAAAGACTAAAGCAGAAACAAACCAATGGCACTACATCAAATTGAAAAGCTTCTGCACAGCCAAAGAAACTATTAAACAAACAAAGAGACCCCTCACAGAAATGGAGAAGATATTCACATGCCATACATCAGACAAGAAACTAATCACCAAAATATATAAAGAGCTCAGCAAACTTAGCACCAAAAAAGCAAATGACCACATCAAAAAATGGGCAGAGAATATGAACAGAACATTCACCTCAGAGGAGATCCAAAAGGCTAAAAAACATATGAAAAACTGCTCCAGGTCACTGATTGTCAGAGAAATGCAAATTAAGACAACATTGAGATACCACCTCACTCCTGTAAGAATGGCATACATCAAAAATGACAGCAGCAACAAATTTTGGAGAGGCTGTGGGGACAGAACCGTTTTGCATTGCTGGTGGGAATGTAAATTGGCCTAGCCTCTGTGGAAAGCAGTCTGGAAAACGCTCACAAGGCTAGACATGGACCTTCCATATGATCCAGTAATTTCTCTCCTGGGGTTATACTCCAAGGACTCCATAACATCCAACAAAAAAGAGGTGTGTACTCCTATGTTCATAGCAGCACAATTCATAATAGCTAAAACCTGGAAGCAATCCAGGTGCCCAACAACAGATGAGTGGCTGAGAAAGCTGTGTATACAATGGAATACTATACAGCTATCAAGAACAATGAACTCACCTTCTGTGACCCATCTTGGACAGAGCTAGAAGGAATTATTTTAAGTGAGCTAAGTCAGAAAGATAAAGATGAGTATGGGATGATCCCACTCATCAACATAAGTTGAGCAAGAAGATCAGAAAGGGAAACTAAAAGCAGGATTTGACTAAATTGAAAGTAGGGCACCAAAGTAAAAACCCTGTGGTGAAGGGTAGACATGCGGCTTCCTGGGCTGGTGGGGGTTGGGGGGGTGGGTGGGATGGGACATAGTCTTTGGGTTGTGGGAATGGTGTTTATGTACACTCCTAGTAAAGTGTAGTCATATAAATCACTAGTTAATTAATATGAGAGGGGGAAAATTAATTGTATGTCTTGAAGTTTTTAAAACATAGAATGAGTCTTCTTAATATATAGGCTGTGTATTTGATAGGCGGACTCGCTCAAAAGCCTAGACCAAGTAGATCAGAAGCAACCAATAGCACAGCTATATACAAGATACTGGGTACTATACAGCAAACCCTAACAAAAGGACTTTTCAAAGTTAACCCAATTACCAAATAATGTGATGATAACATTAACTATCCATTGTCTTTTTGAACCCTAAGACAGCAGGAACTATCTCCACTATAGAGCCTATATTTCCCCCAGTCCTGGAACCTTAGGATAGGGCCCACTTTCCCTCATGCCTCCCCCAATCCATATCAAACCATATTGCATCAGCCGATTACAACCTAATCAACGCAACGAATGCCACCTCAACATGCTTCAGCTTAGACTGTGTCCAGAGACTTCACGTGTGGAATGACAACCCTTCAGCTTCATTACTGGGGTGAGACCTTTCCTTTCATAGTATACTCTAATTCCATCTCAGGTGGTTCACTTTCTAACAAAGACCCAAAACCTAGATATACACCAGTTTCTGTGAGAGAGAACATATCTTCACACGTATCCATAAACTAGTGCAAAATATATACCTGAAAGCAGATATACACTAGAGTTTGCAGTGAGTACCCCCTCCCAACACTTCCTCTCCACTATTCCAACCTTTGGGTCCATGATTGCTCAACAATTTGTTTGGCTTTGTATGTTAACTCTCTTTTCAGCTACCAGGTTCCAGATGCCATCAGGATGCCGGCCAGGCTTCCCTGGACTGAAGACCCCCACCAATGTGTCCTGGAGCTCTGCTTCCCCAGAGACCTACCCTACTAGGGAAAGAAAGAGGCAGACTGGGAGTATGGACTGACCAGTCAACGTCCATGTTCAGCGGGGAAGCAATTACAGAAGCCAGAACTTCCACCTTCTGCAACCCACAACCTTCCCCCTTCTGCAACCCACAACCTTCTCCCTTCTGCAACCCTGGGTCCATGCTCCCAGAGGAATAGAGAATGGGAAAGCTATTGGGGAGGGGATGAGATATGGAGATTGGGTGGTAGGAATTGTGTGGAGTTGTACCCCTCCTACCCTATGGTTTTGTTAATTTATCCTTTCTTAAATAAAAAATAAATTAAAAAAAAAAAGCTAGAAGTGGACCTATTCTATGACCTTGCAATTCTTCTCCTGGAGATATATCCCAAAGAACCAAACATACCTATCCAAAAAGATTTTTGTATACCTATGTATGTAGCACAATTTGTAATAGCCAAATCCTGGAAGTAACCCAGGTGTCAAACAACATATGAGTGGTTGAGTAAGTTGTGCTATATACACACAATAGACTACTACTCAACTTCTAAAATGGTGAATTCACCTTCTTGACCTCATTTTGGATGGACCTTGAATGAATCTGTTAAGTGAGATAAATTAGAAATTGTAGGATGAATATGGAATGATCTCACTCATAGACAAAAGTTGAAAATTAAGAACCAAAGAGAAAACACAAAGCAGAACTTGGACTGGATTTGGATTATTGCACTAAAGTAAAAGCCTCTGGGTGGGGGAGGAAAGGGCTCAGTTCCTGGAACATGATGGCAGATGAGGACCTAGTGGGGGTTGAATAGAAATGTGGAATGCTGAGAAATATTGCACATGTATAAATTATTGTATTTTACTATTGACTGTAAACCATTAATCCCCCAATAAAGGAATTTAAAAAATGAAATTACCTTATGATCCAGAAATGCCACTCTTAGGCATTTATCCAAAGGATACTCAATGAACATTCATTATACTATTTTGTCTATATTCCCTTGTTCAATTTTTAATAGAAGTTTGGATATTATTCCATATCCACAAATTTGCTTGAAATTTTCCATGCTGTAACTAGTCTATACTTTATACCTTTACTTTTTCTATATGATAAATACATGAGATAATCAACTCATTAGTCAAAAAATACATTTGAACACATAGGACCCAGCTAACAACATAACCAGAATTAAGTGAAGCTGTGTACCTGGATAGTCCCATGATCATCTGGGTGCAGCACAAGTTGAACTTCTTGTATATTTGTTTGACACTCACTACTGAATTTGAACACCTGTGAAATTATTAATCCAGCAAAAATAGATTTTGGAAATTGCAAAGTTCCTGTTCCAATTGCTGGAAATGTAACTGACTTTAAAGATAAACTCTCAGTGATGTCCAGACATTCTCTGATTATGGCTTCCATGATCTGAAAAGCACACAAAACATATCTTTACACATGTTAGACGTAGTTTAAATAATAAGCACAAATATTTAGAATTTCTGTAATATATGCTTATTCCTTTTTAATTTCAACCAAAATTAAAGGCCATCAAATGGAGAATAACAAATATAGAAGTAGATGAGGAAAAGGAGAAAAAAATATCAAAGATCTTCCAGGAGTTTTAAACTCACTAAGCAATGAAAGGAGAAAAAAAAAAAAAAAAAGGAAAGCAGTTACTATTCTAATACTATACCCATTCTCTTTTACTTTTCAGGACTTTATCTGATTTTCTCATTGAAATATATACTGTCTTTGAGGGAAACTCAATTCAGAATATGACTGACTTTGGAGTATTGCACCAAAGTAAAAAAATCTTTGGGTAGAGGGTGAGGGTAGATGTTCAGCTTCACTGAGTTTATGTGGGGGAGGGGGGTGGGAAGGATGACACAGACCTTTAGTGGTGGGAATGATGTTAATATACATGCCTACTAACCTATAGTCTCACAAATCACACACACACACACACACACACACACACACATATACTACCTTCAGTAACTCTTCTCAGAGCTGCAATAATGATTTGGTACATCAACTACAATATGAAATAGTCCTTAGCTATAGTTTAAAGAAATGGTCATAAAGATGTGACTAGCAATAATGTTATTATAGATAAGAGACAGGACCAATCTAGATTAGATGGAAAGGAGAGCCCAAAAGTGTACCCACTTTCCTGGAGAATATGTCAGGTCGCACCTGGTATGCAGATGTGCTGTTCTTATTCCAGTCTGGAGCTACCACATGAAACACATAGCTGCAGTGCAGATTGTAACCACTGGTGAGGAAAATGGTTCCTGCATTAATAGTCATTGCCCGTCCAATTGTGTTCAATTCTTCCTGAAGTTTTGGCCCAGCTTTGTTCAAGAGGGCTTGAGAAAGGGGCCCTTTGTTAAGTGCAAGATCCCAGGGAACAGAGTTGACAACAACATCCGTCTTAAAGACAAAACCAAAAGTTTGCTTCAAATATTAACAAAAGGCATAAAGCAAGTACTTATATGGCAGCTACTGGTCTGGTATAAGAGGAAACCATGTAGATGATTAAGTTTTCAGACACTGAGATATCACTTCAGCATAAAGTGTTATTAGATACTTATTTCAGTAACACACCTGAACACAGATGGACAGGTAGAATGAAACAAGGACACGTTTTGGAGGATAACAGCAAGAACATAAGCATGGTAGGTTAAGAGCTATGAGCAGGTAATTTAGATATGGATACAGAGTTTCTACAAGTCAGGTTAGAAATGTTTCTGACCTGTGAAGCAGATGTGAGTGCCAGACCAGTTAAAGTTTCCAACAGACATTAACCAAGGAAGCATTTCAAATAGCTTCATCAGGAAAATAAAGGCAGTAAGAGATCAGAAAAAGAAGCTGTGAACCAAGAGATTTTCAATCTCACAATATGGGTCACCAAGGGGCAGTGCTCAGCACATACTGTGGCATCAGAGCCACATAAGATGAAGTAAAGGAATGGAAGCAACGTTCCACATTTTAATGTTCTCAGAGGACGAATAGAACTCATTGTGATTACTGGATCTTGGTAGAAAAGGTATGTTTGTTTACATTTTAAATGGGAAACACACCATTATTTTCATTTTTAAAACACTCCAGTGCTTAAAATCCTGGACAAATTCAATATCTGATTCTATTATGGGATTTAAGCAAATTACCAAAATCACTTAAGTCTTCATGTGTGATATGGAAAAAGATAATAATCCTAGACTTTATCCAGTTGAGTGAGAAAATACATATCAAGTGTTTATTATAGTATCTTGGATATAGTAAATAATACCAACTACCATTTTGTAATTACCCAATATATTTAAGTTTACTTTAAGATAAAACTAATTTGAAATATCTCTCTAGGATTTTTAACTAAAAATGTATTTTTATGCCATGACTTTTATTTTGATTGCCACCAGGGTTATCACTGGTGATTCATGCCTACACAATGAATCTACCTCACCTGACAGCCATTTTTCCCTTCCTTCCTTCTTTCTTTCCTTCCTTCCTTCCTTCCTTTCTTTCTTCCTTCCTTCCTTCCTTTTCCTTATTTCCTTCCTTCCTTCTCAACCTAACACATCACACCTGGCTGCCTAAAAATATATCTTAAACAAAGGAACAACTGAAGAAAAAAGTGATGACCCGCAGATAGGAGAATAGATTTGAAATAATATATTTTATGAAGGACCTGTATACTCAAAGAATTTCTTAAAATCTATAATTTAAAATGGCAGGTGTTGACAGACCAGGTTAAGCACCCACATTACCATATACAAGGACCTGGTTTTGAATTCCCATTCCCCACCTTCAGGGGAGGAGCTTCATGAATAGAGAAGCGTCTCTGCAGGTGTTTCTCTTTCTCTCTCTCCCTTCTCAATTTCTGACCTACCTATAATATAAAGGGGGGGAGGAAAATATGGTTGACAGGAGCATTAGATTTATCATGCAGGCACTGAGCCCTATCAATAACACTGATGGCATAAAAATAGATAAAAATCAATAAATAAAAAACCAAATAAGTGGGAGTTGGGCGGTAGCACAGCGGGTTAAGTGCACGCGGCATGAAGTGCAAGCACCATCTTAAGGATCCTGGTTCGAGCCTCCCACTCCCCACCTGCAGGGAAGTCGCTTCACAAGCGTAGAAGCTGGTCTGCTGGTGTCTATCTTTCTCTCCCCCTCTCTGTCTTCTCCTCCTCTCCTAGCAGACCTACCAAAATTGCCCCTGCATTATCCCCAGACATTCTTCAACTACACTTCTATTTTATTTTCCACATGTTCTAACTGGTGTC
This sequence comes from Erinaceus europaeus, assembly GCF_950295315.1. Classification (NCBI taxonomy): domain Eukaryota; kingdom Metazoa; phylum Chordata; class Mammalia; order Eulipotyphla; family Erinaceidae; genus Erinaceus; species Erinaceus europaeus. The sequence continues at coordinate 79,706,246 of NC_080170.1, forward strand.
TGTGTTAATGTAGCTCTAACCTGGGTCCTCTGCTCACTCTGGTTTAACATCACTGATAGGTTCCTTTCCTCTATACTCATCCTATGTATTAACATTTTGTGTCTATTATTAGTATAGTTGATTGGAAATGAATGTAAGGATGCCAATGTAAAGGAGTTTAGTGCACATGATACTAAATGCAAGGACCCACATAAGGATCCAGGTTTGGGCCCACAGCTTCCCACCTGCAGAGGGATGCTTCACAAGTGGCAAAGCATGTCTGCATATGTCTACCTTTCTCTCTCTCCCTCTCTAACTTCCCCTCCCTTCTCAATTTCTGTCGTATTCAATAAAATGGAGGGGAAAAATGACCACCAGGTGCAGTGGATTTGTAGTGCCAGCACCAAGTCCCAGCAACAACCTTGGAGGAAAAAAAATCAACATAGGTGATAATTAAGATACTCAATTAGTATAGAAGCTTTGAAAAGATAAGGTCTAGAGCTAGATTTTATTATTAGAAATCTAATGACATGAATGAGTTTTAGCTCCTATAAATACCTAATCACTCTATTAGTAAATGTTTTAGTGGTCTATTAGTAATGCATTAGTCTAAGCATGTATTTCTAGGCAGAGTTGGAGGGCCTATGATTCTCTGTATTGACTCCATAGTTCTAATCTTCATTTAATAATTCACTACTTTGTGATGTGTTGCTGTGCTATAATCGGTAGTAGGGACACTCACCTGAGCATTCTGCACATCTCCTTTTACCAGCAGAATCCTTAGGCCTTCCGGTGTCCACAGAATTCCTTTGTTTCCATCATCTCTTCCTTTGTTGGGCTGGATTGTTGTTGGTGAACTGGGCAGGAAAGGTGAGTCAAGCAGGGCATCCTTAAATAGTGTTTGCACAACTGCAGCAAAGACCCTAAGAGTCTTCTCAGCTGTATCCACAAGATAGATCTCTTTCAATGTGTGTGTATCTGACTTTTGTTGGAGGTTTTTCCTGAGAGCCATGACAGTGGCCACCACACACTGGGGTAAGGGGAAGCCATAGTTTCCAGAACTAATGGCAGGAATGGCAATGGAACGGTACTTGTGCTCCTCTGCCAAATGGAGGCTTTCCTTCACGGCTTTCATTAACTGGTCCTCACACTTCTGAGCCTCATGTTGCTTCCACTGTGGCCCCACTGCATGGATCACATGGCGGTATGGGAGTTTGCCTGCTTTGGAAATGGTAGCACTGCCAGGGAGGATCTTGCCCTTTGTCTTCACTATCTGGTCACAGTCTGCTTGGAGCTCAGGACCTGCTGCTTTTAAAAGAGCAGCAGCAAGGCCTTCATCATGTTTGAGATTCTCATTAGCCCAAAAAACCACTATTTCCACGGGAAACTGAGTCAAGTTGCCTTGCTGTACAATCAGTGAGATTCCAGAGGGCAAGGTTATCCTAGAGAAGCACTTCTGGCCATCAGAGACACCACCTGCTTTTGCTTCATTCTCTAGGAGTTGAACAAAACAACCAAACAGGTTTTTAACCTCAGTTCTATAAAAGTGTGCATTATTCTGGAAGAACTGCCTGGCTCCTGGTTTATCAATCTGAATGGTTCTAAAACAGACAGAGTCACATGCTTGTGTGACAAGATTTGTTGCCTCTAGGACCTCAGTTTTTGGACCAGTTAGTAAAATGCAGTTTTCTTTGTGCTCAGGATTAAAAAATACTTGCACGTGTGTTTTGTTAATCTCTTGCCATAATAGTTTCATTTCATCTTTTAAATAATGAAAAACAAAGGAATTATTTAGTTCAATCAGCTTTTCTGTTTTCTTGTGTTTTTCCAAAAAGTCAGAAAGTGATCCATGGACTTCATTTACTGCTCTAACACAGCCTACTATGATGACCTTGCTGGTAGATCCTGAAGTTAACTCATTGATGAGGACAGTCTTTGAAGAAGAGTTATATTTCTTCCACAAACTGCTGCTGAGTGCTTTCCATTTCTTGTCACTGAGGACTTTATTGTCCTCAACATCTATGTGCTTAGAAATTAATGCACTAACCATTTTCTTTTCAGCTTCAATGAGGGTTTCAGGAGAACAGCTAGTTAAGAGAACAGTTGTAGCATTTAGCTCATAAACTGCAAAAATTTTCTGTGCTATGAAAAGAGACTTAGATAACTCTGCACAGTCTGCCTCCTGCAAAAACTGAAAGACCTCAGGAGAAACCTGAAGGCTTTTCTGAGCCATAGCAAGGACCTTCTCCAAGATGTCACACTTTATTTTATACACATCAGCAAGGAGTCCTTTTAAGCACATGTGTTGAGTGTCTTCATCATAAAACATCTCCACCTCTGGACATTCAGTGCAGAGATGCTTCAGCACACCACTGTGGCACAAAAGAGAATACTTTCCTGATGAAATGGTCACTTTTTCCTTAACAATTGGCTGTTCTCTCTCAAGTTTTTGACTGGTGATTTCTATTAATTCCTTGATTTTTTTCTCAGAGTGTTGTACCTCCTCTGATTCCCCCACCACATTTAGGAACTTCATAGCTTCATTGTGGCACACAAGAGAACAATTTTCTGGTGAAATGGGCACTTCTTCATTCGCATGTGGCTGCTCTCTCTCAACTTTTTGACTGGTGGGTCCTATTAAATTTCTGACTTCTTGCACAAAGTTTTGTAACTCGTCTGATTTCCCCACCACATTTAGAACCTTCAGAACTGCATTGAACTCGACAAAAAACCCTCTGTCATGTAAATCATTTTTTATTCTACTCCACACTGTTTTATCCAATTCAAATGAGGTGACTTTGTATCTGGACATGATTTTAGTGAATGCTGTGGAAGTGTCTTTCTGCCAGGTCTGGATTTTGTTTCTCTCTTGACGGAGTAGGGAAGTCACTGGTCTGATGGTAACTTCCCCATAGAATTTGGACCAGGTTAGCTCACAGTGATATTGTCTCATTTCTTCATTTATCTCCTCAATTAGGTGTTTCCTTTTCTGTAAGAACTTCCATACTGGAAGAGCCAATATTTCTTTGAATGGTGCTGGAAGCTTGATATGAGGCTTCTTTCTATACAAGGCAGTGCCCAAAGAAGTATAATATGGAAACACAGAGAGAGGCATATTATTGAGTTCAAGTTTCTTGGTCATGATGTTGTCTAGGACTAAGGAGGAAGAAATAAAAATAAGGATTCCATTTTAATATACTTCACTTGGGAAAGATAAAACTTATCTATAGAAAAAATCCTAAAGCTATGTAACAGTAATGATATGTTATTTAAAATCATCTCTGGTCTCAACATGCTCGGATACAATTGTGTATGCGTTAGCACTGTACAGGTACCTCTTGTATAATGGAATGATCCAAGAATGATCATTTGGCATTGAGATTCTGCTAAGCAAATTATATCTCCTCCCCTAACATATTACCAGCACCACATAAGGAAAATAGAGGTGAGTTTAGTTACAAGCCCAGGGGTAACATTTGACACTGATATAAAGAAAATTTATGTCAAAAGATTATGTCATCTATTTATATACCAATTCTGACACCATCTCCCTAGGTAATACCTTTGACCCACCAGCATGTTAGCTGTTAGGCTCAGACAAAAATTAGTAAAGCCATGCGCCCTTGGAATATACCTAAAATAGACCTAACTTTTTCCAAAATATTAACCCCAAATCTCATCTGCTATATTCTTGCCTTTAGGTTCCAGATTATTAAACAACTTGTTCTGGTTTATATCTTAATGCTTTTTCAGACACCAAGTTGCAGATTTTACCATGACACCAGTCTGACTCCCCTGGGGCAGACGAACTCACCAATGTACCCTGGAACCCCATCTCTCCAGATCCCTGCCCCACTAGGCAAAGACAGAAACATCCTGGGAGTATGGATTGCCAACACCCATATCCAGTGAGGAGGCAATTACAGAAGCTAGACCTTCCTCCTTTTGTACCCCATAATGATCCTGGGTCCATACTCCCAGAGAGATAAAGTATAGGAAAGCTTCCAGTGGAGGGGATGAGATGCAGAATTCTGGTGGTGGGAAATGTGTGGAATTTTACCCCTCTTATCCTGTGGTTTTGTTAATACATTTTCTTTTATAAATAAATTAAATTTTAAAATATTATGTCATCTAAAGTCATGTTATAAGTTTTTTCTGTATAATAACAAAATTTAGTCTTCATATATTATTTATACGCCACTCATGCCTTTAAAGGAAAAAAAGAGGAAAAAGAATGATTATTGGGAGTCAGTGGTAGCGCAGTGGGTTAAGTGCACATGGGGCAAAGTGCAAGGACTGGCATAAGGATCCCGGTTCGAGCTCCCTGGCCCTCCACCTGCAGGGGAGTCAAAAATGGAGGAGGAGATATTAAAACAGATGAGGTAGAGATTCAAAAGAATATTATGGACACCGGTATAAAACCAAATTTGACAACTTAGAAGAAATGGACACATTCTTAGAGTCATACCCACTACCAACCTTGACACAAGAGGAAGTAGATAAACTTAACAGGCCAATCACTAGTAAAGAAATTGAAACAGTGATAAAAAGCCTACCGAAGAACAAAAGCCCGGGTTCTGATGACTAATGAATTTTATAAAACATTCAAAGAAGAATACCCATCCTTCTCAAACTCCTCCAGAAAATAAAAGGGAACACTCCCAAATGCATTCTATGAGGCTAATATCACCCTGATCCCCAAAGCAGGAAAGGACCCCACCCAAAAGGTAAGCTGTAGACCTATATCCCTGATGAATATCAATGCAAAGATCCTCAACAAAATCTTGGCTAATCGAATACAACAACATATTAAGAGAATAATCCACCAAGATCAAGTGGGATTCATCCCTGAGAAACAGGAATGGTTCAACATCCATAAGTCAATAATAGTAATAATAGTAATCCACTATATCAGCAAAAGGAAAGATAAAAATCACATGATTCTATCAATCAATGCAGAAAAAGCATAAGACAAGGTACAACACCCATTTATGATAAAGGCCCTCGAGAAACTGGGAGTGGAAGGAAAATTCCTTAACATAATAAAGGCTATATATGATAAACCCACAGCTAAAGTCATAGTCAATGGGGAAAAATTGAAAGCTTTTCCCCTAAAATTGGGAACTAGACAAGGGTGCCCACTCTCACCATTTTTATTCAACATGGTCCTAGAAGTCCTTGCCATAGCAATCAGACAAGAAATATATAACAAAAGAATCCAAATTAGAAAATTATTTGCAGGTGATATGTTGGTATACCTAGAAGACCCAAGAAACTACTGGAAAATCATCAATAAATTCAGTAAAGTAGCACACTAAAAAATCAATACCCATAAATCTGTGGCATTTCTTTATGCAAAAGATAGGTCAGAAGAAACGAAACTGAAGGAAGCAATACCATTCACAATTAAACCCAAGAATATCAAATATCTAGGAATAAATCTAACAAATGATATACAGGACCTTTTCAAGGAAAACTATAAGACACTATTAAAAGAAATAGAGGATGACAAAAAGAAATGGAAGAACATCCCCTGTTCATGGACTGGAAGAATAAATATCATTTAAATGGCAATTTTGTCAAAAGCAATCTACAGATTCAATGCAGTCCCTATTAAAATCCCAATGATATATTTCAAGAAAATTGAACAGATCATTCAAAAATTTGTGTGGAACTCTAAAACACCACGAATAGCAAAACACTCCTAAGGAAAAATAAGAAAAATGGAGGGATCACAATACCCAACTTTAGGTTATACAACAAAGCAGTAGTAATAAAAACAGTGTGGTACTGGAACAAAAATGATGATATGGACCAATGGAATAGGATAGACAGCTCAGAACATAATCCATACATATATAGACACCTCATATATGACAAAGGGGCCAAATCTGCCCATTGGGGAAAAGAAAGTCTCTTTAGCAAATGGTGTTGGCAGAATCGGACAGCCACATGTGGAAAAATGAAACTAGAGCAACAATTAACACCATACACCAAAATTAACTCAAAATGGATCAAAGATCTGGATATCAGACCTGAAAGTATAAAATACATAGAAGGACATATTGGTGTTCATAGCCGCATTATCCACAATAGCAAAAAATTGGAAGCAACCAAACTGTCCCTCCACAGATGACTGGTTAAAAAATGCATGGGACATATACTCAATGGAATACTACTCAGCAATAAAAAAGATGATTTTACTTCCCAACAACAAAAGTCCTGGACCAGATGGCTTCACAAACGAATTCTACAAAACTTTCAGGAAACAGTTAATACCCATACTTCTTAAGCTATTCCATAAGATTGAAGAAACAGGAATACTCCCTCCCACCTTTTATGAAGCCAACATCACTCTGATACCAAAAGCTGATAGGGACAGAACAAAAAAGGAAAACTACAGACCAATATCTCTGATGAACATAGATGCCAAAATATTAAACAAGATCTTGGCCAACCGGATACAGCAACACATCAAAAAGATTGTTTATCATGATCAAGTGGGATTCATCCCAGGAATGCAAGGCTGGTTCAACATCCATAAGTCAATCAATGTCATTCACCATATCAATAAAAGCAAAGTCAAAAACCACATGATTATCTCAATAGATGCAGAGAAAACCTTTGACAAAATCCAACACCCATTCATGCTCAAAACTCTACAAAAAAAGGGAATAGATGGGAAATTCCTCAAGATAGTGGAGTCTATATATAGCAAACCTACAGCCAACATCATACTCAATGGACAGAAGCTGAAAGCATTCCCCCTCAGATCGGGGACTAGACAGGGCTGTCCACTGTCACCGTTCCTCTTCAACATAGTATTGGAAGTTCTTGCCATAGCAATCAGGCAAGAGAAAGAAATCAAAGGAATACAGATTGGAAGGGAAGAAGTCAAACTCTCACTATTTGCAGATGATATGATAGTATACATAGAAAGACCTAAAGAATCCAGTAGAAAATTACTGGAAGTTATTAGGCAATATAGCAAGGTATCAGGCTACAAAATCAATGTACAAAAATCAGTGGCATTTCTTTATGCAAACACTAAATCTGAAGAAGAAGACATCCAGAAATCATACACATTTACTGTTTCAGCAAAATCAATCAAATACCTAGGAATAAAGTTGACAAAAAAAGTGAAAGACTTGTATGCTGAAAACTATGAGTCGCTACTCAAGGAAATAGAAACTGATACCAAGAAATGGAAAGACATCCCATGCTCATGGATTGGAAGAATAAATATCATCAAAATGAATATTCTCCCCAGAGCCATATACAAATTTAATGCAATACCCATCAAAGTTCCACCAAGCTTCATTAAGAGAATAGAACAAACATTACAATCACTTATCTGGAACCTGAAAACACCTAGAATTGCCAAAACCATCTTGACGGAAAGAAACAGAAATGGAGGCATCACACTCCCAGACCTTAAACTATATTATAAAGCCATCATCATCAAAACAGCATGGTACTGGAACAAAAATAGGCACACAGACCAGTGGAACAGAATTGAAAGCCCAGAAGTAAATCCCAACACCTATGGGCATCTAATCTTTGATAAGGGGGCCCAAAGGATTAAATGGAAAAAGGAGGCTCTCTTCAATAAATGGTGCTGGGAAAACTGGGTTGTAACATGCAGAAGAATGAAATTGAACCACTTAATCTCACCGGAAACAAAAGTCAACTCCAAATGGATCAAAGACCTAGATGTCAGACCAGAAACAATAAAATACTTAGAGGAAAACATTGGTAAAACACTTTCCCACCTACACCTCAAGGACATCTTTGATGAATCAAACCCAATTGCAAGGAAGACTAAAGCAGAAACAAACCAATGGGACTACATCAAATTGAAAGCTTCTGCACATCCAAAGAAACTATTAAACAAACAGAGAGACCCCTCACAGAATGGGAGAAGATCTTCACATGCCATACATCAGACAAGAAACTAATCACCAAAATATATAAAGAGCTCAGCAAACTTAGCACCAAAAAAGCAAATGACCCCATCCAAAAATGGGCAGAGGATATGAACAAAACATTCACCTCAGAGGAGATCCAAAAGGCTAACAAACATATGAAAAACTGCTCTAGGTCACTGATTGTCAGAGAAATGCAAATTAAGACAACACTAAGATACCACCTCACTCCTGTAAGAATGGCATACATCAAAAAGGACAGCAGCAACAAATGCTGGAGAGGCTGTGGGGACAGAGGAACCCTTTTACATTGCTGGTGGGAATGTAAATTGGCCCAGCCTCTGTGGAGAGCAGTCTGGAAAACTCTCAGAAGGCTAGACATGGACCTTCCATATGATCCAGTAATTCCTCTCCTGGGGTTATACCCCAAGGACTCCATAACACCCAACCAAAAAGAGGTGTATACTCCTATGTTCATAGCAGCAAAATTCATAATAGCTAAAACCTGGAAGCAACCCAGGTGCCCAACAACAGATGAGTGGCTGAGAAAGCTGTGGTATATATACACAATGGAATACTATGCAGCTATCAAAAACAATGAACCCACCTTCTCTGACCCATCTTGGACAGAGCTAGAAGGAATTATGTTAAGTGAACTAAGTCAGAAAGATAAAGATGAGTATGGGATGATCCCACTCATCAACAGAAGTTGAGTAAGAAGATCTGAAAGGGAAACTAAAAGCAGGACCTGATCAAATTACAGCAGGAACCTCACATCTCCACTATAGAGCCCCTACTTCCCCCAGTCCTGGAACCCTTGGACAGGGCCCACTTTCCCGTATGCATCTCCCAATCCAAACCAAATAATATTGCATCTGCCGATCACAACCTAACCAACGCAACGATTGCCACCTCAACATGCTTCACCTCAGACTGTGTCCAGAGACTTCATGTGTGGAATGACAACCCTTCAGCTTCATTACTCCGGTGAGACCTTTCCTTTTATAGTACACTCTAATTTCATCTCAGGTAGTTCACTTTCTAACAAAGTCCCATAACCTAGATATAAACCAGTTTCTGTGAGAGAGAGCTTATATGCACACGTATCCATAAACTACTGCAAAATATATACCTGAAAGCAGTAGTACACTAGAGTTTGCAGTGAGTACCTCCCTAATACTTCCTCTCCACTATTCCAAGCTTGGGATCCATGATTGCTCAACAAATTGTTTGGCTTCATATGTTAACTCTCTTTTCAGTCACCAGGTTCCAGATGCCACCAGGATGCTGGCCAGGCTTCCCTGGATTGAAGACCCCACCAATATGTCCTGGAGCTCAGCTTCCCTAGAGACACGCCTTACTAGGGAAAGAGAGAGGCAGACTGGGAGTATGGACCGACCAGTCAACGCCCATGTTCAGCGGGGAAGCAATTACAGAAGCCAGACCTTCTACCTTCTGCAACCCTCAACGACCCTGGGTCCATGCTCCCAGAGGGCTAGAGAATGGGAAAGCTATCATGGGAGGGGGTGGGTTATGGGGATTGGGTGGTGGGAATTGTGTGGAGTTGTACCCCTCCTACCTTATGTTTTGTTCATTAATCCTTTCTTAAATAAAAAATTTTTAAAAATAGAAAAAAAAAGATGATTTTACATCCTTTGGATTAAATAGATGAAACCTGAGAACATTATGCTTAGTGAAAACATTATACTTAGTGAGAACATTATGCTTAGTGAAATAAGCAAGGAGGTAAAGGAAAACTACAGGATGGTCTCACAGGTGGAATTTAGAGAACTGAACACACATGCATAAACAACCAGACACAACCCATATTTAAACTGAGAAAACTACAGTGGTTAGCTAGGGGGAGAGGGGTAGGCACAGACTTTCGGTGGCGGGAAAGATGTGAAACTCTAGTCCTGTCACTATTTAGTCCTATCAATAGTAATATGACATGTGGGGAGTGGGGTGGACAGTTTTAATATCTCAAGTTCCCAACTGCCTAGACTGAAGCCCCAAGCACAAATACTAGCTTTTGCTAATATTTATCTTAGAGTTGCAAAATAATCAAATTCTGATAAGGGGATTAATTGTTTATGGATCTCTAAAAATGTATCTGAAAATCTAACTCTGCAAACATCTAAATCAACTATAGCTTTAGACCAGACAGGTCAAGAACTTTTGACCTTGTAAGTATTTAAAATACAAAGAGGTTCAGATACCACTAAAAACATTCAAATCATAGTGAAGTCAAGCATACTAATATAGATACTGAACTCCCCAATTAACCTGGCTATAATAATTAATTATTGATATTTTAACTCTCTCTAAGACTACAAGAAACCCCATGCATCCTCTTTAAGACCCACATTTCTCCTAGTCCTGGTACCTCTAGGATATGCCCATACTTCTTGAAATTCCTTTTCTATGATTATTTACCACCATACCAACTTTGTCAGCTTCAACCAAATCGCTACTGGTGCTGCCAACCCACATTATGCTGCTACTGAAATCCTACTGTGGACTGCAACCAGAGATACCAGCCTGAGAAGTCGAACTTGCAGCTCTTCAAATCTGGTGAGACCTTTCCTAACACATGGGACTACCTATATCCAAGTTAGATGGCACACCATTTAACTAAGTAACAGATGATGGATTAGGCTAGGGTTTAGGGTAATGGATATAGGTGTACACCTATCCATAAACAAGGGACAATCATATACAACTCAAAGTGCTGAGACAGACACAAAAGCTGGAAACTAAGCTGTGTTTCTCTCCTCTCCTCACCAGGTCAACTAAGAATACCAAAGGAGGTCATCTGGAACTGCAACAAAGCATAACTAGAATGACTTCAGGAACCCACCAAATCACCGGTGAGTACAAATACATGTGGCTCATGGACAGAGAAGAGTCTAGAGAAAGACTAAGTGGCTGGTAACAGTCTGGCAGCTTACCAGTTCAGAAACCACCTCCAGTCTGTTTCACCAACAAAAAGACGGCTGAAGGGAGGAGAGGACTCCCCTATGACTCACCAAATGCAATTGTGAGTTTCCATTGCTACTGCCCTCCAGAAGCTGGAGCCGCGGGGTGAGGCCCTGTCCTGAATCCCAACTTCCCCAGAGCTCTGTCCCACTAGGGAAAGAGAGAGACAGGCTGGGAGTATGGATCGACCTGTCAATGCCTGTGTTCAGTGGGGAAGCAATTACAGAAGCCAGACCTTCCACCTTCTGCATTATGGAATGACCCTGGGTCCATACTCCCAAAGGGTTAAAGAATAGGAAAGCTAGGAGGGGAATGGAGGGGATACGGAGGTCTGATGGTGGGAATTGTGCCAAGTTGTACCCCTCTTATCCTATAGTTTTGTCAATGTTTCCTTTTTATAAATAAAAAATTTAAAATTTTTTTTTAAATTTAAAAAAAGAATAGGAAAGCTATCAGGGGAGGGGATGGGATACAGAGTTCTGGTGGTGGGAACTGTGTAGAGTTGTACCCCTCTTATCCTATGATTTTGTCAGTGTTTCCTTTTTATAAAAAAAAAACTTGTCTGTGACTAGCTTCTAGAGTAAGAAACAGGATGAATGAAAAATATGTGTCTTCAGAGGCCCACACCTATAGCATCCACTGGCTTATATGGCTTCAAATATGTGCTGAGTCTGTGTACTACAGTGGGCAAACACAAGTCATGAGCATTGTATGTCAAGCACTGTTTAACAGGTATACTTTCATTTAGTCCTCACATCTTTCCTCTTAGGTAAGTAGTATTATGAGATCCATTTTAAAGATAAGAAAGCAGAGTCTTCGGTGAAAAAAAAAAACACAACTTTCCTGGAGCCATGTGATAGCACAGTGGGTTAAATGCACATGGCACAAAGCTCAAGGACTGGCATAAGGATCCTGGTTCAAGCCCCTGGCTTCCCACCTGCAGGGGGGGTCACTTCACAAGCAGTGAGGCAGGTCTGCAGGTGTCTATCTTTCTCTCCTGCCTCAGTCTTCCTCTCCTGTCTCGATTTCTTTCTGTCCTATCCAACAACAACAATGGTAACAAAATGGAAAAAAATAGCCTCCAGGAGCAGTGGATTTGTAGTGCAGGCACTGAGCCCCAGCAATAACCTTGAAAAAAAAAAAAAACTTTCCAGGCTCACAGTGTTCATATGTACCAAAACTAGTATCTGACCTGAAAACGATCATAAATGTCAACTTGATATGCTGTATATTCCAAATTGTCTCCTCTTCTGTATATAAAGAGTAATTATATCTAAGCATATAGTTATTGTAAAACTTCAATGAAACACTGGCAAAAAACACAGGAAAAGATATCATATTCAATAGGTGTTTCATAAGTTTCCTTCCTTAGTATTTGTGAATCAAGTCTTGTGAAATTGAGCCATGAAATACCAAGAAAAGAATGTAGTTGATTTTTCTCAAGTAAAATATAATATCTCTAGATAATTTCTGGTTTTATTCAATTTTATCTACACTATTCCTTGTTATCTCACTCCACATAGTGAAATAGCCAATAATATGTGGTCTGTAAGGTGGCACAGTGGTAAGCACAGGACTCTTAAGTATGAACTCCTGAGTTCATCCCTCAGAATCTCATATACCAGAGTGATGCTCTACTTCTTTCTCTGTCTTATTAATAAAGAAACCAACATTACAAATTTCATAGGCAAATTAATATGATAGATGTACAGGAGACTAAAGGAAAGATGCTAATATTTGTAGATCTTTGATGCCACAAGATGTTATTTTTTTTATTAAACTTAGACATGCATACGTAAAACTTACCTAATGTGCTACTAAACTTCCTGTGCCACTTCTCTGTGCAACTATTACAGTTTCTACAAAGAATTATTACTACTTTTTTTTATAGTTCATTTGCTTTCATGGGTGAAACTGTCTGGTTGTTATCTGTCTCCTCTTTGTTTATTTCACTTAGCATAATCACATTCACTTCCTTTTGTTTGTCCAGAACAATGCATTATAAGCTTTTCTAATTGTACAGTGGTATTTCATTGAATATATACCCCAAACCTTTATTCATTTGTCTATTTATGGGCATTTAGGCTACTTCCATATTTTGGCTATTGTGAATATGCAACTGTGAACATGTCTATGATATATCTTTTCAAATTAATGTGTTCATGTCCTTTGAATAACTGTTTTCAGAAATAAGCTTTAAAGTTTGAACTTCACACTCCTTAAGTGTCATATACTTGGTGAAGAGAAATATAAATTCAAATGAAACAAATGGAAAAAATGAAATATATCAGAATCTTACTGAAACCCACCAAGCTCTGCTAAAATAGGAGAGAGTATGCTAGGAAATATGTATACAGTCAGGCTGATCAACATTACCTTTTTTGTCAAAAAATTCAACCAAAGCTGAACTCTCATCAGGAAAACATTCAACATTTACAACTCTTCCCCATCCATTCTGAGGATTTTCAAAGAAAATTTTTAGATGATGTTCATCTACACTAGGTGGCAGGTTTTCAACCCTGATTGTTTTTGTCATTTCCAGAAGTCTTGCAGACAACGTCAGCTGCTTCACTCTCGAGTCCTTGGCACAATCATCCACAAATTTCATGACATCTACAAATAATATAAATGAATGAATGTGAACATTATGGTTGAAGCTTGTCAATGTTAAGTGAGATGAAGTGGAACAAAGAACTCATATTTTAGATATAAGATGCCAGTTTCTATATGAGAAATTGCATGCCTAAACTTTATTGAATGATGCATATATAAATGGATTGCCTAAATTACTGTCCTTATCTGTGTCCCTGCATCTAGACACAGACCTCTGCAAGCCTCCTTGATTGACCCTTTAATGCTTCTCTACAAGTTTTCTCCCTTACCTCCTTTCTCACTTGCTTCCCTAGTCTGCTCCCCATAACCTGCTTGCGGGAGTTAGTTTTTTTAAATTGTTTTTTAATTTATTTTCCCTTTTGGTGCCCTTGCTGTTTTTTTATTGTTGTTGTAGTTATTTTTTTTGTTGTTATTGATGTCGTCATTGTTAGGACAGAGAGAGGTGGAGAGAGGAGGGGAAAACAGCAAAAGGAGAGAAAGATAGATACCTACAGACCTGCTTCACCGCCTGTGAAGCGACTCCTCTGCAGGTGGGGAGCTGGGGGCTTGAACTGGAATCCTTACGCTGGTCCTGGAGCTTCATACCAGGTGCTCTTAACCCACTGCCACTATTGCCCTATTCCCGCAGGAGTTCATTTTATCTTTTTTTTTAAATTTTGTAACATTTTTATTAGTGACTGAATAATGATTTACAAGATTATAAGGTAATATGGGTATAGTTCTAGAGCAATTTCACCCTCACAGCTCTGTTCTCTATCAAAGTATTCCTGATAGGGTTTTTTGTATTTTTTTTCAGATATTTTAAACTTTTAATCAGGAAAATGAGATGAAAAAGCATGCACCAGAGAAACACATGGGACTTTCTAGTAAAAATGGCTGACCCCATCTGGAAGTTGATGGCTGTTTGGCCCACTAGGTCCTGTTCTGCTTTAGATATTAATGCTTTTCAGTCACCAAGTTGCAGATGATACCATGACACCAAGCAGATTTACCTGGGCAGACGACAATATGTCCTAGAACCCCCACCTCTCCAGAGCCCTGTATCACTAGGAAAAGATAGAAATGGTGGGGTGGGGGGAACCTGGATTGACCGGCTCAACCACCATGTCCAGTGAAGAAGCAATTACAGAAGCCAAACCTTATACCTTCTGCATCCCATAATGATCCTGGGTCCACACTCCATGAGGGATAAAAAATAGGAAAGCTTCCAAAAGGGGGACAGCTGGTAGCAGGTTAAGTGCATGTGGCATGAAGCGCAAGGACCAGCTCAATTATCCCAGTTCGAGCCTCAACTCCCCCCTTGCATGGGGTTAATTTCACAAGTGGTAAAGGAGGTCTGCTCTCCCGTCTCTGTCTTCCCCTCCTCTCAATTTTTCTCTGTCCCATGCAACAACAGCAATAACAACAGCAATAAACAACAGTACAAAATGGGGAAAAAATAACCTCCAGGAGCAGTGGATTCATAGTGCAGGCACCGTGTGAGCCCCAGCAATAAACCTGGAGGCAAAAAAAATAAATAAATAAAGGAACGCTTCCAATGGAGGAGATGGAATATGGAACTCTGGCAGTGGGAATTGTACCCCTCTTATCCTATGGTTTTGTTGAACATTATTAAATCAATTTAAAAAATAATACTGTATCATTTGGGACAAACAGATGAATTTAGAGGTGATTATGCTTATTTAAATCAGTAAAAGGATGAAAGACAGCTACCAGATGGTTTCACTTATATGTGGAATCTAAAGATCTGATTTACATGAACTTACCAAAAAAAAAAATTCAATCAAGCAAGCAAACTGTCAGACTTATTGAAACTATGGTAGCTATCTTTGG
This sequence comes from Erinaceus europaeus, assembly GCF_950295315.1. Taxonomy (NCBI): domain Eukaryota; kingdom Metazoa; phylum Chordata; class Mammalia; order Eulipotyphla; family Erinaceidae; genus Erinaceus; species Erinaceus europaeus. The sequence goes on from NC_080170.1 coordinate 79,721,575, forward strand.
GTGGTAGGAGAGTGGGGATATGGGACTTTGGTGGTAGGTGTGGTATAGAACTATGCACTGTAATCTTACAATCTTGTAACAAACTAAAAATGTTTAATAACAAAGCAAATGAATATCTGTTTTGGAAACATGTAGTGATAATGTGTATACTGAAAATCAGGCATAGGTCCCCAGAGAAAATGATCTGGGTTTTGAAGGATAAAGAGATATTTACCAGACAGATAAGGGGAAGAAACATTTGAGGCAGAAAAATGCAGTGGCATGAAGCATCATAGTGCTTTTGTAATCTGATCATCTAGTGCTGCTAGAATATAAATGTCAAAGAAGGGAGCAGGCATAGGTTGTACCCATGTGTCAACAACTGTCCTGTACATCATTATTTCCCCCCAATAAAATAGAAACATGGAGAGACTAGAGAGGACAAGTCACCTGTGGGGTCCCTTTCTTTTCATTTCCCAAGCCTGCTGATCTCAAATAGGGCAGAAACTTCTCTTTTGATTCATTTACATATGAGCTCACAGGAGCAGGAACCTGGCATCATTCATCTAATTTGTAGAGTAAGGTTTCTTGAAGTCAAATTCAGTTCTTCCATTTACTATTTCATTCTTGTCTCCTCCCCTAATCTTTAGGAGTAATAACAGTGACTACAAGACTACTAGTAAGAAAAAATAGACGTATATCAAGAATGCAGCCTAGATAAAATCTTTTTTTTTTTTTTTAAATGTGGTCCGGGAGGTGGCACAGTGGTAAAGCTTTGGCCTCTCAAGCATGAGGTCCCGAGTTCGATCCCCGGCAGCACATGTGCCAGAGTGATGTCTGGTTCTCTCTCTACTATCTTTCTCATAAATAAATAAAATCTTTTAAAAAAAAAAAAGAATGCAGCCTAGAACATAATTTACATTAAAACTATGCAAGTATTGTTATTATTACCATGATCTTTCAAGGGGTCTAATTTGCTAACTCAGATCACTATTAACTTCTTCAAATATATAACAAAGGTAAATACTAACTCTTCTATCTGAGATCACTTTTGCAATCTTAAGCTTTAAATCTTTGTTACCAGGTGATATTTCCCCTTCACCTCCTCTCAAACAAACATATACAGGACTCCTGTAATTTCAGTCTGTTAAATACACCATAATTGGGTTTCAAAACAAAATTACTTTTCTCTCATTTGGAAAAACATATAGTACCTTGTTATTTTCTCTTACCAATTTCTAAATGAGTCACACTTTCAGAGGCATTCCCTCAGCAGAATGACTCATATCCCAAGGATGATATATAGAGTGCTCACTTTAGCCGATATATCAGTAAAGCTGATATACAGAAAACTATCATGAAATATCACTTGGTCTTACCCATATATTTTTTAAATTTAACCACAGCAACACCAAAATCTCGTATTACTTCTACTTCAAAGTCATCACTGGAGAGGCAACTTATGTTTTTCACTAACAAAGTTAACATATCATCAGTCACATCATCCTTGAGATTTTCAAAAGCAACCAAAGAGGAAAGACTTCCACATTTGTCTAGAGTATCTTCCACTTCTTCTGATCTCCTGTTGACACATAGTGTTGCATCTAGTTCTTCTGATACATCTAATTTTTAGGAGAGAAAGTAGAATCAGATGTTATGTTCATCTACCACAGTCTAGAAAAGATAATTCTTTAAGACACTGACTTCTTTCCTTCTCAACCTTTTTTCTTGTTGAGATTCAAAGAAATCTTTGAAGGCTATTCCCCTAATTTAATCAAAAATAAAATGTAGTTAACTATTATTATTAAGTTCAGTTTATTATACTCTTTTCTGCTTTGCTTTTCTGGGAAAACCACTTTATCTTTCAAATCACTTGAAATCAATTTTAACTAACTACCACATTAAAGATTTTCAGTATAGCTTCTCAAAAATATGGGGAATGCTTGTTTATTCTTATATTTCTTGGACATGGTGTGTGGTTCATAATTACATAACTGCTTGCTGAATTAAAACTTCTAGGACCAGTGGAAAAAAGTGAGGATAGTCGATGGTACCTATATGTGGTATCATGTACACACTATACTCTGAATACGAGTAAGTTCCTCTCACTGCAGAGGGAAATGGGTACTTGCAGTGAGTAATACACACAGAAGGTGAAACAGCTTAGAGGATTATTGCTTTCCATCAAACTCACTGATTGGCTGTCACCTCAGTCAGAACATTACAATTTATTGGTTATCAAAGTGACTTTCAGGTATACATATAGTCAGCCTATCTGTGTTTGTTCAATGAAGTATGATGAACATGATTAACTCTTTCTACATTATGTAATTAACTGTTCTATTGGGACCCTTGTTATGATCAAGGAGCTAAATGTGGAGAGGCTGCACATAAAATGTTAGACAAAGAACATACATATTTTCTGATGAAGGCACACAAAAAAGAAATGTTTTTATTATGATAATGTAAAAGATTTATGCTTGATATATTCATTTTGTGGTTTTTTTTCAGATGGCATTTTCCAGAGTTGCTACAGTAAAATTCCTTTATTAGAGTTCATGTGATTAAAGAAACATGGGTTGAGAAAGGGAATCCCATTTGCATTCCTGACCAATACAAATCTTCTGTATAGGAATCTCCATTCTTCCTAAAAATACCTAGGAAGCCATATATCAAATATAGTGGAGGCATAGGAGGTCATGCAGTGGATAAAGCATCAGACCATAGGCATGAGGTCCTGAGTTCAATGACTGACATAATATGTGCCAGAATGATGCTCCCTCTTTATCTCTATTCTTTCACACCCTCACAAATAACTTAAATTTATAAAATATAATGATATAAAAGATGGAAGGAGCTGGGATGCTCCTTCCAGGAATGCAAAAGCAACAGTATGATATGATGTGGACTCCCCTAACCCTATGTTGACCACACTTCTTCTTCTTCTAGCGTTTGCCCTTCTTCTGTAGCCAGTCAACAGCGTCAGGTTGAGCCTGATGTAAAGTTCAAGACCTCCTTTGAATCTGGAGAGGTGGCAGTCGTTGACTATGCGGTTTGTTATAAAAATTTTATCATCCAGTAAATGCATATGCATGTGCTGAATAAAACATCACACAATCATGCAAATTAAAAATTACATAATTATTAAACAGCAACATAAAATAGTATTTATTGGTACAGATGTGAGAAAACAGGATGGCTTATAGATTGGATGGAAGTTTCATGATCTCAAACCACACTATCACTCTTTAATCATTGGCATTAGACAAGCATCTTAATTATATTATGGGCCCCAGATCAAATTGGGGCCCATAATATAATTAAGGGGTTTATAGCCAATAATATTTATATACCTTTCCCATATTTCCCATATTTGGGAGCTACTCCTTTTCCTGATCTAGTTTTCTAGCCCTTTTTCCAAACATGACATCATCTTCCAAGACAATAACTTGGGTTTGCCTGCATATCAGATGACAGACTCAGGAAAAAACTAGTATAGTCATGGGCCCTTCGGAATATAACTAGAATAGGCCTACTAGCTGCCTTCAAAACAGAAACCCCAAATCTTCATCTGTAATACTCCAACCTTTAGGTTCATGATTAGTCAACAATTTGTTCTACTTTATATCTTAAATCTTTTTTTAGCCACCAGGTTCCAGATGCTACCAGGATGCCAACCTGACTTCCCTGGGCAGACAACCCCACCAATGTGTCCTGGACCTCCGCTTCCCTAGATCCCTGCCTGACTAGGGAAAGAGAGAGACAGGCTGGGAGTATGGATCGACCTGCCAATACCTATGGTCAGCAGGGAAGCAATTACAGAGAGCCAGACCTTCCACCTTCTACACTCCATAATGGCCCTGGGTCCATACTCCCAGAGGGTTAAAGAATAGGAAAGCTATCAGGGGAGGGGACGTGATATGACATTCTGGTGGTGAGAATTGTGTGGAGTTGTACCCCTCTTACCCTATGGGTTTTTCAGTCTTTCCTTTTTAAATAAAATTTTTTTAAAAAGAAAGTAACTAAGATAGACTAAGTAAACAGAAAGATCTTTTCTAAAATGTAGGTTTATAATCCACAATTAGCAGACATTTCATAGATTAAAAAAAAAAAAAGCTTGGTTAACATCTCATTTAGATGCATCACAAATCAAGTCAGGAATATAAGTAAAAGTATAAATAGGAGGCCATGCAGTGGATAAAGCACTGGACCATAGGCATGAGGTCCTGAGTTCAATCACTGAAATAATAATGTGTGATTTGTAACAACCTCAGAGAAAGGAGAAAACTGAATACATATTAAACAGTTACAGACCTTAGGTAGTGATAAATCAATAGTAGATATTGTGAATGACAGGCAGAGTACTGTTGAATGAACTAAATAATTCAGGACATACATCATTTGAATGGGGCGCTTACATGTACAGATGAAAGTAATTAGACCAAGAAATAAAACTACATAAAATTTGAAATTTAAATGACAATATTTACACATTGTAAGACATTTTGCTTCCCTAAGGTTGAACAAGTCAAACACTTTCTCTCCTTTGTTCAACATGCACACAAAAAATTTCCTCCTCTTTCTCTGCATGTTTTGGTCAAGAGCATGCTCCACACCCAGAGCACAGAAGCTGGCTTAGCCACAAGAACAGAAATACATCCTGTCCTTGTTCCTCAATGGCCAGTGGAGCATAAGTGGGCTCTAAGGATCAGATCACACACCTCCCAGGAACTGTTTTGTCTCCCCTCCCTAACACCAACACCAACTATAAGATGTCTCCCAGTCCCCACAAACAGAGCTGCTCCCATCCTCTGATCTGAGCTCTAAAAGTTCAAAGAGCAACCTCACACTTTGTCCTCTGCACAGATGTTAGAGGGTGTAGATGACATAAGCAGAGAATGTGTGTAGTTGATGCAACCTGAAGCTTTCTCAAGCTAAGAAAACCCACCTTTTAAGTCAAAAAAGGAGAAGCACCTCCTTAATACTTTCTTGAATAAAAGTAAGCTGTTGGTTGAAAGAGACCTTACCTGATTTTTGAACATGGCCTTTGGATTCCTGAAACCAAAAAAAAAAAAAAAAGTGACCATTAAGTAGTTACTAATAATTCCCTTAAGAAAGTGTCCCCAGAGCAAGTCTGGAATGTGAAAAGCTATGGTGATGATGCTGGTTCTGCATTTGACATATGTATCAGATCCATTTACTGAACTTAACTCACCAGAATAAGAGAATCTCAAAGAGTAGAAACCTCTATGAATACTAGGTGTTGAAGGTGTGGGGGAATCTCTAAATCAGAAAAGTAAGTAACTGCTGGTGTCTGACCCATATATATGTGTGTGTGTGTGTGTGTGTGTGTGTGTGTGTAAGTATATATATACACATACACACATATATATATATGATTTTTTTAATCAGAGCACTATTCAGCTCTACCTTATAATGATAAGGGGTTTGAACCTGAACTTCGGAGCCTCAGGCATGAGAGTCTCTTTGCATAGCCATTATACTATCTTCTGAGATCAAACAAGATTGGGCATGTTCAGTATGCCGTAGACAACTATTATACTATCTAATGCACTCACTTTATGTTCTTGAGACCCTATATTTGGTCCATGCCCAACATTAAAAAAATGAGAAGTAAATAAATGAATATTATAAATGATGATGTGCACTCTGTTTTGTTTCTTTCACACACAAGCTCACTAAAAAAACATTAAATCATACTCATTTACTAATACTTTCATCTTTAAAGAATTATTTATTTATTGTTTTACTAGGCAGAGACAGAAAAGACAGTTTCTCTGTCACTATTCAATTACTTAATTAGTTAATTAAGTAAGTAAGTAAGCAGAGAAAGGAGAGAAAAAGTTTGTGAAGTTTCCCCTCTTCAGGTAGGGGTTGGAGACTTAAATCCCGGTCCTTGCATATATTCACTCAACTGGGTGAACCACTACCTGATCCCCTTTCCCATTTAACATTTACTGAATATTTTCTATTAATAAGACTATGGCTTGTACTTTCTGGGATCTTCTCTTTAATCCTTACAATCACCCAGGAATCTAAATGTGGATGCTGTTACTATCCCATGTCACAATTGAGCAAATACTTCATATATGTGGTATGAATCATTGTTCCTTTCAAATTATATATAAAGTAAATGCAGCACACTCAAGATCATAAAGCTCCAAGAATAAATGGACCTGAATTTCTTTTCTTTTTTTTTTGTTTTTTGTTTTGTTTTGTTACTGTTTTTTAATTTTATTAGGGGATTAATCATTTATAGTCAACAGTAAATGCAATAGTTTGTACATGCATAAATGCATAACATTTATCAGATTTCCATATAACAATACAATACCCACTAGGTCCTCTGCCATCCTTTTTGGACCACCACCCCAGAATCTTTTACTTTGGTGCAATACACCAGCTCCAGTCCAGATTCTGCTTAGTGTTTTCTCTTCTGATCTTCTTTTTCAACTTCTGTCTGTAACTGAGATCATCCCATATTCATCCTTCTGTTTCTGACTTATTTAACTTAATTAACATTGTTTCTTCAAGCTCCATCCAAGGTGGGCTGAAAATGGTGACATCACCATTTTTAATACCTGAGTAGTATTCCATTGTGTATATATACCACAACTTGCTCAAACACTCATCTGTTCTTGGACACCTGGGTTTTGGCTATTACAAACTTTATTATTAGACTATATTATGACTATAGATAGGTATACACAAATCGTTTTGGATGGATGTGTTTGGTCCCTTAGGGTATATCCCCAGGAGAGAATTTCAGGGTCATAGAGTATGGATCTAAATTTCTATATCACAGTTAAACAAATTTGTCTAAAAGTAGTTTTCTCTCCCTTGTTATTCTGTAGCTATCCTCTCACCAACATCATTCCTTCCACACTGGTAAATTTCTTTTCTCCCTCCAGTCTGACTTCCAGGTATCATTCCATGTGTTTTCCTCACTGGAGCTCCCACACCACACCATGAAGAACACCCCAGCACTTCACTTACATGTGTTGGAATTTCACTCTCAGCAACTTCATTGATTTGTCTGGGTTCTGTGGGCAGTTCTCCAGTCACCTTTAATGATCTTTTCTTTGGCAACACAAACTCATGATTCTCTAACTCCAGAACTCTCTGCCTAACTGAAATGACAACAAAGAAGGCAAAAAGTCAACTGTCAAATAATCTTTATTCACAGTATACTTCTATTATTTCCATGAAATTCATCATCATTATCATCAGTCATACCTGGGTCAGTTTTCTCTGTAGAGGCAGTGTGAATAACTGTGAGTAACTCTTATCTAGAGCAAGTTTCTTTTTCCTTTCTTTCTCTCTTTCTTTCTTTTCATTTTATTGTTGGGAAGAGGCTGGTTAACTGTTTACAGTGCAGTTATTGCCACATAGGTGCAGTTTCTCATCTCCTTGTGAAAGTTCTCTGCAGATACACTCACCCACAACTTAAGTCCTTTTACACCATCATGCAACAATACCCTAAAGTTCCCTTCACCTCGTCTGTCTCTCAAGTCTTTTGTTTTGGTGCAATACACCACATCCAGTCAGAATTTTACTTTGTGTTTTTCCTCTCTGCCTTATTTCTTATTGATTAAGCAATAATTTTTCAGTATTTGTCCTCCTTTCATTTCATGTAGCATGTTGTCTTCAAGGTCTATTCAAGATGGGACAAAGGTGATGATTTTGTCATTTTTAATACTGAGTAGTGAAGATTTCTTTGGCCATCTTCTGGCCAGTGATGCATAGAAGATCCAGGAGAGAAGAGGACAGCATGAAATAAAGGTTCTAAGGAGTTTCTTGGAATAAATAAATAAAGTAAAATAGCAGCAATAACAATAAAATATCTAGGGATAAACCTAACTAAAGAAGTGAAAGACTTACATACTGAAAACTATGAGTCACAAATCAAAGATAAGTAAATGATCCAGAGAGCTGCTTAAAACCTCAGAACTCCTCCTCTCCCCAATAAACTAAAAATATCAAAGGAGATAACCTGGGACCACAAAAAGACAGGATGGGAACTACTTTGAGAACCCACCAAATCACCAGTGAGTGCAAACATGTGAGGCTCATAGACAACGAGAAGCCCGAGGAGAGAATCCTGGGGTGAAAAATTGTATCTACTCCCAAGCCACTGGTAACAGTCTGGCAGTTTGCCAATTGAGGAGCTACCTCCAGTCTTTTTTACCAACAAAAGACTGCAAGGAAAGGAGAGGATTCCCTAAGGCTCACCAAATACAACTGTGAGTCTCTATTGCTACTGCCTCTCAGAGACTGGAGTAGCAGTTGGGAGGGCCAGTGCTGACACTAGGGGGCAGAGAACAGGCCAGGAAACTCAGGAGAAGATCTATGTTCTGGTGGGTTAGAGGTGGGACTGTATAGTGGGAGCTCTTCCACATTGTTCTCCTGATGAATTGTGAGACACAGTGAATAATTGCTGCAGAAGACACAGAATATAAATGGGGATTTGTTTGGGAACTCACAGGGGGAAGTAGTGTTGCCCATTTTGGTTCTGGCCTCAGGCAGAGCAGCTGAATTGATCTCAAGGCTTTGGATCCTCAGGGCATGGGAGCCTCTTTGAATAACCACTGTGTTATCTCTACACCATAATGCTTTATCTCTTGGTCAGGAGTGAGTGATTAAGCTAAAAAATTAATTTATAGGTAAAAAGCCCTCAGGCTCCCATATCCTACAGGGGAAAAAAAAAAAAGCTGAAGAGGCTTTAACAGCCACTGTGCTTCAACTCAGGGACTGAAATAACAGCGTAACAACTGTTAATTTTCACAACTGTGAACTTTTTAAGTACCTTACTTAGACAAAGTCAATCCAGGCAAGAGTGATCAGTATATGAAAAAGTACAGAGAGGAGGACCTTATAACACAGCACATACAATGGTTAAACAAGAAAAAACACTAGAGAAATGAACCAGGAAAAAAAAACTCAGATAAAAACCCCCAAATGTAGAAGCAAGTAAGAATGAGGTCAACATCCAAATGCTAGCCAATGGATCACAAAAAGGGGCAGGAACAGCTAGCTATTCTCATATCCAACATGATAGACATTAAAATAAATAAAATTTTAGAAGATAGGGATTGACATTACTTAATGATCAGAGGATCCACCAATTAAGAGGTCTTAACAATTATTAACATCTATGCACCCAATGAGAAGTCATCTAAATACATCAAACAGCTACTGAAAGAGCTACATCAATATATTAACAGTAACATAGTAATAGTAGGGCACTTCAACACCCCACTCTCACAACTTGACAGATAATCCAGGCAGAAGATCAATAAATAAACAAGGGAGCTAAATGAAAAGATAAACTGGAAGTATTGAACATTTTTAGAGTCACTCACCCCAAGAAACTGAATACAGATTCTATTCAAGTTCTCATGGGTCAGTTCTCAAGGATAGACCACAAAAATAGTGTCAAAAAATTCAAGAGCATTGAAATCATCTGAAGCATCTTCTCAGCCCACAGTGGAACTAAGTTAACAATCATAAAAATATATATATTAAAAGTCCCAAAATGTAAAAACTCAACAGTGCATTACTTAACAACTACTAAGTCAAAGAGAAAATTAAGGGAGATATCAAAATGTTTCAAAAGTTCAATAAAAATGAGGACATGAGCTATCAAAATATTTGGGACACATCTATGGCAGTACTGAGAGGGAAGTTCATAGCCTTACAAGCACACATTAGGACCCAGAAAAAGCTCAAGTAAACAACCTGACTGCACACCTTAATGACTTAGAAGAAGAACAAATGAATCCTAAAGTAACCAGAAGGATTGACATAAATAAAGTTAAGGCAGAAATAATTAACATTGAAAATAAGAAAACCACACAAAAGATCAATGAAAGTAGGGTGGGGGAGACAGCATAATGGTTATGCAAACAGACTTTCATGCCTGAGGCTCCTAAGTCCCAGGTTCAATCCCCCACACCACCATAAGCCTGAGCTCAGCAGTGCTCTGGTGCTTCTCTCTCTCTCCCTCTCTCTCTCTCTCTCTCTCTGCATCTCTCTCAAAAATAAAATTAATAATAAAAAAAGATCAACGAAAGTAAGTGTAGGTTCTTTGAAAGAGTGAACAAAATCGACAAACCTTTAGCCAGACTCACAAAACAAAAAGAAGACACAAATAAATTGGATTCTTAATGAAAGAGGATATATCACAACAGATAACACAGAAATTCAAGATGTCATTCAAAGCTTCTATGAACAACTATATGCCACCAAGCTAGAGAACCTGGAAGAAGGGTGGGGTTGATAGCATAATGCTTATGCAAAGAAACTTTGATGGCTGAGACTCCAACGTCCAAGGTTCAATCCCCCCACTACCACCATAAACCAGAGCAAAGTGGTGCTCTTGTAAAAACAAAACAACAACAACAATATATATATGACTGTTAGAGAACCTGGAAGAAATGGATGAGTTCCTAGATACCTATGAACTTCCAAATTTAAATAAAGAGGAGCTAGAAAATATGAACAGGCCAATCACAAAGAAATTCAAACATATATCAAAAACCTTCCCAAGAATAAAAGTCTAGAACCAGACAGTTTTACAAATGAATTCTACAAAACCTTCAAGGAAGAGTTAATACTTTTTCTTTTAAAAATCTTCCAAAAGATTGAAGACACAGGAATTCTCCCTTCCAGCTTCTATGAAGCCAATGTCACTTTGATACCAAAAGCAGACAGGGACACAACCAAAAAAGAAAACTACAAACTGATATCTCTGATGAACATAGATGCTAAAATATTGAACAAAATTCTAGCCAACCAGATACAGCAGTATATTAAAAAGATTGTTCATCATGATCAAGTGAGCTTTATCCCAGGGATGCGAGGTTGGTTTAATATATGTAAATCAATCAATGTGCTCTACCACATCAGTAAATGTAAGACCAAAAACCACATGGTTATATCAATAGATGCAGAGACAGCATTTAACAAAATCCAACATCCCTTTATGATCAAAACACTACAAAAAATGGAATAGATGGAAAAACTCTCAAAATAGTGGAGTCCATATATAGCAAACCTAAAGTCAACATCATACTCAATGGTGAAAAACTGGAAGCATTTCCCCTCACATCAGGTACTAGACAGGGCTTCCCACTATTATCATTACTATTTTTTTGTCCCCTGACACTCCCCCACCACCATTACTATTAAGTATAGTGTTGGAAGTTCTTGCCATAGCAATCAGGCAGGAGGAAGAAATTAAAGGGATACAGATTAGAAGAGAAGAAGTCAACTTCTCCCTATTTGCAGTTGATATGGTAGTATACATAGGAAAACCTAAAGAATCCAGCAGGAAGCTTTTGGAAATTATCAGGCAACATAGTAAAGTGTCAGGTTACAAAATTAACATACAAAAGTCAGTAGCATTCTTTTATTCAAACACCAATTTGGAAGAAGAAGAAATCCAATTTAGGCCAACTGTTAAAATTCAATCAGACTACCAATTTGAACTTTTAATTGCTTAGACTAAAGAAACATATACTCAGTCTATACATCAAAAAGTCTGAGACATTCAATCCATTTTTCCCCTCTCATATAAATTGAGTAATGATTTGTCAGACTATAAGTTAATAGGAATATATATTAACAGCATTCCCACCACCAATGTCTGTTCCCTTCCCCCCTACACAATCACCCACCCCCACCAATGAAGCTGAACGTCTACTCTCATCCTCCACCCAGAGACTTTTAGTTTGGTGCCATACTCAAAACTCAGTCAGATTCTGTTTTTAATTTCCCTTCTGTTCTTCTGTTTCCCTTCAACTTCTGTTTATGAGTTAGATCATCCCCTACTCATCTTTGTCTTTCTGACTTAGCTCACTTAACATAATTTCACATAGCTCCATCCAAGATGGGTCAGAGAAGGTGGGCTCATTGTTCTTAATAGCTGCTTAGTTTGGCTGTGCTTTTAAGTCTAACTCCTTAACTCCATTTCAAGTGGCCCAGTTCTTAACAAAACCTCAAAGCCTAGATATAGAACAGGGCACATGAGATATGTACAAGTATCCGTACGTTAGGGGGGAAATACATACCTTAAACCAAAATGCACAACAATTTGCAGTGAGTCAATAAATGAAACAAGCAAGTAGAAAGACCTAAAAAGACAGCTTAAAGTACCTAATGAAACAGTTTCTACCTAGCCCTAGATGCCCTCCTCACCTACCTTATAATAACTCGTCCACCAATCACTCCAAAGCTAACCATGTCAGATAACTCCAAAGCTAATCATGTCAGACAAAGTAAGGACTACAAAATCTGAATAAGGACAAGAGACTGGCATAATTTAACATTGACTCTTAGTCACTACCAGGCCACCCCATCATGTGGGGCTCTAGCCAGAGAGCCCTGGGGTTCAAACACAGACATGATGGGCATAGACCTCTAACAGATCCTTCTTGCCATTGTCACTGATCATCTTCATTAGGAACAACACAATGGACCCCTTTGTGGGCCCCCATAGGATCCACATAGGCCCTCAATGTGGATCAATAATGGTAGGGAATATCCCATTCTCTGAAGGGATGTTGGACAACATACTCTACCTACTATCTGATGAAGATGGGTCCCAAAATCAGTACAGCCTGGAATGTTCCTAGCTGTGACCACAGAATGTGAGCACAAACCTACAGTGATGAAGTAGTTACATAGACTCCTGTGCTGAATATGGGCCCCAAATGAAACTGGTGGGGTTTACAGTTAATAATATTGATTTACTTTCCCTATATTTGGGAGCTACTCTCTTTCCATATCCAGCTTTCTAGTCCTTTTTCCAACTATGACACCATCTACCCAGACAATTACTTGAGTCCACCTGAATATTAAGTGTCAGGTGAAGGCAAGGACTAGTGGAGTCATGGGCCCTCTGGAATATACCTAGAACAGGCCTACTCACTTTTTCTAAGACAGAGATGCCAAATCTTCAATTTTTTGCGTTATATTTTAACTCTTTTTCAGCCACCAGGTTCCAGATGATACCATGATGCCAACCTGACTTCCCTGGGAAGAGGACCCCACCATGTGTCTTAGAACCATGCCTCCCCAGATCCCTGCCCCACTAGGGAAAGAGAAAGACAGGCTGGGAGTAGGGTCAACCTGTCAATGTCCATGTTCAGTGGAGAAGCAGCTACAGAAGCCAGGTCTTCCACCTTCTGCACCCCACAATGATCCTGGGTCCATACTCCCAGAGGGATAAATAATAGGGAAGCTATCAAGGGAGGGGATTGGATATCGAGCTCTGGGGGTGAGCACTGTGTGGAAATGTACCCCTCTTATCCTGTAGTATTGTCAATATTTCCATTTTATTAAAAAAATAAATTAAAAATGGAAAAGAAAGATATAAGGCAGAACAAATCATTAAATAATCAGGAATCTAAAGGCAAGAATATTGCAGATGAAGATTTGGGGACTCCATTTTGAAGAGAGCTAGTGGGTCTGTTTTGGGTTTATTCCAGGAGGCCCATGACTTTACTAGATTTTGCCTGAACCTGTCAGCTAGCATGCAGGTGGACCAAAGGTATTCTCTGAGGGTGTGGTGGTGGTGAATTTTTCAACATTCCTTCCCTGGACCTTTGTATGTAGCTCCTTATACCCCTGAATAATGTAACTCTGTAGATACTACAAGTACATATTTATCTGTGGCATAAAACATGGATAGTGGGTGAGTATGTATAATTTCTTCTATGTTCTCAAGGTTTAGTCCATATTACCACTTTTTCAAAAATACTTGTTGTGAAGAAAATAACTGAATGAATTAGAAAAAAAAAATGCCCAGCCAGCCAGAAGCCCACACTTTTTGACTGCTGCTTCTTCTCCTGGTTAGATGTATCTCAACTGAGGTACTCAATGTATCTGTAATGGCTGCCACTCCTGGGAAATGAACATGTGTGACTCAGCTGGCCGGTGAACTCTAAGACTTCTCTACAGCCATAAGCACCCTATACTTTGGCTGATAATTGTTTACCTCATCAGGCTGAACTTATAAATAGTTACTCATGGACTTTAGAATCCTAGCATATTCTTAACCCCTGATTATAAATGCTTATTTTGCAGAGCCTAAAATAATGTCCCATACCTTTGTACTATGCTAATAAAATCTTTATTCCTTTAAACCTTCTCCCAGCCAGCACTCAGCCAAGATCCATTATGCAGCCAAAGCCTCATTTATTTGTTACAGCAAAAAACAATAAAATATCTAAGAATACACCTAACCAAAGAAAGACTTGTATACTGAAAATTATAAGTCACTATTCAAAGAAATAGAAAAAGACACAAAGAAGTGGAAAGATATTCCATGCTCATGGGTTGAAAGAATTAGCATCACTAAAATGAGTATACTACTCAGAGCCATATAAAAAATTTAATTCAATCTCCATCAAAATCCCAACCACATTTTTAGGAGAATAGAACAAATGCTACAAATGTTTATCTGGAACCAGATATATTCTTATATATATTCTTATATATATTATTACATATACTCTACAAATGTTTATCTGGAACCAGATTTATTCTTGATCTAGAATTGCTGAAACAATCTTGAGAAGAAAGAACAGAACTGGAGGCATCACAATCCCAGATCTCAAATCATCAAAACTGCTTGGTACTGGAACATGAATAGACACCAGTGGAATAGAATTGAGAGCCTGGAAGTAAGCCCCCACACCTAGGGACATCTAATCTTTGACAAAGGTGCCCAGACTATTAAATGGGGAAAGCAGAGTCTCTTCAACAAATGGTGTTGGCAAAAATGGGTTGAAACATACAGAAGAATGAAACTGAACCACTATATTTAACCAAACACAAAAGTAAATTCCAGGTGGATCAAGGACTTGGATAATAGACCAGAAACTGTCAGATACTTAGAGGAAAATATTGGTAGAACTCTTTTTCATATAAATTTTAAAGATGTCTTCAATGAAACAAATGCAATTACAAAGAAGAATACAACAAAAACAAACCAATGGGACTACATCAAAGTAAAAAACTTCTGCACAGCAAAGAAACCACTACTGAAACAAAGAGATCCCTCACAGAATGGGAGAAGATATTTAAATGCCATATATCAGACAAGAGGCTAATAACCAAAATATATAATGAGCTTGACAAACCCAACAAGAAAACAAATGATCCCATTCAAAACTGGGAAGAGTTTATGGACAGAATATTCACCACAGAAGAGATCTGAAAGGTCATGAAATATGAAAAAAAATTTCCAACTCATTGATTGTCAGAAAATTGAAAATAAAGACAACAATGAGATACCAAGCACTTGACTCTTGTGAGAATGTCATACACCAGAAAATATATCAGCAACAATTGTTGGAGGGGTTGTGGGGACAAAGGAACTCTCCTGCACTTCTGGTGGGAATGTAAGTTAGTTCAACCCCTGTGGTGAGCAATCTGGAGAACTCTCAGAAAGCTAGAAATGGACCTACCCTATGACCCTGCAATTCCTCTCCTGAGGTTATTTCCTAAGGAACCAAACAACCATCTATAAATATTTGTGTGTACTTATGTTCATAGAAGCACAATTTGTAATAGCCAAAACCTGGAAACAACCCAGGTATCCAACAACAGATGAGTGGCTGAGCAAGTTGTGGTATATATATACAATGGAATACTACTCAGCTATTAAAAATGGTGATTTTTCCATTTCCAGCCCACCTTGGATGGAGCTTGAAAAAATAATGTTAAGTGAAATATGTCTGAAACAGAATGATGAATGTGGGATGATCTCACTCACAAGCAGAAGTTGAAAAACAAGATCAGAAGATAAAACACTAAGCAGAACTTGGAATGAAGTTGATGTATTGCACTAAAGTAAAAGTATCTGGTGTGTGTGTGGGGGGTCAGGTCCTAAAATATGATGGCAGAGGACCTAATGGGGGTTGAATAGAAATGTGGAAAACTGAGAAATGTTATGCATGTACAAACTACCGTATTTGTTGTTGACTATGTAACATTAACCCCCTAATAAAGAAAAGATGTTTAAATATTAAAAAAAAAAAAAAAACCTGAGAATTCCAAGGAAGGATAAGAGTTCCAGTCCAGTGGCAAAGGAAGAATACAGAAGGAGTCAAAGTGGATCTAAGGAGGAGAGCCACAGATCACATATAGGATGGAATAGGCTACAGAAAGGACAATGCACATTGAGCAGAGTTGTTCTACCAGGTTCCAGATGACAGCCTGATTTCCCTGGGCAGATGACCAGCAATGTGAGCTGGAATCCCACTTCCCCAGAGCTCCGCCCCCCCCCACTAGGTAAAGAGAGACAAGCTGGGAGTATGGAATGACCTGTTAATGCCAATGTTCAAAGGGGAAACAATTGCAGAAGCCAGACCTTCTACCTTCTGTACCCCATAATGATCCTGGGTCCATACTCTCAGAGGAGTGCACTGCAAGAATAAGAAAGCTTTCAAGGGAGGAGATGGGATACAGAGTTCTGGTGGTGGAAGTTGTGTAGAACTGAACCTTTCTTATCCTATGGTCTTGTCAATATTTCCATATCATAAATAAATTTTTTAAATAAATATATACAAGAAAATGATACAAAGAAATGAAAATCTATCCCACACTCATGGATTGGAATAACTAACATCATAAAAATTAATGTTCTACCCAGAGTCATATACAAATTTTATGTTATACCTCATATAACATTGGCCCACCAATTTTCTTTAAGAAAATAGAAAAAAATTATTACAAGTATCTGGAACCACAGAACACCTAGAATTGCCAAAACAATCTTTTAAAAAAGAAACAGAAAAGGAAGCAGCATGCTCCCAGATCTCAAATTATATTATAAGGCCATTGTAATCAAAACAGCCTGGTACTGGAAGAAAAATAGATAATACACACAGATGAAAAGAACTGAAGGCCCAGAAGTAGCGCACCCCCAACACCAATCAACATTCAATTTTTGATAGGGAACCCCCAAACAATTAAATGGAGAGAAAAAAAGTCACTTTAATAAATGGTGCTGGAAAAATAGGGTTGAAACATCCAGAAGAATAAAACTGAACCACTATATATCTCACCAGAAACAAAAGTAAATTCCAAGTGGATCAAGAATCTGATGTTATGTGAAAATATTGAACAAAATTCTAGTCAACCGGATACAGCAGTATATCAAAAAGATTGCTCATCATTACCAAGTGGGGTTTATCCCAGGCATGCAAGGTTGGCTTAATATACGTAAATAAATCTATGTGATCCACCACATCAACAAAAGCAAAACCAAAAACCACATGGTAATATCAGTATATGCAGAGAAAGCCTTTGACAAAATACAACATTCCTTTATGATCAAAACACTACAAAAAATGGGAATAGATGGAAAATTCCTGAAAATAGTGGAGTCTATATATAGCAAACCTACAGTCAACATCATACTCAATGGTGAAAAACTGGAAGCATTTCCCCTCAGATCAGGTACTAGACAGGGCTGCCCACTATCACCATTACTATTCAACATAGTGTTGGAAGTTCTTGCCATAGCAATCAAGCAGGAGCAAGGAATTCAAGGGATACAGATTGGAAGAGAAGAAGTCAAACTCTCCTTATTTGCAAATGACATGATAGTATACATGGAAAAACCTAAGGAATCCAACAAGAAGCTTTTGGAAATCATCAGGCAATACAGTAAGGTGTCAGGCTATAAAATTAACATTCAAAAGTCAGTGGCATTCCTCTATGCAAACACTAAGAAGAAATTGAAATTTAGAAATCAATTCCTTTTACTATAGCAACAAAAAATCAATAAAATATCTAGGACTAAATCTAACCAAAGAAGTGAAGGACTTGTATACTGAAAATTATGAGTCACTACTCAAAGAAATTGAAAAAGACAAAAAGAAGTGGAAAGATATTCCATGTTCATGGGTTGGAAGAATTAACATCATCAAAATGAATATACTACCCAGAGCCATCTACAAATTTAATGCTATCCCCATCAAGATCCCAACCACAATTTTTAGGAGAATAGAACAAATGCTACAAATGTTTATCTGGAACCAGAAAAGACCTAGAATTTCCAAAACAATCTTGAGAAAAAAGAACAGAACCGGAGGCATCACACTCCCAGATCTCAAATTGTATTATAGGGCATTGTCATCAAAACTGCTTAGTACCAGAACATGAATAGACACACTGACCAGTGGAATAGAATTAAGAGCCCAGAAATGAGGCCCCACACCTACTGCCATCTAATCTTTGGCAAAGGTGCCCAGACTATTAAATGGGGAAAGCAAAGTCTCTTCAACAAATGATGTTGGAAACAATGGGTTGAAACATGCAGAAGAATGATACTGAATCACTGTATTTCACCAGATACAAAAGAAAATTCCAAGTGGATCAAGGACTTGGATGTTATACCACAAACTATCAGATACTTAGAGGAAAATATTGGCAGAACCCTTTTCCACATAAATTTTAAAGACATTTTCAATGAAACAAATGCAATTACAAAGAAGACTAAGGCAAGTATAAACCTATGGGACTACATCAAATTAAAAAGCATCTGTACAGCAAAAGAATCCATTAGCCAAACCAAGAGACCCCTCACAGAATGGGAGAAGATCTTTAAATGCCACACATCAGATAAGAGTTTAATAACCAGTTCCCGGAAGATGGTGGACTGAGAAGCTGCTAGTGGCTTGAGCTCTGACCACATCTTCTGGAAACAGTAGGATTTTCTGCCTTTAGAAGGCCAGTCAATAAGGGGTCCTAGCGGTAACACCAAAGAGGTGACTATAACTTAATTTGGGTTAAAAAAGAGTAGAAAAAAGGTGGAAAAATTTTTTTCTTTCTTTTAAATTATTAAGCACACATCCTCCCCCTTCCCCACCATAACGAGTCCCTGGGGACCAGCTCCTAGCAGGCTCCCCTGCTGAGCCTCTTTCTTTACCAAGATTCCTGTCCCACCAGGGAGTATCATTCATTCTAAGTCTATACCCTTCTGAAACCTCTGGCCTTTTTTCTTTCTAAGTAGCCAACCCCCCCACCTCACCCCACATAGCTAATTAAATAACTAAAAATAAATAAATAAATAAAAATTCTTTTCACCACTCCTTTATGACTGTTCTTTTTCTTATCTTTTTCTTTTTTCTCTCACTCTTTCTTTTTTTTTCTTTTTCTCATTCTTGTCATCCTTTCTTCTTTAGTCCTATAGCTTCCAAAGCCACAGGCCCCATCCCCCACACCACCAAACAGTGTGATTTTTTGAATTCACTGATACACATTTGGGAATTATTTTGGGGAAGAATTCTGACTCAGAGTTAGACTCTCACTGCGAGTATCTCTGCTCAACTTCTCTTCCTCCTTTAGCTACCCCTAGAATATACAGTGGATAGTAGATTTGCATAACTGTCTATTACAGCTATCCTTGTCTAGTCCTGAGGTTTTTTTTTTTTCTCTTTCTTAACAATCAGCTGCCTCTGATCACGAGGTTTGGGGTAATCTGGGACAGGGATATTTTTGTACCCTGCTCTATTTTATTATTAATATTATATAAAGGCATATATCTTCCCCCCCCTTTAGGTTGATCAGAATTAACTCTTAGGGTATCTTTCATTGCTAGGGTAGTGGGCATCTTATCTATTTTGGGAGGAACTTGTCTCATTACTCCTACCTCCTCTACAGACTCTCCCCTCCCTCCTCCTCCTAGCTAATTAAAAAAATTAAATTAAATTAAATTAAAAATAAAGTAATCAAAAAAACTTTCCTTTTTAATTACAGCTCTTTTTCTTATCTTTTCTCTTTTCTCTCTCTTATCTCTTTTTTCTGTTTTTTCTTTTTTCTTTCTTGTCATACACTTCTTCCTTCTTCTTTGCCTTTCTGAATTTGTGAATTATTATGGGAAGGAATCTGACTCAGAGTGGACTCTCTATGTGTGTATCTCTGCTCTACTTCCCTTTCCCTCTTGTTACCCATAGAATATACTGTGGATAGTAGATTCCCATAACTGTCTATTCTTGCTATCCCTTCTTTCTTTTCTATTTCTCCTTCACTGGGATTTGGTTACTATTTCTTTCACAGACTGTAGGAATTGTTTGGCTAACTGGTAATGATACAACTGCTTGAATACTTGCTTCAGTCGCTATTGTAATTCCTGAGGTTGGTGAGTGCAATTATCATAAAGGTATTTAGTACAGTGTTGCTAGTGCTCAAGACACAACAACTGAGGAACACCAGAGCATAAAAAAAGAAACACATAAATCAAAAAAATGGGTAGATCAAAAACAAATAAAACTGCTACTCCAATGAATGAAGACAAGAGCCCAGAAGAAACTACAAATCAGCCAGAAGTAACCATAGATAAGAAAAATATGCAAGCAATAATAAACTTATTAATCACAGAAATGAAAACAACATTGGAGGAAAGGAATGGCAGTATTAGGGAAACAACAGGTGAGACCACCAAGGAAAATACTGATTATCTTGAGGCAATTAGAGAACTGAAAGCTGAAATAGCAGTAATGAATAAAGAAGCTGAGGCAAAGGAAAGCAGACTAACAGAAGCAGAAAACAGAATTAGTCAGACAGAGGATGAGTTAGAGAAAACTAAGAAAGAGGTGAAAGAGCTTAAAAAGAGATTGAGAGACACTGAAAACAACAACAGAGACATATGGGATGATCTCAAAAGAAGCAACATTCACATAATTGGCCTGCCAGTGGAAGAAAGAGAGGAAGGGGAAGCAAACATTCTAGAGGAAATGATAGAATAAAACTTCCCAGATCTGAATAACAGAAAGGACATCAAGATTCAAGAGGCCCAGAGAGTTCCAAACAGAATCAACCCAGACCTGAAGACACCAAGACACATCATAGTCACAATGAGAAGAAGTAAGGATAAAGAAAAGATCCTAAAGGCTGCAAGAGAGAAACAAAAAGTCACATACAAGGGAAAACCCATAGGATTATCTGCAGACTTCTCCACTCAAACTCTAAAATCCAGAAAGAATGGCAAGATATCTATCGAGTCCTGAATGAAAAAGGGTTTCAACCAAGGATAATATATCCTGCTATACTTTCATTCAAACTAGATGGAGGGATCAAAACCTTCTTAGACAAACAACAGTTAAAGGAGGGAACCATCACCAAACCGGCCCTGAAAGAGGTTCTAAAAGACCTCTTAAAAACAAGAACATCACTACAATACTGGCAATATATCAGAGCAAACAAAAAAATTTTTTGAACAATGGCACTACAATACATTAAATCCAAAATATCAATAAATGTCAATGGCTTAAACTCACCCATCAAAAGGCACAGAGTTGGGGGATGGATCAGAAAACATAATCCAACCATATGCTGCTTGCAAGAATCCCATCTCTCACAACAAGATAAACACAGACTTAAAGTGAAAGGATGGAAAACAATCATACAGGATAACAGACCACAAAAAAGGGCAGGAACAGCCATTCTCATCTCAGACATGATAGATTTTAAATTAAATAAAGTAATAAAAGATAGGCAAGGAAATTACATAATGATTAGAGGATCAATCAGCCAAGAAGACTTAACAATTATTAACATCTATGCATCCAATGAGGGACCATCTAAATATGTCAAGCACTTACTGAAAGAATTTCAAAAATACATCAATAGTAATACAATAATGGTGGGAGACTTCAATACACCACTCTCACACTAAGACAGATCAACAAAGCAGAGAACCAACAAAGATACAAGAGAATTGAATGAAGAGATTGACAGACTAGACCTCTTGGACATTTTCAGAGTCCTTCACCCCAAAAAACTGGAATACACCTTCTTTTCAAATCCACATAACACATACTCAAGGATAGACCACATGTTAGGACACAAAGACAGCATCAATAAATTCAAGAACATCGAAATCATCCCAAGTATATTCTCAGACCACAGTGGAGTAAAACTAACATTTAACAACAAACAGAAAATTATTAAAAGTCACAGAATTTGGAATCTAAACAACATACTCCTTAAGAACCACTGGGTCAGAGATTCACTCAAGAAGGATATTCAAATGTTCCTGGAAACAAATGAAAATAAAGACAAGACCTATCAAATATTTGGGACACAGCTAAAGCAGTACTGAGAGGGAAACTTATAGCCATACAATCACATATTAAACACCAAGAAGAAGCTCAGTTGAACGGCCTTACTGCACATCTCAAGGACTTAGAGGAAGAGGAACAAAGGAACCCTAAAGCAACCAGAAGGACAGAAATCACTAAAGTTAGAGCAGAAATAAACAACATCAAAAATAAAAGAACCATACAAAAGATCAATGAAGCCAAATTGTGGTACTTTGAAAGATTAAACAAAATTGACAAACCCCCAGCCAGACTCACCAAATAAAAAAGAGAGAAGACTCAAATTAATAGAATTGTAAACGATGGAGGAGATATCACAACTGACACCACAGAAATCCAGAGAATCCTGCGAAACTTCTATTAAGAACTATATGCCACCAAGCTAGACAATCTGGAAGAAATGGAACAATTTTTAGAAGAATATGCCCTTCCAAAACTGAACCAACAAGAACTACAAAATCTAAATGCACCAATCAAAGACAAAGAAATTGAAACCATTATTAAGAACTTCCCCAACAACAAAAGTCCTGGACCAGATGGCTTCACAAATGAATTCTACAAAACTTTCAGGAAACAGTTAGTACCCATACTTCTTAAGCTTTTTCATAAGATTGAATAAACAGGAATACTCACTTCCACCTTCTATGAAGCCAACATCACCCTGATACCAAAAGCTGATAGTGACAGAACAAAAACGGAAAACTACAGACCAATATCTCTAATGAACATAGATGCCAAAATATAAAAAAGATGATGCCCAACCCGATACAGCAACATGTCAAA
The DNA here is from genome assembly GCF_950295315.1 of Erinaceus europaeus. NCBI lineage: Eukaryota > Metazoa > Chordata > Mammalia > Eulipotyphla > Erinaceidae > Erinaceus > Erinaceus europaeus. The sequence continues at coordinate 79,744,473 of NC_080170.1, forward strand.
AAGATTGTTCCTCAGGACGAAGTGGGATTCATCCCATAAATGCAAGGATGGTTCAACATCCGTAAGTCAATCAATATCATTCACCACATCAATAAAAGCAAAGCCAAAACCACATGATTATCCCAATAGATGCAGAGAAAGCCTTTGACAAAATCCAACACCCATTCATGCTCAAAACTCTACAAAAAATTGGAATAGATGGGAAATTCTGCAAGATAGTGGAGTCTATATATAGCAAACCTACAGCCAACATCATACTCAATGAACAGAAGCTAAAAGCATTTCCCGTCAGATCGGGGACTAGACAGGGCTGTCCACTGTCACCGTTACTCTTCAACATAGTATTGGAAGTTCTTGCCATAGCAATCAGGCAAGAGAAAGGAATCAAAGGAATACAGATTGGAAGGGAAGAAGTCTAGCTCTCACTATTTGCAGATGATGATAGTATACATAGAGAAACCTAAAGAATCCAGCAGAAAACTACTGGAAGTTATTAGGCAATATAGCAAGGTATCAGGCTACAAAATCAATGTACAAAAATCAGTGGCATTTCTTTATGCAAACACTAAATCTGAAGAAGAAGATATCTAGAAATCACTCGCATTTACTGTTTCAGCAAAATCAATCAAATACCTAGGAATAAAGTTGACCAAAGAAGTGAAAGACTTGTATGCTGAAAACTATGAGTTGCTACTCAAGGAAATAGAAACAGATACCAAGAAATGGAAAAATATACCATGCTCATGTATTGGAAGAATAAATATCATCAAAATGAATATTCTCCCCAGAGCCATATACAAATTTAATGCAATACCCATCAAAGTTCCACCAAGCTTCTTTAAGAGAATAGAACAACACTAAATCATTTATCTGGAACCTGAAAACACCTAGAATTGCCAAAACCATCTTGAGGAAAAGAAACAGAAATGGAGGCATCACACTCCCAGATCTCAAACTATATTATAAAGCCATCATCATCAAAACAGCATGGTACTGGAACAAAAATAGGCACACAGACCAGTGGAAGAGAATTGAAAGCCCAGAAATTAATCCCCACACCTATGGGCATCTAATCTTTGATAAGGGGACTCAAAGGATTAAATGGAAAAAGGAGGTTCTCTTCAATAAATAGTGCTGGGAAAACTGGGTTGAAACATGCAGAAGATCAAATTGAACCACTTTATCTCACCAGAAACAAAAATCAACTCCAAATGGATCAAAGACCTAGATGTCAGACCAGAAACAATCAAATACTTAGAGGAAAACATTGGTAAAACACTTTCCCACCTACATCTCAGGACATCTTTGATGAATCAAACCCAATTGCAAGGAAGACTAAAGCAGAAACAAACCAATGGGACTACATCAAATAGAAAAGCTTCTGCACAGCCAAAGAAACTATTATACAGAGAGACCCCTCACAGAATGGGAGAAGATCTTCACATGCCTTACATCAGAGAAGAAACTAATCACCAAAATATATAAAGAGCTCAGCAAACTTAGCACCAAAAAAGCAAATGACCACATCCAAAAATGGGCAGAGGATATGAAAAAAACATTCACCTCAGAGGAGATCCAAAAGGCTAACAAACATATGAAAAACTGCTCTAGGTCACTGATTGTCAGAGAAATGAAAATTAAGACAACACTAAGATACCACCTCACTCCTGTAAGAATGGCATACATCAAAAAGGACAGCAGCAACAAATGCTGGAGAGGCTGTGGGGACAGAGGAACCCTTTTACATTGCTGGTGGGAATGTAAATTGGCCCAGCCTCTGTGGAGAGCAGTCTGGAAAACTCTCACAAGGCTAGACATGTACCTTCCATATGATCCAGTAATTCCTCTCCTGGGCTATACCCCAAGGACTCCATAACACCCAACCAAAAAGAGGTGTGTACTCCTATGTTCATACCAGCACAATTCATAATAGCTAAAACCTGGAAGCAACCCAGGTACCCAACAACAGATGAGTGGCTGAGAAAGCTGTGGTATATATACACAATGGAATACTATGCAGCTATCAAGAACAATGAACCCACCTTCTCTGACCCATCTTGGACAGAGATAGAAGAAATTATGTTAAGTCAGCTAAGTCAGAAAGATAAAGATGAGTATGGGGTGGTCCCACTCATCAACAGAAGTTGAGTAAGAAGATCTGAAAGGGAAACTAAAAGCATGACCTGACCAAATTGTAAGTAGGGCACCAAAGTAAAAACCCTGTGGTGAGGGGTAGACATGCAGCTTCCTGGGCCAGTGGGGGGTGGGAGTGGGTGGGAGGGATGGGTCATAGTCCTTCGGTGGTGGGAATGGTGTTTATGTACACTCCTAGTAAAAGGTAGTCATATAAATCACTAGTTAATTAATATGAGAGGGGGAACATTAATTGTATATCTCGAAGTTTTTCAAAACACTAACTGAATCTTTTTAGTATATAGGCTGTGTAATTGATATGCAGACTCTCTCAAAAGCCTAGACCAAGTAGATCAGAAGCAACCAATAGCACAGCTATATACAAGATACTGGGTACTGTACAGCAAACCCTAACAAAAGGACTTTTCTAAGTTAACCCAATTACCAAATAATGTGATGATAACAATAACTACCGATTGTCTTTTTGAATCCTAAGACAGCAGGAACCTCACATCTCCACTATAGAGCCTCTACTTCCCCCAGTCCTGGAACCCTTCGATAGGGCCCACTTTTCGTATGCCTCTCCCAATCCATATCAAATAATATTGCATCTGCCGATCACAACCTAACCAACACAGCAATTGCCACCTCAACATGCTTCACTTCAGACTGTGTCCAGAGACTTCACGTATGGAATAACAACCTTCAGCTTCATTACTCAGGTGAGGCCTTTCCTTTCATAGTATACTCTAATTCCATCTCAGGTGGTTCACTTTCTAACAAAGTCCCAAAACCTAGATATACACCAGTTTCTGTGAGCGAGAGCATATGTTCACATGTATCCATAAACTACTGCAAAATATATACCTGAAAGGAGAAGTACACTAGAGTTTGCAGTGAGTACCCCCCTAACACTTCCTCTCCACTATTCTAAGCTTTGGGTCCATGATTGCTCAACAATTTGTTTGGCTTCATATGTTAACTCTCTTTTTAGTCACCAGGTTCCAGATGCCACCAGGATGCTGGCCAGGCTTCCCTGGACTGAAGATCCCACCAATGTGTCCTGGAGCTCTGCTTCCCCAGAGACCCACCCTACTAGGGAAAGAGAGAGGCAGACTGGGAGTATGGACTGACCGGTCAACGCCCATGTTCAGCAGGGAAGCAATTTTAGAAGCCAGACCTTCTACCTTCTGCAACCCAGAATGACCCTGGGTCCATGCTCCCAGGGGGATAGAGAGTCGGAAAGCTATCAGGGGAGGGGGTGGTATATGGAGATTGGGTGGTGGGAATTGTGTGGAATTGTACCCCTCCTACCCTATGGTTTTGTTAATTAATCCTTTCTTAAATAAAAAAAAGAAGAAAAAATATTTAATAACCAACATATATAAAGAGCTTGCCAAACTCAACAATAATTCAATAAATAACCCCATCCAAAAATGGGGGGAGGACTTGGACAGAATATTCACCACAGAAGAGATCCAAAAGGCCGTGAAACACATGAAAAAATGCTCCAAGTCTCTGATTGTCAGAGAAATGCAAATAAAGACAACAATGAGATACCACTTCACTCCTGTGAGAATGTCATACATCAGAAAAGGTAACAGCAGCAAATGCTGGAGAGGGTTTGGGGTCAAAGGTACCCTCCTACACTGCTGGTGGAAATGTCAGTTGGTCCAACCTCTGTGGAGAACAGTCTGGAGAACTCTTAGAAGGCTAGAAATGGACCTACCCTATGACCCTTCAATTCCTCTCCTGGGGATACATCCTAAGGAACCCAACACATCCATCCAAAAAGATCTGTGTACACATATGTTCTTGGCAGCACAATTTGTAATAGCCAAAACCTGGAAGCAACCAGGTGTCCAACAACAGATGAGTGGCTGAGCTTGTTTTGGTATATATATACAATGGAATACTACTCAGCTGAAAAAATGGTGACTTCACAATTTTCAGCTGATCCTGGATGGACCTTGAAAAATTCATGTTAAGTGAAATAAGTCAGAAACAGAAGGATGAATATGGGATGATCTCACTCTCAGGCAGAAGTTGAAAAACAAGATCAGAAAAGAAAACACAGTAGAACCTGAAATGGATTTGGCATATCGCACCAAAGTAAAAAACTCTTGGGTGGGTGGGTGGGTGGGGAGAATACAGGTCTATGAAGGATGATAGATGACATAGTGGGAGTTGTATTGTTAAATGGGAAACTGGGGAATGTTATACATGAACAAACTATTATATTTACTGTTGAATGTAAAACATTAATTCCCCAATAAAGAAATAAAAAAAAAAGAATCTGATGTTAGACCAGAAACTATCAAATATTTTGAGGAAAATATTGGTGTACTTTCCCATCTAATTCTCAAGGGGATCATTGACAAACCCAATTTGCAAGGGAAACTAAAATAAAAATATACCGGTGGGACTAAGTCAAATTTAAAAGCTTCTGCACAGCAAAAATAAACCATGACACAAACAAAGAGACCAATTACAGAGTGGGAGATCTTCACTTGCCATACATCAGACAAGAGGTTAATAACCAAAATATGTAAAAATCTCACCAAACCTATCAACGAAAAAGCAAATGACTCAGTTCAAAAATGGGGAGAGAATATGAACAGAATATTCACTACAGAAGAGATACAAAAGGGAAACAGACATAAAAAATCATTCCAAGTCACTGGTTGTCAGAGAAATGCAGTTAAAGACAACAATGAGATACCACTTCACCACTGTGAGAATAGCATACATAAAAAATGACAACAACAACAAATGCTGCAGAGGTTGTGGGGACAAAGGAACCCTTCTGCACTGCTGGTGGGAATGTAAATCGGTCCAATATCTGTGGAGAACAGTGTAGAGAGCATTCATAAGGCTAGAAATGGACCTTCATTATGACCCAGTAATTCTCTCCTAGGGATATATCCTAGTGGTCAAAAACACCTATCCAAAAAGATCTGTGTACACCTATGTTTGTAGCAGCACAATTTGTAATACCCAAAACCTGGAAACAACCCAGTTGTCCAACAACAGACAAATAGCTGAGATAGTTGTGATATATATATATTACTTAGTGTTAGCGAGCATAAATCAAACCACCATCCACTGCAAGGAAGCAAAAGATGTTTATTAACGAATTGCAATCCGGGCAGAGATGGAGACTGGCCGCAGTCTACCAAGCTCGACCCCAAACAGGGCTCAAACCACACAATTTATAGGAATTCAGAACACACTTGAAGAGGGGGTCCACTCCATCTTACAATCTATATCCAATTATATATTACAAAAATGCGGAATACAATCACTTTAAACCAAGCAAAAAGCGGGGTCCATACAAAGTGAAGCGCGGGCTAATTTCAAACCTTGCAAGACCAGACAACCAATAAGGCTTGACCAGGTATTAGGTCCTCACATCCCCCTACCATCATACCAGGCCATCTGGCGACCAGTATACCGCTGGGGCTGTGCAGAGGTCCTGATAAGGCTGGCCCTCACACAGAACTTCTGCAAAACACCTGATGGCCTTCACTGATTAGTCTTGTTTCTCAACAGGGAAAGGGCAAGGGGTTTTCACAAACAGGAATAAGAAGGGGAACTTATAGGGGAAAAAAGGAACTTAACACTAAACACTCAAAAACTTAACATCTAAACTCAAAAATGAAAAAAGGGGGGGGGGACTTAAAGTTAGCTTGAATGCAAGGGGATTTTAAAGTAACAGCTAGTTACTGCCTGTCACACTTAGCTATTAAGAATAATGAATCCACCTTTTCAACCCCATCTTGGGTGTAGCTAGAAGGAATTATGTTAAGTGAGCTAAGTCAGAAAGAGAAAGATGAGTATGGGATGATCCCACCCATAAACAGAAGTTGAGAAAGAACAGAAAGGGAAATGCAAAACAGAATTTGACAGTTTGGAGTTTGGAGTATTGCACCAAAGTAAAAATCTCTGGGGGTGTAAGGGAGAGATTTTCAGCTCTACTGTAGTAGGGTGGGGTAAGACATAGACCTTTGGTGTCAGGAATGATGTTAGTATATACTCCTATTAGCTTATAGCCTTATAGATGACTATTTAATAAATATGAGAGGGAAATTAGATTGAATGTCTTGAGCTGTTTTGTGCATAGACTTCAGTTTGAGTATGTATTCCTTTAGTATAAGCACTTAAGGTTTCAAATTAGTAAACTGAATTTTAACACTGGGCTTAAATTGTTTTTAAGATCTTTTGTATTATTTACTTATTTATTACTGGATAGAGACAGAGAGAAAATGTGAGAGGAAGGAGAGATAAAGAGGGAGCAAAACAGAGGAACCTAAAGTCCTGCTTCACCATTCATGGAGCTTTTTCCCTGCCGGTGGGGACCAGGGGCTTGAACCCAGGTTCTCATGTAATGTAACGTGTGTGCTTAACCAGGTGCACCACCACCTGGTGACTGGGATTAAATTGTTAATGCATTTCTAATAATAACTTTTTTTGAAATATTAAATCACCTATACTCTTAGACCAGGGAGATCAGAAGCAACTAGTCCTGCCAGTATGTAAGATATAGTTATTGGGAGTTGGGCTGTAGCGCAGCGGGTTAAGTGCAGGTGGCGCAAAGCACAAGGACTGGCATAAGGATTCCGGTTCGAACCCCGGCTCCCCACCTGCAGGGGAGTCGCTTCACAGGCAGTGAAGCAGGTCTGCAGATGTCTATCTTTCTCTCATCCTCTCTGTCTTCCCCTCCTGACTCCATTTCTCTCTGTCCTATCCAACAATGGCGACAACAACAATAATAACTACAACAATAAAAAACAACAAGGGCAACAAAAGGGAATAAATAAATAAATAAAATAAAATTCGAAAGATATAGTTATTTATAAATAGCATTAAATGGCATAAATCATTGTAAGGTCTTGAATAGTACAGCAAATCCTAACCATGAGATTTTCAAAGTAAACCATGTTCCCAACTAACTTGGCTATAATAATAATTATCTATTGCCTTATTAAACTCTATGATAGCAAGAAACTTTCCTCATTCTCTATGAAACCCATATTTCTCAGGTCCAGGTGTTGGTGTACCTGGTTGAGCACACATTACAATGTGCAATGATCTGGATTCAAGTCCCTGGTCTCCACCTGCAGGGGGAAAGCTTTGCAAGTGGTGAAGCAGGGCTGCAGGTTTCTCTCTGTCTCTTTCCCTCTTTATCTCCCCTTCCTCTCCATTTCTGGCTGTCTCTATCCAATACATAAAGATAGTAAAAACCAATGGGGTTTACAGTAAACAATATTTATATACTTTTCCTGTATTTGAGAGCTACTTTCTTCCCTGGATCCAGCTTTCTGGTCCTTTTTGCAACTATGATACCATCCCCCCAGACAATAACTTAGGTCACCTGCATATTAGATGTCAGGTGCAGGCAAAAACTAACAGGGACATGGGTCCCTTGGATTATACCTAAAATAGACCTATTAGATTTCTCCAAACTGGAGACCCCAAATCTTTATCCGCAATATTCCAGCCTTTTAAGTTCATGATTAGTCAACAATTTGTTCTGCTATATATCTTTTTAAATTTTTGTTTATAAAAGGAAACACTGAAAAAAACATAGGATGAGAGAGGCACAACTCCACAAAATTACCACCACCAAATTCTGTATCCCATCCCCTCCCCTGATAGCTTTCATATTCTGTTTCAGCCACCAAGTTCCAGATGTTATCATTATGCCAACCTGACTTCACTGGACAGACAGCCCTACCTATGTGTCTTGGAGCCCCACCTCCGCAGAGCCCTATCCTACTAGGGAAAGAGAGAGACATACTGGGAGTATGGATCAACCTGCCAATGCCCATTTTCAGTGGGGAAGCAATTACAGAAGCCAGACCTCCCACCTTCTGTGCCTCATAATGGCCCTGGGTTCATACTCTCAGAGGGTTAAAGAATAGGAAAGCTATAAAGGGAAGGGACTGGATACAGAGTTCTGGTGGTGGGAACTGTGTAGAGTAGTGCCCCTCTTATCCTACAGTCTTGTCAATATTTCCATTTTATAAATAAAATTTAAAAAAAGAAAATACACTTCTCCCAGTCCTGGAAACTTGGGGCATAGCTTGTTTTCCTGCGTGCTTCTCTCGATCTGTACCATTTGATACTGCGTCTGTTGATCTCAACCAAATCAATGCAACCTCTGCCACCTCAACATGTTTCACTTCAGACTATATCCACAGAAGCCAGGCCTGGGTTGTCAACCCTCTAGCTTCAACTCTAGTGAGACCTTTCCTGGTTTATAGGATGCCTTAGTTCCATTTTGGGTGACGCACTTCCTAACAAAGTTACAGAACCTAGATATAGTCTAGGGCCCTTGAGATAGAGAACATGTGCACATGTATCCATAAACAAGGAAAAATATATATACCTTAAAGTAGAAGTGCACAATAGTCTACAGTTACTCAATAGGTGCAGGGAGGAAGTAGAAAGACCTAGAAATGACACCATAAAGTACTTAATCCAATAGTTTCTACTTAGACCTACATACCCTCCTCACCTACCTCTTATGTCACCTACCTCAATCATTCTAAGTCTAAGAAAACATAAGAACAACAAAAGCTTGGTAAGGGCAAGATATCAGCATACTTTAATGAGAACCCTTTTGGTCACTACCAGGCCACCACATCATCTGGAGCCCTAGTCATGGAATTCTGGGATTCCCACATAGACATGATGGCCTAGACCTCTAACAGATCCTTCCCTCCACCATCACTGGTGATCTCCATCTGGAACAACATCATAAACCCTCTTGTGGGCCTCTCAAGGACCTTCCCCTCAATGTAGAACAATTGCAGAAACTGTCCCACTCTCCAAAGGGAGACCAGGCTACCATACTCTGCCCCTTGAGGAAGACTGGTCCTGAAGTGACTGCAGCCTAGAATGTTTCAGGCTCTGAACATGGAATGTGAGATCAGACAGACAGGGAGAGGGACACAGAGGTCACACATGTTCCTGTGCTAAATATGAATAGACATGGGTCAAATCAATGGAGTTTACAGTTAATGGTATTTATAAAATTTTCCCATGTTTGGAAGCTATTCTCTGCCCTGCTTTAGCTTTCTATCTTCCCAGACAATACTATTAGTCTACCAACATGTTATTTGTGTCACATAGACAAAAATTAGTAAAGCGATGGGCCTCTTGGAATATACCTAAAATAGACTTCCTAGCTTCTTCCAACATGAAGACCCCAAATCCCATCCTCTATATTCTGACCTTTAGGTTCCTGATTATTAAACAATTTGTTTTGTTTTATATCTTAGTACTTTTCAGCCACCAAGTTGCAGATGCTACCATGATGCCAACCTGACTTTCTTGGGCAGATGACATCATCAATGTATCCTGGAACCCCACCTCCCAAGAGCCCTACCCATCTAGGGAAAGACAGAAACAGGCTGGAGGTATGGATCAACCTGCCAATTCCAAAGTCTTACAGAGAAGCAATTACAGAAGCCAGATCTCCCCATAAAGGTCTTTGGTTCAGACTCCCAGAGGGATGAAAAATAGGGAAGTTTCCAATGAATGGAATAGGACAAGGAAGTTTGGTAATGGAAATTGTATGGAATTGTACCTCTCTTATCCTACAATCTTGTTAATAATTATTAAATCACTAATTTAAAAAAATCTTACTAACTACATAAATAAAATAATGTTCTCCTATTTTTCAATCTCCTTTGTTCAAAATACACACAAAAAAATTCCTCCTCTTTTTCAGCATGTTTTGGTCAAGAGGTCAGCATGCTCCACACCCAGAGCACAGAAGCTGGCTTAGCCACAAGAACAGAAATACATCCTGTCCTTGTTCCTCAATGGCCAGTGGAGCGTAAGTGGGCTCTAAGGATCAGATCACACACCTCCCAGGAACCGTTTTGTCTCCCCTCCCCAACACCAACACCAACTATAAGATGTCTCCCAGTCCCCACAAACAGAGCTGCTCCCATCCTCTAATCTGAGCTCTAAAAGTTCAAAGAGGAACCTCACACTTTGTCCTCTGCACAGATGTTAGAGGGTGTAGATGACATAAGCAGAGAATGTGTGTAGTTGATGCAACCTGAAGCTTTCTCAAGCTAAGAAAACCCACCTTTTAAGTCAAAAAAGGAGAAGCACCTCCTTAATACTTTCTTGAATAAAAGTAAGCTGTTGGTTGAAAGAGACCTTACCTGATTTTTGAACATGGCCTTTGGATTCCTGAAACCCAAAAAAAAAAAAAAGTGACCATTAAGTAGTTACTAATAATTCTCTTAAGAAAGTGTCCCCAGAGCAAGTCTGGAATGTGAAAAGCTATGGTGATGATGCTGGTTCTGCATTTGACATATGTATCAGATCCATTTACTGAACTTAACTCACCAGTATAAGAGAATCTCAAAGAGTAGAAACCTCTATGAATACTAGGTGTTGAAGGTGTGGGGGAATCTCTAAATCAGAAAAGTAAATAACTGCTGGTGTCTGACCCATATGTGTGTGTGTGTGTGTGTGTGTGTGTGTGTGTGTAAGTATATATATACACATACACATATATATATATGATTTTTTTAATCAGAGCACTATTCAGCTCTACCTATAATGATAAGGGGTTTGAACCTGAACTTTGGAGCCTCAGGCATGAGAGTCTCTTTGCATAGCCATTATACTATCTTCTGAGATCAAACAAGATTGGGCATGTTCAGTATGCCGTAGACAACTATTATACTATCTAATGCACTCACTTTATGTTCTTGAGACCCTATATTTGGTCCATGCCCAACATTAAAAAAATGAGAAGTAAATAAATGAATATTATAAATGATGATGTGCACTCTGTTTTGTTTCTTTCACACACAAGCTCACTAAAAAAACATTAAATCATACTCATTTACTAATACTTTCATCTTTAAAGAATTATTTATTTATTGTTTTACTAGGCAGAGACAGAAAAGACAGTTTCTCTGTCACTATTCAATTACTTAATTAGTTAATTAAGTAAGTAAGTAAGTAAGTAAGCAGGAGAGAAAAAGTTTGTGAAGTTTCCCCTCTTCAGGTGGGGGTTGGAGACTTAAATCCCGGTCCTTGCATATATTCACTCAAATGGGTGAACCACTACCTGATCCCCTTTCCCATTTAACATTTACTGAATGTTTTCTATTAATAAGACTATGGCTTGTACTTTCTGGGATCTTCTCTTTAATCCTCACAATCACCCAGGAATCTAAATGTGGATGCTGTTACTATCCCATGTCACAATTGAGCAAATACTTCATATATGTAGTATGAATCATTGTTCCTTCAAAATTTTATATAAATAAAGTAAATGCAGCACACTCAAGATTATAAAACTCCAAGAATAAATGGACATAAACTTTTGTATCTCAAATTACCACTATCACAACAAAGAAAAAAATTTGTCTAAAATCAGTTTTCTCTCCCTTGTTATTCCGTAGCTATCCTCTCACCAACATCATTCCCTCCACACTAGTAAGTTTCTATTCTCCCTCCAGTCTGACTTCCAGGTATCATTCCATCCATCATTGGGGTTCCCACACCACACCTTGGAAAACACCCCAGCCATTCACTTACATGTGTTGGAATTTCACTCTCAGCAGCTTCATTGACTTGTCTTGGTTCTGTGGGCAGCTTGACGGTTAACTTAAATCTTTCTTTTCCTGGCAACACCAACTCATGATTCTCTTTCTCCAGAACTCTCTGCCGTACTGAAATAACAAGAAACCAGAGTCAACTGTCAAACAATCTTCATTAAGAGCATTATTCTATGATTTCCATAAAATTCATCATAGTCAGTCATGGCTGGGTCAGTTTCCTCTACATATATATATATGGAGAGACAGAAAAAAATGGCTCATATCAAAGATGTGGATTATAACTCTGTATTATCTAGAGCATGTTTCTCTTTCTTTCTTCCTTTCTTTCTTTTCATTTTACTGGTGGGAGAAGCCTGGTTAACTTTTGCAGTGCAGTTATTACCAAATGGGTGCAGTTTGTCATCTCCTTGTCAAAGTTCTCTGCAGACATAATCACCCACAACTTAAGTCCTTTTATACCATAATGCAACAAGACCCTAAAGTTCCCTTAACCTCTTCTGTTTCTCAAGTCTTTTGTTTTAGTGCACTACACCACATCCAGTCAGAGTTTTACTTTGTGTTTTTCCTCTCTGCCTTATTTCTTAATTATTAAGCAATAATTTTTCGGTCTTTGTCTTTCTCTTTTCATTTCATGTAGTATGATATCTTCGAGGTCTATTCAAGATGGGGCAAGGGTGATGATTTTGTATTTTTTAACACTGAGTGTGGGGGCAGAGGGAAGATGGCAGAATGAGAAGCTGCTAGTGGCTTGAGCTCCAACCATATCTACTAGAAACGGTAGGGTTTTTTGCCTTTGGTACACCAGTCAATAAGGGGTCCTAGCGGTGACACCAAGGAGGTGACTATAACTCAATTTGGGTTAGAAAATAGAGTAAAAAGAAAGAGATAAATTTTTTTCTTTTAAATTATTATTCCTGAGTGCACCACCTCCCCTCTCCCCCTCCCCATAACTAATCCCTGGGGACCAGAGATCTGCTCCTAGCAGGCTCCCCTGCTGAGCTTCTTTCTTTAACAAGATTCCTGTCCCACAAGGGGGTGTCATTCATTCTAATTCTATTCCCTTCTGAAACCTTTGGCCTTTTTTCTTTCTATGTAGCCAATCAGCTCCCTCTGTGCAGGGGGCCTGAGGCAATCTGGAGCCATCCAAGCTGAAGACAGGACAGATTTTTTTACTCTGTTCTATTTTATTATCAATACAAGATAAATGCGTACCCCTTTCCCCCTCTCCTTCAGGTTGACCAGAATTAACTCTTAGTGTATTTTCCATTGCTAGGGGACTAGATGTCTTATTCACTGCTAAAATAACTTGTTTCACTTTTCCTACCGCCCCTACCCATTCTCTCCCTCCCCCCCCGCATAGCAAATTAAATGATAAAAATAAATAAATAAATAACTCTTTCCTTTCATTGCTCTTTTATTACTGTTCTTTTTCTTATCTTTTTCTTTTTTTCTCTCTTTTTTTTCTTCTTTTTCTCATTCTTGTCATCCTTTCTTCCTTCCTCCTTCAGCTTTCTGAATTCACTGATACATGTTTGGGAAAGAAATTTGACTCAGAGTGGATTCTCTCTGCATGTATCTCTGCTCTACTTCCCTTTCTCCTTTAGCTACCCCTAGAATATACAGTGGATAGTAGATTTACATAACTGTCTATTCCTGCTATTCTTGTCTAGTCCTGAGGGTTTTTTCTTTCTTTCTTAACAATCAGCTGCCTCTGCTCAGGAGGCTTGAGGCAATCTGGGACAGGTTTGTTACACTGCTATATTTTATTATTAATATTATATAAAGGTGTATCTCTTTCCCCACCCTCCTTTAAGTTGACCAGAATTAACTCTTAGGGTATCTTTCATTGCTAGGGGACTGTGCATCATATCCATTGCGAGAGGAACTTGTCTCACTACGCCTATCTCCTCTACAGACTTTCCCCTTCTCCCTCCTCTTAACTAATTAAGAAAATAAAATAAAAAATAAATTAATCAATTAAAAATTTTCCTTTCACTGCTCTTTTATTACAGCTCTTTTTCTTATCTTTTCTCTTTTCTCTCTCTTGTTTCTCTTTTTTATCTTGTCTTCCATTTCTTCCTTCCTTATTCTTTGTCTTTCTGAATTCACTGATATTGATTTGTGAATTGTTTTGGGGAAGAAATCTGACTCAGAGTGGACTCTCTATGTGTGTATCTCTGCTCTACTTCACTTTCTCTTCTTGCTACCCCGTAGAATAAACAGTGGATAGTAGATTTGCATAATTGTCTACTCATGCTAGCCCTTCTTTCCTTTCTCTTTCTTCTTCACTTGGACTCAGTTGCTATTTTTTCACGGACCAGAGACATTGTTTGGCTAAATGGTAGTGATTAAATTGCTTCAATCCATGCTTTAGTTGCTACTGTAATTCCTGAGGTTGGTGATTGCATTTTTCATAAAGATATTTAGTACAGTGTTACTTGTACTCAAAACACAACAAATGAGGAACAACAGAACATAAAAATAAGAAACACATAAATCAAAAAAATGCGTAGATCAAAAACAAATAAAACTGCTACTCCAATGAATGAAGACAAGAGCCCAGAAGAAACTACAAATCAGCCAGAAGTAACCATAGATAAGAAAAATATGCAAGCAATAATAAACTTATTAATCACAGAAATGAAAACAACATTGGAGGAAAGGAATGGCAGTATTAGGGAAACAACAGTTGAGACCCCCAAGGAAAATACTGATTATCTTGAGGCAATTAGAGAACTGAAAGCTGAAATAGCTGAACTGAGGAAAGAAGCTGAGGCAAAGGAAAGCAGACCAACAGAAGAAGAAAACAGAATTAGTCAGACAGAGGATGAGTTAGAAAAAACTAAGAAAGAGGTGAAAGAGCTCAAAAAGAAATTGAGAGACACTGAAAACAACAACAGAGACATACAGGATGATCTCAAAAGAAGTAACATTCATATAATTGGCCTGCCAGAGGAAGAAAGAGAGGAAGGGGAAGGAAACATTCTAGAGGAAATTATAGAAGAAATCTTCCCAGACCTGAATAACAGTAAGGACATTAAGATTCAAGAGGCCCAGAGAGTTCCAAACAGAATCAACCCGGACCTGAAGACACCAAGACACATCATAGTCACAATGAGAAGAAGTAAGGATAAAGAAAGGATCCCAAAGGCTGCAAGAGAGAAACAAAAAGTCACATACAAGTGAAAACCCATAAGACTATCAGCAGACTTCTCCACTCAAAATCTAAAAGCCAGAAGAGAATGGCAAGATATCTATCAAGCCCTGAATGAAAAAGGGTTTCAACCAAGGATAATATATCCTACTAGACTTTCATTCAAACTAGGCCAAACCTTCTTAGACAAACAACAGTTAAAGGAGGCAACCATCACCAAACCGGCCCTGAAAGAGGTTCTAAAAGACCTCTTATAAACAAGAACATCACTATAATACTTGCAATATATCAGAGCAAACAAAAATTTGTTAAACAATGGCACTACAATACATTAAATCCATAATATCAATAAATGTCAATGGCTTAAACAAACCCATCAAAAGGCACAGAGTTGGGGGATGGATCAGAAAACATAACCCAACCATATGCTGCTTGCAAGAATCCAATCTCTCACAACAAGATAAACACAGACTTAAAGTGAAAGGATGGAAAACTACCATACAGGCAAACAGACCAGGAACAGCCATTCTCATCTCAGACACAATAGGTTTTAAATTAAATAAAGTAATAAAAAATAGGCAAGGACATTACATAATTATTAGAGGATCAATCAGCCAAGGAGACTTAACAATTATTAACATCTATGCACCCAATGAGAGACCATATAAATACATCAAGCACCTACTCAAAAAGCTTCAAAAATACATCAATAGTATTACAATAATAGTGGGAGACTTTAATACCCCACTCTCACACTTTGACAAATCAACAAATAGAGAATCAAAAAAATACAAGAGAATTAAATGAAGAGATTGACAGACTAGACCTCTTGGATATTTTCAGAGACCTTAACCCCAAAAAACTGGAATACACATTCTTTTCAAATACACATAACACATACTCAAGGATAGACCACATCAATAAATTCAAGAGCATTGAAATCATTCCAAGTATCTTCACAGACCACAGTGGAGTAAAACTAACATTTAACAACAAACAGAAAATTATTGAAAGTCACAGAATTTGGAATCTAAAAAACACACTCCTTAAGAACCACTGGGTCATAGAGTCACTCAAGCAGGAAATTCAAATGTTCCTGGAAACAAATGAAAATGAAAAATATCATAATATTCGGGACACAGCTAAAACAGTACTGAGAGGGAAACTTATAGCCATACAATCACATATTAAACAACAAGAAAAAGCTCAATTGAACGACCTTACTGCGCACCTCAAGGATTTAGAGGGAGAGGAACAAACGAACCCTAAAGCAACCAGAAGGACAGAAATCAATAAAATTAGAGCAGAAATAAACAACATCAAAAATAAAAGAACCATACAAAAGATCAATGAAGCCAAATGTTGGTTCTTTGAACGATTAAACAAAATTCACAAACCCCAAGACAGACTCACCAAACAAAAAAGAGAGAAGATTCAAATTCATAGAATTGTAAAGGATGGAGGAGATTTTACAACTGACATCACAGAAATCCAGAAAATCATGTGAAACTTCTATGAAGAACTATACGCCACCAAGCTAGACAATCTGGAAGAAATGGAACAATTTTTAGAAGAATATGCCCTTCCAAAACTGAACCAACAAGAACTACAAAACCTAAATGCATCAATCACAGACAAAGAAATTGAAACCGTTATTAAGAATCTCCCCAACAACAAAAGTCCTGGACCAGATGGCTTCACAAATGAATTCTACAAAACTTTCAGCAAACAGTTAGTACCCACACTTCTGAAGCTTTTCCATAAGATTAAAGAAACCGGAATACTCCCTTTCACCTTCTATGAAGCCAACATCACCCTGATACCAAAAGCTGATAGGGACACAACAAAAAGGAAAACTACAGACGAATGTCTCTGATGAGCATAGATGCCAAAATATTAAACAAGATCTTGCCCAACCGGATACAGCAGCACATCAAAAAGATTGTTCATCACGACCAAGTGGGATTCATCCCAGAAATGCAAGGATGGTTCAACATTCATAAGTCAATCAATGTCATTCACCACATCAATAAAAGCAAAGGTAAAACCCATGATTATCCCAATAGATGCAGAGAAAGCCTTTGACAAAATCCAACACCCATTCATGCTCAAAACTCTACAAAAAATGGGAATAGATGGGAAATTCCTCAAGATAGTGGAATTTATATACAGCAGACCTACAGCCAACATCATACTCAATGGACAGAAGCTGAAAGCATTCCCCCTCAGATCGGGGACTAGACAGGGCTGTCCACTGTCACCATTACTCTTCAACATATTATTGGAAGTTCTTGCCATAGCAATCAGGCAAGAGAAAGGAATCAAAGGAATACAGATTGGAAAGGAAGAACTCAAGCTCTCACAATTAGCAGATGATATGATAGTATACATAGAAAAACCTAAGAATCAAGCAGAAACCTACTGGAAGTTATTAGGCAATATAGCAAGGTGTCAGGCTACAAAATCAATGTACAAAAATCAGTGGCATTTCTTTATTAAAAAACATGAAATATGAAGAAGAAGACATCCAGAAATCACTCCCATTTACTGTTTCAGCAAAATCAATCAAATATTAAGGAATCAGGTTGACCAAAGAAGTGAAAGACTTTATACTGAAAACTATGAGTCGCTACTCAAGGAAATAGAAACTGATACCAAGAAATGGAAAGATATCCCATGCTTATGGATTGGAAGAATAAATATCATCAAAATGAATATTCTACCCAGAGCCATATACATATTTAATGCAATACCCATCAAAGTTCCACCAAGCTTCTTTAAGAGAATGGAACAACACTAAATCATTTATCTGGAACCTGAAAACACCTAGAATTGCCAAAACAATCTTGAGGAAAAGAAACATAAATGGAGGCATCACACTCCCAGATCTCAAACTATATTATAAAGCCAGCATCATCAAAACAGCATGATACTGGAACAAAAATAGGCACACAGACCAGTGGAACAGAATTTAAAGCCCAGAAATAAATCCCCACACCTATGGACATCTAATCTTTGATAAGGGGGCCCAAAGCTAAATGGAAGAAGGAGGCTCTCTTCAATAAATGGTGCTGGGAAAACTGGGTTGTAACATGCAGAAGAATGAACTTGAACCACTTTATCTCACCAGAAACAAAAATCAACTCCAAATGGATCAAAGACCTAGATGTCAGACCAGAAACAATCAAATACTTAGAGGAAAACATTGGTAAAACACTTTCCCACCTACACCTCAGGACATCTTTGATGAAATAAACCCAATTGCAAGAAAGACTAAAGCAGAAACAAACCAATGGGACTACATCAAATTGAAAAGCTTCTGCACATCCAAAGAAACTATTAAACAAACAGAGAGGCCCCTCACAGAATGGGAGAAGATCTTCACATGCCAGACATCAGACAAGAAACTAATCACCAAAATATATAAAGAGCTCAGCAAACTTAGCACCAAAAAAGCAAATGACCACATCCAAAAATGGGCAGAGGATATGAACAAAACATTCACCTCAGAGGAGATCCAAAAGGCTAACAAACATATGAAAAACTGCTCTAGGTCACTGATTGTCAGAGAAATGCAAATTAAGACAACACTAAGATACCACCTCACTCCTGTAAGAATGGCATACATCAAAAAGGACAGCAGCAACAAATGCTGGAGAGGCTGTGGGGACAGAGGAACCCTTTTGCACTGCTGGTGGGAATGTAAATTGGCCCAGCCTCTGTGGAGAGCAGTCTGGAAAACTCTCACAAGGCTAGACATGGACCTTCCATATGATCCAGTAATTCCACTCCTGAGCTTATACCCCAAGGACTCCATAACACCCAACCAAAAAGAGATGTGTACTCCTATGTTCATACCAGCACAATTCATAATAGCTAAAACCTGGAAGCAACCCAGGTACCCAACAACAGATGAGTGGTTGAGAAAGCTGTGGTATATATACACAATGGAACAATATACAACTATCAAGAACAATGAACCCACCTTCTCTGACCCATCTTGGACAGAGCTAGAAGGAATTATATTAAGTGAACTAAGTCAGAAAGATAAAGATGAGTATGGGATGATCCCACTCATCAACATAATTTGAGCAAGAAGATCAGAAAGGGAAACTAAAAGCAGGATCTGACTAAATTGAAAGTAGGGCACCACTGTGGTAAGTGGGATGGTGGACATGAGGCTTCCTGGGCCGGTGGAGGGTAAGGGTGGGGCTGGGTGTGGGGGGTGGGATAGGACACAGTCTTGTGGTGGTGGGAATGGTGTTTATGTACACTCCTATTAAAGTGTAGTCATATAAATCACTAGTTAATATGAGAGGGGGAAAATTGATTGTATGTCTCGAACTTTTTAAAACATAGACTGAGTCTTTTTAATATATAGGCTGAGTCTTTGATATGCGGACTCTCTCAAAAGCCTAGACCAGGCAGATCAGAAGCAACTGGGGCACCGCTATATACAAGATACTGGGTATTAAACAGCAAACCCTAACAAAGGGACTTTTCAAATTTAACCCAATTACCAAATAATGTTATGATAACAATAACTATCCATTGTCTTCTTGAACCCTAAGACAGCAGGAACCTCACATTTACACTATAAAGCCTATATATTCCCCCATCCTGGAACCTTAGAGTAGGGCCCACTTTCTTGCATGCTTCTCCCAATTCGTATCAAATAATATTGCATCCACCAATAGCAACCTAATCAACGAAACAAGTGCCACCTCAACATGCTTCAGCTCAGACTGTGTCAAGGGACTTCATATGTGGGATGACAACCCTTCAGCTTCATTACTCGGGTGAGACCTTTCCTTTCATAGTATGCTCTAATTCCATCCCAAGTGGTTCACTTCCTAACAAAGTCCCAAAACCTAGATATAGACCAGGTTCCGTGAGAGAGATATGTTCACATGTATCCATAAACTAGGGCAAAATATATACCTGAAAGCAGAAGTACACTAGAGTTTGCAGTGAAACTTTCTCTAAATTTTTCCCTAAAACTTTCTCTCCACTATTCCAACCTTTGGGTTCATGATTGCTCAACAATTTGTTTGGCTTTGTATGTTAACTCTCTTTTCAGCCACCGGGTTCCAGATGCCATCAGGATGCCAGCCAGGATTCCCTGGACTAAAGACCCCACCAATGTGTCCTGGAGCTCTACTTCCCGAGAGACCCACCCCACTAGGGAAAAAAAGGGGCAGACTAAGAGTATGTATCAACCAGTCAATGCCCATGTTCGGCAGCGAAGCAATTACAGAAGCCAGACCTTCCACCTACTGTAACCCACAACGACCCTGGGTCCATGCTTCCCGAGGGATATAGAATGGGAAAGCTATTGGGGAGGGGATGGGATATGGATATTGGGTGGCAGGAATTGTGTGGAGTTGTACCCCTCCTATCTTATGGTATTGTTAATGTCTCCTTTGTCAAATAAATAAATAAATAAATAACAAAAGATAAATAAATAAATAAAAACGGTCAGAGTTGGGCAGGTGACTCACATAGTGGAGTGTACATGGTGTCATGTGTGAGGAACCAGACCTGACACCTATGCCACCACATGGTAGAATCTGCATTGGGTTAGCTTTACAATCAGTGCAGTGTTACTGCAGTGTCTCCCTCCTATTTTGTATCTCTCTATCTCTCACACTGTATTTTGAAAAAAAGAAAAGGAGAAAATATGACCACCATAAATGGTGAAGTCTTTTATAGGCACTGACACTGCCCCCCTCCTGTGATAAGTCTGATAGAATAAAAAGGCCCAACTCAGAATTATATACTTGGCAATTATATCTTTATGAATGAAAGCAAAGTACTGATTAAAAAATATATATCCAGAGAAGAAAACAAAAATTTTCATGTTAATTCTGCTTTAAGAGAATGATAGAGCAAATACTTACCAAAAAACCCATTTCAGATAATTGGTTAGCCTGTGATCACTAGAATTTTGTATCTTATCATAAAAGGAGTAGAAAAACTGGAAGGGAAATGTTTGGGTTTTTTAATTGCCAAATCATGCTACTGAGCCACAGGGAACAAACTGGACACTGAAGACAGGTGTCCAAAACATAGATTTGAATATTAACTCTCCCCTGGCCTTGTTGAGTAACATAGAAAAAATATCCTCCTTTTTCTTGAGTCTGTTTCCTCACTTAAAGCAGTACTTTGGAGTGAGCTTTGTAATACCACTAAAACTATTCAAATATGAATCATTATAATAATTTGGAGCAGTCAACAATAGAAAAGGAATATTCATGTACCTTGATAACAGAGAAGAGGGAATGAGTGGGTGTAGAGGTCGAAGTGAAGTCAAAATAGACAGATGGCTCAAAGAGATCAGGAGGAAGAAAAACTTTCCAGAGTACTCAAGTGCTCATTCTACCATGATTCTTGTGTTCCATATTATATTCTACAATGACTGGTTTGACAGAGTCAAGGATATGGTGAGAATCTTTCATCAAAAGGCACTTGAATAGCTTTCTTATCTCAACCACCCACGAAGGGGTGGACAAATGAGATCTTAACGTGAAGCCAGAGTCCTGTTTCACTCTTTCTGAGGAGAATGGATATTTAAGTTGAACTCCTGAGGGGCAGTGCCATATTAGAATGAATACTGAGAGCTGATCAGAGTCCTGAAGCCTGAGAGCAAGATATATCGTCTAAGCTCAAGTTGTTTCAAGTCATGGATTCTGTGCTGCATTCCTTGTATAATTACACAGCTTTGGTATCATTGTATACAGGTATCTAAATGTGCCCTGTTCTGGCAGTGTGTGCAATATTGCTATTTCAAGAGAATAGTTGTAATAATATCATGAGTAATTTCCAGCAAGTAGAATCTTTGAGCCAAAGACTGGAAACCAAGGGTCGGGTAGTAGGGCAGCAGATTAAGCACACATGACATACAGCACAAAGACTGGCATAATTCAAGCACCATGCTCCCAACCTGCTGGAGGGTCACTTCACAAGCAGTGAAGCAGGTCTACAGGTGTCTGTCTTTCTCTCCCCCTCTCTGTCTTCTCCTCCTCTGTCCATTTCTCTCTGTCCTATCCAAAACCAACAAAAGCAATAATGACAAAAACAACAAGAGCAACAGGGGCAACAAAAATGTGAGGGTGACTGACAGGATCAGTGGATTTTAATGTAGGCACAAAGCCCCAACAGTAACCCTGGAGGCAAAAAAGGAGGAGGTGGAGGAGAAGGAGAAGGAAGAAGAAGAAGGACGAGGAGGAGGAGGAGAAGGGGGACTTCCAGAGGCGGGGCTATGAAGCAGCAGCAGATTTATTTCTCTCCTCTCCTCTACCAGGTCAATTAAGAATACCAAGGAGACCACCTGGGACTGCTGAAGACAGAACTAGAATGACTACAGGAGGCCACCAAATCACCAGAGTCATTGATTAAGATAAGAAGCCTACATATAGTTTAAAAGCCCATAGGCTCCCATACCCTACAGGGAAGAAAAAGAACAAAAGAGGTTTGTAAGCCACTAAGCTCCAACAAAAGGACTAAAATAATATTGAAACAACTGTCAATTTCCACAACTGTGAACCCATTAATTACCTTACTTAGACACAAGTCAATCCAGGCAAGACTGATCAGTAATTTGAAATGTACAGAGAGAGGGACCTCATAACATAATATATAAATGGATAAACCAACAAGAAGAAATATTGGAGATTCAATGAACCAGGACAAGAGTCCAGATAAAAGCCCCCCAAATGTTGAACCACAAAATAATGAGGTCAACATCCAAACACTAGTTATGGAAATAATCACAGGAGTGAGTAAAGAGTTTGAGAGAAATGTCATCAGAAATGCAGAAACAGCAAATGAGACTCTAGAAGGAAACACTAATTATCTCAAGGTTATTAGAGAGCTGAAAAATGAAATAGCTGAGCTAAGAACACAACTAGCTGAATAAACTAAAACAGTATCAGAACAGGGTAAAAAAATAGATGAATTCCAAAAAACAGTAGAGGGGAGAGAGAATAGAATCAATGATGCTGAAGACAGAATTAGCAAGATTGAGGGTGAATTAAAGACAACTAAAAAAGAAGTAAGAGATCTTAAAAAGAGATTAAGAGATACTGAAAACAAAAACATAGACATATGGGATGATTTCAAAAGAAATAATATATGCATTATTATCTTACCAGAGGAAGAAAGAAAGGGAGGGGAAGAAAGCATTCATCAGGACATAATAGCTGAAAACTTCTCTAGTCTGGACAACATCAAAAACATAAAGGTTCAAGAAGCCCAGAGGGTCCCAAACAGAATTAACCCACACTTAAAGACACCAAGACACATCATATTTAAAATGAAAAGAATAAGGATAAAGAAAGGATCCTGAATGCTGCAAGAGAAAAACAAAGAGTCACCTACAAAGGAAAACCCTTATGTTTAGCAGCAGACTTCTCCATACAAACACTACAGGCCAGAAGAGAATGGCAAGATATCTATCGAGTGCTCAATGAGAAAGGCTGTCAACCAAGAATACTGTATCCTGCTAAACTATCAAAGATAGAGGCATAAAAACCTTCTCAGACAAGCAACAGCTGAAAGAATCCACTATCACCAAGCCTGTCCTGAAAGAGGTTCTGAAAGGTCTCCTCTAAACAGTCATAACACCAAAAATATGCCATATATCAGAACACTCTAAAACTATATAAGAATGACATTAAAATATCTTCAATCTTTGATATCAATAAGTGTCAATGGCCTGAATTCATCTATTAAAAGGCATAGAGTAGGAAGATAGATCAGAAAACACTACCCAACAATATGCTGTCTACAGGAAACCCACCTAGCTCAACAAGACAAACACAGACTCAAACTGAAAGGATGGAAAATTATCATACTAGCCAATAGATCACAAAATTAAGAGCAGGAACATATATTCTCATATCTGACATGATAGTCTTTAAAATAAATAAAATTTAAAACTATAGGGATGGACACTACCTAATGCTAGAGGATCAGCCAATCAAGAGGACTTAACAATTATTAACATCTATGCACCCTATGAGAAGCCATCTAAATACATCAAACAGCTACTGAAAGAGCTTCAGAAATACATTAACAACAACACAATCATAGTAGGGGACTTCAACACCCCACTCTCTCAACTTGACAGATCATCCAGGCAGAACATCAATAAAGACATGAGGGAGCTAAATGAGGAGATAGATAAACTATAACTATTGGACATTTTCAGAGTCATTCATCCCAAGAAACTGGAATACACATTTTACTCAAGTCCACATGGGTCATTCTCAAGGATAAACCATATGTGATGCCACAAAGACAGCATCAACAAATTGAAGAGCATTGAAATCATCCCAAGCATCTTCTCAGACCACAGTGGAATTAAACTAACACTTAACAATCAACAAAAGGTTAGTAAGAGTCCCAAAATGTGGAAGCTCAACAGTACATTCTTTAAAAACTACTGGGTCAAAGAGGAAGTCAAGGAAGAAATCAAAATGTTTTGAGAGTTCAATGAAAATGAAGACACAAGCTATCAAAATATTTGGGACACAGCTAAGGTAGTATTGAGAGAGAAGTACATAGCCATACAAGCACACATTAGAAAACAAGAAGAAGCACAAATAAACAGCCTTATTGCACACCTTAAAGACCTAGAAGAAGAACAAAGGATCCTTAAAGCAACCAGAAGGACATAAATCACTAAAGTGAGAGCAGAAATAAATAACACTGAAAATAAGAAAACCATACAAAAGATCAACAAAAGTAAATGTTGGTTCTTCAAAAGAGTGAACAAAATCGACAAACCTTTAGCCAGACTCACGGATTTAAAAAGGCAGAAGGCCCAAACAAATCATATCATAAATGAAAGAGAAGATATCACAACAGACACCATGGAAATTCAGCATATCATGCGAGACTTCTATGAACAACTATATGCCACCAACCTAGAGAACCTGGAAGAAATGGATGATTTCCTAGGTACATTCAAAATTAAGCAAAAAGGAACATTCAAAATTAAGCAAAAAGGAACTAGTTAATATGAACAGGTCCATCACCGTTAATGAAATTAAAACAGTTATCAAAAACCTTCCCAAGAACAAAAGTCCTGGACCAGATGGTTTTACAAATGAATTCTACAAAACCTTCAAAGAAGAAATAATACCTCTACTTTTAAAAGTCTTCCAGAAGATTGAAGACACTGAAATACTCCCTTCCAGCTTCTATGAAGCCCACATCACTCTGATACCAAAAACAGACTGGGACACAACCAAAAAAGAAAACTACAGACCAATATCTCTGATGAACATAGATGCTAGAATACTGAACAAAATTCTAGCCAACCAGATACAGCAGTATATTAAAAAGATTGTTCATCATGACCAGAGATGCAAGGTTGGTTTAATGTACATAAATCAATCAACGTGAACCACCACATCAACAAAAGCAAGACCAAAAACCATATGGTCATATCAATAGATGCAGAGAAAGCCTCTGACAAAATACAACATCCCTTTATGATCAAAACACTATAAAAAATGGGAATAGATGGAAAAGTCCTCAAGATAGTGGAGTCTATATATAGCAAACCTACAGCCGACATTTTATTCAAAGGTGAAAAACTGGAAGCATTTCCCCTTAGATCAGGTACCAGACAGAGATGCCCACTATCACCATTACTATTCAACATAGTGTTGGAAGTTCTTGCCATAGCAATCAAGCAGGAGCAAGGAATTAAAGGCATACAGATTGGAATAAAATAAGTCAAACTCTCCCTATTTGTAGACAACATGATAGTATACATGAAAAATCTAAAGAATCCAGCAAGAATCTTTTGGATATTATCAGGCAAAACAGTAAGGTGTCAGGCTATAAAATTAACATTCAAAAGTCAGTGACACTCCCCTATGCAAACACTAAGTTAGAAGAAATTGAAATCCAGAAATCAATTCCTTTTACTATAGCAACAAAAACAATAAAATATCTAGGTGTAAACCTAACCAAAGAAGTGAAAGACTTGTATACTGAAAATTTTGAGTCACTACTTAGGGAAATTGAAAAAGAAACAAAGAAGTAGAAAGATATTCCATGTTCATGGGTTGGAAGAATTAGCATCACTGAAATGAATATACTACCCAGAGCCATCTACAAATTTAATGCTGTCCCCATCAAGATCCCAACCACATTTTTAGGAGAATAGAACAAATGATACAAATGTTATTCTGGAATCAGAAAAGACCTAGAATTGCCAAAAACAATCTTGAGAAGAAAAAATAGAACTGGAGGCATCACACTCCCAGATCTCAAATTGTATTATAGGGCCATTGTCATCACACCTGCTTGGTATTAGAACATGAATAGACACATTGACCAGTGGAATAGAATTGAGAGCCCAGAAATAAGCCCCCACACCTATGGACACCTAATCTTTGACAAAGGTGCCTAGACTATTGAATGGGGAAACATGAGTCTCTTCGACAAATGGTGTTGGGATAAATGGGTTGAAACATGCAGAAGAATGAAACTGAACCACTATATTTCACCATTACAAAAGTAAATTCCAAATGGATCAGGGACTTGGATGTTAAACCACAAACTATCAGATACTTAGAAGAAAATATTGACAGAATTCTTTTCCACATCAATTTTAAAGACATATTTAATGAGATGAATCCAATAACAAACAAGACTAAAGCAAACATAAGCCTATGGGACTACATCAAATTAAAAGGCTTCTGCATGGCAAAAGAAACCACTACCCAAACCAAGAGACCCCTCACAGAATAGGAGAAGATCTTTACATGCCATAAAACAGACAAGAGGCTAATAACCAGAATATATAAATAACTTGCAAGTCTCAAAAACAAGACAACAAATAACCCCATCCAAAAATGGGGAGAGAACGTGGACAGAATATTCACCACAGAAGAGTTCCAAATTGGTGAGAAACACATGAAAAAATGCTCCAAGTCTTTGATTGTCAGAGAAGTGCAAATAACGACAACAATGAGATACTTCACTCCTGTGAGAATGTCATTCATCAGAAAAGGTAACAGCAGCAAATGCTGGAGAGGCTGTGGAGTTAAAGGACCCTCCTGTGCTGCTGGTGGGAATGTCAGTTGGTCCATCCTCTGTGGAGAACAGTCTAGAAAACTCTCAGAAGGCTAGAAATGGACCTACCCTATGATCCTGCAATTCCTCTCCTGAGGATATATCCTAAGGAACCCAACACACCCATCCAAAAAAATATGTGTACACATATGTTCTTAGCAGCACAATTTGTAATAGCCAAAACCTGGAAGCAACCCAGGTTTCCAACACCAGATGAGTGGCTCAGCAAGTTGTGGTATATATACATAACGGAATACTACTCAGCTATTAAAAATGGTGACTTCACCATTTTCAGCTCATCTTGGATGGAATTTGAAAAATCCTTGTTCAGTGAAATAAGTCATAGACAGAAGAATGAATATGGGTTGATCTGATTCTCAAGCAAAAGTTGAAAAACAAGAACAGAAGAGAAAATGCAAGCAGAACCTGAACTGGAGTTTGTGTATTTCACCAAAGTAAAAGACTCTGTGATGGGTGTGTGTGTGGGGGGGGGAATACAGGTCCTAAAAGGATTACAGAGGACCTAGTGGGGGTTGTATTGTTATATGGAAAACTGAGAAATATTATGCATGTACAAACTATTGTATTTACTGCCGAATGTAAAACATTATTCCCCAATAAATAAATTAAAAAGAAGAAGAAGAAAAAGGGATGAAGTGAAACTAGGGACCAAGTAGTTTTGCATCTGGTTGAAAGCACATGTCACAATGCACAAGAAACCAGGTTCAAGTCCCTGGTCCCCACCTGCCAGGAGAAAGCTTTTTGAGTGGTAAAGCAGTGTTGCCGGTGTCTCTCTGTCTCACTCCCTTTCTACCTCCCCCTACCCTATTGATTTCTGGCTGCCTCCATCCAATTAACAAAGATAATAAAAAAATTTTAAAGACTATACTATAAACCTAGTGGCCTCTACCAAAAATTTAATCTTAAAAAGAAAACACTGAAACTCTGATTCAGTTTTACTTTCCCTTGTGCACAATCACACTCTGCATCAACCACACACATTTTAATTTACTTAAAGAAAAGATGAGTTTCTTTGCCTTGAAGAGGCAATAATCAGAAACCAAATAAATATGTTATAGCAAAGCCAGCAAAATAGCTAACTTGGATAGAGCACCTGTCTGACAATCCATACAACTCAGGTTCAAGGCCAACCTCAACTAAATTGGAAGGTTTAGTGCATTGGTATACTTACCTCTTTCCCTCTCTGTCTCTATATGTTTCTGTCTCTCTCTTTATATCTGGGGGGAGCCCAACATTTACAAAAAAAAGCTCATGTCAATTTGCACTCAATTTTTCAAAATTTCAGTGAGCAGTATAAAAGTAATACAGAACTCCTTAGCTCTTATTTCTTTAAAAAATTAAATTATTTAATTTTATAAGACAAATAAATTGAGGGGGTAGTGAGGGAGAAAGAAAGACATCTATAACACTGCTTCACTGCTTGTGAAGCTTCTCCTTGCAGGTGGAGACTGGGAGCTTGAACCTGGGTCCTTATGCATGATGATGTGTGCACTTAGTCAGGTGTGCCACTGCCCAGTTTCTACTAGCTCCTGTTTCTAACACTAATTTTTATATACCAGGCTTGTCAGTTTGGTTTTTATTATGTGAATTTTATGACTATGACTTTATTATACTAGGGGATGTACCTGTTGAGGCTAGTTCCTGGTATGCACCTGCCCAAGCATTACTGTGACAGGTCACTCAGGGTTAGAAAATTCCCAGAAACTGGCTACAGTGAAAACTTCCTCTTGGAGAAACTAAAACTACACCCTGAAACTTTGACCAGAAAAGGATTTGAGTTGTGATAAGATTTGAAGTGTCTGTTCTGCTTTGATGGCTAGAACAGAATGTTATCCAAATAAGAGAAAGAGAGAGAGAGAGAGAGAGATTTTTTGCACTATTTGTATGTTTGTGCTATTTTTATATGGTACAGTTATATTTATTCCCTATTTTTTTATTCAGAGTCATCATCACACAAAGAAATGTTCACAGGTCAGCACATCAGGGTCACCTAGTTGGTTGCTTGCTAAATGGGAAGTTCTCCAGGCTCCACTCTCAGAGCTCCTAAAGCACCAGGTTGGAGCTGGGCTGCCTCTGTTTAACCAGCAGTGTTTCAGATGCAGGAGGTCTGCAGCCCTAATTCAAGAAGTGCTCCTAGGGAAGACAGAATTTTACAGGAAGAAGTGTCCTGGAGGCCGGGAAGCACACCTGGTTAAGTGCACATAGTACAAAGTTCAAGCGAGAATCCAGGTTCGAGCCCCCACACCCTACCGGCAGGGAACTGCTTCAAAAGCAGTGAAGCAGGTCAACAGGTGTCTGTCTCTCTCCTGATCTTTCCCTCCCCTCTGAATTTCTTTCTGTCCTATCAAAATAAATAAATAAATAAATATCCCCAAGCACCAAGGTCATGAGGAGCCTGACAGTCTGGAAATGACACACACTGCACAGCCTTCCCTCAAACAATAAAAAGAGAAATAGAGACCCAGTAGGATCTTTTTACCTTAATAACTTTGACTAGAAAATGATATGGTTTGTATATTTTGTTGGTATCTCTGGAGGATTAAGGAATGAAACAACAGGAGCCACTGTACAGCCTGGTGGTATACAAAGTGGTTAGTGCCTTCCAGCTCCATTACTCTGGTGAGACCTTTCCTAGCTCATAGAAGTCCTTAGTTCCATTTCAGTTAGTGCATTTCCGAACAAACCTGCAGAACATAGACATAGACCAGAGCCCATGAAATAGGACACATGTGCACATGTATCCATATTGGGGGAAAATATATACTGTTGTATGCTTTACATTGGGTTGTTCTAGATCTCCCCCACCAAGAGAATTGGATCAGTCCAGTTAGTTTCGCAGGCCCGCTTGGCCCCGCCCCTAGGAACCCTGCCTGAGTTCGAGAGTTCTAGAGTTCTAGAGTTCGAGAGTTGCAGAGTTGCAGAGTTCCAGAGTAAGAGAGAGGGCCAGAGTTCCAGAGTTGAAGAGTTCCAGAGTTCCAGAGTTCCAGAGTAAGAGAGAGGGCCAGAGTTCCAGAGTTGAAGGGTTGCAGAGTTACAGAGTAAGGGAGAGGGTTCCTGAGTTGCAGAGTAAGAGAGAGTGCTTGCGCCGCCGCAAAGAGACAGCAGAGTTCTGTTTGGTTATTAGTTTGGTTTAGTTTATGAATCGTTGTTCCTGAATGAAGAAATACAGCTTCCCTGCCCAGCCATTGTCTCCGCGTCTCTGTTACCCGCCCGTGAAGCTAGCCCGGCCAGCAAGAGCCGCCGAAATTTTAACAACAAATGGCACCCACGTGGACCTGACCTGCGCATCTCTCAGATAAGTAAAGACAATTTGGCTACCTATGCACTATGGCCTTCTCTTCTGCTTGTGAAGAGATCTCCAAAGGCCTCTGCTCTTTCTTCACGAGACTGTTTTGCTGTTTCTGGAACATTTATCTCTGGACCACTCTGTGGTTTCCACTCGCTCGGGCGAACTCAGAACAGCCAGCGGGAATAGCCAGCGGGCGGGAGGCGAGGCACGGAGCTGCTGTTTCCACCTGGTTAAACAGCCAGCCAGCTGGCTGCGCCCAGACAACCCCACGCACTGTGCCCACAGCCCCGCAGCCCGCAGCCGGCAGGAGGCTGACGCCAGCACACAGGAGCCCGATGCCAGCATGCAGGAGCCCAATGCCAACACGCTGGAGCCCAATGCCACCATGCAGGAGCCCGATGCCAACACACAGGAGCCCGATGCCACCACGCAGGAGCCCGATGCCACCACGCAGGAGCCCAATGCCAGCACGCAGGCCAGCCCACAGGAGCTGGCTTTCCACCGCGTGACGCAGGGCACTGGATGCGTGATCCCTCCACGCTGCTCGGCCACTGTGAGCAGGGCAGCAGACATGGCAGGGCCATGGGGCAGGGCCGCGGCGGCCTATCATGGCCGCCACCCCTGGGCACCTAGGCCCACGCCTTCTACAAAACTGGCCCACCTGCCCTCTTGCTATGAATTCTGGAACGATCCCGGACCTCCCAGACCCCCGGGCTCCCTGCCAAAACGGGGCACACGAGATCTCCAGCCGCCGGTCCAGTCTGAAGGCAGACAAGCTGGAGTACGCAAAGATTTGTACAGAGATTGCAACCTGCTATTCCTAGAAGTAAAGCTGCGCGGGAAGCCACCTCCGGATGGTGAACCCCCCCCAACAACTAAGACAGTACATATCTAAATTCGTGTTTAAAATGACATGTCTTCGTAACAAAGGTTTCTCTCCTTGTGTATTAATGACCATGTTTATGTGTATGTTTAAAGTTTGATAAACAGTAACTTTAAGGCTAAATTCTTACTAGACAAAGTTAAATGAAAAAGGTTTTCAACATAATTCTCATAAAGATAAAATTAACTTACATTTAAAGTCTAAGGTAAAAATTAGTTAGCAATCAATATATTTTAACTAAGTTGGTCTAAACAAAAGGTTAAATAGACTTGTTGATATGTAAAACTCTCCATTACCTTCTCTATTAGAAATGGTAGATCGAACAATGGCTATGCTAATTATTCTCATGCCTGAGGTTTCCTTTCCTGCACAACTAGGGTGTGACTCCATTTGAATGGGTGTAACAAAAGGTTAAAAGATGTTGTTGATATGTAAAAGTCTCAAATTCCTTCTCTATTAGAAATATGCTAATAACAAGTTTTGTTTCATAGTAAGTAAATTGCAGCCAGCTGCCTTTGGGACTCTAGGCCGTTCCCTGCCCCCATGCAAATGCCCGTCGACGCAAGTACGCCCCCCAGAGGCAAGAAATGTTTTTTTTAAGCTGATAAAGTTTTGCCCACAGAGAAAAAAAAATGGCCCCCTCAGGCCTTCCCTTGGCAGCACACTGGTTCTTGTTACTTACTTACATGTTTCTTCATGTTTGTGCCAGTTTCTTTTTTAAAAATGCCTGTACGTATTCGACTTCTGGAGGCGGAGCTACGAGCAGCAGATCGCTTTCTCTCCTCTCCTCTCCTCTCCCGGATCAACTAAGAATACCAAAGGAGACCACCCGGACCGAAACAAGACAGGACTAGAATGACCACAGAAACCCAGTAAATCACCCGTGAGTACAAACACGCGTGGCTGGTGACAGAGAGGAGAGAGGGGCCTAAGGAGAGATTAAGTGACTGCTAACAGTTCGACAGTTTGTCAGTGGAGACACCACCTCCAGTCTGCTCCACCAACAAGGGGACAGCTGAAGGGAGGAAAGGACTCCCCAGAGACTCACCAAGTACAACTCTGAGTCTCCATTGCTACTACCCTCAGAATCTGGAGCAGAAACAGGGAGGGACACCAGGGTACAGAGATCTAACCGGGAAACTCAGAAGAACTATACCACGGTGGCATAGCTGAGGGGCTGTGAAAGTCTCTTTGCATAACCACTGGATTATCTCTGCCACACCCTGCTTTATCTCTTGGTCAGGAGTCAGTGATTAAGCTAAGAAGCCTATTGATAGTTTAAAAGCCCTCAGGCTCCCATAGCCTACAGGGGAAAAAAAAAAAAAAAGGCTTTTACACCACTGAACTCCAACTCAGGGATTGAAAAAATTGTTAACTTATTTAAAATGGTTAAAACAACAAGAAAAAATATTGGAGACTCGAACCAGGACAAGAGTCCAGCTAAAAGTCCTCCAGAGGGTGAAGCACAAAACAACGAGTTCAACATCCAAACATTAGCTAAGGAAATAATAACAGGAGTGAGTAAAGAATTTGAAAAAATTGTAATCAGAAATGCAGGAACAACAAATGAGAATATGGAAGAAAATTCTAATTATCTCATGGTTATTAGAGAGCTGAAAGCTGAAATCGCTGAGCTAAGAAGGCAACTAGCTGAACAAGCTAAAACAGTATCACAGCAGGGCAACAAAATAGATGAACTCCAGAAAGCAGTAGAGGGCAGAAAGAATAGAATCAATGAGGCTGAAGACAGAATTAGCAAGATTGAGGATGAATTAGAGACAACTAAAAAAGAAGTAAGAGATCTCAAAAAGAGATTAAGAGATGCTGAAAACAACAACAGAGTCCTATGGGATGACTTCAAAAGAAACAATATACGCATTATTGGCTTACCAGAGGAAGAAAGAGAAGGGGAGGAAGAAAGCGTTCTCCAGGCCATAATAGCTGAAAATTTCTCTAGTCTAGACAACACCAAAGACATAAAGATTCAAGAATCCCAGAGGGTCCCAAACAGAATTAACCCAGACCTAAAGACACCAAGACATATCATACTTAGATTGGAAAGGAATAAGGATAAAGAAAGGATCCTCAAGGCTGCAAGAGAAAAACAAAGAGTCACCTACAAAGGAAAATCCATAAGATTAGCAGCAGACTTCTCCATACAAACACTACAGGCCAGAAGAGAATGGCAAGATATCTATCGAGTGCTCAATGAGAAAGGCTTTCAACCAAGAATACTATATCCTGCTAGACTGTCATTCAGACTAGATGGAAGCATCAAAACTTTCTCAGACAAGCAACAGTTGAAGGAAGCAACCATCACCAAGCCTGCCCTGAAAGAAGTTCTGAAAGGTCTCCTATAAACAGTCAGACCACCACAAATAGGACATATATCAAAACACTCTAAAACTCGTCAAGAATGGCGTTAAAATATCTTCAATCTTTGATATCAATAAATGTCAATGGCCTGAATTCACCTATTAAAAGACACAGAGTAGGAAGATGGATCAGAAAACACAACCCAACAATATGTTGTCTACAGGAAACTCACCTAACTCAACAAGACAAACACAGACTTAAAGTGAAAGGATGGAAAACTATCATTCAAGCCAATGGCCCACAAAAAAGGGCAGGAACAGCTATTCTCATATCTGACATGATAGACTTTAAAATAGATAAGATTAAAAAAGATAGGAATGGACACTACTTAATGCTCAGAGGATCAGTCAATCAAGAGGACTTAACAATTATTAATATCTATGCACCCAATGAGAAGCCATCTAAATACATCAAACTTCTACTGAAAGAGCTACAGCAATATATTAACAGTAACACAATCATAGTAGGGGACTTCAACACCCCACTATCTCAACTTGACAGATCATCCAGGCAAAAAATCAGTAAAGACATAAGGGAGCTAAATGAAGAGATAGATAAACTAGAACTATTGGACATTTTCAGAGTCATTCATCCCAAGAAACTGGAATACACATTTTACTCAAATCCACATGGATCATTATCAAGGATAGACCATATGTTAGGCCACAAAGACAGCATCAGCCTATTCAAGAGCACTGAAATCATCCCAAGCATCTTCTCAGACCACAGTGGAATTAAACTAACATTTAACAATCAACAAAAGATTGGTAACAGTGCCAAAATGTGGAAGCTCAACAGTACACTTCTTAACAACTTCTGGGTCAAAGAGGAAATCAAGGAAGAAATCAAAATGTTTCGAGAGTTCAATGAAAATGAAGACACAAGCTATCAAAATATTTGGGACACAGCTAAAGCAGTCCTAAGAGGGAAGTTCATAGCTATACAAGCACACATTAGGAAACAAGAAAAGGCACAAATAAACAGCCTGATTGCACATCTTAAAGACCTAGAAGAAGAACAACAAAGGAATCCTAAAGCAACCAGAAGGACAGAAATTACTAAAGTTAGGGCAGAAATAAATAACATTGAGAATAGGAAAACCATACAAAAGATCAATGAAAGTAAATGTTGGTTCTTCGAAAGAGTAAACAAAATCGACAAACCTTTAGCCAGACTCACAAAACAAAAAAGGGAGAAGACCCAAATAAATCGGATAGTAAACGAAAGAGGAGAAATCACAAAAGACACTGCAGAAATTCAACATATCATGCGAGGCTTCTATGAACAACTGTATGCCACCAAGCTAGAGAACCTGGAAGAAATGAATGATTTCCTAGATACCTACCAACTTCCAAAACTAAGTAAAGAGGAAGTGGATAACATGAACAGGCCCATCACAGCTAATGAAATTGAAACAGTTATCAAAAATCTTCCCAAAAATAAAAGTCCTGGACCAGATGGTTTTACAAATGAATTCTACAAAACTTTCAAAGAAGAACTAATACCTCTACTTTTTAAAGTCTTCCAGAAGATTGAAGACACTGGAATACTCCCTGCCAGCTTCTATGAAGCCAACATCACCCTGATACCAAAAGCAGACAGGGACACAACCAAAAAAGAAAACTACAGACCAATATCTCTGATGAACATAGATGCGAAAATATTGAACAAAATTCTAGCCAACCGGATACAGCAGTATATCAAAAAAATTGTTCATCATGACCAAGTGGGGTTTATCCCAGGCATGCAAGGTTGGTTTAATATACGTAAGTCAATCAATGTGATCCACCACATCAACAAAAGCAAGACCAAAAACCACATAGTCATATCAATAGATGCAGAGAAAGCCTTTGACAAAATACAACATCCCTTTATGATCAAAACACTACAAAAAATAGGAATAGATGGAAAATTCCTGAAGATAGTGGAGTCTATATATAGCAAACCTACAGCCAACATCATACTCAATGGTGAAAAACTGGAAGCATTTCCCCTCAGATCAGGTACTAGACAGGGCTGCCCACTATCACCATTACTATTCAACATAGTGTTGGAAGT
This sequence comes from Erinaceus europaeus, assembly GCF_950295315.1. Classification (NCBI taxonomy): domain Eukaryota; kingdom Metazoa; phylum Chordata; class Mammalia; order Eulipotyphla; family Erinaceidae; genus Erinaceus; species Erinaceus europaeus. Next base: position 79,780,079 of record NC_080170.1, read on the forward strand.
TCTTGCCATAGCAATCAGGCAGGAGCAAGGAATTAAAGGCATACAGATTGGAAGAGAAGAAGTCAAACTGTCCTTATTTGCAGATGACATGATAGTATACATGGAAAAACCTAAGGAATCCAGCAAGAAGCTTTTGGAAATCATCAGGCAATACAGTAATGTGTCAGGCTATAAAATTAACATTCAAAAGTCAGTGGCATTCCTCTATGCAAACACTAAGTTAGAAGAAATTGAAATCCAGAAATCAGTTCCTTTTTCTATAGCAACAAAAACTATAAAATATCTAGGAATAAACCTAACCAAAGAAGTGAAAGACTTGTATACTGAAAATTATGAGTCACTACTCAAAGAAATTGAAAAAGACACAAAGAAGTGGAAACATATTCCATGTTCATGGGTTGGAAGAATTAACATCATCAAAATGAATATATTACCCAGAGCCATCTACAAATTTAATGCTATTCCCATCAAGATCCCAAGCACATTTTTTAGGAGAATAGAAAAAATGCTACAAATGTTTATCTGGAACCAGAAAAAACCTAGAATTGCCAAAACGATCTTGAGAAAAAAGAACAGAACCGGAGGCATCACACTGCCAGATCTCAAACTGTATTATAGGGCCATTGTCATCAAAACTGCTTGGTACTGGAACATGAACAGACACACTGACCAGTGGAATAGAATTGAGAGCCCAGAAATGAGGCCCCACACATATGGACATCTAATCTTTGACAAAGGGGCCCAGACTATTACATGGGGGAAGCAGAGTCTCTTCAACAAATGGTGTTGGAAACAGTGGGTTGAAACATGCAGAAGAATGAAACTGAATCACTGTATTTCACCAAATACAAAAGTAAATTCCAAGTGGATCAAGGACTTGAATGTTAGACCAGAAACTATCAGATACTTAGAGGAAAATATTGGCAGAACTTTTTTCCGCATAGATTTTAAAGACATTTTCAATGAAACGAATCCAATTACAAGGAAGACTAAGGCAAGTATAAACCTATGGGACTACATCAAATTAAAAAGCTTCTTCACAGCAAAAGAAACCACTACCCAAATCAAGAGACCCCTCACAGAATGGGAGAAGATCTTTACATGCCATACATCAGATAAGAGTTTAATAACCAACATATATAAAGAGCTTGCCAGACTCAACAACAAGACAACAAATAACCCCATCCAAAAATGGGGGAAGGACTTGGACAGAATATTCACCACAGAAGAGATCCAAAAGGCCGAGAAACACATGAAAAAATGCTCCAAGTCTCTGATTGTCAGAGAAATGCAAATCAAGACAACAATGAGATATCACTTCACTCCTGTGAGAATGTCACACATCAGAAAAGGTAACAGCAGCAAATGCTGGAGAGGGTGTGGGGTCAAAGGAACCCTCCTGCACTCCTGGTGGGAATGTCAATTGGTCCAACCTCTGTGGAGAACAGTTTGGAGAACTCTCAGAAGGCTAGAAATGGACCTACCCTATGATCCTGCGATTCCCCTCCTGGGGATATATCCTAAGGAACCCAAAACAGCCATCCAAAAAGATCTGTGTACACATATGTTCTTGGCAGCACAATTTGTAATAGTCAAAACCTGGAAGCAACCCAGGTGTCCAACAACAGATGAGTGGCTGAGCAAGTTGTGGTATATATACACAATGGAATACTACTCAGCTGTAAAAAATGGTGACTTCACCGTTTTCAGCCGATCTTGGATGGACCTTGAAAAAATCATGTTTAGTGAAATAAGTCAGAAACAGAAGGATGAATACGGGATGATCTCACTCTCAGGCCGAAGTTGAAAAACAAGATTAGAAAAGAAAACACAAGTCGAACCTGAAATGGAATTGGAGTATTACACCAAAGTAAAAGACTCTGGGGTGGGTGGGTGGGTGGGGAGAATACAGGTCCATGAAAAATGATGAATGAAATAGTGGGGGTTGTATTGTTAAATGGGAATCTGGGGAATGTTATGCATGTAAAAAAAAAAAAAAAGAAGAAGTAGAAACGCAAAGCAGAAATTGACTGAGTTTGGAGTATGGCACCAAAGTAAGAAAGCAGAAGTACACTAGAGTTTGCAGTGAGTACCTGCCTAATACTTCCTCTCCACTTTTCCAAGCTTTGGGTCCATGATTGCTCAACAATTTGTTTGGCTTTGTATGTTAACTCTCTTTTCAGTCACCAGGTTCCAGGTGTCATCAGGATGCCGGCCAGACTTCCCTGGATTGAAGACCCCACCAATGTGTCCTGGAGCTCAGCTTCCCCAGAGACCCACCCTACTAGGGAAAGAGAGAGGCAGACTGGGAGTATGGACTGACCAGTCAACGCCCATGTTCAGCGGGGAAGCAATTACAGAAGCCAGACCTTCTACCTTCTGCAACCCACAATGACCCTGGGTCCATGCTCCCAGAGGGATAGAGAATGGGAAAGCTATCGGGGGAGGGGGTGGGATATGGAGATTGGGCGGTGGTAATTGTGTGGGGTTGTACCCCTCCTACCCTATGGTTTTGTTAATTAATCCTTTCTTAAATAAAAAAGAAAAAAAAATCCAACCAACCCCATTAAAAAAAAAAATGCCTGTACGATATATGTTTCTGTTCACCCCACAGCCTTGATACTGTAGTCATTTAGTTAAAAAGAAAAGGGGGAATTGTTGTATGCTTTACATTGGGTTGTTCTAGATCTCCCCCACCAAGAGAATTGGATCAGTCCAGTTAGTTTCGTGGGCCCGCTTGGCTCCGCCCCTAGGAACCCCGCCTGAGTTCGAGAGTTCTAGAGTTCGAGAGTTGCAGAGTTCCAGAGTAAGAGAGAGGGCCAGAGTTCCAGAGTTGAAGAGTTCCAGAGTTCCAGAGTAAGAGAGAGGGCCAGAGTTCCAGAGTTGAAGGGTTGCAGAGTTACAGAGTAAGGGAGAGGGTTCCTGAGTTGCAGAGTAAGAGAGAGTGCTTGCGCTGCCACAAAGAGACAGCAGAGTTCTGTTTGGTTATTAGTTTGGTTTAGTTTATGAATCGTTGTTCCTGAATAAAGAAATACAGCTTCCCTGCACAGCTGTATGTCTCTGGTCGTCTCTGTTACCTGCCCGTGAAGCCAGCCTGGCCAGCTAGAGCCAGCCCGAATTTTAACAACAATATACCTTGAAGTAAAAGTACACAAAAGTCTACAGTTATTCAATAAGTGCAGCATGAAAGTAGAAAGACCTGTTCCAGAGGCAGGGCTATGGAGCAGCAGCAGCTGTGTTTCTCTCCTCTCCTCTCCTGGATCAACTAGGAATACCAAAGGAGACCATCTGGAACGGCAAAAAGACAGGACTGGAACGACTTCAGGAACCCACGAAATCACTGGTGAGTGCAAACACGTTTGGATCATGGACAGAGAGGAGCCTAGGGACAGATTAAGTGCCTGGTAACAGTCCGGCAGTTTACCAGTTGAGACACCACCTCCAGTCTGTCTCACCAACAAAAAGAGGGCTGAAGAGAGGAGAGGACTCCCCTGAGACTAACCACATGCAACTGTAAGTCTCCATTGCTACTGCCTTCAGAATCTGGAGCAGCAGCAGGGAGACCCTGTTCTGACTGACACCAGGGGACAGAGAACTAAGGAGGAAACTCAGGAGAAGGTCTATACCTCAGTAGCCTAGCAGTGGGGCTGTGAGAGTCTCTTTGCATAACCACCCTGCCCCACCCTGCTTTATCTCTTGGTCAGGAGTGAGGGATACAGATAAAAAGCCTACATATAGTTTAAAATCCCTCAGGCTCCCATAGCCTACAGGGAAGAAAAAGGACAAAACAGGTTTTTAAGCCAGTGAGCTTCAACTCAGGGATTCATATACTATTGAAACTACTGTCAACTTCCACAATTGTGAACATATTAATTACCTTACTTAGACACAAGTCAATCCAGGCAAAAGTGATCAGTAATTTGAAAAGCACTGAGAGAGGGACCTCATAACATAATATATAAAATGGTTAAACCAACAAGAAGAAATATTGGAGAAATGAACCAGGACAAGAGTCCAGATAAAAGCCCCCCAAGGTTGAAGCACAAAATAATGAGGTCAACATCCAAATACCAGTTATGGAAATAATCACAGGAGTGAGTAAAGAGTTTGAAAGAAATGTCATCAGAAATGCAGAAACAACAAATGAGACTCTAGAAGGAAACACTAATTATCTCAAGGTTATTAAAGAGCTGAAAACTGAAATAGCTGAGCTAAGAACACAACTAGCTGAGCAAGCTGAAACAATATCAGAACAGGGTAACAAAATAGATGAACTTCAGAAAACAGTAGAGGGGAGAGAGAATAGAATCAATGAAGCTGAAGACAGAATTAGCAAGACTGAGGATGAATTGGAGACAACTAAAAAAGAAGTAAGAGATCTCAAAAAGAGATTAAGAGATACTGAAAACAACAACAGAGACCTATGGGATGAATTCAAAAGAAACAATATATGCATTATTGTCTTACCAGAGGAAGAAATAGAGGGAGAGGAAGAAAGTATTCTTCAGGCCATAATAGCTGAAAACTTCTCTAGTCTATACAACATGAAAGATATAAAGGTTCAAGAAGCCCAGAGGGTCCCAAACAGAATTAACCCACACTTAAAGACACCAAGACACATCATATTTAGACTTGAAAGGAATAAGGATAAAGAAAGGATCCTGAATGCTGCAAGAGAAAAACAAAGAGTCACCTACAGAGGAAAATTAACAGCAGACTTCTCCACACAAACAATACAGGCCAGAAGAGAATGGCAAGATATTTATCGAGTGCTCAATGAGAAAGGCTTTCAAGCAAGGTTACTATATCCTGCTAGTATTACAGAAGCCAGACCTCCCACCTTCTGCTCCCTATAACAATCCTAGGTCCATACTCCCAGAGGGATATAGAATAGGGTGCTTTTCAGTGGAGGCTATGGAATATGGAATTCTGGTGGTGAGAATCATATGGAATTGTACCTTTCTTATCTCACACTATTGTTGATCATTATAAAATCATTTTTTTAAAAAAGTGGTGAACTTGGACTATAAAAAAAAGACCCACCAAAGTGATTGAAATTGTCCATTTTTAAGGGCTAAAACAGAATAATATTCTCATGAAAAGTCTATTGCATGATAGTTGCACTTATTTATTTTGTTGTTGTTGTTGACACCAGGGTTATTGCTGGGCCTTGGTTCCTGTGCAATAAATCTATCACTCCTCATAGCCATATATTCCTTTTCCCCTTTATTTTGGTAGGACAGAGAGAAATTGATGAGAGAGTGACAGTGAGACAACTGAAACACTGCTTCACTGCTTCTGAATATTCCTCCCTCAGATGGGAACAGGGCTTTAACTAGGCTCCTTACACATGGTGGTGTGTGTGTTCTCTACCCCAACATAGCCCTACTATTTGCATTTTTATTTTTAAATTTTGTTTAATTATTTCCATTTTGTTATTTAAAGTCATCAACTAACAAAAAGTTTCTCACACTTTAGCACATCAGGGTTACTTAAATTCCCACTAAACAGGTAGATTCCCTCATATCTTATCCATGATTCTCTAGGACAGTACTGAAATTCAGTCCCAAAGTGTTGTGTTTTTCAGCAAGAGAGATAGCACAATGATTACACAAAAAGACTTTCATGCCTGAGATTCTGAGGTCCCAGGTTTAATCTCTAGCACCAGGCAGAGCTAAGCAGTACTCTGGCGACTTTCTCTCTCTGTGTGTGTGTGTGTGTGTGTGTGTGTGTGTGTGTGTGTGTGTGTGTGTGTGTGTATGTGAGAGAGAGAGATTTAAGAACGGTGCTTGAAGCCTATGATATAACAATGCATAGGGAGATGATCAGACCGATAAATTGAGTTGGACTTAGCCCCTGCAATTAATAAGCTAAAGTCACGTCCCACAAAAGGACAGTGTCAGGGACTCAAACCTGCTGACCTTAACCTCTGAAACAGTAGAGAATAATTAGAAACCATTTATAGTTAAGACCCTTGTCTAGGAGAAAATCTGAAGAGCTCCTATCCCAAAGACAAGAGTTGTGGAAGACAGGAGTTTTAGAGATTGCCCCCAAACCTTGCTCCTATCCTGGAATCCACCTCTATACACTGAGTAGAAGTGGTTGATCTGATCCAGTGGACTGAGTGGGGGTTCAGCTGGCAATGAGCAAGTTTTCCTACATGCACAGGTAGGGTATCAGGCTGGCTTTCTGCAACTCTGAGCAGCAGGGCCTTGATCATATGCAGTGTTGAGGCTGCCTGCTGTGATTCAGATGCAGGGACTCTGCATTCCTAATTCAAGAAATATTCCAGAGGAGAATGGAATGCCTACAAAGAAAGAAGTGCTTCTCAGGACAGGGTTCAAGCTAGTGGCCACAGTCAAGAAATAATTCACACTGTACTGCTGTCCCCTGCATATTCTGTAGTGAAATTAAAGCCTAGAGAATTTTGGACTTTGTATTCACATCTACTCTGAGCCAGGCAGTTCTCTCATCTTACTTTCTTTTTCTATTCTCTCTCTCTCCCTCTCTCTCTGTCTGTCTCCCTCTCTCTTTCTCTCCCTCCCTTCTTCTCTCCCTCCCTCCTTCCCTCCCTCCCTCTCCCCCCTCCCTGTATCTCCATCTTCCTCTCTCTGTCTCCTGTCTCACTCTCCCTTACTTCCCTGCCCCCTTTCTTGGATCCCTGCTTAAAATAAACCAGATGTTTTCATAGTCTTTTAATCCACATTGACTTTTCTTTGACCAAATTATTTACCAACATCTAGCAAACAGAGTTACTTCCCTGTATATAAACAGAGATACTTCCCTGTATATAGCATTTAAGAGTCCTGCACTGCTGGTAGGAATGCAAATTGGTCCAACTCCTGTAGAGAGCAGTCTGGAGAACCTTCACAAGACTTGAAATGGACCTTCCATATAACCTAGCAATTCCTCTCCTATCCTAAGGACTCAATCACAAACATCCAAAAAGATGTGTATACTTATGTTCATAGCAGCACAATTCATTATAGCCAAAACTTGTAAGCAGCTCAGGTACCCAACAACAGATAAATGGCTAAAAAAGTTGTAGTATATATACTCAATGGAATACTACTCAGCTATTAAGAATAATGAACCCACCTTCTCTGACCCATTTTGCATGGAGCTAGAAGGAATTATGTTAAGTGAGCTAAGTCAGAAAGACAAAGATGTGTATGGGATGATCCCACCCATAAACAGAAGTTGAGAAAGAACAAAAAGGGAAATGCAACGCAGAATTTGACTGAGTTTGGAATATTGCACCAAAGTAAAAAAAACAACAACAACAAAAAAAACTCTGAGGTGAGGGAAGGGTAGATTTTCAGCTTCAGATTGGGGGGGGGGTAGGGACACAGACCATTAGAGGCAGAAATGGTGTTAATATACACTCCTATTAACTTATAGTCTTATACATCACTATTTAATTAATATGAGAGGGGAAAAATAGATTGAATGTCTCAAACTTGTTGATGCATAGACCCTAGTTATGAGTATATATTCCTTTAATCTGAACACTTAAGGCTTCAAATTGGTAACCTGATTGAATTTTAATTGTGGGCTTAAATTTTCAATAAATTTCTAATAATGAATTTTTTGAAATATTAAATCACCTATAATCTTGCCCAGAGAGACCAGAAGTATCATTACTACATTAGATAGAGCTATATATAAATAGCATTAAATGACATAAATCATGGTGAGGTCTTATATGATACAGAAAATCCTAACAATGGGATTTTCAAAGTCAACCAAACTTCCAAATAACTTGGTTATAATAACTACCTATTTCTTAATCCCTAAGACAGCAGGAACCCTCCCCATTCTCTGTAAAACCCATATTCCTCCTAGTCCTGGAACCTCTGGGTGTGGCTCATTTTTCAGCAGGCTTGTCTTGGCCCATACCAATTGATACTGTAGTCTATGGCCATACCACCCTGAACATGCCCCATCTCGTCTGACCAACTGATACTGTATCTGCTGATCTCAACCTAATCAATGCAACCAGTATTATCTCTACATGTTTCACTTTGGATGGTGTCCACAGATGACAGGCCTGCGATGTCAGCTCCAATACTTTGACACTAAGTCATAGATGCTACCATGATGCCAATCTGAATTCCCTGGGCAGTGGACCTCACCAATGTATCCTAGAACCCCATCTTTCAGGAGCCCTGCCCCTTTAGGGAAAGATAGAAACAGGCTGGGAGTATGGATCGACCTGCCAATGCCCATGTTCAGCAGAGAATCCATTAATAGAAGCCAGACCTTCCACCTTCTGTACCCCATAATGATTTTGTGTCCATACTCCCAGAGAGATAAAGAATAGGAAAGCTTCCAGTGGAGGGTATGGTATATGGAACTCTAGTGGTAGAAAATGTGTGGAATTTTACCCCTCCTATGGTTTTGTCGATATTTTCTATTTTTTATTTCATAAATAAATTAAATTGAAAAAGAATCCCATGAGGGGGGCAGGTGGTAGCACAGCGGGTTAAGTGCACAAGGTGCGAAGTGCAAGGACTGGTATAAGGATCCTGGTTCGAGCCACCAGCTTCCCACCTTCAGGGGGGTCACTTCACAGGCAGTGAAGCAGATTTGCAGGTGTATATGTAGCTGCTAGCCCACATTATGCTACTACTGAATTTTTATGGTGGACTGAAACCACAGATATGGAGCCTGAAACGTCAGCCTCACAACTTTTCAAAACTGGTGAGATCTTTCCTAACACATGGGATTACCTACATCCACTTTAGATGACACATCATCTAACAAAGTTACAGATACTGGATATGTGGTAGTTTTAGGATACTGGATATAGGTGTATATGTAGCCATAAACTAAGGGCAATTATAGCTCAAAGTAACAGTATTGATGATTAGACTTAGACCTAATAAACCTGGAATCCTAGTTGTAGTGCCTAAAGAAGGCATCTTAAATTTTCTAATTGGTTGGACTTAGGCCAAATTAGCTTAGCAATCTAACAGAAAGACCCAAAGAAGACACATCACAAAAAAAAAAAAATTCTGACTGAGCTGAACAAATGACCCTCAGTGCTTAAACAACTGGGAGAAAGCCTAAGGTCATCAGACAAATAAAGGACTACAGAAGTTGGATAAGGGCAAGAAACGGGCTCAATTAATAATGGACCTTTTGGTCAATATCATACCACCTCACCACCCAGGGCCCTAATCAGGAATTCTTAGGTTCTCGCAAAAATATGATGGGCTTAGACTTCTAGTGAATCCCTCTCTGCACCACCACTGGTCACTAGCATCAAAAACATCAACACAAGCCCTCTTGTGGGCCCTCTCAAGACCTTGCCTTCACCATAGAGCAGCTATGAAAGGGACTGCCTCAGTCTCCGAAGCAATTACAGAAACCAGAACTCTTACCTTCTGCATCCCAAAAACAATCTTGATCCATACTCATAGTGGGGGAGAAGTGATAGGAGGAAGAAGATAAGAGAGCTCTGAATTCCAGCTCCATCAGGTCCCAGATAGAGAGGATAAAAAGGGGGGAGATATTTGGATGTAGTAACAGGATTATGTGTGGCTTGAAGGGGAAGATAGGATTGGACCTGGAAGAAAAAGGAGACAATTATGTACCAATGTAGACAGATAGTTGTAGAGATGAAAATTAACCCATGTCTGCAAACTTGGGAGAACCATGGTGGTTTACAATGGAGGGACTTGGGATTCAGAACTCTGGTGCCGGGAATGCTGTGGAATTATACCCCTGTTGACATGTAATTCTATAAATCAATTGCTGGGAAATTGTGCCGATGCAGTCACATCTGCCATGTTGTCCCCTCAGGCTACTGCTAGTTCCCCGAGAGTTGGGACATTCTCGGAGTGCCTGTTCAGCCATGTTGTGCCCTCAGGGCATTGTCTATATCCCCGCGATATTTGGAGTGCTTTGGTTACTCCTCCCCCCTCCCATTCTCATGAGAGTTATTATCCTATCCTGGAGTGCTATGGTTACTCCTCCCCCTTCCCATTCTCACGAAAGCTACTCCTATAAAAGCCCTTCTTCTTCTGCACCTCCCTCTCTTGCCAGCGCTCCACTCCAGTGTTCAGACGCAGGAAAGGTTACTGCGTGAGGCGGCCATTTTCGCTACCTCCACGTGGCCCAACCTGCCTCTCTAGCACCCGACTCTGAGGTGCCAGCGCAAATAAAGATTTGTGTTTCCTCTTCGCTCCAGACCCCCTCTTTCATCTCCGCGGCCCGCACACAACAATCAATATTGAATCACTAATAAGAAAATTTTAAATATATATTCTTTCAATAGAAAAGAAAAGAAAGACAGTCAACAAGTCAGCTTTTATCTGTGACCTAAGGAAATCTATTGCAGTTTCCAAAGAAGAGGATGTGGACACAGAACTCTGGTAGTGGGAAAGGCATGTAATATAACCATATTATCTTACATCATTCAGTATTGAATTACTAACAAATAAAAAGATAAAAGAAAAAAACAAATCCATGTTTCTCTTCCAAGACAAAATGCAGGAAAAGTTAATTGCCTTTACTTGTTCAGGCAGAAACTCTATCATGCCTAACTGCTATTTTATCCCTTCTTAATTTTCTACCTCCTACTTTACTAAAAAGATATTTAATCAGACTTGTTACATAATTTAGTGGCTATGCATAGAGGCTTTCATGCCTAAGGCACCAGAGGTTGAAGTTCAAACTCCAGTCCCACCAGAAGCTCTGGTAAAAAAGGAAAAAAAGGGGGGGAGGCTGGGTGGTAGCACAGCGGGTTAAGCACATATGGCACAAAGTGCAAGGACCAGCATAAAGATCCCATTCAAGCCCCCAGCTCCCCACCTGCAAAGGGGTTGCTTTGCAAGCAGTAAAGCAGGTCTGCAGGTGTCTATCTTTCTATACTCCTCTCTGTCTTTCCCTCCTCTCTCAATTTCTCTCTGTCCCATCCAACAACAACAACAACAATAACAACTACAATAAGAGCAACAAAATGGGAAAAATGGCTTCCAAAAGCAACGGAGTTGTGGTGCTGGCACTGAGCCCAAGTGATAACCCTGTAGGCGAAAAAGAAAGAGAAAAAAGAAAAGAAATGCAGCATAATGGTTATGCAAAAGACTCTCCTGCCTGAGGCTCTGAGGTCCCAACACCACCATCACCAGGGCTGAGTATTGCTCTGGTGTCTCTTTCTCTCTTTCTTCCTAAGGGAAAGACACCACAGCATGAAACTTCCTACAGTGTTATCAGGGGCAAGTTTGAATCTGGACTGCACACAAGACAATGTGCACACACTATGCAGTGGAACTAGTTTTCTGGTCCTTTACTGATTTAATAGATTTTTATAAAACTATAAAATTTCTAGTTTATGTGTTCACACTCATATATTTGCATATAAGTCACCACACCCATCACCAAAGTCCTAGGTCTCTGCTTTCTGATAGCCACCAGAATTCTCACAAAGTCTAAAAGATTAACTACTTTTTCTCCTGCTCATTTCTTTGCTTCAGTTGTCTATATTTCACCTACAGTTTTATTCATTTTGTCCCAAATGATACACTCTCATTTTTTGAATAGAGTTGTATTCCATTGAATATATATCCCATGCTTCTAAAGATCTTTCTTGGACACAGAATGAACAAACAGATCACAACTCAGTCAGACAGCCTGAGGACATTCTGCACATTCACTGAAGATGCCTTGTGTTCCCCTGTCCCCAAGGGTGCTCAAGCTGACACTCCACTTATACATAGGAAATGAATTCACCCTCCATAGTCACTTTACAGGTGACTCTCCCTGGAAACTTCCTTTTCCTTGAGGTGTCCATAAACCTTTGGAATTCCAGGGCTGCTGTTAGAAGAGAGAAGGCAAACATTGCAACAGAATTATGTCTCTGCTTCTAACACTCTGTACAGTATAGTGAAATAAGACAGATAGACCAGTTATACCACAGAATTATGCCTTTGTTATACCACACTAGATATTTAACTTACTTGTGGCTTTTGACACCACCTCCAGGCAGCAACAGAGAGCACAGCAGTGAGGAACTGCAGTGCTCAGCAAAAAGGTCGCAAAAAAAAGGTCTCCTTCACAATCAGTTTTTTTCTCTATCACCCTCTCCTGGCAACTGAGCAGGATAGATTCCCTGCTCCCTGCCTCACCCCAAATTCCTCTGCAGGTGGAGTCAGGTGGTGCCCTCCACCCCTCCCCATTCCACCCATGCACCTCTCACCATCCTCCAGGAAGACCACCAGAAAGTGGGAGGGTATTCCTGGTTCCAGGAAGACCTCACACTCGCCACCTCCTGACTTCTTGGAACTCTGAAAATACAGCTGCAATTTGGTGCTCAAATTCTTTGGGGGTTCTGCACCCCAGGAGCCCTCAACCAGCAGCGGGAAGCCACAGGATGTAGCCATCCTCAGCTCTGCTAGTCTGGCCCAGTCCCACTTCAATGTCAGGGGTTTATGTTTGTCTCTTTCACTTTCATTCTAGGAGAACTCCTCCCTGTGTTTGTTTTCCACCTTTTGCTTTTATCAGTCATCTCAAGACTGGACTTTGTCATTCCCAGTGTCTCAGCTTCATCCCTGGTCCACAGTGAAGGCTCACCATGACATCAAATATTTTTCAATGAAAAAATTACTTATTACAAAATCCCAATCTCATATATTAATAATTAATCTTTGAAGACTACCTTGTATGTGTTTCGTGGATCAAATCAAAGATTATAAAAAGAGTGCTTCATTTTCTACATTTGATAAAGAGGGCATACAATTCTAATAACAAAAAAAAAAATCAAAACAAAAGAGTCCTACCTACTCCTGCACTAGAGAATTAAGATCCAGGACTAGTTTGAGAAAGCAGAGAAGTACCAGATATCCAAGAAGGCACATTGACCTCAGTTAACATCCAAGTCCCCCATAGCTGGCAGCCCAAAAGCACTTCTGGAGGCAGGGCTACAGAGTAGCAGCAGGACATATCTCTCCTCTCCTCTCCCTGGTCAACTAGGAATATCAAAGAAGATCACCTGAAACTGCAATAAGACAATACTAGGACTACTTTGGGAACCCACCAAGTCACCAGTGAGTGAAAGCACATGTGGCTCGTAAACAGAGAGGAGCCTAAGGAGACATTCCTAGGACTAAAACCCATATCTACTCCTGAGTGTCTGGTAACAATCTGGCAGTTTTCCAGTTGAGGAGCCACCTCCAGTCTGTTTTACCAACAAAAAGACAGCTGAAGGGAAGAAAGGACTCCCTTAAGACTCACCAAATGCAACTGTGAGTCTCCATTGCTACTGCCCTCAGAGGCTGGAGCAGAAGTTGGGAGGGGAAGGGGGCTGTGCTGACATCAGGGGGCAAAGAACTGACCCAGAAACTCAGGAGATCTACACCCCAATGGTCTAGAGGTGGGGCTGTATACTGGCAGCCTTTTCACATTGTTCTCCTGATGGAAACATGGTGAATATTGCCTCAGAACCCACAGACTATAAATGGAACATGTTTAGAAATTCACAGGGCCAAGTAGCAATGTCCATCTTGGCTCTGGTTGTTGGAAGAGCAGCTAAATTGAGCTTTGGATCCTTGGTGCAAGAGAGTCTCTGTGCATAACAACTGTGTTATGTATTCGCCAACCTTATTCATCTCTTTGTCAGAAGTGAGTGATTAAGCTAAAAAAACTTACTTATACATAAAAAGCCCACAGGCTACCATAGTCTACAGGGAAGAAAAAAGAAAAAAAGTGTTTTTAACAGCCATTGTGCTTCAACTCAGGGATTGAAATAATATTGAAACAATTGTTAATTTTCACAACTATAAACTCTTTGAAGTACCTTACCTAGACAAAAGTCAGTCCAGGTAAGAGTGATCAGTAATTTGAAAAGTACTGAGAAAGAGACCTCATAACACAGTATATACAGTGCTTAAACTAAGAAGAAACATTGGAGAAATGAACCAGGACAAAGCCCCCAAAAGTAGAAGCACATAAGAATGAGGACCATATCCAAACACTAGTTGAGACATTAGTCACAGAACTGAGGAAAGAGTTTGAAAGAAATATCATCAGAAATGGGGAACCAACAAATGAGACTTTGAAAGAAAGCACTATCTCAAGGTGATTAGAGAGCTGAAAGCTGAAATAGCTGAGCTAAGAACACAACTAGCTGAACAAGCTAAAAGAGTATCAGAGCAGGGTAACTAAACAGATGAACTTAAGAAAATAGTAGAGGGGTGAGAGAATAGAATAAATGAGGCTGAAGACAGAATTAGCAAGATTAAGGACAAATTAGGGAAAACTAATGAAGAAGTAAGAGATTTCAAAAATGTATTAAGAGATATTGAAAACAACAGTAGATACATATGGGATGACTTCAAAAGAAATAATATACGCATTATTGGATGGCCAGTGGAAGAAAGGGAGGAGAAGAAAGCATTCTACAGAACATAATAGATAAGAACTTCCCTAGTCTAGACAACATCAAAGACATAAATGTTCAAGAAGCCCAGAGGGTCCCAAACAGAGTTAACCCAGTCTTAAAGACACCATGACACATCATATTTAAAATGAAAAGGATAAGGATAAAGAAAGGATACTGAAGGCTGCAAGAGGAAAACAAAGAGTTACCTACAGAGGAAAACCCATAAAATTACCAGCAGACTTCTCCACACAAATACTACAGGCCAGAAGAGAATGGCAAGATATCTATCGAGTGCTCAATGAAAAAGGTTTTCAACCAAGACTACTGTATCCTGCTAGACTGTCATTCAAACTAGATGGAGGCATAAAAACCTTCTCAGACAAGCAACAGTTGAAAGACTCCACTATCACCAAGCCTGTCCTGAAAGAAGTTCTGAAAGTTCTCCTATAAATAGTCAGACCACCATAAATAGGCCATATATCAGAACACTTTAAAAATTTACAAGAATGGCTTTAAAATATCTTCAATGTTTGATATCAATAAATGTCAATGGCCTGAATTCACCTATTAAAAGGCACAGAGTAGGAAGATGGATCAGAAAACACTGTCCAAACATATATTTTCTACAGGAATCCTATCTAATTCAACAAGACAAACACAGACTCAAGGTGAAAGGACAGAAAACTTTCATATGAGTCAATGGCCCACAAAAAGGGGCAGGAACAGCTATTCTCATGTATGACATGATAGACATTAAATAAACAAAATTTTAAAAGATAGGGATTGACATTACTTAATGCTCAGAGAATCAGTCAATCAAAAGAACTTAATGATTATTAACATCTATGCACCCAGTGAGAGGCCATCTAAATACATCAAACATCTACTGAAAGAGCTACAGCAATATATTAACAGCAACACAGTCATAGTAGGGGACTTCAACACTCTACTCTCTCAGTTTGACAGATCATCCAGGAAGAAAATCAATAAAAAAAATGAGAGAGCTAAATAAAGAGGTAGATAAACTAGAACTACTGGACATTTTCAGTCATTCACCCCAAGAAACTGGAATACACATTCCATTCAAGTCCACATAGATCATTCTCAAGGATAGGCTGTATGTTAGGCCACAAAGACAGCATCAGCAAATTCAGGAGCATTGAAATCATCCCAAATGTCTTCTCAGACACCAGTGGAATTAAATTAACACTTGACCACAAACAAAAAATTAGTGAACTTCACAAAATGTGTAAACTTAACAGTACACTACTTAAAAACTACAGGGCCAAAGAGGGAATTAAAATGTTTTGAGAAACCAATGAAAATGAAGAAACTGGAGGTGGGCAATAGCACAACAGGTTAAGCCCAGGTGGCACAAAGTTCAAGGACCAGCATAAGGATCCCAGTCCGGCTCCCCACCTGCAGGGGAGTTGCTTCACAAGCGGTGAAGCAGGTCTGCGGGTGTCTGTCTTTCTCTACCTCTCTCTGTCTTCCCCTCTTCTCTCTATTTCTCTCTGTCCTATCCAACAGTGATGACATCAATAATAACTACAACAATAAAACAACAAGGGTAACAAAAGGGAATAAATAAATAAGTAAATATTTTTTAAATGAATAAACAAGCTATTAAAATATTTGGGACACAGCTAAGGCAGTACTGAGAGGGAAGTTCAAATTAGGAGCCAGAAAAAGCTCAAGTAAACAACCTGACTGCACACCTTAAAGACTTAGAAGAAGAAGAACAAAGGAACCCTAAAGCAACCAGAAGGACTGAAATAACTAAAGTTAGGGAAAACACTGAGCAGAATTAGAACTGGAACTGGTGTATTGCAGCAAAGTAAAAGACTCTGTGATGGGGGGCAGGGTGGGCTCAGGTCCTGGAACATGATGGCAGAGGACCTACCAGGGATTTTATAGTTATGTGGAAAACTGGGAAATATTATGCATGTACAAACTATTGTATTCATTGTTGTATATAAAACATTAACACCCCAATAAAGAAATGAAAAAATACAGAGCTGATCAGTTCTCTTGAAAAAATAATTAATTTAATATTAATTATTGAATTGAATTAATTTAATGTCATATATGGCAGAATAGCTCAGATAAGACACTTGCTTTGTCATATGTTGAAGTTTTCTGATCCCTGACTTCCTAATATTTGTTATTAAAAGTCTTATGATTGTTACATTTGCTTCTATGTTTACAAAATATGTTATTTGTCTACAAGGTACATTATTTTGACTAATGATAAACCTTGAGGCCTGTATTTCAGGCTCTGTTTCCTTATCAAAAATCCTGCTCTAAGACAAGTCTAGATACTTTGGATGTTCTTGTCCTCGGGCAGTAGAAGGTGGGATTGCCTCAGTGGTCACCCATAAATCTGAATGTCTGGCTGCTGCCCTAAGGGTCTAAAAATTGTGCATGGGATGACTAGAATAAACTCAGTATTTTATGACATCAAAAGAATGTACCTGACAATGATAACTTGGATCCACCTGCATATCAGATGTAATGCTTAGGCAATAACTACTAAAGTCATAGGCCCCTTGGAATATACCTAAAATAGACCTACTAGCTTTTTCCACAATGGAGACCCCCAAATCTTTGTCTGCAATATTCCAGCCTTTAGTTTCATGACTAGTCAACAATTTGTTCTGCTTTATATCTTTTGTGTGTGTGTGTGTCTCCAGGGTTATTGCTGGGGCTCGGTGCCTGCACCATGAATCCACTGCTCCTGGAGGTTATTTTTTTTTCCCTTTTGTTACCCTGGTTGTTCTACCATTGTTGTGGTTATTATTATCATTGTTATTGATGTCATTGTTGTTGGATAGGACAGAGATAAATGGAGAGAGTTGGGGAAGACACAGAGGGGGACAGAAAGAGAGACACCTGCAGACCTGCTTCACTACCTGTGAAGAGACTCCCCTGCAGGTGGGGGGCCTTATGCCGGTCCTTGCACTTTGCGCCACAGTGCACTTAACCCACTGTGCTACTGCCTGACCCCCTGTTCTGCTTTATATCTTAACTCTGTTTCAGCCACCAGGTTCCAGATGCTACCATGATGCCAACCGGACTTCCCTGGGCAGATGACCTCACCAATGTGTCCTGGAGCCCCAATTCCAGAGAGCTCTGCCCCACTAGGGAAAGAGAGAGGCAGGCTGGGAGTATGGATCGACCTATCAATGTCCATGATCAGCAGGGAAGCAATTACAGAAGCCAGACATTCCACCTTCTGCCACCCACAACGACCCTGGGTCCATGCTCCCAGAGGGATAGAGAATGGGAAAGCTATCAGGGCAGGGGATGGGATATGGAGATTGGGTGGTGGAAATTGTGTGGAGTTGTACCCCTCCTACCCTATGGTTTTGTTAATTTATCCTTTCTTAAATAAAAAATAAATTAAAAAAAGAACAGGAAAGCTATCAGGGGAAGGGATGGGATACGGAGTTGTGGTGGTGGGAACTGTATGGAATTGTACCCCTCTTATCTTATGGTCTTGTCAGTGTTTCCATTTTATAAATAAAATTTATAAAATGAAAAAAAAAAGAATGTACCTGACATTATGACATTTGGATAATGACAGTTTCAAGCAACTTTACCTTTATGTTTTCTCCCTTAGAAATGTATTCTGATCTTTGTCTTTATTTTGTCTACAATGTTATAAAATACACAAGTTTTACAAATAAATAATCCTTGAAGCTTGGGGTTGAGGGCACTCACTTGACACTGTCCTAGGTAGACCTATCATTTGTGTGTGTTCCCACCTGACCTCCTCTGATCAACTGTATGGTGACTGACTGGTTACTTTCTCTCCACTCTGGACCATGTCTAATCTCAAGGCCCAGGCAACTGGCTAAGGTACTCCACCCTATAATCATATTCTCTGTAATCATACACACAGTAAAGGCTCAAGCCCAGCCCCCACTATACTGAAGGAAACTTTGGTGTTGTGGTGGCTTTCTATCTGAAAAAGTCTTCTTAGAATGGTGAGGCACCAGTAACAAAAAGACAAAAAATAAATAAACAAACAAATACCTTTTATACTGAGCCATTAACAGTTGGGACACTGGGACATAGCATAGTAGAAGCCTTATTTTAAGAGAGTGACTCATGTGACCATGGAAGCCCAGCAGCCTAGTTGCAAAAAAAGAAAGAAAGAAAGAAATAGTATTCCTTAATCAATTACCTATTTTTGGACATTTGGGTTGTCCCCAAATTTTTGGCTATTACAAATAGCATTGTCATGAACATAGGCAAGCATAGATTTCTTTGAGTGTTTTTGTCTTCTTTGTATAGAAGTGCCTAAGAAGTATATATTATATATATATATATATATAGAGAGAGAGAGAGAGAGATACAATGTTATATACATGTAAATATACATAATTACATCAATAAGATATGATAAAATACTCTCTTTTGACACAACACCCTAGACATCTTCTATTCATAGGACAAATACACACACACAGACAAAACAGGGTTTAATATTTTTTTATTTTTATCATCTTTATTTATTTGATAGAGACAGCCAGAAGTTGAGAGGGAATGGGTTATAGAGAGGGAGAGAGACACCTGCAGCCCTGCTTCAATACTTGCAAAGCTTTCCCCCTGAAGGTGGGGACTAGAGGCTTGAAACTGGGTTTTTCCGCATTGTAACATGTGCACTCAACCAGGTCCACCATAACCCAGCCCCTAGGTCTAATATTTTATCGCGATTTATATACAACTCTTCAGAAATTCAGTGAACAGTATAGAAGATAGAACTTATTAGCTCCTGTTTCTAACACTGATTCCTACAGATAAGGACTATCAGACTCATTTTTTATTATGTGAATTCTATGACTAAAGACACATTGCAAAAGGACCTGTACTTGTGGAAACTACCTGGTGTGCAGGGGCAAGATGTCCCTGGAGGAGAGAGAGAAAATGTTCCAGCATTACTATGACAGGTCATTCAGGGTTAGAAAATCACCAGCAACTAGCTACCAAGAAGAGAGCTCCTGGGGGTGGGGTCTGGAGAGCTGGAACACCCACATCCTGAGGTGTCTGTGCTGTGGGGAGGAGAGTGATACCAGTGTGGCTGGCCATTGGAGCAGCCTGGGGGTGGAGAAAGTGGAGTGGTAGATTGGGAGGGAGAAGGAAGAAGGTCAGGAGCATTTCTGCTTTGAGGGCTAGAATAGAATAATCTCAGAAGAAATAGAGGGAGGCAGGCGGATTAAGCGCATTTGGCACAAAGCGCAAGGATAGGAATAAGGATTCCGGTTCCAGTCACCGGCTCTCCACCTGCAGCGGAGTCGCTCCAGAGTTGGTGAGGCAGGTCTGCAGGTGTCTCTCTTTCTCTCCCCCTTTATGTCTTCCCCTCCTCTCTCCATTTCTCTCTGTCCTATCTAACAACAATGACATCAGTAACAACAACAATAACTACAACAACAAAAAACAACAAAAGGGAAAATAAATAAATATTAAAAAGAGAGAGCAAGGAAGGATGAAGGAAAAGTTGATTTTTCACTGTATCTTTATGCTACCTTTTTTGAAATTTTTATTATCTTTGTTTATTGGATAGAGACAGTCAGAAATCGAGAGGGAAGGGAGGGATCGAGAGGGAGAGAGACTGAGAGACACCTGCAGCCCTGCTTCACCACTCATGAAGCTTTCCCCCGATAGGTGGGGGACCAGAGGCTCGAACCTTGGTCCTTGTGCACTGTAACATGTGCGCTCAACCAGGTGCCCCTTTATGCTACTTTTATGTGGTTTTTTGTTTGTTTGTTTTTTGTTGTTGTTGTCTTTCCCCCTATTCATCGGCAATAGGGATTCCACATTTCAGGATATCGGGATCACCGGGTGTTGGTTCAAAGAGCAGATCCCCAGGCCCAGTGCTTCTGAACCTCCAGGCTGGAACTGGGCTGCTTCTGTTTATCCTGCAAGTTTCAGAAGCAAGAGGTCTGCTGCCCCAATGCAAAGAAGCACTCCTTGGGAACGAGGATTCTACCAGAAGTGTCCCCAAAGGGCAAGTCAGTGCTGAGGCTGACAGTTTGGAAATGATTCATAGTGACCAGCTATCCCTCTGAGCATTCTTTGGAGAACTTTATTTTTATAAGGGTATCTCAAGCAAGCATGTTCTTTTCCCTACCTGGCTCCCTTCAAACTAATTTATGATGTCTCTCCCCTTCCTGGTGGGAGAGAACCATTAAGATTCCCATATACCCCTGGAGTTCATCCAGAACCGCTGCTTTTATGGGAAGAAAACAGACACAGCAATGGAATAACAGCTCTGCGCACACACTGCAGTCTCTTAAAATTATCTCAGCCTCTCTGGAGTCAGGAAGCACCAAGGAGCCCCATGCTACTATCTCCGCAGAGCAGGGTGAGGGGCAGCAGCACCTCACAAACTCCCTGCAGTTCAATTCTGTACCCCGCCCTCACCGCACCGCCTGCTGTTGAAGACTGTCCAAATTCCCCTGTAGGAGGATCCCTGTGATTCCCTCCCTCCCCACCACACCAGCGCGCCCCTCACCATCCTTAAGGAAAACCACAAGGAAACGGGGAGGACTCCCGAACTACTGATGGACCTCACACTCTCTTGTCTCCCGACTTCTTGGAGCTCTGAAAGTACAGCTGCAACTTGGTGCTCAGATTCTTGGGGGGCGTGGGGTTGGCACACCAAGAACCCTCAACCACAGGACACAGCCATCTTGGGCCGAGCTCTCCACCCGGACTGAAGCTTGGCTCCCTTTGCAGCTTTTGCTTTCGTTTCCTGAAGAACTGCTATGGGTTTCTCAATCTGGTTGTAAACAGCTGTCCCGGGACACCTCCTTTTCACGGGTCCCAGATGGAGCTGGCAGTAACTGCCACTAGCATCTTCATCTTGCAAGCTATGTCTAAAGGCATATTTAAATGCTGGTAAAAAGAAGTGAAGACAAAGTGTAGGATACAGGTTGTGGGACAAGATAAAGGTGTTACTAGCCTCGGGAAAGGACATTGTTCTTACTGCACGCGAGACAAGAGTGCGGATAGAATACCAAACTAGGTCATTCTGAATGACTAGCAATTCTCCCTAGACAGTTTGTTTTCTCCGGGAAGAAGATGGTGAGATCATTAGGCTCTGAAAGCTAGTCAAGGTATGGAAACAACCTAAATGCTCAAAGACAGATGACTGGATAAGGAAGTTATGGGACAATAGAGCACTACAATTAAAGAGGCGGGGCAATGAGATTGAATCATTTATAGCAAAATGGATGGAACTGGATGTGGTTATGCTAAGTGAAATAAGTGAATGACAACTACCAGGTCGTTTTGCTCATACTCATAGCAGAAAGCAAAGGGTTTGGGGTGAATCAGACTGTCTTTAAAACGTGAGAGAGGGGAGTTGGGCGGTAGGGCAGCGGGTTAAGCAAAGGTGGCGCAAAGTGCAAGGACCGGTGGAAGGATCCTGGTTCAAGCCCCCGGCTCCCCACCTGCAGGGGAGTCGCTTCACAGACGGTGAAGCAGGTCTGCAGGTGTCTGTCTTTCTCTCCCCCTCTCTGTCTTCCCCTCCTCTCTCCATTTCTCTCTGTCCTATCGAACAACAATGACATCAATAACAACAACAATAATAACTACAACAATAAAACAAGGGCAACAAAAGGGAATAAATAAATAAATATTAAAAACAAAACAAAACCAAAAAAAAAAAAAAGTGAGAGAACTGCCCAGATTCTGCTGCTCTGTGGTCGTCAGCCATTCTCTACTTTCTCACCCTCTACATGTATGTCCACAACTTATGGAAGATTCAGTAGATATGGAAGATTTAATATGGATATGGAAGTGAGCCCTCTGAGGCCCAAGAACTACCTTTTTGGTTGTGAGCTAAAAGCCAATGAAGATTATCACTTTAATGTGGATAGTGATGAAAAAAAAAAAAAGCAACAGTTGCCTTTAAGAACAGTCAGTGCAGGAGCTGGAGCAAACGATGAATTGCACATTATTGAAATAGATGTGATGAATTATGAAAGCAGTTCAATAAAAGTAGCACAGGCAATTTTTAAAGTGTCTGTTTAGACAATAGTTTCCCTTGGGGACTTTGAAATAACACCACCTGTGGTCTTATAATAAAAGTGTGTATTAAAGCCTGTGTATTTTAGTGAACAATACTTAGCAGCTGTGAAAGAAGTTAGTCAGAAGAGGAGGAGGAAGACATGCATCTCTGGAAAGCAGCCTGCTCCCAGAGGCAGTAGCAAGTTTCCCCAGGGGGAAAAAAAAAAAAAAAAAAAAAGGAAAACTTCCCACTGATGATTATGTTGATGAATTATTTTAAAGGAATATTTTTATTTTAAAAATATTTGTTTACGGGTGTTGGGTGGTAGCACAGCAGGTTAAGCGCAGGTGACGCAAAGCGCAAGGACCGGCCTAAGGATCCGGGTTCGAGCAGGGGAGTCGCTTCACAAGCAGTGAAGCAGGTCTGCAGATGTCTATCTTTCTTTACCCCTCTCTGTCTTCCCCTCCTTTCTCTATTTCTTTCTGTCCTATCCAACAACACCGACATCGATCATAACTACAATAAAAAACAACAAGGGCAACAAAAGGGAATAAATAGTAAATAAATATGTAAAAAATAAATTTTAAAAATATTTGTTTACTTATGGGATAGAGACAGAAATTGAAAGGGAAGGGGGCCATTGAGAAGGAGAGAGATAGAGCTATTGCAGTACTTGTTTCACGTATATGAAGGTTTCCTCCTGCAGGTGGGAACTGGGGGCTTGAGCCCTAGTCCTTGGCCATGGTAACAAGTGTGCCACCACCTGGCTCCAATGATGTCTTAGATGATGAAGAAGCATTAAAAAAAATGGACCAGGAGTGAAATTAATACATGATACTCCAACCAAAAGAAGGCATAAATATCAAACCAAAATGGAAAATACTCAAAGCCTTCAACACCAAGATCAAAAGGTCAAAGTACAAGAAAAAAAAATCCTAAACCACCAAAAGGACTTAGTTCTGTGGAAGACATTAAAGTGAAAATGCAACTAAGTATAGAAAAAGATGGTTGTCTTCCCAAAGTGGAAGCAAAGTTCATTTATTATGTGAAGATCTGCTCCTGGCTGACTGACCAGAAGGCTGTTAAAGAACTCTGTTAGTGAAGGAAATTTCTTTAAGAAAGCATTTTAATCATTTCGGTTTTTTTTATTTAAAAAATTTCCATTTTCCATCAGGCAGTGGCTCATCTAGTAGAGCATACATCATACATGCTACCATGCTAATGGAGCCAGGTTCTGTAATAGATCCCTCTCTCCACTATCACTGGTCACTTACATCAACAGCAGCATCCATCATAAGCCCTCTTATGGGCCTGTTCAGGACTTTGCCCTCACTGTGGAGCATCAATTGTAGGGACTACCCCACTCTGAAGGGAGGCTAGGTCAGCCTACTCTGCCACTTAAGAAAGACTGGTCCTAAATGAGTGCAGCCTAAAGTTTTCCTAGCTGTGACCATGGACTGTGAGCTCAGACTACCAGGGACTCAGAGGTCACACAGGCTCCTGTGTTAAATATGAATAAATATGGGCCCTAGATCAAATTGATGTGGTTTACAGTTAATAATATTTATATACATTCCTCATGTTTGGGAGTTACTCTCTGCCCTAATCCATCTTTCTAGTCCTATTCTCAACCCTGACACCACCTTTACAGGCAATATTTCTAGTTCACCTGCATGTTAGCTATTAGGCTTAGGCAAAACTTACTGAAGTCATGGGCCACATGGAACATACTTATAATAGTCTTCCTAGCTTCTCCCCACACAAAGACCCCTAGTTTCATCTGCTCTATTCCTACCTTTGGGTTCTATTTATCAAACAATTTATTTTGCTTTATATCTTACTGCCTTTCAGCCACCAAGTTGCAGATGCTACTATGATGCTATCCTGACTTCCCTGGGCAGATGACCTCACCAATATATCCCAAAGTCTCACCTCTCCCCTACTAAGGAAAGTTAGAAACAGGCTGGGGGTGTGGATCGACCTGCCAATGTCCATGAACATCAAAGAAGCAATTACAGAAGCCAGACCTTCTACCTTCTGTATCCCACAATTCTGGTCTATACTCCCAGAGGGATAAAGAATAGGGAAGCTTCTATTTGAGGGGGTGGAACATGTAACTCTGGTGGTGGGAACTGTATTTAATTATACCTCTGTTATTTTACAGTCTTATTAATCATTATTAAATCAATAATTTTTTAAAAGCCAATAACAAAAAGACCAATAGAACTTACTCCGAAAATCAAAATAACCCTTTGAATTCTAGAGCAGTTCCCAAGAAAGTTGCCCAGGCATATCCCCATCACTGAAGGCTCAGATGATGGTTAATAATAAAGTATTGTTTAATTATGGTTTTTCTATTGTTTTTCAGACATAATGCTATTGCAACCTTAATAGACTGCAATGTATTTTATAGCATAACTTTACTGATTTAACATTGGTCTGCAATATTTTTTAAAAATTTAGCATAATTTCAAACATATATATATATATATAGTATGTATTGATGTATAAGACCTACCATACCTGCAATCAGAGTTCTAGTATTGAGGAGACTGCCGGAGGCGGAGCTATGAGCAGCAGCAGATCGCTTTCTCTCCTCTCCTCTCCTCTCCTCTCCTCTCCTCTCCTCTCCTCTCCCAGATCAACTAGTAATACCAAAGGAGACCACCCAGACCAAAACAAGACAGGACTAGAATGACCACAGGAACTCACTAAATCACCGGTGAGTACAAACACGTGTGGCTGGGTGAGTACAAACACATGTGACTGGTGACAGAGAGGAGAGAGGAGCCTAAGGAGAGATTAAGTGACTGCTAACAGTACAGCAGTTTATCAGTTCAGACACCACCTCCAGTCTGCTCCACCAACAAGGGGACAGCTGAAGGGAGGAGAGGACTTCCCAGAGACTCATCAAGTGCAACTCTGAGTCTTCATTGCTACTACCCTCAGAATCTGGAGCAGCGACAGGGAGAGACACCAGGGGACAAAGATCTAGCCCAGAAACTCAGGAGAAGACCTATACCTCTGTGGCATAGCTGGGGGGCTGTGAAAGTCTCTGCATAACCACTGGATTATCTCTGCCACACCCTGCTTTATCCATTGGTCAGGAGTCAGCTGTAACTTATTGATAGTTTAAAAGCCCTCAGGCTCCCATATCCCACAGGGAAGAAAAAAAAATAGAGGCTTTTAAACCACTGAGCTCCAACTCAGGGATTAAAATACTATTGAAACAGCTGTTAACTTCCATCACTGTGAACCCTTAAATTAAATTACTTAGACACAAGTCAATCCAGGCAAGAGTGATCAGTAATTTGAAAAGTACTGATAAAGGGAACTCATACATAATATATAAAATGGTTAAAACAACAAGAAGAAATATTGGAGAATCGAACCAGGACAAGAGTCCAGCTAAAAGTCCTCCAGAGGGTGAAGCACAAAATAACAAGTTCAACATCCAAACATTAGCTAAAGAAATAATAACAGGAGTGATTAAAGAATTTGAAAAAATTGTAATCAGAAATACAGGAACAACAAATGAGACTATGGAAGAAAATACTAATTATCTCATGGTTTATAGAGAGCTGAAAGCTGAAATCACTGAGCTAAGAACAAAACTAGCTGAACAAGCTGAAACAGTATCAGAACAGGGCAACAAAATAGAAGAACTCCAGAAAACAGTAGAGGGCAGAGAGAATAGAATCTATGAAGCTGGAGACTGAATTAGCAAGATTGAGGATGAATTAGAGACAACTAAAAAAAGAAGTAAGAGATCTCAAAAAGAGATTTACAGATGCTGAAAACAACAACAGAGTCCTATGGGATGACTTCAAAAGAAACAATATACGCATTATTGGCATAACAGAGGAAGAAAGAGAAGGAGAGGAAGAAAGCATTATCCAAGCCATAATAGCTGAAAACTTCTCTAGTCTAGACAACATGAAAGACATAAAGGTTCAAGAAGCCCAGAGGGTCCCAAACAGAATTAACCCAGACTTAAAGACACCAAGACATTTCATATTTAGAATGGAAAGGAATAAGGATAAAGAAAGGATCCTGAGGGCTGCAAGAGAAAAACAAAGAGTCACCTACAAAGGAAAACCAGTAAGATTAGCAGCAGACTTCTCCACACAAACACTACAGGCCCAAAGAGAATGGCAAGATATCTATCGAGTGCTCAATGAGAAAGGCTTTCAACCAAGAATACTATATCCTGCTAGACTGTCATTCAGACTAGATGGAGGCATCAAAACCTTCTCAGACAAGCAACAGTTGAAGGAATAAACTATCACCAAGCCTGCCCTGAAAGAAGTTCTGAAAGGTCTCCTATAAACAATCAGACCACCACAAATAGGACATATATCAAAACACTCTAAAACTCTACAAGAATGGCGTTAAAATATCTTCAATCTTTGATATCAATAAATGTCAATGGCCTGAATTCACCTATTAAAAGACACAGAGTAGGAAGATGGATCAGAAAACACAACCAAACAATATGCTTCTACAGGAAACCCACCTAATTCAATAAGACAAACACAGACTTAAAGTGAAAGGATAGAAAACTATCATACAAGCCATTGCCCACAAAAAAGGGCAGGAACAGCTATTCTCATATCTGACATGAGAGACTTTAAATTAGATAAGATTTAAAAAGATAGGAATGGACACTAATTAATTCTCAGAGGATCAGTCAATCAAGAGGACTTAACAATTATTAACATCTATGCACCCAATGAGAAGCCATTTAAATACATCAAACTTCTACTGAAAGAGCTACAGCAATATATTAACAGCAACACAATCATAGTAGGGGACTTCAACACCCCACTCTCTCAACTTGACAGATCATTCATGAAGAAAATCAATAAAAACATAAGGGAGCTAAATGAAGAGATAGATAAACTAGAACTACTGGACATTTTCAGAGTCATTCATCCCAAGAAACTGGAATACACATTTTACTCAAATCCACATGGGTCATTCTCAAGGATAGACCATATATTAGGCCACAAAGACAGCATCAGCCAATTCAAGAACATTTAAATCATCCCAAGCATCTTCTCAGACCACAGTGGAATTAAACTAACACTTAACAATCAACAAAAGGTTAGTAAGAGTCCGAAAATGTGGAAGCTCAACAGTACACTTCTTAACAACTACTGGGTCAAAGAGGAAATCAAGGAAGAAATCAAAATGTTTTGAGACTTCAATGAAAATGAAGACACAAGCTATCAAAATATTTGGGACACAGCTAAAGCAGTACTAAGAGGGAAGTTCATAGCTATACAAGCACACATTATGAAACAAGAAAAAGCACAAATAAACAGCCTGATCACACATCATAAAGACCTAGAAGAAGAACAAAGGAACCCTAAAGCAACCAGAAGGACAGAAATCATTAAAGTTAGGGCAGAAATAAATAACATTAAGAATAAAAAAACCATACAAAAGGTCAATGAAAGAAAATGTTGGTTCTTTGAAAGAGTAAGCAAAATTGACAAACATTTAGCCAGACTCACAAAACAAAAAAGGGAGAAGACCCAAAAATATCGGATATTAAATGAAAGAGGAGATATCACGACAGACACCGCAGAAATTCAACATATCATGCAAGGCTTCTATGAACAACTATATGCCACCAAGCTAGAGAACCTGGAAGAAGTGGACGGTTTCCTAGATACCTACCAACTTCCAAAACTAAGTAAAGAGGAAGTGGATAACATGAACAGGCCCATCACAGCTAATGAAATTGAAGCAGTATTCAAAAATCTCCCCAAAAATAAAAGTCCTGAACCAGATGGTTTTACAAAAGAATTCTACAAAACCTTCAAAAAAGAACTAATACCTCTACTTGTAAAAGTATTCTAGAAGATTGAAGACACTGGAATACTCCCTGCCAGCTTCTATGAAGCCAACATCACTCTGATACCAAAAGCAGACAGGGACACAACCAAAAAAGAAGACTACAGACCAATATCTCTGATGAACATAGATGCGAAAATATTGAACAAAATTCTAGCCAACCGGATACAGCAGTATATCAAAAAGATTGTTCATCGTGACCAAGTGGGGTTTATCCCAGGCATGCAAGGTTGGCTTAATATATGTAAATAAATCTATGTGATCCACCACATCAACAAAAGCAAGACCAAAAACCACATGGTCATATCAATAGATGCAGAGAAAGCCTTTGACAAAATCCAACATCCCTTTATGATCAAAACACTACAAAAAATGGGAATAGATGGAAAATTCCTCAAGATAGTGGAGTCTATATATAGTAAACCTACAGCCAACATCATACTCAATGGTGAAAATACTGGAAGCATTTCCACTCAGATCAGGTACTAGACAGGGATGCCCACTATCACCATTACTATTCAACATAGTGTTGGAAGTTCTTGCCATAGCAATCAGGCAGGAGCAAGGAATTAGAGGGATACAGATTGGAAGAGAAGAAGTCAAACTCTCCTTATTTGCAGATGACATGATAGTATACATGGAAAACCCTAAGGAATCCAGCAAGAAGCTTTTGGATCATCATGACATCATAAGGTGTCAGGCTAAAAAATTCAAAAGTCAGTGGCATTCCTCTATTCAAACAGTAAGAAGAAATTGAAATCCAGAAATCAATTCCTTTTACTATAGCAACAAAAACAATAAAATATCTAGGAGTAAACCTAACCAAAGAAGTGAAAGACTTATATACTGAAAATTATGAGTCACTACTCAAATAAATTGAAAAAGACACAAAGAAGTGGAAAGATATTCCATGTTCATGGGTTGGAAGAATTAACATCATCAAAATGAATATATTACCCAGAGCCATCTACAAATTTAATGCTATCCCCATCAATATCCCAACCACATTTTTAGAAGAATAGAACAAATGCTACAAATGTTTCTCTGGAACAAGAAAAAACCTAGAATTGCCAAAACCACCTTGAGAAAAAAGAACAGAATTGGAGGCATCACACTCCCAGATTTCAAACTGTATTATAGGGCCATTGTCATCAAAACTGCTTGGTACTCGAACATGAATAGACACACTGACCAGTGGAATAGAATTGAGAGCCCAGAAATGAGGCCCCACACCTACGGCCATCTAATCTTTGACAAAGGTGCCCAGACTATTAAATGGGGAAAGCAGAGTCTCTTCAACAAATGGTGTTGGAAACAATGGGTTGAAACATGCAGAAGAATGAAACTGAATCACTGTATTTCACCAAATACAAAAGTAAATTCCAAGTGGATCAAGGACTTGGATTTTAGACCAGAAACTATCAGATACGTAGAGGAAAATATTGGCAGAAGTCTTTTCCACATACATTTTAAAGACATTTTCAGTGAAACAAATCCAATTACAAAGAAGACTAAGGCAAGTATAAACCTATGGGACTACATCAAATTAAAAAGCTTCTTCACAGCAAAAGAAACCACTAGCCAAACCAAGAGACCCCCCACAGAATGGGAGAAGATCTTTACATGCCATACATGAGATAAGAGTTTAATAACTATCATATATAAAAAGCTTGCCAGACTCAACAACAAGACAACAAATAACCCCATCCAAAAATGGGGGGAGGAGATGGACAGAATGTTCACCACAGAAGAGATCCAAAAGGCCAAGAAACACATGAAAAAATGCTCCAAGTCTCTGATTGTCAGAGAAATGCAAATAAAGACAACAATGAGATATCACTTCACTCCTGTGAGAATGTCATACTGATATCAGAAAAGGTAACAGCAGGAGAATGTAATGCTGGAGAGGGTGTGGGGTCAAAGGAACCCTCCTACACTTCTGGTGGGAATGTCAATTGGTCCAACCTCTGTGGAGAATAGTCTGGAGAACTCTCCAAAGGGTAGAAATGGACCTACCCTATGATCCTGCAATTCCTCTCCTGGGGATATATCCTAAGGAACCCAACACACCCATCCAAAAAAAATATGTGTGCACATATGTTCTTAGCAGCACAATTTGTAATAGCCAAGACCTGGAAGCAACCCAGGTGTCGAAAAACAGATGAGTGGCTGAGCAAGTTGTGGTATATATACACAATGGAATACTACTCAGCTGAAAAAATGGTGACTTCACCGTTTTCAGCCGATCTTGGATGGACCTTGAAAAAATCATGTTGAGTGAAATAAGTCAGAAACAGAAGGATGAATATGGGATGATCTCACTCTCAGGCAGAAGTTGAAAAACAAGATCAGAAACGAAAACACAAGTAGAACCTGAAATGGAATTGGCATATCGCACCAAAGTAAAAGACTCTGGGGTGGGTGGGTGGGTGGGGAGAATACAGGTCCATGAAGGATGATAAATGACATAGTGAGGGTTGTATTGTTAAATGGGAAACTGGGGAATTTTATCCATGTACAAACTATTGTATTTACTGTTGAATGTAAAACATTAATTTCCCAATAAATAAATAAAATTTTTTTAAAAGTTCTAGTATCATTAAACCAAAGAAATCCCTCTACCTATCCCTCCACCCCCTATGTCCACTAATCACTGAAGTTTTCAGAGTCTAAGAGTCAGTTTGATATTATGTTTTGCAAGTTTGCTTATGTTAGTTATTTATAGTCTGCATATAAATGAGAATTTCATCCAGCAGTTTTCTTTCACTTCCTTACTTATTTCACTTGGCATAATCACCTCAATATTCCTCCATGTTGTTCCCAAAACATGATGTCATCTTTTTAAAATAATACTTATTTATTTATTTATTTATTTATTTATTTATTGGAGAGAGAGAGAAAGAGAAAGCCAAAGTATTACTCTGACATGTGCAATGCTAGGAATGGAATTCAAGACCTCAAGTTTGAGAATGCAATGTTTTATCTACTTCTTCACCTT
Source organism: Erinaceus europaeus (assembly GCF_950295315.1). Classification (NCBI taxonomy): domain Eukaryota; kingdom Metazoa; phylum Chordata; class Mammalia; order Eulipotyphla; family Erinaceidae; genus Erinaceus; species Erinaceus europaeus. Next base: position 79,811,342 of record NC_080170.1, read on the forward strand.
CAGGCTGCAGATTCATTTTTCTTTCTTTTTTTTAATCTTTTTATCAAAGTTCCAACAAGCTTCTTTCAGAGAATAGAGCAAAATTTACAGTCATTTATCTGGAACCAGAAAACACCTAGAATTGCCAAAACATCTTGAGGAAAAGAAACAGAAATGGAAACATCACACTCCCAGATCTCAAACTATATTATAATGCCATCATCATCAAAACAGCCTGGTACTGGAACAAAAATAGGCACACAGACCATTGGAACAGAATTGAAAGCCCAGAACTAAACCCCCACAACCGTGGACATCTAATTTTTGATAAGGGGACCTAAAGTATTAAATGGAGGATGGAGGCTCTCTTCAATAAATGGTGACTTTAGTCACTATCAGGCCACTCCACCAGCTGGGGCCCTAGTTGGGGAGTCCTGAGACTCTCAAAGAGACTTGATGTGCCTAGACCTCAAATAAATCCCTCTCCATTATTACTGGTCATCTCTATCAGGAACAACAAAACATACCCCTCTGTGGGCCTCCATAGGACCTTGCCCTAAACCTGGATCAACAATGGTAGAGAATGTTCCATCCTCTGAAGGGAGGGTGGACAACATACTCTATGCTACACCTGAGGAAGATGGGTTGATACTGGAGCAGCATGGAATGTTCCTACTCATGACAACAGAATGTGAGCTCAGATCTAGAGGGATGTGGAGGTCACACAGGCTCCTAAGCTGAATATGGGCCCCAGATTATATCAAAACGATGGGGCTTACAGTCAGCAGTATTTATATACCTTTCCCATATTAGGAAGCTACTCTCTTCCCTGACCTTCAACCTTCTGCATCCCATAAGGATCTTGGGTCCATACTCCCAGAGGGTTAAAAAGTAAGAAAGTTATCAGTGGTGGGGTTGATATACAGAGGTCTGGTGGTGAGAATTGTGCGAAGCTGTACCCTTCTTATCCTATGGTTTTGTCAGTGTTTCCTTTTTATAATAAATTTTTTTTAAAAAAGCAATACTAGGGGAAAAAATTAAATAAATTGGACTGGCAAAAGACAGCTTGATGAGAAGTTATTAACATATGTATCATACATGTCATAAGTACTCAGAGATGAGTAACTCAAAGGTTTATCTACTGGAACAATGAATATGTTTTCAGAATGATAAAGGAAATGATAGAATGTTGAGTCTCCGTGGGCAGCAAACTGCAGCAAGGCAAATAAAATATATGAGATACTGATAGTATGTTGGTATGCTTCTAAATCCTGCTTATAAGACCTTCTGTTTTGATCATCACATTAGGTTTGCTTGTATTACTTACAGTGTATTCTATTTACATAACCACTGTTAACTAAGTACTCCCCTGCCTCCAGGACATTGGTTTAATCCTCACTGGTTCGTGCTTTTCCCTTCTCCACGCCCCCTATCCTACGTACTTCCTTGTTCCTGACTCTTCCACCTCAGAAGAGATGCAGGACAGAATTGTGTTGTGACTAGAAGAGATTAGATTGTTGAACCACATACTCGCTCATCAATAAAGAGATACTGCTTCCCAGCTCAGCCATGAGTCCCTGGTCGTCTCTCTTTCCCACCCGCGAGCTATTCTGGCAAAATGGCGCTCGAACAGGGACAGGAATCTCAGCTCCACATACATGCAGCAGACCAAAAGAGACCAGATAAGTAAAGCCACCAAGGCCTGCCTTTCTACTTATGAAGAGGTTTCCAAAAGCTTCTACCCTTTCTTTATGAGACAGTTCCTCTGTCTCTGGAACATTTTGCTCCAGGCCACACTTTGGTTTCCGCCCACCACCTGCCCACTGGAGCCTGCTCACTGCTGTGGGATACGGGGCACTGGGTGTGGGCTCCCTCTGCACTACTTGGCCACCGGGAGCAGGGAAGCGAGCACAGCAGGCAGGGCTTCGACACATCACGGACCCCACCCCGGGGCACCTCGGCCTGCGCCTTCTACACAGCTGGCCTGCCCGCCCTCCTGCTATGATGCCTGGGCAGATCCCGGACCCCTTGGTGACCGTGGGCACCCTTCCGGGACTGAGCACCCAGCTGGTATCCCCATCTGAACTCTGATGGCAGAGGAGCTGAAATACGCAGACATCTGTGCAGTGATCGCACCCCTGAACTTCCTGGAGGTAAAGCAGGACAAGAGGCCACTGCTGGACAATGCACCCCCAAACCAATGATGTGACCTGGCACAACCTAAAGAAACAGATTCACAGACTCCAAAGTTCACTCTCTACAGAAAAGCAGAATTCCAGTGGCTGATCTTCCCCATCGAGGCAGATGTGCAGCATTTCATCCCCTGGCATTTCTTCCCCTAGCAGTCTACTTTGGACTGAGATTTCTTGGACCTGTATTCTCCCCACCCACCCCAGAGTCTTTTACTTTGGTGCAATATGCCAGTTCCATTTCAGGTTCTACTTGTTTGTTTTTTTTTTCTTCTGATCTTGTTTTTCAACTTCTGCCTGAGAGTGAGATCATCCCATATTCATCCTTCTTTTTCTGACTTACTTCAGACATTTCCGCCCTTTGGTAGCTGATATTAGCACCAACCTACTGGGCAGGGATCTTCTGGAATGTCTTAATGTTAGGATATCCACAGATGCTTCTGCAGAGTGTAACACCCACTCCTGTGAGACTAGATCTAATCAGCACCCCGAATACTAACTGCCACTGTTCGTAACCAAACTCCCTGCTTAGACTGGCTTTCTAATGAGCTTGTCTGGGTGGAACAGTGGCCTTTGCCTAGGGATAAGCTAGAAATTTTAAAAGAGCTCGTCCGAGAGCAGTTGTCCTTGGGACACATTCGTCATTCCAGAAGCCCATGGAATACTCCTGTCTTTGTGATTAAAAAGCGCTCAGGAAAATGGTGCCTCCTCAAAGATTTCCATGCAGTAAATAAAACCATGCAGGTCTGGGGCTCCCCCCCAAAGGGGTTTGCCTCTTGCTTCTGCAATTCCCACGGGAATTCCAATCATAGCTATTGATATACAAGATTGTTTTTTCTCTATTCCCTTTCATTCCCAAGATTGTAAACATTTTGCCTTCTCTTTTCCTTCTATTAATAACACCAGCCCTACCAATAGATTTGAATGGGTGGTGCTGCCCCAGGGCATGGCCAATAGTCCTACAATTTGTCAAGAGGCTGTTAAATCTGCCCTTTTTCCATATATTCATAAGGGCCTTAATGTTTTTTACTACATGGATGACGTCTTAATATGGGGAGAATTAGATACAGACCTCTGTGCCCTATGTGATTTTCTTATTCCTGCCTTAAAGAAAAGCAGCCTTAATGTAGCTCCTGAGAAGATACAGCTAATTCCTCCAATATCTTTCTTAGGTTCAGAGATTTCTCTAACACAAATTCGTCCCTTAAAACCTAGTTTTACTTTTCCTTCTAACCTCACTCTTGCTTCTTTACAAAGTTTTCTTGGAAATTTAAATTGGGTTAGGCTGTATCTTTATCTGCCTCCAACCACTGTTTGACTGGTTAAAAGGAAACAAACAGCCCTCCTCAAAACATATGTTAACTCCTGAGGCCTCCTTGGCACTGGAAAGGGTTATCCAGGCCCTCCAGGAAATGCACCTTGTTTGATTCTCCCCCTTGTCTCCGGTAAACCTTCTAACCTTTAACTCAACCCCCACAGTAGTGGGGGCACTGTGGCAGAACCATGGGGTTCTCGAGTGGCTTCACACTCCAGTAGGCAGAGCTCCAAGATTCCTAACTGAGATAGACACGTTAGCATTCATGGTTCACCAAGGAAGAAACAGGTCTGTGCAGGTCTTAGGGAAAGAACTGGATTTAATTATTCTTCCTTTTTATCTCACAGATACAGGGTGGCTCATACGCCATCATTCCTGTTTTGCCATAAGCATCGTGGGGTTTCCAGGACAAATAGATAACCATTTTCCTTCTAATAAATTGATAGCTTCTTTACTACTTTTGCCTCTACTAGTACCTAAACTTTTCTCTCGAGATCCTATCCCCTCTGCTCCTACAGTCTTCACTGATGGTGGAATAAAGGGAGCTGCTGCCCTTAAATATAACCCAGACAAGCAATCCCCTAAACCTCTCTTTACTGAGCTTCCTGATAATTCCCCTCAGTACAAAGAACTTTATGCGGTTTTCCTTGCATTAAAAGCTGTACCAGAATCCTTCAACCTTTTTTCTGATAGTGTGTATACTGTTAACTTACTTCCATGGCTTGCTCGTTCTTATGTAAAAATTGATGACAACCCACTTTCCTTTCTCTTGATTCAAATCGCCTCTACGCTCTGTTCTCGAACCCAACCTTTGGCCCCACAGCCCTCTTCCTGGTTCCCTGTCTGAAGGGAATGCTGCAGCTGACCACCTTGCCTACACAGGAACTCTCCTAGTCTCTGTCTCTGATCCTGCTGACTTTCATTCCCTAACCCATGTTAATCTTAAAGGCCTTTGAGCTTGATTTCCTGATGTTCCTTTACCACAGTTGAAACATATCCTTGCTACATGTTCTTTCTGTGCAAGTCTCATAAAAACACCTGCTATTCAAACTCTTGGGGTTAACCCCCAAGGTTTAAAAGCCAATGCTATTTGGCAAATCGATGTCACCCACATACCAAACTTTGGCAAACAAAAATATGTGTTTGTCTCAATTGAGACCTTTTCTAAATGTATGTGGGCGACAGTTCAGATGGGAGAAAGCTCTAAAAAGCTTATAAGACATATGCTCTCCTGTTTTGCTGTAATGGGCTTATCTCTTCAACTGAAAACTGATAATCAGACTACATTTACCAGCAAACAATTTAAATATCTTTGTTCCCTCTGGAACATTACTCATACCACAGGCATTCCCTATAATCCACAGGGGCAAGGCTTTGTCGAGAGGGCCCATCAAATCCTTAAGGCTCAATTAAATAAAGATAAAGGAGAAATTTACCCCCCCAATATCCAGCTAGCAAAAGCCTTAACTACATTAAATCTCTTTAATATTTACAATACCTCGGACCTACCTCCTATTATTCTTCACTGGCAAACACCATCTACCCTCCCAGCTATTAAGGTAAAATTGAAAGACCCACTTGATATAATTTGGAAAGGGCCTGACCCCCTATTGACCATGGAGAGGGGTTTTGCATGCGTTTTTCCACAGAATTACTCCAAACCTGTCTGGGTTCCTGCCTGCCATGTCTGACAATACCCGCATGATGGTGCTGCTATTCCTGAAGAACAAGAAATACTACAAGAGGACTAGATGCAGGATGCATCCCAGGATCCATAATACGACATGGCGGAATCTGGAAAATCTGGCTCACAGAGCCCTCTCTCCTACCCCTTCTCTGGATGTCTTATGTTGTGATTGGCCAGTTGTGTTTTGTGAGTGTGTTGAATGACCAAAAATTTTTGTATGACCCATCTGCTCAGAGTACTCTAAAACGTAATTGACTTTATATAAAAATGCTGGATGCAGCCAAGGTTTCTGGAGATGTCCAGAAACATTCCAAAAAATTTTTTCTCTCTTTTAATTTTTTATATATAAGTCTTGGTATATATATAAAAGTGCTTAGTCTTAAACTGTGTGAGTAAAGACGGATCTAAATTTGTTTTTAAAATTATATGTTTTCATAACAAAAGTTTTACTCCTCCAGTGTGTTATAACTAAATGTTTATGGGTATGTTTCAAGTTTGGTAAACAGTACCTTAACAGTTAAAAGGGTAACCTTGAACCTACATTATTACCAGACAAGGTAAAATTAATTTTCTAAAAGTAAGTAACTATTTAAGGTAAAGTCTAAATATTTAACATGACAATAAATCCCCAAAACTAAAATACAAATACTCTATACAGGGCGCTTTTGGAGGGCCCCCAAAAGTGCCCTGTAAGCTACCTTGTGGAAATTAATCCACAACAAATCTGGCATCAATCTGACACTGTAAATGTTAAAACCATTGTCACTAACATGTGTTAACTCTCTAAATAACCTGAGTCTGTTTATAGTCCAAAGTAAAATGGTTAAAAAATCAAAATATATATTCTAACTAAAATTGGTCTAAAGATTCTCCTGTAGAGTCTGCTACAAGAGGTCACATTAGATGACCTTTAAACAAAATCATAAAGATACTTAAACCAATTAAAATCATCGAGCTATCAATTATAGTAAATCTCTAACTTGTTACAACTTTTGTTTTTTTTTCACTAATAAGTGATTACAGCTATCAAGCCTTCACATGAAGAATCATCTGTTCATATGGTAAGGTATTAAACTATAAAAAGTTCCTCCATATACCACTTATGTGAATTAACAACATTCACATATTCTTCTACACTTAACTGATGTATCTTGTCTTGCCACTATAGGCCTGCCCCTGTCAGCCAACAATTTAAAGATATTTCCCTTTATAACATCACCCATGCCACGGACATCTCTTACTACCCTCAAAGATAAATGGCTGTTGAGAAGGCCTGCCAAATGCCTAGGCTCAATTAAGTAATAATAATAATAATAATAATAATAATAATAATAATAATAAATAGGGAAGATACATCCCCCAATACTCAGTTGGCTAAGGCACCAAACCTCTTCTTCTATAAAAAAATTCAAATCCGATGCCCTGCTAACCATGAGAAGCAGATTGTTTGTGTTTCTTTCACAGGAATCCCAGGAAAAATCATCTGGACCCCTGCACACCCTGACATCACCCACTAGACAGCACGGCTACAGTGGCACACCCCCCGAAACCCTAGATGTCACCTGACGCGATCTGAAGAACCTGATTCACCGACTACAAGGACAGAACTTTTTTACTGCCTGTCTGCCCTTCCTGCTTCTGCTTTGTCTGTCATGTTTTGGTGATTCCAGCTCACTCTCTACAGAAAAGCAGAATTTCAGCAGCTGACCTACCTCATGCAGCAATTCATCCCCTGCCATTTCTCCCCCTAGTTGCCTACTTTGGACTGACCCATCTATTGGACTTGCTGGTTTACCCTTTGGACACTTTACACAGTTTTTACATCAGCTTCCTTCCCTTCACGCTGCTGGCCTTTCAAAGACGGACTCTGATTAGTTCATAGACTTTGCAGACTGTTGCCTTGAGGACTATACAATACCAAATAGCCCCTCTGCTTGACGGACCATGCCCTCCTGCCTACAGGTCCTATCCTTTGAGGCAGGAAATGTCCACTCATTATGAACCCTTGCCCCCCCCCCACGGAGACAGGGAACGTACCTTGGCACACCAAGCCTTCCCTTGACATCACACTGGCTCTTAGTGCTCCCCTACTTGTCCCTTCCTGTTTTGTTATATCATTCAGGTTTATGCCCAAAAGGTTTCTACTCACCCCTACACTACTATTCCTCTGTCACAGATGGAGTCTTTTACAGACATTGACCCATCCTAATGTGATGACTAGACAGAAAGATTGGAAAAGATGTAGAAATATTGTGAGGAGATGGTGGAGCCTGGCAGAGCTTAACCTATGAGATGAGTCCCTCCAGGTCAGTCTCTCTCTCTCTACAGAGGGGTTGAGCACAGGGGGGACACATAAATCTCACAAGGTTGGTGGCCATGTAAGTCTTCCCTCCCCCACAAAAACATCCTCCATCTTCCCACCTGAGCATGTAATTCCTTAAAAACATTTAAGCCTGCTCCACTCTAAATTCCCTGTACTGTGGCCATTAGATATAAGGAAAGGGGAAAATGCTAGGAAATTGTGCAGATGCAATCACATCTGCCATGTTGTCCCCTCAGGCTATTGTTAGTTCCTGCAAGAGTTGGGACATTCTCGGAGCACCTGTTCCACCATGTTGTGCCCTCAGGGCATTGTCAATTTCCCGCAATAGTTGGAGTGCTTTGGTTACTCCTTCCCATTACCATTCTTGTGAGAACTATTCTCATAAAAGCCCTTCTTTTTCCACCCCTTGCTCTCTTGCCCGCCTTTCACTTTGGTTTATTAGACGCAGGGAAGGTTGCTGCATGAGGCGGCCATTTTTGCTACCTCCACGTGGCCCAAAATGCTGCTCTCTCACCCAACTCTGAGATGCCAGCGCAAATAAAGGATTGTGTTCCTTTCTGCTCCAAACCTCCTTTTTCTGTGTCCCGCAGCCACCACAAGCAACATTAGTCTTCTTTGTAATTGGATTCGTTTCATTGAAGATTTCTTTAAAATTTATGCAGAAAAGAGTTCTGCCAACATTTTCTTCTAAGTATCTGATACTTTGTCGTCTAACATCCAAGTCCTTGATCCACTTGGAATTTACTTTTGTATTTGGAGAAATACAGTGGTTCAGTTTCATTCTTCTGCATGTTTCAATCCATTTATTCCAACACCATTTGTTGAAGAGACTCTGCTTCCCCCATTTAATAGTCTGGGTACCTTTGTCAAAGATTAGATGTCCATAGGTGTGAGGGCTCACTTCTGGGCTCTCAATTCTATTCCACTGGTCAGAGTGTCCAGTACCAAGCAGTTTTGATGACAATGGCCCTATAATACAGTTTGAAATCTGGGAGTGTGATGCCTCCAATTCTGTTCTTTTTTCTCAAGATGGTTTTGGCAATTCTAGGTCTTTTCTGGTTCCAGATAAACATTTGTAGCATTTATTCTATTCTCCTAAAAAATGTGCTTGGGATCTTGATGGGGATAGCATTAAATTTGTAGGTGGCTCTGGGTAGTATGTTCATTTTAATGCTGTTAATTCTTCCATCCTATAAACATGGAATATCTTTCCACTTCTTTGTGTCTTTTTCAATTTCTTTGAGTAGTGACTCATAATTTTCAGTATACAAGTATTTCACTTCTTTGGTTAGGTTTACTCCTAGATATTTTATTGTTTTTGTTGCTATAATAAAAGGAATTGATTTCTGGATTTCAGTTTCTTCTAGCTTAGTGTTTGCATAGAGGAATTGCTGCTGACTTTAAATGTTAATTTTGTAGCCTGACACCTTATTGTATTGCCTGATGATTTCCAAAAGCTTCTTGCTGGATTCCTTAGGGTTTTCCATGTATACTATCATGTCATCTGCTATTGGGAGAGTTTGACTTCTTTTCTTCCAATCTGTATCCCTTTAATTCCCTGGTCCTGCCTGATTGCTATGGCAAGAACTTCCAACACTATGTTGAATAGTAATGGTGATAGTGGGCATCCCCGTCTAGTACCTGATCTGAGTGGAAATGCTTCCAGTATTTTCACCATTGAGTATGATGTTGGCTGTAGGTTTGCTATATATAGACTCCACTATCTTGAGGAATTTTCCATCTATTCCCATTTTTTGTAGTGTTTTGATCATAAAGGGATGTTGGATTTTGTCAAAGGCTTTCTCTGCATCTATTGATATGACCATGTGGTTTTTGGTCTTGCTTTTGTTGATGTGGTGGATCATATTGATTGATTTACATATATTAAACCAACCTTGCATGCCTGGGATAAACCCCACTGGGTGATGATAAACAATCTTTTTAATATACTACTGTATCCAGTTGGCTAGAATTTTGTTCAGTATTTTAGCATCTATGTTCATCAGATATATTGGTCTGTAGTTTTCTTTTTTGGTTGTGTCCCTGTCTGCTTTTGGTATCAGAGTGATGTTGGCTTCAGAGAAGCTTGAAGGGAGTATTTCAGTGTCTTCAATATTCAGGAAAACTTTTAAAAGTAGAGGCATTAGTTCTTCCTTGAAGGTTTTGTAGAATTCATTTGTAAAACCATCTGGTCCAGGACTTTTATTTTTGGGGAGATTTTTGATAACTGTTTCAATTTCATTAGCTGTGATGGGCCTGTTCATATTATCTATTTCCTCTTTACCTAGTTTTGGAAGTTGGTAGGTATCTAGGAAATCGTCCACTTCTTCCAGATTCTCTAGCTTGGCATATAGTTGTTCATAAAAGCCTCGCATAATATGTTGAATTTTGCGGTGTCTGTTGTGATATCTCCTCTTTCATTTACTATCTGATTTATTTGGGTCTTCTCCCTTTTTTGTTTTGTGAGTCTGGCTAAAAGTTTGTCGATTTTGTTCACACTTTCGAAGAACCAACATTTACTTTCGATGATCTTTTGTATGGCTTTCTTATTCTCAATGTTATTTATTTCTGCCCTAACTTTAGTGATTTCTGTCCTTCTGGTTGCTTTAGGGTTCCTTTGTTCTTCTTCTTCTAGGTCTTTAAGATGTGTGATCAGGCTGTTTATTTGTGCTTCTTCTTGTTTCCTAATGTGTGCTTGTATAGCTTTGAACTTCCCTCTCAATACTTCCTTAGCTGTGTCTCAAATATTTTGATAGCTTGTGTCCTCATTTTCATTGAAGTCTCAAAACATTTTTATTTCTTCCTTGATTTCCTCTTTGACCCAGTAGTTGTTAAGAAGTGTACTGTTGAGCTTCCACATTTTGGGACTCTTACTAACCTTTTGTTGATTGTTAAGTGTTAGTTTAATTCCACTGTGGTCTGAGAAGATGCTTGGGATGATTTCAATGTTCTTGAATTTTCTGATGCTGTCTTTGTGGTCTAACATATGGTCTATCCTTGAGAATGACCCATGTGGATTTGAGTAAAATGTGTATTACAGTTTCTTGGGATGAATGACTCTGAAAATATCCAGTAGTTCTAGTTTATCTATCTCGTCATTTAGCTCCCTTATGTCTTTATTGATTTTCTGCCTGGATGATCTGTCAAGTTGAGAGAGTGGGGTGTTGAAGTCCCCTACTATGATTGTGTTGCTGTTAATATATTGCTGTAGCTCTTTCAGTAGAAGTTTGATGTATTTAGCTGGCTTCTCATTGGGTGCATAGATGTTAATAATTGTTAAGTCCTCTTGATTGACTGATCCTCTGAGCATTAATTAGTGTCCATTCCTATCTTTTTTAATCTTATCTAATTTAAAGTCTATTGTGTCAGATATGAGAATAGCTTTTCCTGCCCTTTTTTTGGGCCATTGGCTTGTATGATAGTTTTCCATCTTTTCATTTTAAGTCTGTGTTTGTCTTGTTGAGTTAGGTGGGTTTCCTGTAGAAGCATATTGTTGGGTTGTGTTTTCTGATCCATCTTCCTACTCTGTGTCTTTTAATAGGTGAATTCAGGCCATTGACATTTATTGATATCAAAGATTGAAGATATTTTAATGCCATTCTTGTAGAGTTTTAGAGTTTTCTGATATATGTCCTATTTATGATGGTCTGACTGCTTATAGAAGACCTTTCAGAACTTCTTTCAGGGCAGGCTTGGTAATAGTTGATTCCTTCAACTGTTGCTTGTCTGAGAAGGTTTTGATGCCTCCATCTAGTCTGAATGACAGTCTAGCAGGATATAGTATTCTTGGTGAAAGCCTTTCTCATTGAGCACTCGATAGATATCTTGCCATTCTCTTTGGGCCTGTAGTGTTTGTGTGGAGAAGTCTGCTGCTAATCTTACTGGTTTTCCTTTGTAGGTGACTCTTTGTTTTTCTCTTGCAGCCTTCAGGATCCTTTCTTTATCCTTATTCCTTTCCATTCTAAATATGAAATGTCTTGGTGTCTTTAAGTCTGGGTTAATTCTGTTTGGGACCCTCTGGGCTTCTTGAACCTTTATGTCTTTCATGTTGTCTAGACTAGAGAAGTTTTCAGCTATTATGGCCTGAAGAATGCTTTCTTCCCCTCCCTCTCTTTCTTCCTCTGGTAAGCCAATAATGCGTATATTGTTTCTTTTTTTTTTTAATTTTTTATTTAATAAAGGATTAGTGAACAAAAGCATAAGGTAGGAGGGGTACAACTCCACACAATTCCCAACACCCAATCCTCATAACCCACCCCCTCCCATGGTAGCTTTCCCATTCTCTATCCCTCTGGGAGCATGGACCCAGGGTCGTTGAGGGTTGCAGAAGGTAGAAGGTCTGGCTTCTGTAATTGCTTCCCCGCTGAACATGGGCGTTGACTGGTCGGTCCATACCCCCAGTCTGCCTCTCTCTTTCCCTAGTAGGGTGTGACTCTGGGGAAGCTGAGCTCCAGGACACATTGGTGGGGTCTTCAATCCAGGGAAGCCTAGCCATCATCCTGGTGGCATCTGGAACCTGGTGATTGAAAAGAGAGTTAACATATGAAGCCAAACAATTTGTTGAGCAATCATGGATCCCAAGCTTGGAATAGTGGAGAGGAAGTGTTAGGGAGGTACTCACTGCAAACTCTAGTGTAGTCCTGCTTTCAGGTATATATTTTGCAGTAGTTTATGGATACGTGTGCACATAAGCTCTCTCTCACAGAAACTGGTGTATATCTAGGTTATGGGACTTTGTTAGAAAGTGAACTACCTGAGATGAAATTAGAGTGTACTATTAAAGGAAAGGTCTCACCCGAGTAATGAAGCTCAGGTTGTCATTCCACACGTGAAGTCTCTGGATACATTCTGAGGTGAAGCATGTTGAGGTAGCAATCATTGCTTTGGTTAGGTTGTGATCAGCAGATGCAATGTTATTTGGTTTGGATTGGGAGATGCATATGGGAAAGTGGGCCCTATCCCAGGGTTCCAGGACTGGGGGAAGTAGGGGCTCTATAGTGAAGATGTGAGGTTCCTGCTGTCTTAGGGTTCAAAAAGACAATCAATAGTTAATATTATCATCACATTATTTGTTAATTGGGTTAACTTTGAAAAGTCCCTTTGTTATGGTTTGCTGTACAGTACCCAGTATCTTGTATATAGCTGTGCTATTGGAAGCTTCTAAGCTACTTGGTCTAGGCTTTTGAGAGAGTCCGCATATCAAATACATAGCCTATATTTTAAAAAGATTCAGTTTGTCTTTTGAGAAACTTTGAGACATACAATTGATTTCCCCCTCATATTAATTAGCTACTGATTTATGTGTCTACATTTTGCTAGGAGTGTACATAAACACCATTCCCACCACCAAAGGACTGTGACCTATCCCTCCCGCCCACTGCCACCCCCCACTGGCCCAGGAAGCTACATGCCTACCCCTCACCACTGGGTTTTTACTTTGGTGCCCTACTTACAATTTGATCAGGTCCTGCTTTTAGTTTCCCTTTCAGATATTCTTAGTCAGCTTCTGTTGATGAGTGGGATCATCCCATACTCATCTTTATCTTTCTGACTTAGTTCACTTAACATAATTCCTTCTAGCTCTGTCCAAGATGGGTCAGAGAAGGTGGTTTCATTGCTCTTGATAGCTGCATAGTATTCCATTGTGTATATATACCACAGCTTTCTCAGCCACTCATCTGGTGTTGGGCACCTGGGTTGCTTCCAGGTTTTAGCTATTATGAATTGTGCTGCTATGAACATAGGAGTACACACCTCTTTTTGGTTGGGTGTTATGGAGTCCTTGGGGTATAACCCCAGGAGAGGAATTATTGGGTCATATGGAAGGTCCATGTCTAGCCTTCTGAGAGTTTTCCAGACTGCTCTCCACAGAGGCTGTACCAATTTACATTCCCACCAGCAATGTAAAAGGGTTCCTCTGTCCCCACATCCTCTCCAGCATTTGTTGCTGCGCGTATATTGTTTCTTTTGAAGTCATCCCATAGGTCTCTGTTGTTCTTTTCAGTATCTCTTAATCTCTTTTTGAGATCTCTTACTTCTTTTTTAGTTGTCTCTAATTCATCCTCAGTCTTGCTAATTCTGTCTTCAGCCTCATTGATTCCATTTTCTCTGTCCTCTACTGTTTTCTGGAGTTCATCTATTTTGTTTCCCTATTCTCATACTGTTTTAGCTTGTTCGGCTAGTTGTGTTCTTAGCTCAGCTATTTTAGCTTTCAGCTTTCAGCTCTCTAATAACCTTGAGATAGTTAGTGTTTTCTCCCAGAGTCTCATTTGTTGTTCCTGTATTTCTGATTACAATTCTTTCAAACTCTTTACTCACTCCTGTGATTATTTCCTTAGGTAATGTTTGGATGTTGAACTCGTTATTTTGTGTTTCACCCTTTGGGGGGCTTTTAGCTGGACTCTTGTCCTGGTTTGTTTCTCCAAATTTCTTCTTGTTGATTTATCCATTTTATATATTATGTTATGAGTTCCCTCTCTTAGTGCTTTTAAAATTACTGATCACTATTTCCTAGATTGACTTTTGTCTAAGTAAGGTAATTAAAGGGTTCACTGTGGTGGAACTTAACAGTTGTTTCAATAGTATTTTAATCCCTTAGTTGGAGTTCAGTGATTTAAAAGCCTCTTTTTTTTTTCTGTAGGCTATGGGAGCCTGAGGGTTTCTAACTATAAGTAGGCTTCTTAACTGAATCACTGACTCCTGACCAAGAGATAAGGCTGGGTGTGGCAGAGATAGTCTGGTGGTTATGCAAAGAGACTTTCACAGCCCCACAGCTAAGCCCCGAGGTATAGGTCTTCTCCTGAATTTCCTGGTTAGATCTCTGTCCCCCATTGTCCCTACCTGCCACTGCTCCATATTTTGAGGGCAGTAGCAATGGAGACTCAGAGCTGCACTTGGTGAGTCTCCGGGGAGTCCTCTCCTCCCTTCAGCTGTCCCCTTGTTGGTGGAACAGACTGGATGTGGTGTCTCAACTGATAGACTGTCAGACTTTTACCAGCCACTTAGTCTCTCCCTAGGCTCCTCTCTGTCACCAGCCATGTGTGTTTGTACTCACCGATGATTTGGTGGGTTCCTGTAGTCATTTTAGTCCTTTCTTGTTTCAGTCCCAGGTGGTCTTCTTTGGTATTCCTAGTTGATCCAGGAGAGGAGAGAAGAGGAGAAAAAGAGATCTGCTGCTGCAGAAGTCAAACCTGGACTGAGACTTCTATTGGATTTGCTGGTATACCCTTTGGACACTTTACACAATTTTACAGCAGCTTCCTTCCCTTCATGCTGCTGTTTTTTCATAGACTGACCTGCAGTAGTTCATGGACCTTGCAGCCAGCAGCCTTGGGCAATCTATAGGCCACCACCCCTGGCTAGGTGCTGCCCACAGAGGCAGGAAATGCCCATTAAGGCATGAAACGCCCCCAGAGGCAAGAGATGCCCACAGAGGCAGGAAACGTCCTTTAGCCTGATAGGCCTTGCCTTTTGAGACAAGAAACGCCCCCCTCAGGCTTCCCCTTGGCATCACACTGGTTCTTGCTGCTCTCTTACTCGTTCCTCCATGTCTTGTGCCAGTTCTTTTGAAAATGCCTGTACGATATAGGTTTCTGTTCACCCCACCCTCCTGATACTATGGTCATTAGTTATAAAGAAAGAGGGAATTTTTGGTATGCTTCTAAATCCTTCTTATAAGACCTTCTGTTTTGATCACCACATTAGGTTCGCTTGTATTACTTACAGTGTATTCTATTTACATAACCACTGTTAACTAAGCACTCCCTTGCCTCCGGGACATTGGTTTAATCCTCACTGGTTCGTGCTTTTCCCTTCTCCCCACCCCCTATCCTACTTAATTCCTTGTTCCTGACTCTTCCACCTCAGGAGAGATGCAGGACAGAATTGTGTTGTGATTAGAAGAGATTAGATTGTTGAACCACATCCCCGCTCGTCAATAAAGAGATACTGCTTCCCAGCTCAGCCATGAGTCCCTGGTTGTCTCTCTCTCCCACCCACGAGGCTATTCTGGCAATAGTAGATAAAGATTAATTCTTGGAGCTGTAGAGCTAGAATTAAGCATATGATGCAATAGACTCTCATGCCTGAGACACCAGATATACCAGGTTCAACCCCTAGTAACACCATAATCCAAAGCTGACCAGTGCTATGGTTAAAAAATAGAAAAAGGCTATGTCAAGGGTTGGGTAGATGCAGCAGCAGTAGCACATAGGACTTACACCCCAGGAACCACCAGAACTGAGAACTATGATAAAAACTGGGTTGGGGGGTGTAAATAGCATAATGGTTATGCAAAGATACTCTCATGCCTGAGACTCTGAAGTCCCAGGTTCAATTCCCCCACACCACAATAAGCCAGAGCTATGCAGTGCTCTGGTATTTGCCTCTGTGTCTTTCTCTCTCTGCATCTCTCTCAAAAATAAAGTAAATAAAATACAAAGAAAAAATTTTTGATATAATAATACAAAAAAGTTATATTTATTGACCATTATAGTCTCCTGTGGATTGCCTTTTCATAGTCTTGTCCATATTTCTGCAGAGATTCTTGATTTTTTTTTGTTGTTGACTTCTACAAGTTCTTTATACTTTCTGTCCTTCCCTGGTTATATACCTATTTAGTGATCATTAAGTGAGCAATACAAATTTCTTCCCCCAAGTATTCTTCTACCTTATTTATGACAATACATAAATTAAACATTTAAGAGTAATTTTTTATTTTATTTATTTATTTATAAAAAGGAAACATTGACAAAACCATAGGATAAGAGGGGTGCAACTTCACACAATTCCCAACACTAGAACTCTGTATCTCATTCTACGGTTTTGTTAATGTCTCCTTTCTTAAATTAAAAAAAAAAAAGAGTAATTTTTTTAATTGTTACTGTCATGAAATTCAAAATACAAAAGATATTAAGGTATGTTGTCAAAGGTATTCCTCATTCTCCATCTAATCATTGTTTTCCTTGCTTGTAGAAAAAAAAAACACAAAAATGTAATTTTGTTATAGTGAATGAACTTGTGTATTTATTATTCCTCACTTTTATCCACATGAAAAATTCCAAATCAATGAGGTTCCTGTATCAAGTCTATGT
This sequence comes from Erinaceus europaeus, assembly GCF_950295315.1. Classification (NCBI taxonomy): domain Eukaryota; kingdom Metazoa; phylum Chordata; class Mammalia; order Eulipotyphla; family Erinaceidae; genus Erinaceus; species Erinaceus europaeus. Next base: position 79,827,927 of record NC_080170.1, read on the forward strand.
GTGCTTATCTATTTCTAGTGTTCTGAGGAATCTCCAGACTGTCTTTCACAAGGGTTAGACCAATTTACACCCCTACCAGAGTGCAGAAATGTCCCTTTTTCTCCATATTATCTCCAACACTTGTTCTTACTTTCTTTTCTAATATATGACAATTTCACAGGTGTAAAGTAGTACCTCATTGTTGTCTTTATTTGCATTTCTCTGATAATCCAGCAATTTCTCTCCTGGGGATTTATCCAGTGGACACAAAAACACCTATCAGAAGATATCTATGTATACCTATGTTTATACCATCACAATTTGTAATCACCAAAACTTGGGAGCAACCCAGATTTCCAATGACAGATGAGTGGCTAAAAAAAAGTGGTATATATACATGATGGAATACTAGTCAGCTATTAAAAATGATGATATCATTTCCTTTGTGCCATCTTAGATGAAATTGTAAGATACTGTGTTAAGTGAGATAAGCCAAAAAGAGAAGGACAAATACCAAATGATCTCACTTATAAGGGGGACCCAGTAACTAAGGACAGGGAGGGAGGAAAAAAAATAGTGAAAAGTAGACTGGGATGGTATATTGCATCAAAGTAAGGAACTCAGGAGGGAGGGGTGAAAGAAAACTGTGGGGGCCAGGTGCATAATAAAATTACATGCATGTGATAATGATGGCACTGTAATGTATTAACCCCCTCAATTAAAGAAGGAAAGAAAGAGAGAGAAAAAGAAATAAATAAGGGAGGTAAGGAAGGAAGGAAGGAAGGAAGGAAGGAAGGAAGGAAAGAAGGAAAGAAGGAAGGAAGACAGAGAAAGAAAAATATATGTGCGCTTGTAATTTGGACAGTCACTGCTTCTTGGATATACGTGTTGTGTCTTGGTGTAAGTAGATTTTCTTTGATCTCAACCATATTCCAACCATATATTTGTCTAGAAATATAACCACCCTATTTTGACATTTTGTAGACACATACAATAAAATACTGCGCAACCATTAACCTTATATATGTATATATATATATATATATATACTATTTAATGTCATAGAGAAGTGATAGAGATATACTTCAAAAAAAGTAGGCTATTAAAACGGTAAAGACTTTTTAAAAATTCTAACTACATGTACATAAAAGAGGAAATACATAGCAAAATAATTCGGACATTAAGATTATGTTTGCAGGAAAATTAATAATATTATAGAAGCACGTGTAGTATTACATAAAATAGGGGATACAATGTTGTATAGCTAGTAACTGAATAAAATATGATTTTGACTTTGTCAAAGACAGATGGAGAAAAAACTAGAAGAGAATGTCTAAGAACATTGCCAGTAGATTCCTCCAAATACTGCAATTATGGGTAATGCAGTTTGTTAAGATAGTTTTTTTTAAATACTTTCCTATATTCCTCAAATGTGCATGTGCTTTATTTACCATAATTTAAACACTCGAATATTTGCAATTCTTTAAAAGTGATACCTCAGGATAAAGATTTTACTGAATATTTTAAGAACTTACCTAACCTTAACATAATAGAAGAGATCAATCTCAGGTACTACCTTCAGGTGAAGTACAAAGGGAAAAATTCTGCCCTGCATCCTCCAGAAATAGAACAGTGATCAGAAGGGAGCAGATAAAGAAAATTGTTCAACTTAGTGCAAACTCAGTGCAAGCAGGAGCTTTCCAGAAAGCACAGCTTTCTCACAAAGAGATTATTTCACTCAGGAGTGCTCAGAGTGGTCATGCAAAAAAAAAAAAAAAAAACTTTTTACCTTTGGAGTCGGAAGAATGTAGAGAGAAAGTAAATGGAACAATAAAAGTAGAGTATCACTTTCACTGTTGACAGTTGTCAACTTGTCACTTATACATCAGAAGCAATCTTGGCCTACTAATATCCATACTCTTGTGTAATTCCCTTGCATGTTGAGCATGCTGACTCATGCAACCAAATGGGATGTTTCAGGGGGAAAAGTAGAGTATGACATCAAAGGGTAGGTTATAAAAGATACTGTAGCTTCTACCTTGCTATCTCTTCAAGTGCTCACTGTGGAGTAAACTGCCACTATTTCACTGAGGACATTCAAGAAGTCTATGGAAAGAAACTGAAGATTCCTGCTGACAGCTGGTAAAAACGTGCCAGCAGTGTGAGAAGAAGACATCCTCCAGCCTCAGGCTGTTCTCTATGACTATAACCCCTGCTGACATCTCGACAGATTTATAGGATACCCTAACTCAGAACAAGCCAACTAAGTCATGGCTACATTCCTTCCCCATTCAGCCATTAAGTTTGATGTTCATTTTTTTATGTAGCACTAGGTAACAATATTAATACATGTTTACCTGATATGTCCCACAGCAGATTCAAGGCAATATTCTTTGATTCAGTCATTCTAGTTGAATTATCATCAACTTGTGCTTAAGGAAACAAAATCCCAGCTGTTACAGATGGTCTAAAACAGTGTGGTATTAGCTCACTGTTTGATGTCTTAACACATTCCAATGAGAACAATGACATCTTGGCTTTAAAGTGATTCATTTTACCTCTTTCCCAGTAGGAAAGAGCAACATGCTTTTTATTCTCCTATAGAGAATAGATTTGGTGTCTGTAAAGAGTTGTGGCTATAATTGTGTAATTTACATTTCCAAACTTCAGACCCATCAGGAGGCTCAGAAGAGAGGTGTGCTACAAATTGCCACCATACAATATTAAGAAGCCTCTTTTCAGCATTTTAGCACCTTCCAGGGAAATGTTTTTAAAACTTATTTAAACAGGTTAAAACAAAGCCAAATATAAAGACTCTGGAAATTGTTCTGGCAAATATGCTCTTTGAGGGAGTCGGGCAGTAGCACAGCGGGTTAAGCACACGTGTCACAAAGCACAAGGACCGGTTAGGATCCTGGTTCAAGCCCCCGGCTCCCCACCTGCAGGGAAGTTGCTTCACAGGCAGTGAAACAGGTCTGCAGGTGTTTCTCTGTCTCTCTTCCTCTCTATCTCCCCCTTCTCTCTCAATTTCTCTCTGTCTGTATCCAATAACAAATAAAAAAAATTTTAAAAAAAGAAAAACTAAAAATATATATATATGTTCTTTGAGATTTACAAAACCCTATTTTTAATGCCTGAAAGTTATAAGATATTCAGGGTAAGCTTGATTATCAAAAAATGTCACAAATAACTTTGGATCCTGCATATCATCTGTGACAGAATCAAATAGATCAGTGGGATTGTAAGAATTTTTGGATGGAGGGGTAATTAATCCATCATGTCCCAGTGTATATGCTCCTGTAAGTACTCGCACAATGTAAACATGCTTTCTTCCATTGATGTCTGGTCTGGAGTATCTGTCATTAGCAGAATAACTGGCATCAACAGCAAAATAGGTGCCTTTTCCATAGGTTGTACCTGTAAAAGAAAAACAAAAGCTTTCCTAAGAACATAACATGTATCATAGTATATAAAGCCGCTGCCTAAAAAAAAAAAAATGTTAATACAGATCCGGAAAGTGACAAAGAGGGGAAAGTGTTGGACTGTCAGTCATAAGATGCTGAACTCAATCCTGGACATCACAGCAAAATGATGCTTTGGTGACCTCCCTCTTCCTCTCCTTCCCTCCCTCTCCTCCTCCACTCTCCCATCTCACTTCCTCTCTCTCTCTCCTTCCCCCTCACAAATAAAAATAAATAAATCTAGGGGCATGGAAGTGGCAATTCAGTTAAGTGCACATAGTATTATGTGCAAGAACATACTTAAGGACCCAGGTTCAAGACCCCACTTCCCACCTGCAGCAGGGACACTTCACAAGCAATGAAACGGGTCTGCATGTTTCTGTCCTTCTCATTCTCTATCCCACCTTCCCTATTGATTTTTTTTCTATTAGATAAAATGGGGGCAGGGGAAAATGGCCCCTAGCAGTGACAGTGGTGGATTCCTAGTGCTGGCACTAACTCTGGGAGAAAGTAAACAAATAATAACAGAAGAAAAAATAAAGGAATACATTATATAACTGGAGTGAACTTTGCTATTGAAAATCACACATATAAAAAAAAAAGAAAAGAAAAAAAGTGGCTTGTCACGAAGACAGTATCAACAAATTCAAGAGCACTGAAATCATCCCAAGCATCTTCTCAGACAACAGTGGAATAAAACTAACATTTAACAACAAACTAAAAGTTGCAAAATATGGAAACTCAAAAACATACTGCTAAAAACTCTGAGTCAAAAAGGAACTCAAGGAAGGAATTCAAATCTTCCTAGAATGAAATGATACTGAAGACACAAAATATCAAAATATATGGGACACAGCTAAAGCAGTACTTAAAGGGAAACTCAAAGCCATACAAGCACACATTAGGGAAGAAAAAAAAAAGCTCAAGTAAACAATCTGACTGAATGCTTTAAAAACTTAGAAGGAACAAAGGAAGCTTAAAGCAACCAGAAGGGCTGAAATCACTAAAATTAGAAAAGAAATAAAAAACATCAAAATTAAGAGAACCAGGGAATTACAGAGCAGCAGCAGCTGTGTTTCTCTCCTCTCCTCTCCTGGGTCAACTAGAAATACCACAGGAAACCTGGGACCCCAACAAAGCAGGACTATAATGACTTCAGGAACCCACCAAACCACTGGGGAAAGCAAACACGTGTGACTTGTAGACAGAGAGGAGCTTAAGGAGAGATTGAGCAGCTGCAGACTGTCCCACAGTTTATCAGTTCACGCACCACCTACAGTCTGTTTTACCAACAAAAAGATTGATGAAGGGAGCAGAGGATTCCCCTAAGATTCACCAAATAAAATTGTGAATTCCATTGCAACTGCCCTCAGAGGCTGGAGCAGCAGGGAGTAGACCCTGTGCTGACATCTGGGAACAGAGAACTGACCAGGAAACTCAGGAAAGAGCCAAACTTCATTAGCCTAGCAGTGGGTCTGTATATTGAGAGTCATTCCACATTGTTCTCCTGATGAGCATTTGGTGAATAATTGCCTCAGAAACTACAGGCTATAAACAGGATGAGTTTAGAAACTTACAGGGCCCAGTACTGCTGCCCAGCTTGGCAAAGAAGCTAAATTGAGCACAGAGACTTGGATCCTTGGGGTGTGAGAGTCTCTTTGCATAACCACTGTGTTATCTCTACCCACCATGCTTTGTCTCTTGGTCAAGAGTTAGGGATTGAGCTAAGAAGTTTACTTATAGTTTCAAAGTCCTCAGGTACCCAAGAGCTTAAAAGGAAGAAAAAGAACTAAAGAGGATGTTAATAGCCTCTGTGCCCCAAATCAAGGAATTAAATAATATTGAAACAATTGTTAATTTCCTAACTGTGAACTCTTTAAGAACCTTACTTAGAAGTCAGTCCAAGCAAGAGTGATCAGCAATTTGAAAAGTACTGAGAGAGGGACCTCATAACATGATATAGAATGGTTAAACCAACAAGAAGAAAGATTGGAGAAGTGAGCCAGGACATGAGTCCAGATAAAAGACCCCCCAAAGGTTGAACCACAAAATAGAGGTCAATATCCTAAGACTAGTTAAGGAAATAGTCACAGGAGTGAGTAAAGAGTTTGAAAGAAATGTCATCAGAAATGCAGAAACAAAAAAAAAAAAAAAAAAAGAAATGCAGAAACAACAAATGAGACTCTAGAAGGAAACACTAATTATCTCAAGGTTATTAGAGAGCTAAAAACTGAAATAGTTGAGCTAAGAACACAACTAGTTGAACCAGCTAAAACAGTATCAGAAGTGGGTAACTAAATAGATGAGCTACAGAAAACAATAAAGGGGAGAGAGAATAGAATAAATGAGACTGAAGACAGAATTAGCAATATTGAGAACAAATTAAAGACAACTAAAAAAGAAGTAAGAGATCTCAAAAAGAGATTAAGAGATACTGAAAACAGCAACAGAGGCCTATGGGATGACTTC